>NW_022436951.1:37184783-37549262 GCF_009761245.1 Sapajus apella
GCTGGGGAGAGATAGCAAGGGGAGAAATGCCAGATGTAGGTGATGGGGAGGAAGGCAGCAAATCACACTGCCATGTGTGTTCCTATGCAACAATTTTGCATGTTCTTCACATGTACCCCAAAACCTAAAATGCAATAAAATAAATAAATGGGAAAAAAAAATCCGCCATGCAGCAAGCATTTCCTGAATTCTCAGTGCGGGTTAGGTGCATGGCTGACATATGAATGGTATATCAAAGACAGTGAGCCCTCCTTATCTGTGCATTCCGCATCCCTGAAATCAACCAATCAAATCAACCAACTGCAGATCAAAAATATTTGGAAAAACTGTTCAAAAAATTCCAAAAAGTGTACCACACACTGCACTGACTCCGTGAGAAGGAAGCGACATGGGGGCATTGTACTGGGTATTATAAACCATCCAGAGAGGACCGAAGGCACTAGGAGGGTGTGCAGGCTGCAGGCAAACACTGGGCCATCTTCTATCAGGAACATGTGCATCCCCAGAGTTTGGTATCTGTGGGGAGTCCTGGAATCAATTTCCATGGATAGAGAGGGATGATTGCATGTGGTTTATGTATGCATGTGTGAGTGCATATGTGTGTGAATACGCACACACGTAAATATACAAAATGTCGCCCAGACTGCAGTGCAGTGGCACTATCCAGGCTCACTGCAACCTCAGCCTCCCAGGTTCAAGCAATTCTCCTGCTTCAGCCTCCTGAGTAGCTGGGATTCCAGACATGCACCACCAGGTCCAGCTAATTTTTGTATTTTTTTTGGTAGAGATGGGACTTCACCATGTTGGGCAGGCTGGTCTTGAACTGCTGACCTCAGGTGATCCACCTGCTTTGCCTTCTCAAAGTGCTGGAATTACAGGGATCCTATTTACTTTTGAGCAGCCTTGATCTATGCTGGCCTTACTTGGCTTGAGGCTCTCAATGGGATAGGAAGTGTGTCCAGACAGCTGCGTGCTTTCTGTCCATTATTCCTTTTAACCCAGGCCCTGGGGGAGGTGAGAGTGTTGGGTGGTCCCTGGGAGGATGCTCCCTCCTCCATGGCATGGGCTCCTTATGCTGAGAGCTCACAGCAACACCTGGTACAGTGCAGGCTCCCAGAACAGGCTGGCCTGAAGAGGCAGATGAGTGGGCAAACCGGGAAGAGGACTCACGGAGGAGTCCAAGCAGGGACTTCTCTGTGGACCATGGACGAGGCAGGCAGAGAGGAAAGGCTGGGCGTACACTGCGGACAGCGTTACTCCTAGGACACCAGCCACCCAGCTGATCGTTTGGGAAGTGTCTTTGGAGAGAGAAAAGGACCAGTGAAAGTTTTTCTGAATGACAGAGCGCAGGCCACAGCCCAGTTCCTTCTGTAATCGGATGCTGGAAACCATGGAGGACGCCTTGGTGATGGGCGTCTTGGTGGCACGGTAAATGTAGGACTTCACCTTGTGTGTATTGGAGCCAATGCCACCTGTTGTGGTCAGGCAACCCTGGCCTAGGCGGAGGTGTTTCGATAAGGTGGGAAGCGGAAGCAAACACATGAGGTCATTTTCATTTGCCACTCAGCTGCCGTGACAACAGACTCCTACCGGGTCTTTGTTCAGCTGCCCTCACCCGGGAAAGGCAACCTCCGTCTGCCTCCTGGAGGTGGGGATATAGAGCAGAGGGCCCTGGGCAGGACCATCACTAAGATCCAAGGACCCCGATGCAGCAGTGACTGTTCTCCAAAGCCACACGACACATGTGGACCCCACTGAGCAGGTGGGCAGGTGGGCTTGTGCCCCTCACTAGTGCTGTTGGGGCTGACTCTGTGGCTCAGTTACCTCATCAGGAGAGAGAAAGGGGTCGACTAAGCAGCGTCTGCACACGGGGCTCTCTGTGGGGTTAGCTGTTGTCCCTGCACTGATTCCTGTTCATTCCACTGTGCTGCCCAGTTAAGCACCCTCATGGAGATGGGCAAGACAGTGTGGGCGCGCACATGGGGGACTGCTGCCACACAGGGTCACTCCCCTTTCCCTCCCGCTCGTTTCCTTCCACCTCCATCTCTCTGAAACCAGAGAATCAGGGCCGGGGCCTTTGCAGCAGGCAGAGAACGCCTGTGTAAATTGGAAAGAGGCTCACTTTCCCAGCCAAGAGATGGGAAGACGAGGCCAGGTGAAGGGTGCTCTGCTGGGCAGCCACAAGCCAGCGCACATGCTCATGGCGTGCTGCAGAGAACGGAGTGGCAGCCTCAGGAACTCCTAACAGGTCTGGGCCCACCCTGGCCCAAAAGCAGAAGCACTAGCAACATCAAGGGGTCTGACGGAAGCACAGGAACAGACTCGAACAAGGAGGAACACAGACACGAAGATCCCGAGGAAGGAACCCCTGCTCCATGGTGGGTGTGAGGCTGCTAGGGACCCAAGCAGGAAACGGGGCTGAGGGTGGGCCGAAACTAACTGAAAACTTACAACCACCGATTTATTCCAGAGCTCACATTCCTTTCCTGTTCACACTCATCTCTGGGGAATTCAGCTCAGATTTTACCCAAATCATTGCATCTCCTTATACTTAATTGGGTGACATTTAGAATAAAACACATGTGCCCTAAAAGATTCAGTAACTCTTGGAGACCATCCTCAGAAAGCCACACCCACACCCAGGAACCGGCCACCCACCCGCACATGTCCTGGAAAGAAAGCCTCATTCGGTAGCTTTGGCCAGCTTTGAGAAAACACCCTCGCAGAAGCATCGGCGGAGCCAGCGGCCAACCCCAGGCCCAAGCTGCACTCGCCCACACCGACAGCCTCCCCTACCTGAGACCAGGGTGAGGCAAACCAGCTGCCCCTCGAGGGTCCCACAGCAGCAAACAGGGGGTGCTTGGGGCATGGAAGTGGGGCGCAGGCACGTTCCAGCTCCAGGCTGGGCTTCGGCAAATGCGAGCACTTCTTTGAGGCCAGCTCTCGGTACTTCCCGGAAACGTACTTTTCCGCACATTTTAAGAATCTTTTCTGTGTTCCTCTTTCACAGGTCACAGAGCACTAAAAATAAGGGAACAAAAGATGTCAGTGAAAAAAAAATCTCTTCTTTTTTGCAAAATCTGTGGGTTAAAATATCAAAGATATCCACTTGAACATTTATATAAGGGTAAACATTCAGTGAAAATTATTGGACCTTAGCATTTTTAAAAGACATTATAAAATCTATCATTAAAAGTAAGAAGATCTTGAGGTCGTAGTGGCACAGCATCATAGGACATACATAGGGACAGGGCAGTCAGAAACCACAAAGGTAGTAATTCTAAAGCTACCATTTCACTGGAAAATTAAAATGCTGTTCTGTCACTGATATTAGAACATACTGAAACTTAATATATAAGGACATGTGGTAACTACCACAGCTCCATGGATTAACCCACCCCGCTGCACGTGTGATGTTGGCCCCCAAAGCAGGGACAGGTAGAAGGAACTCAGGGCTCCCAATCTTCCCTAGGAATCTGAGTGCTGCCTGTGAGGAAAGGAAGCGTGCACGGAGAGCAAATTCCTTAGCTTTCCTTGAGGGCAGGCTCTAAGCTTGAGCTGCCCCAGCTAAAAAATACAAAAACTTAGCCCGGCATAGTGGTGCATGCCTGTACTCCCAGTTACTTGGGAGGCTGAAGGAGGAGAACTGTTTGAACCCAAGAGGCAGAGGTTGCAGTGAGTCTAGATGGCGTCACTGCACTTCAGCCTGGGTGACAGAGAGGGACTCTGCCTAAAAATAAAAAGCAGATAGGATCACATGAAAACCATCAAGAATGATGTGTATCCATATTGCAGACATCCTGGCTTGTGCAGAGGTGCCCTGGGCAAACCAGCAGGCCGGGCAGGAGGCTGCAGCTCTCGCTTGCAGGGAGAACACACAGGAGCAAGGCACACGGTCCCACCACAGACTGGTCACGGAGGGTCTCTGGGCCAGAGGTCCCAGTCCCTGGCACAGCTGTCTCCTTCTGGGGTGGACTGGGTGGTGCTGTGCAGCCCAGTGGACCTCTGCAGGTTCCCAGCAGAGGAACCCAGACGGCAACACCTGCCCAGGTCCTGACCTCACGCTCGCATCTTTAGGCTTACAGGTGTGCCCTTCGTGCATCCTGGTCGAAGATGGAGAGGAGCTGGAACACTCCTCTCAGCTGCTTGCTGATCCAGGCACATGCTCTGGCATGTGTGTGGTGTGGGATATGTGTGTGCACGTATTACATTTCAGGGCAAGGACGTTCTACCTGGACACTGCCCACATATCATGTGTAGACTCTGCCTCTAGGGATGTGCACCTGGGGATATGTCTTTCCCAATGACAGTGCATTAGGTTCTATGGAGTGCTCATTCCTGCCCTCCAGGTGAAAGGGGACGCGAAGTGCATTGTTTGCAATGACAAGCTCACTGAAACGGGCAAGGGGATTCTTACTTTTTAGTGACAAACTGAAACACTGTCTCAACAGGATTCAATGCCTTGCTTGGCACTTCCTACCATTCTGAACAAAGAAGGCATCGTTCAAGGGTGGGGAAAATGCAGTGTCTGATGAGACCCAGGTCCCTCCCTGAGGAGCGTGGGGTCAGGGAGGAGATTTTTCCCATGACTGCTGTGGGAATGCAGAGGCGTAGGTCTGGGTGATCTCACAACACCCCCTTCAGACAGGCTCATGCTTGCCTGGTGGTGCTGTTACCACTCTGTGGAGTGTAATATTTCCCAAGTGCTTTTGGAACCATCTGGTCCAAAGCTAGTCACAAAACCATCAGTATTCCAAACTCATGATTCCAACGTTATTCCCATCATGAAGGGGCCCAGGGCAGCTCCTGAATGGTGCACAGGAAAGGACTTCCCACCTCCTGCAGCACCAGGCGATCAGTTTCAACAAAACAAATGTGAGAGGTTCCTTTTACAAGTAGAACTTGTCTTAGGAAATGGGTGCCATTCCTTCCCAAGCAACCTATGTTTTCCCTGCTCTCCAGCCTCTGTGCATTTCCTGGAATATGGCTACACCTGCCCGGGAGTGAGATGAGTCCCCAGAGCCCTGCTGTCAGTGAGACAAGTGAAGCCCTCTTCTCATGCTCACACCCCATGACCCTCCCCTCCTCTGCTCCATGCTGGACCAGCGATGATGACGTGGATCCTCTGGGTGAGATGCTCCCAGGACATGTCAAAAGCCGAAGGAGATTGAGCAAGGCCATGAGGGTGACGGAAGTCTAAGGGGTGTCCAACGCTAGGGACCAGAACCTTGGCAGTGCAAGGAAGCCAAGTGGAGGTAAAAAGGGAGAAGAGAGAGGAGCAGGAAGAGGAAAAGCAGGGGAGAAGAGGCAGCCCTGAGAAGAGAGCTGGCCAGCCTCGTTCCCTGGAGACCAGCATGCCTACCTGGGACCAGGCGGACACCAGCCACTGCAGCTTCCTGGGCTTGTGGCAGCGCTGGAGCAGACAGGCTTCGTGAGTCCTGGGCCTGGGCTCCGAGGTGCAGACAGCGTCAGGCAGCAGCTGTGCTCTGGCTGAGGGGTTGGTGCTCTTACAGGCCACTGCCCGCTTCCTCCACCCCTTCCCACAGGTGTGCGAGCACTGCACGGAAAAGCCAGGATCAGCGCCCAGCGAGGGCCACAAGCAACACAGCACATCCTGCAGGGGCCCTGCCGCCACCCTTGCCAACCCCACCCAGGTTACCTCTGCCCAGGGCCCGGCGCTCCATGCAGGTGGGCAGCTGTGAGCATTGCAGGCCTGCCTGCTGGAGGGAGCAGGCTGTGGGCACAGGCTGGCTGGGACTGGCTCTGACTCATAGTGCACCTGCCGTGTGCACTTCACGGGGCGGCTCTGGGCACCCCCACCGCATGTCCGGCTGCAGGCACTCCAGTTCCCCACGGACCAGCTGTGGAAGGACAAAGAGACCTCAGTGAGGAACGGCACCATCACTCTGATAGAAGCAGCCCCACATCTGATGTGGAGGCGGCTGTGAGGTTTCCCAGCCACGGTCTGCAGTTATTTTCAGTTCCACCTTTCCCAGGCAAGCATTCCTCCCAGACTCTCCCTACCCCTGCTGTTTCTCACCTCCCAGATCCTGATTAATGCTCTGCCATTCCTTCCCTTTCCCTGGCTTTTGGGTTCCAGTGGAGTTGGAAAGAACCCTATTTGGCACAGTGTGTCTGTTCTCTTTTTTTTTAAAAAATGCAAAATTACAAACATATAAAAAATAAGACACTCTGGGTTCCTGTCTGCTCAACTTTGGCAATTTTCAGCATATGCCCCCAATTCCTATGGCATTTTGAAGGTGATTCCAGACATGAGCATATCTCAGTATGCAGCCCTAAAAAATAAGGAATTTTTTTAACATAATCATAATATCATCATAACATCTTGAGCATTAATGATTCTTTAACATCCCTGAACGTTTAGTGTCCCATTTCCCAGCTGTGTAATCAATGCCATCATAAAATATGTTTGAGGAATCCAATAAACTCCAGATATTGCAACAGATTCACATCTCTTTTATTCTTTAGGATTTCCCTTAAATTTCATTTGTTTTTATGTTCAATATATTTGTTAAAGAAACCGGATCTTTCCCTCACTGAGTCTCCCACAGTGTGTTTTGCTCATTACAGGACTCCTGGAATTACACGTCTGTGGTGCTGGTTCTCATGTTCCTTTGTCCTCTGTCTTTTAATTCTTTAGTGGTTGGATCTAGATTTCAGATTCGGGTTCCATTTTCTCCTATGATTATTTCACAAGTGATCATGCATTCTTCCAGCAGGAGGCTCATGATGTCTGATTATCTTTCTTTTGACTTGTTAGCAGCTGTTGATGCTTGTAAATGCATTTTCCTTTCCTAGTGATAAAATCATACCCCATTAACACGTATGTTGTCAGGTGACGGGGTACAGAGTGGAGTCAGAGCCAGGCTTTGCCCAGTGGCATCACCTTTAATCAAGATACTGCACCTGAGTGTGTCTACCAAGCCTTAGCTGGTTTTGCACAAGCCCATCTGCAGGAGGGCTTGGCGTGCACCCTGGAGGGGCTGTCAAGAGGAAGGGGGAAACATGGTCCCATAACAGGGACTCACTGGGCAGGAGGGCTTGGGCTTCTTCCTGGAGTCACTTCTGAGGACTTGATGATTTCTGTTCCTGTAAATTTCCCTGCGCAACTCCCGGTGGGCCAGGGGATGGGAGGTGAGCTGGCTTCCTCACCACCTCCTCCCAGCACATCAGTGCAAAGCACCAGGGGTCACACCTAGGGGCTGTCTGCAAGCCTCTGCCTGCAGCTGTGTCTGTGCTGAGGACAGGTGCGGTGCATCCTGTCTTCCACTCTACAGCATTGCTAAGTAGAGTTGGGGCAACAGTGATTTTCTCCTGAAACTCGGGGTAAACCCGGGGACTTGTGGAAATGCCCAGGCTTCTCCTTTGACCTTCCATCCTGTTCCCAACACTGAACCCCACAGTCACCCTCAGGTTTAGGTGTCAAAGCAGAAGCCCAGAGAGCTTGGCCAGAAACTCGAGAGGCGCCTCTGGCAGCAGCCACGTCACCTGGGAGAGGTATTCTGGAGAATGGCATTTGTGGACACAAGTTACACAGAGAGAGACATAAAGGAGAAGGGAAATCCCACCACAATCCCTCCTACGAACACCACTGCGATGACTTCCTCACTCTTGCTCCTGCTGTTTTCTGTGTGTAAACATATTTTTTAACATGGCTAAGAGCAGATAGTATATGCAAGTTTTATTCAGCCTTCAAAAAATTCAATGTCTAGGCTGGGTGTGGTTGTTCATGCCAGGAATCGCAGCTCTGTCATTCCAGCCCGAGGGAGGAGGAATAAGCCTAGGAGGAAAATGCTTAAGCCTAGGAGCTTGAGACCAGCCTGGGCAACATGGCAAAACCCCATCTCCATACACACAAAATACAAAAATTAGCTGGGTGAGGTGGTACACACCTGAAGTCCCTGCTACTCGGGAGGATCACTTGAGCACTTGAGCCCAGGCAGTTGAGGCAGCAGTGAGCTGTGATTGCATCACTGCACTCCAGCCTGGCTGACAAAAGTGGACTCTGTCTCAAAAAAATACAATACAATAAAATAAATAAATAAAAATTCATGGTCCAAAACAAGCGTTTTGCTTATACTTGAAAAACTTTATAAACACATTTCAGTGTCTCTAATTCCACAGGCTGAACCAAGGTAGACAGGCATCCGAAGAAGAAAACGCAGACAAAAAAGGTTTGGACCCCAAGCTCCAAGAGATCTAGGAACATCCTGAAACTATCCCAGTTCTATGCGTGCCTGGCTGGACGTGATTTCTGAGCAAAATGATGAGTGTCTTTCCTCAAGTTCTCCAGGGAGCCTGTGACTCAAGTAATTTTAGAGCCAAGGTCTGGACTCTTCTGAAAGTCCCGAGGATGAATTAGGTGGTGGAACCTCCAAGTAGAGGGAAATTGACGCTACTTCCTGGATGGGAAACAGAATCGATCCCACCCTGAACTCTCGACAGCCAGGCTGCATTACTTACTGCCTTCAGACCGGGCACTGTGATAGTTTTACTAACTTTTGTTTGTAGAAACCTTGAATTTATTTTGTACCAAGTGTGTTTACTGGGGAGAGTCGATGATATTTTTAAGAAAATTATAAAAAGCCAAAAATGCAAATTTGTGTACACATAAAAAGTAAACGCATCCGGGCCATAGGAGTTCCCCATGTGGATTGTGGTAACACTTCGATTTTTCAGTGTCAACACGATTAGTGTGTTGTTTTTATTTAATTCCACGTTAAGCCACCTAAATTACATAACGCTAGTTATGAAAGATTGGTCCTTGGCTTCCTGGCTGTGATAGTTCTGCCGGAAAGCCTCTCAGTTACTCTGTGGCCGCTTCTACGTGCGTTCACGCTGTTTTTAACTTTCCTCCCATTTCTTACATTTGCTCTCCCAATCCTGCAGCCTTATACATTATGACGGGTGTTCTACATGGAGGCTGTAAAAGTCACGCTGGCTGTTCAAGAGCTTTTCACACCTCCTCGTTAAGTCTTCTGTCTCCACCATCTTAAGACATTCCAACTGGGTCGATCCACTCTCTGCCTTCTCTCTTAGCTGCACATCATTAAAAAAATCCTCCTGAACAAAGCTCCTTCATACCACATCTGGAAACCCCAAGTGTCTTTTTCATTTACCAAACAGAGCTTGAGGGAAATGTCTTCATGTCAGCTCACGAATGAGTTGACCTCCACACAGGCTTCTGTGCTAATGTCTCATGGTTCCATGAACAGAAACAAGCTGTTCAGTAGCTCACCGGTGGCCACAGCGTTCCCACTTTGTTTTGGTTTTCCTAAGTCCACCAGCTGGAAAAATGCAAAGTGGCTGGCATCACCCAAATCGGTTTCCAGGGCGGGACTCTGGAGACGCAGCCCCCACAAGCCCTCAGGACCTCCACTGCCCAATGCTCCCTCCCGGGGTGCGCCTCTGTGGCTCTCAGCACTGCCCAGAAAGGCGATGGAGTTTACAGCTTCACTCAACAGCCTAGCCAGGATTTCCTGGTATCATCTAATCAATATGTAACATCCTTAATGGCAAATAGTCTTTAGTCATTTCTCAACGAAATCACTCCCTCTTTCCCATTAAAAAAATTTGAAATAACATTTTGGTTTCTGTATGTAGTACTTTCTTTAAAAATGCAAGTTTCCAAAAAGGGTTTAGTAAAATCCCTTGTCATGATGCATCACACCAGCGGGCTATGTGTTGTGATGACGATTCAGACGCAGAGACCAGTGCTGGGCAGACCCCAGTTGCTGCAACAGGCCGAGCCCCACCGGGGCGGCCATGCTCTGCTGGTGGATTTCACATCCGCAAATCTCCCCGAGTCCTCCCTTTTAGAATTTAGTTTCAGTTTCCTCTGTCTGTTGATTCTTTTTGAAGTTTCACCATTCTTGCTCTGTTTTCAAGAATAACTCTTGGCCTCCTTTATAGTCCTGTCTTATAACACAGTAAAGACAGGGAATAACAATGCGGCAGAAGCCTTGTCATGAGACAAACCTACAAGAGGCAGTGATGAACAGTAGGGGCTCCAGCTGCCGGCTGGATTCAGTTCCAGCGGGGCAGGTGCTGGATGCTGTGAGGCAACATTAGAACACAGCATTCACTAGGCGGTGCCTCTTCAGCATCAGAGTTGGACGTGGGCACTCCTGATGTCCGCATGCTGCTATATGGTCACAGTTTTCCAGTAGGCTGTTCTAAATTAAACTGTTCATGTCACTAACTGTATTCAGATACTCACAGGCTGCAGACTCAATGGCCCAGGGGCCAACACAGCTGCCAGCATGGTCTGGCAGGATCAGTATTACTTGGCTTTTGAAGACGCAACAATCTTGTCATCATATAAAATAGCAGCATGTTCACGTGTATAATCTGAGATCTAATGTAATGTGTTTTAAAGATAACAATGCACATTCAACAATAAACAGATGACAGTTGGAAAAATCTGCCTTTTCTATAGGAAGAACATTACTTAACAAATTAACTGAGAGGGCAGGCCGGCTGTAAGCTGAAAGAAAGTACAGTGGCCAAGATCAGCAGAACTTGGAAGACACTGATGTCCCAAGCCTGTGTGGCAGGTGGCCAAGGGCCTTTTAGCTTGTTTTCCTCCTCTCTGGCTTGGAGATTTGCTATGGGTCTAGGACAAAAGACATTTCATCAGTGTCACCTGGTGCCAGCGACACTCCAAGCAAGTTCAGAGGTAGAAGTCCAGCCCTGAAACAATGTTATCCTTAACCAGGTATGTAAATGAGCTTAATAGGTAGACCCAGCTATTAGATAGAATGCACTACGTCCACGCCCAGTGCCTTCTGGAGCAAAGCGCTCCAGTCTCCAAATCCTCCTAAAATCCACAAGTCAGTGCATCAGAAATCAAATTCTCCAGAACCCAACAGTCAGGACGTCAGAAATGACAGCAACATGCCAGCTCCTCCCTCAGTCACAGTTCGCACAGATGTTCCTGACACTGTCTGGCACAGAAGGACCCTCAGACTGTCTCCTGGGAGGTGTCCGTCTAGGATTTAATGCCAAGGTCTGTCTGGTTTTTCACATGGGAACGGACAACTTAGTTCTGACAACTGGTTGACAAGGAACAGGGCCAGCACCCCAGGCCTCACCGTGAGCATTTGGAAGCTTGTGACTTGACAGTCACTTCATTTTCTTCAGCCTCAAAAGTCAAACCACTTTGCTTGGCTTGTGAAACCGAAGGAGAGGTTTACAGCCAGACACAAACACTGAATTGTTTTCATCTCTAAATGCAGGCTTTCTTTCCTGAAACACACAAAGCCAAATCGAGGACATCAAATCTCCCCACAAAGGCAGGGCTGAGGGCGTCAACTTCATGGACTGTGAGCAGCCAAAGGTATGTGCAGAGTTACTGCTCTGAGGCCGACATGCCATTTTTACCAGGTTTTCCTGTCTCACCATCCTGTCATCAGATCTTATCTTAAAAGGAATCAGTATGATCTACAGAGCTTTCACTGACGGGGGGAAAGACAGGGAACATGGAATTATGAGACACACAGACCAAAGAAACTGACCTCGCTTTTCAAAACAGACAGCCTCAATAATTCCCTCTTTCAACAAAAACTCCTCATCTGAGGGTTTCCTCTGCAGAACACTGGGGGCTTTTGCATCCCTATTTAAAAGGGAAGCCATTCAACTCTAAATGACGACAGCACTGTGGTTCTTGGGAGGCTGCCCCTCTGCCCGCTTTCCAGGGAAGACTGGAAGAAAGAGCAATGCACTCTACTTTTTTCATCAGAGTAAGAAGTCTTCTCTTCCTGTCTGGTGTTGATTCCTACGTCCTCTCTGCTGTGCTCCACAGCCGTATAAACCATTGCTTACAGACATCTCCACCTGGGGGGTAAAGGGCATCCAGAGCCAGTGATCCCCATCTTTGCCCTCTATGCGCTGGGAAGGGATCCAGCATTGTCACATTTACCAGCCTCGTCTTATGTTTGTGGAGACTGAGCTCCCAGAACCAAGGAGATGCACACCCGACTGCCAGTCCCTCTCCAAAACAGCACTGTTGTCAAAGTCAGAATCATTCTTGGTCTGCACAAAAGAACGAGAGTCTTTTGTCCTCTTCAGGTTTCTGTGCTGGAA
Source organism: Sapajus apella (assembly GCF_009761245.1). Lineage (NCBI taxonomy): Eukaryota > Metazoa > Chordata > Mammalia > Primates > Cebidae > Sapajus > Sapajus apella. The sequence goes on from NW_022436951.1 coordinate 37,196,889, forward strand.
GGACACCTCTCCCTTGTCACTGCTGTGCCCCTTCAACACCCACCCATTGTGCCAACGATTTCTATCTACTACAAACACCTTTGCTGTGGACTAAAAACGACTGGGGTGGAAACACACGGGCAGGCAACCTAATGATCTGGGCCTGATTGCATCTGAGGTTGAGTCCTGTCTGTGTAAGAGGTAACTCCCTCCACTTTACCAGGCTTAACATCCAACGTTCTCATGTCCAAGGATAGCACAAAGGGGCAGCTGCTGTGGGACTCTCAAACACCTGCACATTCCTGGTCTCGCTCCTGTTCTGTATGAACCAGAAATCCGATGGCCCTGGTCTCTAGGGGTTAGGGATCAGGAATCTGAAACTGTACAATGCCCTGAGGGCCTGGATGGCTGGCAGCTTTGGAAACATGATTTTGGAAATGTAACATCCAACTCTTCAGAAAATCCCCGAGACTGGCCATGAAAATTCTGAGCAACTCTCCCTTCCCCTTTGCGGCCTCAATTTCTTGTAATAAAGTTGTACTATTTATATTTTTTAACCATTATGAGAACTAACTAGAATGTGCCAATACAAAAACTGGGGATGGCGGGAGAGTCTGGTCAATTGACTCTTCCAGAGAAAACAGATGCTTTCGTTCCCTGTCATTAGCATCTCGGCAAAGCCCATCTGAGCTCCTCTGTGGAGCAGCCTCTCTGGTTCTGCACAGCCCTCCTGGTTGGGAAGAGCATGTCTGCAGCAGGCTGCTGGCCCAGAGCCCGTGACTTAGCCTCTGTGAGTGCAGTCATGGAAGCTTGAGTTCCTTCTCAAAGGGGGACCCTCCCAGAACCCAAGGGGTTTCAGAGCCGGGATGGACCCCAGCTGCTTCCTTTTATATACTGACTCTTCCAATATTGAAATAAAGAGATCTGAAACATAAAGGTAGTGATCTCCAATATGAACATCCTCTCAAGCCTCCTGAACAGCCCAGTTTACAAACTGCGGAGATATTCCAAGCCAAGGATGCTCTACCCTCAGGGCAAGATCTGAAACGTACGCTGTATTTGGACGTGGAAGGTTGTAATGGAGATCCTGGTTACTGGGAACACTGTTTGGGTTACAAAGATTCTTCTGCTACCCCGGCATTGAAACACACAGTGGTTTTCCACAGGGCATATAACTTCCGGTGTGAGACCCCTCAGCTTTCTAGTCCCAGGAGGGCAGAGCACTAGCATATTTATTCTGTGTGCTTGATCGACTTCTGTCCTGCTGGCTTTCTACCTGTCTGTTCCGTTCATCTCTGGACACTAGATGCGCTGCCTGGCTGGGCTCCTCCCTGCCCACTGGTTTGCTTCCAGCCTCATTAGAAACTCTTCTTCAGTCATTCTGAAGTGACACATCAGACTCACCACGTCTTTCCATCCCTTGGCAAAGTACATTGGCGGCTGCCCACACCGTGCCAAGCGCCAGCGGGTGAGGTGCCAACCTTGCCCAGGGATGTCAGCATCCTTCTGCTGCCACTCCAGGGCTCACAGGGAATGGGTCGCGTCTGCCCTCCAATCTGTTTATGGCAGCTGAACTTGTTACTGGAATTGCGTAATGTGATTAAATTTGGTGTAGCTCCATGAAACACGAGCATTAGACAAGAAAGGCTGTTCCTATGAAAACGAAGCTAAATCTTTGGGATGACTCAGTTGAGACCAGTCATTAAACGGCATTGCTGTCAAATTAGGTGTGGCTGAGACAAACGTAAAATACTGAGGAAACATAAAAATTTTAAAATGACTTCCCACTCAGATACATGGGACAAGTTTCATCCTTCTTTAAAGAAACCCAAGATGTAAATCACATGCCATGAGCATGTTTGATGAAATGGCCCACTGAGAGACTTCCATAGGTGGGGCCTGCTCAAAAAAAGTTTTGGCCTCAATTAAAAGAATTAGCAAATGAATGCATATATATGTCTTTTAAGTGAAAATAAATGTTTCAGGTATATATAATGTGTGCATTTTTTAAAGTCATTTTTTCCCTCCATCTACTTTTTTCATCAGAGTAAGAGAAGTCTTCTTCTCGGTCTGGTGATGACTTCTGCAACCTCTCTGCTGTGCTCCACAGCTGTAGACATTGCTTACAGACATCTCCATCTGGTGGGTAATGGGCATCCAAGCCAGCGATCCCCATCTTTGCTCCCTCTTCCCTTCCTGCCACCTGCCTTCCTTTCATCCCAGAAGTGGGATGCCCCTGGCCTCACCCTCCAGCCTTTTCCTGATGCCGCCAAATCACACAGACCCTGCTTCCCCATTTTCCAGCAAAGCTACTCCCTCCTGTGTATCTGATATTCATGTTGGCTGAGTCTGTGATGGTTAATTTTATGTGTCAACTTCTCTAGACTGCAGTAGACAAATATTTAGCCCAGCATTATTCTAGACATTTCTGTGACAGCATATTCAGGTGAGATAAACACTGAAATCTGTAGACTTCGAGTGAAGTTGATGACCTCCCATAACGGGGCTGGGCCTCATCCAGTCTGTTGAAGGCCTGAATAGAAGGAGGTCCCCCAAAAGGAGGGAATTCTGGACTTCAGACTTGAACCGCAATACTGAACTCTTTCTTGGGCATCTGGTCTGCTGATCTGTCCTGCAGATTTTGGACTTACCAGTCCCCACAATCACATGAGCCAATTCCTTAAAACAAATCTTTCTTTGTCTCTTGTCAGCTAAAAAAAAAAAAAAAAAAGGGCAGGCTTTTAAAGAATTAAAGTTAGTTTTATTTAGAAGTCTTATCAAGGACTGCAGTGCAGGAAGGCCCTTACCTCACACAGGCACATCCACATCTGATTAGTTCTGGTTCTTTGCAGAACTCTAATAATATAAGATCCCTGTCATTTTTCACAGGAATTGCTCCTTAATTGCCCCCTAGCTTCTGGGTCTGAGTTGATAAAAGCCAGTCTCCACTCTGCTGCCAGGAATAAGTGTTTTCAGTGCAAACATGACACAGCATTACTATAATATTAGAAGTTCTCCATGGCTGCCCATTTCCCAGGGCACAGGGCTCAAGCACATTGACCTGTGGCATCTGCCCCCCACCTTTCTGAATGCTCAGGAGCCCCCGTGTGTCAGGGGCTCGGGAGTTCAAAGCTCCCAGGAAGGGGTCCCTCAGCTGTTGAGTAAAGAGGGGCTGTGTTGGCAAGATGCCCAGGGTGGCAAATCTCGGGAGTCACTGCCTTTAGGTCCAGACCTACGGGTTTGTTTGGTTGCTCCAAGTAACCTAACTAACATGTCCACTGGTTGTTTCCTTTACCAAACGATCTATCTGGCAGTCTTGCCCTATAGGTGTTCCCTGCCTCAGCAATGTGGTAAACTCCTAACCTCTTAGGGGAAAGGAACACAAGCTCACCACAAGCACACCAGAAAGGCACGGGCACGGAGGGAAACACAGCTGCTCACGATCTCCGGACAAAGAAACGCCCTCTCATAGCACCCAGGCTCCAGGACGGGCCTGCCCACCTCAGCCCCTGAAACCCGGCCAGCTTCTTTCTGACAGTGCTGGAGGGAGACATCGTGACGCAGGGACGGTAAGAATGAAATCACATATTTTAAGGAAATGAAAGAGACTGATTTGCCGAGCGAGAGGAAACAGCATGGAAGACCTCTGAGGGATTCGTCCTGGGCAGGAGGCCACTTTGCCCACTGAGTATTTTCTTCTCACACAAAGGACTTGCGTGAGGGAACCGAGAAAGGAAGCTGGGAACACACGGCCACACGAGGCAGTGACTCCTGCCCGTCCTCAGGTTCAATGCCACACTCATCGAGCTAAGAATGTGCCAATGCCGTCATCAGAAAAATAATGTTAGGAATTACATCTCATAAATTAAAAGAGAGCTAGAAAACCATGACACCACCAGAGGCCTCTTCCTGCCACCTGCATACAGGACAGGAAGTGGCCTGTCAAGGTCCTCTCCATCTCTGGGTCCTGGACTGGGTCTCCTGGACTCACAGGGTGACTGTGGCTTCCATTACCATGAGACACACCGCCTGTGCCTTTCCCTCCATCCACAGCATTTGCTCTGTTGAAGGGAATGAGGGAATGTCTGTTATCCCTGTTACAGACCCCACGTAGGGGGCATGGCCCAGGCACCACAAGCCCATGCACCCAGCCACACCCAACTGAGGGCCTCGCTGAATATGAAGAATGGCTATGGGTTGGGCTCGGTGGCTCACGCCTGTAATCCCAGCATTTGGGGGGCCAACGGCAGGGGGATCACAAGCTCGGGAGTTTAAGACCAGCCTGGCCAAGATGGTGAAACCCCGTCTCCACTAAAAATACAAGAATTAGCCAGGTGAAATAGCCAGTGCCTGTAATCCCATGGGAGGCTGAGGCAGGAGAATCATTTAAACCTGGGAGGGGGAGGTTGCCGTGAGCTGAGGTCACGCCACTGCACTCCATCCTGGGCAACAGAGCGAGCTTCCATCTCAACAAAGAAAAAACAAAGAGAAAGAGAATGGCTCTGAAGAGGGACGACAAACAAATGTGTTCCAAGAAGGAGTGAGCGTTAAGATCGGCTGTACAGGAAGTCGACAGTGAAAGGTTATGGCGACAGCAGGGCAAGGAGGACTTCAGTGTGGCAGGAATGACGGCTGCAAGGACAGGGCTTCTGAAGACACTGGCGGAGGCGGCGGGAGGTCCTGGAGGGTCATGGAGGCCACGTGACAGCCTTTGGGTTCCAAGCAAATGACAATGGAGAGCCATGGAAGGCTGGACTTGGAGAAGTGTCTATACTGGGTTTGCATTTTATTTTATTTGTAATTTATTATTATTATTTATTATTATTATTTTGAGATGGAGTCCCACTCTGTCACACAGCTGGAGTGCAGTGGTGCAATCTCAGCTCACTGCAACCTCTGCCTTCTGGGTTCAAGCCTTTTTCCTCCTGCCTCAGTCCCCCCAGTAGGTGCCCAGCTAATTTTTAGTAGAGACGGGATTTCATCATGTTGGTCAGGCTAGTCTCAAACTCCTGACCTCAGGTGATCTGCCCCCCTCGACTGCCCAACGTTCTGGGATTACAGGTGTGAGCCACCGCACCTGGGCTGGGTTTGTATTTTCTTTTCTTTCCTTTTTTATTTTCCCCAAAGCCAGCCTTCATTACAATCCAAGGGTTTGTATTTTAGAAAGATCACTGTCACTGCAGAATGAATAAGACACTAGAGGAGGCTAGACTGTAGGTAGAAATTTCTACTCAAATCTTCTGAGGCTGCACGGGTGAGAGCTGGTGGCTCGGCTATGACTAGAGGCTCATTTCCACTAGAGGGGGGCATTCTGTCTGTCCACAAAACCTACACTTTATGACATTTCATCAGTGCCTCCGTGAAACTCACAGGACTGGGCGCATCAAAAATACTAAACATTTGTTGATGAGTTGACAACGAACATCAGCCTCCTCAATTCACAGATACAGAGCTATGTTATTTGTTAAATATAGTAACACCACTAGAAGTTTCCTGTGGATATAGGAATCCATAAAGTTATAATCATGCACCAACAGGGCAACCCAAATCGAAGTTCTTTGGGAAGGCTTGCCCTGGTCCATGACCCTGGCTGGCTGACTGCCCAAGGACAGCCTTCCCTGTGTCTGAGGCCTTGCGGTGTGGGGGACCGGGGGAAGAAGTGGTGCCTCTGTGGTCAGGATGCCTGTGCTCCAATGTCAGCTCCACCCTTGCCAGCTGGGAAGCCTTCAGGAAATCACTGGACACCAACATTTCCATTTTCTCCTCCACAAAGGGGAGATGGTCACAGTATCTTTCCTATGCAGTGCTGGGCAGGCTGGGAGGACTAGCAGAGAGGAAGTGCTGGGGAGGGGCTAGCTGTGTTATCACGATTTCATTCCTTCACCTTTTCCTCATCCTGTCCCCTGCCTCTGCTCCTCCTCTACGTCACCTGGGAAAGGGATCTCATTCACAAGCGATTCACATGACTCCAGACATTCAGTCCCTCAGCCTATGTACAAGAGGGAAGCCACGTTTCCCACAGCAGTATTATTTTATACTTATTGTATATACCCCTTCTGAAAATCAACAAAGAACCACTCAACACATGGCTGGTAAATACAAATTTTTAAAAAGAAAAAAATCACAGAGACACAGACATCAATTTTGTGTATTGCCTCATGGTGATTTTCTGGCATGGGTAAAAATGATGTAATGACGTGGCCATTACATGCAAACAATGTGATTCTTGAATATTTACTCCTGTGAGAACTATTAAGGCATTTCACAATTTCTACAATTAGAAGGACGGGGAGTGCGGAAACAATGCTCCCAAGCAGCGGTCACTGGACGGATTTATTTAAACCCAATGAAAAGAAAGTGATGCCATCTCAATGACGCCAGACGAGCCCCGCACAGGTGTTCTCCACCTCGCCTGGGGAGAGAATGAGAGCAAATGGCCACAGAGGGAAGAGCAGGCCATTCAGGTCCTATGTCGTGAAGATTTACAAGGGGAAAAAAAATACTGCCAGTGCCTCTTACAAACCACGTCTTTCAACAGAAAAATGATATTAAATACTTGATTAACTCCAAAGAGAAGTTGCTGAAGCCTACTGCACCATGGAAACAAGGAGAATTTTACGAACGCTTGAACTGCCTTTGGGCAACACCTTTTTTTTTTTTTTTTTTTTAGAGACAGAGTTTGCTCTTGTTGCCCAGGCTGGAGTGCAATGGCATGGTCTAGCTCACTGCAATCTCTGCCTTCCAGGTTCAGGCTCCTGTCTCAGGCTTCTGAGTAGCTAGGATTACAGGCATGTGCTGCCACATCCAGCTATTCTTTGCATTTTTAGTAGATATGGGGTTTCACCATGTTGGTCAGGCTGGTCTTGAACTACTGACCTTAGATGATCCACCTGCCTCACCTCCCAAGGTGCTGAGATTACAGGACTGAGACATGCGCCTGGCCTGGGCAATACCTTATTAGCATTCCCAGGGGAGAAGTGGCCCTTCTGCCGTAAAGTTCATGGACCGTGATCGTGAGACCACTGACTTCATTTAGACATTTTAGCAGCTGGCTAGAAATGGCTTCCTCATGCAATTTAGGTGAAAACCAGCTGCAAGAACACAAGCTTTTGTGTTACACAGATTTGATGATTTCAGATCTAACTTGCTGCTTTACCTGCAAAATTTTCCTATCCTGAAGATCAGCCATTTTCTTGAGAAAGGAAATATGTTTCCTAAATTGCTGAGAAGGTACATGTGCTAAACAATACATCATCTAAATCAACAAAAGATACTTGCACACTAATAACGAGAAGACCGTAGACCGAAGCCAGGTTTAGGTTTTCTGAACTACTTGTAAATCCATGGCCATTAACACTGTTATTTTGCCCTGATTAAAAGGTGATGTAGCACTTTCGATTAAGACACTCGTTTTGCTGGAGGATGCTGTCACCTAGCCCAAAAGTTGGCAAATATCTTATTAAAGGGCCAGATAGGAAATATTTCAGGCAGGTGGCGATCTCTGCTCCCAGGATTCACCCCTGCTGCATCAGTGAGAAGACCACTGGAGACCCCGTGTAAATGAACAGGCCTGAATATTCTGACAAAATCTCACTTACACAATCAAGTATGGCAGGCTGCACTTGGCACACAGACCATAGGTTGCCACCTACTGATTTAACCAATACTATTTATAAAAAACAGGATTGAACATCTCTGAGGAAGCCAGGAAGCAACTAGTGTGGTTATAACACCCAAGACACCTTCCAAGATAGACCTGTTGGAGTTTGATATCGATGTTGAGCCTAGCCACCGTGGATTACTAGATTAGGACAAACGACCCCGTTGTTGGGAATGTTAACAATGAAATAACAGCAATAGCAACAAACAGCAACAAGCCCCACATACTAAAGCCTAAAGTTCTAACAAATTATTAGCAAATCTTTAAGGGACAAAGTGAGTCTTACGCAGACAGCTTCGAATACTACAACAAGTAAGAGGGCAAACCAGCCTCGCCTTCCATGTAGTATGTGAATTTGGTTAGTAACAGCCACGCTGAGTCAGTGCACCTGGAGGACGCACCCAGTGCTAGGCAGGACACCAAGCTTCTCACTGCTGTTCTCTATTGACTGGATTAATTTACCCCACAAACCAGTGATGTGGACAGATGCTGTTATTTCCTAAAAGTGAAGTGTGGAAAGGTGACCTAAGTGGTGTGGGATGGGATTTAAACCCAGGAAGTCCAGCTCCAGGGCCTGGACTCTCATGACCAGCTCTTGTACCTTTTGAAGCACACATACACACCAAGTGATCCATTCACACGCATCAACCCACTTCACAACCCTACAGGGCAATGTGAGGGGTAGAATTTCATTTCACGGACTAGGAAACTGAGGCTAGAGACACCGAGGACGTTGTCTGCAGCCATGCAGGTCGTGGACAGTTAGCATCACATAGCTGGAGTGGCAGGACCAGCAAGGATGCCCAGTGAGTCTGAGTTCCTAGCCACTGTGCTGCGTTGCTCCCAGATACACACAACGTCTACACGGCTGGCTTGTCAGCTGGAGAAAAATCTGATGTGAATTCGTAATTTAACGTTGCTTAGCTCTAAAATGACCTAGGAAAAATGCATATATTTAGTAATTTTGTGGGCTTAAATATGTTAATTGGACCATTGCAATTTATGTGATGCCTACTATTTTATACCCAGGTAAGTATAGAATTGATTAATTTTGGTAAAACTTGTGTATTTCTACTTTCTGGCTAATTATCTACTCAGAGCAGTTTCCTAAAAATTCCTGAATGATTCGGTATTGAATCAGTGTCAAAATACTCAGTGCCTCGATCTTTCCAAAGAAGTTTCCCTTAGTCATTATGAACATACAGATCGTCTGTAACATCTGAAATGCCTTTCCCTGCCTCTCATGGGACCCTACTACATGGTATTCTAGGGAAAGCCTACGTGTCTAACATGAATTTAAACATTTCATGACTCACTTAGGTTCATTTTTCTTTCTTTGAAATGAATGACCTTCCGACAGGAGATGGTTTAATTCATTTCTCAAGGTGCGAGATGCCATTTAAATCATAGAGGATTCACTAGCTACTGTGGACGGGCTCCGGTTCTTCGGCTCTTTGTTTTCTTGGGAACACTGTCAGTTTCCCATTTTATTACAGAAGTGAACAGTCCCCTACCCCCACCCACCCCGCTGCGACTTCTTTCTTTTGTGACGAGGATTTTAAAATGATGGCTTCCCTCCTCCTCTAGTTTCTGGCTTTTCTGGCATTTTTGCGTTAGGGTTTCTTGGATGTTCACTCTGAGATTAATACTTAGAAATGATCTTCTACAGGCTCTTGAGCTGTTTTTCCAAGAAAGAGTTGCAGGTGTCCTCCTGCAGCAAACCTGGATGCTTTTAGGCCGGCCTGCAGCTGCACAGCTCCTAAGGCTCCTGAGCTCCACCAGTGTAGGGGCTGTGAGGGTCTGAGCTGAGCAGGGCTGGGCAGTTAGGACCATCCACACAGGTATTATGTGAAGTCTTCAGTGACGAGGTCACCAGGAATTACCGTAAATCCAATGGATTTTAAAGGAGTAAGCAAAGAAGCGGATTAAATCCGTATTTTACACAGATCAAATCCGCAAGCAAGCTGACACTGTGCATGAAGTCAACATCAGTATCCTGCTTGGACTCTCAGGCACGTTCTTTACTGTCAGGCAGTAAGAATATCTCGATCACATCGATCACATCATTGGAGCTCTCTACATTGCTTTCTAAGTGGTTAGCTTGCTCATGCTAAACAAAACTAGGTATTGAGTTTCCTTGCTTTCAGAGAAATTGGTGAAAGCAGTCAATGATGACTGAAGGATGGGGCATACGAGGTGTGAGCCTCTGTAGATGGGTCTAGACAAAGAATTGAAAAGCACAGAGCTGAAATGACAGCAAATCCAGGAATACTGACTGTCACTTCCACATAGGACTTGCCTTTTTACAATGATTTGTAAGAATCTGTAAGTTTTATCTTTTCAGCTTCTTTTCAGATTTCAAATAGCTACCGCACCGAGACTCTGGTGTGAAGGCATCACATGCTGCAGACACTTTTTCTGGCCAATAGATGCTGTTAGGCCAGGGGTCTGCTAAGAATACACGGCTAACATTTGACACCAGAGTCAGCTTTCTTGATAAGGCTGGAACAATTCCATTCCCTTCAGGAAGGACTTCACACTGTGGCACTTCAAGGAGATTAATCAGATCCGGGAAATGAACATACTGAGTAGGTAGAACAACATTTATGTAACCTCCTAGCTCCCTCCCTTGAAACTCCTTTTCAGATGCCTTCATTCTTCTTCAAGAGACCTTCAGATTAGGTATTTCTGATTTTCTTACTAAGTCTTAGGTACTCATTGGTTGAATGTTTTTCCCATCAAGTGGGTTCTGTGTATGAGCAGATATAAGTTATAAAAACTCTTTAAAATATTTAAATAATATTGTTAGATATTTAGTTTAGTCAGCTAAATAATTAAACAACAGTTACTGTTTCATTCTTTGGAGTCAAATTCCTAAGTAAAGTTTTAGCCATTACGTCACAAAACTTATCAAATGAATCATGTTGAAAATATCATATATATCTATTGCTCTTAAAAACATTTTTCCAGAAAATGAAGGGAATATGAGGAGGAATATACTGTGCTGATATCTCATTAATAAGATTAGCTGTGGTATAGTTGGCATAATTTTTTATTCTATGTTGCAAAAGTCTAATGATTCTGTAGTATTTACGTATACATACAGACATCAGAAAATACTCTATTTTAGAGTTCAATGACTTCACATATGCTCAGTATTCTTACGATAAGTCAGGGTAGAACAAGCCTGTATTTAAATACCTCGTTCTCTAGCTCACCTAGTTTAAATGGAAAAGCAGCCAACCTGTGTAGCTTTTATAATAATTCATTCTGAAGAATCGTATGCAGAACAGAGGAGCAGTGTCTGGGTAGTTTAGGCACTGTTATGTCTTCCTTTAACTACCCCTGTGATGCAAAGTCTACACACACACAAGGTGCATGAGAGAATTGCATTAGCATTCACAGACTGAGGAAAGCACTGGGGGAATTCAATTCTTTGAGCTAAAGAAAAGGTTCTCCAGAAGAAGAAGAAGAAGGAGAAGAAGGAGAAGGAGGAGGAGAAGGAGGAAGTTCAGAAGGAGAAGAAGGAGGAGGAAAAGGAGAAAAAGAAGTGAAGGCATCTGAAATGTGAGGTTAGTAGAGAGCTGAATGTAGATGTCTAATGTGCAGTTTGTTGTGTATTATGAGCTAAAAGGCATTAAGTGACATTGAACAGACAGTGAAAAATCTCATTGTCTTAAAGAAACCAACATCTATTGCATGTCTCCAAACCATATACAGCCAAATGATTCCTGCTGATGAATCCAATGCCCAAATCCCTCTAGTTTACAGAGTTCCTATAATACTAATAGCTAGTATTTAAATCTGCATGGTAGGTTTGATTATTTTGCACATTTCAGAGATGAATAAACAGGTGCAGAAATGCTAACAAATGTACCTAAGGCTATGCAGAAGCACGTGGTGGAGGCAGGATCCCAGCACAGACAGGCAGACGGGGCTGTACCCGACTTCTGGAATACTGTGAGACCCACCATTCAGAGGCTGACTGGAGACTCAGCCCACATGTGGGCACAGTGGCCACTGGGAAAGTGTGGCCCCTGCCGGTGCTGGGGAAACATTTCACAAGCATCCTTTACTGCAGGTGTTAAAGGCAGCATGGTTTTCAGAGAGAAGTAACACTCCTGTTGATCAACAAACCAGATTCTGAGTTAATGTCTTCAGTAACTATAAGGCCATACAATTATTTGATGGGTGTGGACCACTGTTTGATAGATTTATAAAGAAAACACATCTTTCTGAAACTTCTTTTTTATGTTAAACATCATAGTGGATGTTTTGGGAGGGATGGTGCAAGTGAGATAGTACAGATTCCTTTTTCCCCAAATCAAATAGAGGTGGACAAACTTTGAACATCTCAAAAGAACCAAAACAAAAACACTCTTCTTGTTACAAGTCATTGATACTTGTTCCATAAAGTACTCAGAATAAGTGCACCAGAGGAACAAGACCCACAGCAGGGAGATCAGCTCCATTTTTGGTCTACAAATGACTTGTATGGAAATGCCCTGGTCCGAATAAGTTGGGAAAAAGAAACCCACACATGCAACCTACAGAAAAATTACAAACCTCTCCCAACAAAAACACATATGTGAAAAGGGTATATTAAAAATATTCCGGAAGAAGACTGACTTCAGCAAATCAGTTTCACAAAATGTAATTACACTGTCAGATAACATAAGAGAATGAGAATTCAATGAAGACACCAAGTGGAGATATGAAGACAGAATTCTACTAACAGGGGCTGGCATGGAGCAACAGAGAAGCAGCAAGCAGCCAGGAAACCCAGGAGCAACCATCCTCCTGAACAACACCCCGAGACACTCCTCACTGAGCAGTGAGGCTGACACCGTCAAGCTTGAGAATTGGAAAGCTATGGGGCACAGAAGGACTGGCAAGGCCACTGAACCCACTTAAACAGACAATTCAACCTGAACAACTGTGGTCAAGATTGTAAAACAGAATTTACACGCATTACTATTGAAAGGTTAGAGGTACACAATGTAAAAACAATATTAAAGCTAAACTGAAGTGATGAAATTGCAAGCAATTATAACAAAGATTGGAGCCTGAACTGAAAGGAGAGGACCAGAAAATGAAATAGGTAGAAATGTGCCAATTGCTTTATTTTGCCCATGAAGGTCTTTATGGCTTTAGTTTAATTTGTAACATTAATAAGTAAGAGTGGCATAAACGTATGATTTTAAACTGTAGAGTTATAAGCATATGATTTTAAATTATAGAGGCAACTGTAGTAGTGTTAGAAATATAGTATATGTTTACCAAATAACCAAAGGGTACAAAAAAGTAGAAGTCATATTGCAAAAGCTACAAAGAAAAGGTTAAAAAAAAATGAACTCATCCAAATAAGAAGTAAACTTAGATGAAACAATTTTAGACATCATTTGAAAGGTAACACACAAATAATACCATAAACCAATCTTATGAAATGTATAAAAATTATAAAGAAAATACTACTAAAGCCACCAGACCATTAAAGAATACATAAAGATCAACTGTGACTCATTACAGGAGTATAAGGATGGTTTAATTACTCACACACCCCAAGCCTCATTCACCTAAAGTTATAGAATGAGATGTGCTTTTCTTCACTAATGTAAACTCATGACTACTCACTTCTTTGAGTGATGAAAGTGTGAATGGGTTCAAGTGTTCTTCATTGATGGGGCTAACACAGTGTCATTAATACAAAGACACAGAACATCAGTCAACACTCAGCATCCTCTGTGACTATGTTGTCTTGTGAGTTTAAACTTTTTGCCTATTAAGCCCAGGATCCTGTGTGACTGGACAAAGCTAATCTTCTTGATAAAAGAAATAGTCACCAAGGATTGGTAGCCACAGAGCTTGAGGTGACAGTGTCCTGTGGACTTTCTGGGGATGAGGTGAGGGTAGGGGCATGGGTCTCTTCCTTGTGCTGTGTACAGAACCTCACAAACTTTAAAAAACATATTTTTCAACTTCTTTTCTTACAATCTCTCCAAGGCCACTATAGAATAATGTAGGAGAAAAGCCAGGAGTAAAGATTTAGTCATGCTGAGAAGATGGAAATAGGTGAATGTTTCCATAATTGGATGAACAAATTACAATGTAATAGGCAATACATATGAAATGAAGAGCCAGCACTTAATCGTGAAAATGCAGAAGCATTCCAACTGAGATGAGAGACAGGAAAGAATACATTGTAGTGTTGCTCTAGAAATATGTGCCATTGCCATTGAACTAAGGGCAGGGGTGAACAAGAGAAATAAACACCAGAGACGGAAGACAAAATTATCAGTATTAACTTATGATATTAAAAATACAAGATTATTGATTGAAAAAAATGTAAAAAAAAATTTTAGCATCTGGTTACAAAATTAATGTTTTGCTCTATAAAAATAATGCTAAATAAAATATAAAATTTTATTCCCAATATTAATACAAATTATTAAATATTCAGGAGAAAATTAAAACACTCATATTCCCCTATATAAACAAAGCTATAAACTGTTCTTTAGAAAACCAGTGACTAAATAAAGTAAACATTTTAAAAAATGGTTTCTGATAGGTAGCTTCCAAGTTTTTGAGATTTCAACTTTGCCTAAATTTATCTAATAATACGATGTAATCCCAACCAAAATTTCAGGAAGATTATTTTTTATTTTAAAACTTGACAACAAGAATATGAAATTTTTCTGGGAAAAGCATTCAGGAAGATCCCTAAACCTTCTAAGAAAGACAAGTGTTGAGAGGTGGGCTTTCCCTCTGGGGGAGCAAACTTTAGGAACTGCTTAGGGATGAAACAGAAGCGAAGCGAAGCTAGTATGCACCACAGGGAAGGGCGGGGAAGCGCATCCAGACTTGGTGAACCTCGCATGGATTTCAGTGAGGACAGGAAATTTCTCTGCCCTTCCAACTCAATGCAGAGAAAGTGAATTTTTCAATAAATGGTGTTGGAACAGATTGGTGAACATTGGAAGAATAACTGGGAAAATTATACTTCATTCCTTATATCAAAATAAATCACATTTTGATCAAAATCAAATATTTAAAGTAATCAAAATGTTTGAAGAGAATATGAATAAATATTTCATAATATTAGAGTATTAAAAACTTTCCAAGTGTGTCATGTAAACAAGAATCTATTAAGGGAAACTTCGTTACATAACAGAAATATAATATGTAACAGTAACAAATCAGTGTGTCTGGCAAGATGCTACAGCAAACTGCCATGATGGCTACCCAGAGCGTGAGGGTTGTGTGCTTAGGGCCAGTTTATCGCCCAAGCCAGGCTGCTCACAAGGGTTGGAGACCACCAGCCAACAAAGGTGCAAAGGGTGAGCAAAAACCGCAAGAGAAGAAAAGAAAAGAAAAGAAAAAGAAAAGAAAAGAAAGACGAAAGAAGGAAAGAAAGAAAGAAAGAAAGAAAAAGAAAGAAAGAAGAAAGAAAAAGAAAGACAAAAAACTCTTGTATCTTTATAGAGAAACATGTAAAGCAGGATGCTTTAAAAGAGAAGAAACAAAGATTAAAAAGGAAAATGAGCATTTGAAAATATATAAGAGGATAGTCAGGTATAAAATAAACAAAAGCAAAACAAAAAGCAGAAAACCTGGAAGATGAAATTAAAAAAAAATCTTCCAGAACAAAAAGACAAAGAGACAGACATTTGAAAAGAAAAGAACATCACAACATTTGTCTGCCGTGTTAGAGTTCAGAAGGCAAGAGTGTAAACCAATGAAGGAGAGTATTGTAAAGCCTTTTTCCCCAAATGAGAATGAACCACTGTGGACTCATCAAATGAGTGAAAATACAAAGCCATTAAAGCACTTCAGAGACCAGAGGCAAGTAAAAGTCCCTAAAACTTCCAGAAAGAGGAGGGGAAAATGAAAAGAGAACATTCCCAAATGAAGGAGTGGGGATTGGCGTAGCAATGGACTTCCCAGCAGCCGCAGTGGATGGGGGACAAGGACATCACGCTACAACTCCTGTGGAAAGTGAATTCTACCCCAGAATTCTGTTCTCGAACTCTCTGTTAGTTGAGAACCCTAAGAGGCAATCAGAAGACTGCTTCTGTGTTTCCCACATACCGACAATGCCTAGCATCCAAAAACAGGGTGTTCAGCATGGCAGAGACACACAGGAAGCTCCAGAGGGGCGACAGTCCCAGGCTGGAACAAGGATGGCAGCACTGGGAATGAGGAGTGCAGGAACGAAGGGAGGGAGAGGCTGGGCTGTGCGGGCATTTCACATGCCCACCTCCTCCTAACCTTTGTTTAAACGGCTCCTTCTCATTCAGTCTATCCTACAGCCTGCACCTCCTTCTCTTGGAATTCCAACCTCCCTTTCTACCTTCATTTTTTCTCCCCTTGTTTTTGTTTTCATTTTTAATGCATGCCACTTAACACTTTATAAAATATACTATCATTTAAAATACATTATAAACATCTATAAATAAAAATAGAACTAAACATAAAGTCTAACGAAGCATACGGTCTAAATAAACACTATATTGTTGACTCTGTGTGGCCCCCAACTTAAATACACCCTCCTCCAAGACAGGGAGCTTTGTCTGTTTATTCACTAAGGGCCTGACACATAGTAGATACTCAATTATATTTGTTAATTGAATCCATGAACTTAATATGTCTTTCGGAGTTTATATAACAAACCTAAGTAAACAAAAGTCAGACAATCATTAGCTTTTAGACAAACAACATTTTATACATGAAAGGAAGCGGAATCGAGCAGCTCTCTCTGCTTAGCCAGCAGCAGTAATAAGTAGTGATGACAATGAGTAACTGTGGGCTCCAACCACATAAGCAGGACGGAGGGACAGGAAGCTGGTGGTAGAGAGCTGAGTGACAGAAAACTGACAAAAGGTGCCACAAAAAGGCCAAGTCCTCACTTGCAATGGATAATAGGATAATCTTTAAATTTAATAAATAGAAAAACGGCTATCATGCACATTATTTCCAAATATCAGGATACCGGAACAGAGAACCAAAGTCACTGCAATTCTCAGCACCGGGTCATTGAGGCTGGAGTAGGGCGAGTGGCCGGGGCAGGGAAACGGGACTTCGGATAGCTGGCTTTAAAGGACAACACAATGTTTCAAACAGTGTTCATGTGGTGACTAAGTAATAAAAGCTAATTGATATAATAGATGTGAAAACAAAAACCTAGATTTAGTTTAAATGTTGAATTTTAACAATTTAAACAGATTCATCTCTTTAGTCTTTGGGTTTTTGTTTGTTTGTTTGTTTTTTTGTTTGTTTTTGAGACAGGGTCTTGTTTATCCAGACTGGAAGACAGTGGCATGATCATACTCACTGTACCCTTGGCCTCTCAGGTGCAAACAATCCTCCTGCCTCAGCCTCCTGAGTAGCTGGGACTATAGATGCATGCTATCACACCTGGCTAATTTTTAAAATTATTACAATTTGTGTCCGTGGGGTTCTCACTGCGTTGCACAGCCTGATTTTAAACTTTTATCATCAAGCAATCCTCTGACCTCACCCTCTCAAAGTGCTGGAATTACAGGTATGACTCACCACACCTGGCCTCGTCTTTGTGAATTAAGGAAATACATCATGAATGCATCAAAACAATGAAAAAGTCCTACTTATTAGAATTTCATTTGGCATAAAACAAAATCAGACTCTGGGACAATGTGGGTGGCTGGAGCTGAGAGGGGAATTCTTGCACGGATTCTTACCTGGCGTTGGGTCCACACAAACCCCACATATTCTAGGAGACTGTGGTCTTCCTTTATGATGACTGCATTCATGGAGCAAACCTTGAAACGATTCTGTGCATTCACTGGCTGGCCTGGTGAACAGCCATCCCGCTCTGGCTCCCTGGCCCTATAGCTCAGGGCCACTTCCAAATCATCTAGTATGGGGCGGGTGCTGGGCTGTCTATCACTCAGTAACTATCTTCTGAGTAACTGAACACACACTGTAGTATACGTAATCTCCTGACAAAAGCTGTCTCATTGAACAGGGAGGAAGCCTGGTTTTCTTCTGTGATGTGATTGTAGCATCTGGCCTTCCATCGACATTTGATTGTTCTTTTCAATTACATTAGCAAACTTCATGCTGGGAGACAGCATAAGAGGAGGTTTTAATCCAACTCTGTCATTGAAAGTCACAAATTCTAAATTTGTGACGTCTTCATAAATTTCATGTCCAACACATTTAGGATCTGTGATTTTTCGAAATCAAAGCATGTTTCAAAGACTGCAAAGTTCAGCCATGTTTTCTTTGTTAAAGAGTTCAATGCTCTCAAAAATGAGGCCTATATGAGTGTTGTGAAAGAAATCAGTGACACAAGCATATTTATTCTTATTAAACACAGGGTTAATAAAGCAGTTTTTTCCTTGGCGTTTTTCTTGGTTTTGTTTTGTTTCTTGTTTTTGGCAAGAAAAAAGAGAAAAATGAGGCCAGTGGTCACACTCTGAGGGAGACATTCCCTTTCTGGGCCCAGTTGTACTGGGTCCTGTTTCTAGGTTCAATAGCCCTGGCCGACCCCACTCCAAATGCGAGCAGTCCCACTGTGTGAGTCAGGGAAGCCATCCTCTGTGCTTGCTAGTCCAGCCTCCCCAGGGACCTTCCATGCTAGTGTGTCTACCGTGTAGACCCCGGCTCTTGGCCTGCTTGCTTTCCAACACTCTTTGAAGAATGGTGCACAGAAAATCTAGCAATATTGCATCACGGAACTGCAAAGAGATTTAATCTTCAGCTCAAGCTCATCACAGTTCACTTAGGTCTTTGTAAAAATTACTTATTTCTAAGAGTTTTAAGATTTAATCATGGGTGAGTAATCCTGGTTATTAACAAGTTACAGTAATTTATACTAAAATCTGTCTTATAGAAAAATTTATCACTTCTAGCAGTAGTGGAAATGGAAGAGAATAAAGACATGATATGATAAGAAGAAAAGAGGACATGGTAAATAGAAGACACACAATAAATTGGTGGACCTAAATCCAAATAAATATAGTCACACTCCATGAGAACAGATTCAGCTTATGTTAAAAAAGGTAGATTTGGCCGTGCGTGGTGGCTCGCGCCTATAATCCCAGCACTTTGGGAGTCTGAGATGGGTGGATCACCTGAGGTTAGGAGTTCAAGACCAGACTGACTAACATGGCAAAACCCCATCTCTACTAAAAATACACAAATTAGCTGGGTCTGGTGGCACCTGCCTGTAATCCCAGTTACTTGAGAGGCTGAGGCAAAAGAATCACTTGAACCTGGAAGGCGGAGGTTGCAGTGAGCTGAGATCGTACACTGCACTCCAGCCTAGGCAACAAAATGAGGCTCTGTTTTAAAAAAAAAAAAAAAAAAAAAAAGATTCTTCACTGGATAAAATCAAAATCCAGCAGAATACTATTTGTTAAAGACATAGAAAAACCTAATGACACAAACACTTAAAAATAAAGAGAATTAAGGAATGTAAGCCAGGTCAAAAGATAATAGTAATAAATGGAGCTAGTGCTCATAATGTTAATTTCAGACAAAATAAATCATAAATTGGAAAGCAATATTAGAAACAAGGATGGTCATTACTTAAAAATAAAAGAATAATTCACATGGAAACTTTAACAATATAAATTGGAATTTTAAAGTCAATTATAAAGTAAAACTAAGAGAAGAAATTGAAAAACAAACAATCACAATGTGAGATTTTAATAGACTTCTCTCAGAAGCAGAGAAAGCAGACAAATATAAGAACATAACAGATTTGAAGAAATAACCGACGAATTTGATCTAGTTGCCACATGAATAACCCTATTCAGAACACATTCCTTAATTCTCACGGTAAAAATTCTCATTGCTAAGCCATAAAGGAAGTCTGAAAAATGCCAAAAATAAGATAACTTTAAAACTTCCTTTTATTTCAACAGAAGAACATTTTAAATAACAGAAAAAATTTATCCTGAAGCTTCCCTACATTTGGAAATGTAGAACGTCAATTCTAAATTATTGATGGATCAGAGAATAGAGCAATGACATCTCACTGTATATAAAAACAATATATTGTATTCTTCCCTCCAGTCCCAGAACTTTGATTCTGAATGAAACTTGCAGTTTTCAACAAATATTTTAGGAAGTACTTATTAGTATTGCAATCATTTGCAGTAATTTCATGGACATAAATATAAATAGGTTTGTATTGCAATCTATCTATTCTATCTATCTACCAGTTTGTGTTGTATTCTCATTCCAAAATATCTGAAGCATATGCCATGGTTTTAATTATTAGGGGACAATTATGCTGAGTGTGGGGAATCCTAGTGAATTTTAGAGCCAACCACCCTGAGTCCCAGAAAACAGAGTAATAAAAATATTATGACAATTTAATGATTTAGCCTAAATAACCATCTAAGTTTCTTGAAAACCAGAAGTATTCTTAAGTTTGCAAGATACCACATATACATCTACGTATGTGTGTATGTATGTATGCATGTGTATATATATATATATATATACACATGCACACACATATATAAAATTCTAAAAATATACTAAAAGTAAAGCAACCAAGATATCCGTAAGCAGGTAACCGTATAAATGAAACTGGTATAGCCAGACAATAAATGTTCTTCAATGCTAAAAAAAATTAGCTACAAAAAGGCATGGAGGAAATGTAAATGCAGGTTACTAAGTGACAGAAGCCAATCTGAAGAGATTACATGCTGTGTGATTCCAACTGTACGACATTCTGGAAAAGACAACACTCTGGAGACAGCAAAAAGGTCAGTGGTTGCCAGGGGTTGAGGGAAGGAGGGATGAACAGGCAGCGCACCGAGGATCTGCAGGGCAGTGACGCTCCTCCGCATTATACCACCACGGAAGGCCGTCTGTCCACACCCTCAGAATGCACAACACTCAGAGTGAACGCCCATGTAAACTGTGGACTTGGGTGACAGGGGTGTGTCAATGTGGGTTCTTATAAATGTTAGCGAATGGAGCACTCTGGTGGGGAATGTTGATGGTGAGGAAGGGTGGATGTGCATGGGCCTAGGAAGGAGATGGGAACTCCCTACTTTCTGCTTAATTTTGTTATGAAGCTAAAACTGCTGGAAAAAAGCAGTCTTTACAAGCAAGTAAATAAAACAAAACACATACACATACAACAAAATGAAAATCAAATAAAAAATGAAAACCCGAAGTACAAAATACTTTACAGAACGGCTTAAGGCACACTTCTAGATGTACAATGACACATTCAGATTTAGAAAGTTAGTGTTATGTCCCCACGGCTCCTGCAATGCTTTCTACGTTAACATTCCAGCGCTTCATGAAACACGTCCACTTAGTCTGGCTTACGGTTTGTCGCGTTTGTCTATAGTTATAATTGACTTTCATTAGAGACGTATGTAGGCCAATGTGTGTACCTGATTAAATACAATGCAAGCTCATTGGTTTGGCGTGAAGTGACGTTTTACCCAGGGGAGGTATGGTAAGGGGAGACACGCCTCAGAATCAGCATATGGAAGTGACAAGACGGCTTCAAGTCACGGCATTCCTACCTGATCTGGTGACGTCACATTGTAGATGAACAGCTCCCTAACAGTGTTTCTCTTTTGTTTTAGTTTAGTTTATTTTTTTGAGACAGGGTTTCACTCTGTGGCCCAGGCTGGAGTGCAGTGGCGCAATCAGTTCAACCTCTGCCTCTGGGCTCAAGTGATCCTCCCACTCTGCCTCCCAAGTGGTTGAGAGCACAGAAGTGTGCCATCACACCAGCAATTTTTTTTTTTTTTTTTTTTTTTTTGTATTTTGGCAGTGACGGGGTTTCAGCATGTTACCCAGTCTGGTCTTGAACTCCTGAGCTCAAGCTACCCACTTGTCCCACAGGGCTGGGATTACAGGCATGAGCCACTGTGCCAGGCCCAGAATTCATTCTGGAGGGTCCATAGCACTTCTGGTTTCCCTGATTACTCTGAGATTGGTGAGATGTCTTTGCAAAGGGCACAGTGGTGGGCAAACAGTTCACCCAAGGACGATCAGATAAACCTCAGCAAGGTGGATTCTGTGGGTGAGACGCATAGTCCTGTGTCCACCCCACTGGGCCCTCTTCTGGCAGATCAGGAAAGTCTTGGGATCTAGAGAAAAAATCTCTAAAAAACAACTCTGGAAGGTCCCCTGTAACTTCTTTCCCCTGCAAGTAATCCAAAGTTCAGTAAAACTGGCACTCATCCCGGAAGCAAAAAGAAAGTAACAGCAAAGAACGCTGCCTGTGCTCACAGCCAGGATTTGACAACAGTGTGTGGCAGCTTCCTGAGCTCGAGCACTGAATGCAGAATAGAGTTGCTAAAACACCAAGCATCCTAATACAATCCCCAAATATTCCAGAGAGCCATGTTGACACAGAAGTGGGGCTGCCTGCCACCCGAGCTGTGCCATTTGTGGGTCCCAGTGCAAAACCAATGTGCCCGGTCCCTAGTCAAAAACCCTTCAGAATCAGCAACAGCAGAGAATAAAATCACACCGGAGGCTCCTCTGAGCAGGGAGCCCATGGGCTACGTGGGCCTCAGCCCCAGGAAGCCCATCCTACTGCTTGGGAGCGCTCAGCTACTTGGATAATTAAGTGCACGGAGCTGTTCACTTCTCCAGCATTCCTGTGAGCAAAACCCTCTCCTAGACAAACACCACCTCAGCAACCAGGTTTCTTTTCATTCCCTTGGTAACCTGCGCATTACTGAGTGGTTAGTTATTTTCAGGGCCTCACACTGAAGAGAGATAAGAAACATCAGAAAAGGAAATTTCTCCCCTCTTTTCATTGCACGTGTTTCTATAGGGGAGCAGAGGAAACAAAGCTGCTTGCTGAGTCTTCTGCTTCATGTCTAGCGTGCATGCACAGGCAGAGCTATGGACCTATGTATCCTGGTTGTAAAAGGAATTATTCCACTAATGGGTTTGTATAAGCAAGAAGAATAAAGCATCCAAATATCAAGTAGAGACGGGGCTACAGAGAAAACAAAGCATTTGATCACGATATGTGATCCAGACTCTTACGAGGTGTTATCTAGACTCTTATTTGGCATCCCTAGAAGAGCCCTGAAAACAGAGGGGAAGTCCCCATTTACCATCTGGAAATCATTTCCTCTGGTATCTTCAATCCCCTGTCCAGGAAGGTGTGTGATTAGTGTTAATGCTTAGAAAACCAGACTTAAGATGAATGGTCTGAAGAGCCACTCCATGTAGATAAACTGAGAAGTATAAAGGGAATAAATGTTTGTATGATTTATCATCCGTGTCTCAAAAGCAAGTGATAAAGATGCCGGATTCCTGCTGGAATGCAGATGGAGGCGGGGCAGCCGCGGGAGGGCCCAGGGCTGCCTGTCTGGGCCCCACCAGCACCGGGAGGAGGCTCCGTGTGAGGGAGGGGCGGGAGCTGGAGGCGTAGGTGGGAACTGCCGACGCCTGTTATTTCTCAGGATACTCCTGCTGACTAAGGCTGCACAGACATTTTAAGAGAATTTCCAGCAAGAAGACTCCTGGACACCTAACATCCTGCCCCCTGCAGCAATTTATGACCTAGGGGACTCCATCTGGCAATACAATTGTGGGAACCTGAGAGGCAGGACAGCCTCTGGGTGCTGAGGAGGAGGCTGGGGCACCAGCCAGCACAGCAGGTTTCCTTTTTCATTGAAGTTAAACATGAGAAGGCTGTGGGTTAAAATGTTTTATAGGTCACACTCCCCGATCCTTGTGGGACTCTTCTTCAACTTGAACATGAAACACCAGATTACACCCCACTGAGCCCCACTTAGTGTCAGACGGAGCACAAACTGTGGAGAAGGAGAGCACTGCCCATTCCCTCAGGGCTGCAGCTCCAGCTTTGCCAGGCTGCTGAGGACACAGCTCCGAGCACCTGCAGCCTAGAGGCCGGGGAGGCCTTGCAGGGAGACAGAATCCGATAAGAAAGGTGCACCCTCCATCCTCAGAGAAACGGAACATGGCTTTCCTGCCCATTTAATCAGGAACAAAAAATTGTTAGTATCCAGGACATACTAGATATATTTTGCATTTCAGAAGAAAACGAAAGCAACATTTTAAATTAAAATCTATGTTCCGAACTCAATTGTTAAAATAAAATAATATAATAAATCAACAATCCCCAAGGGTTAATATATGCAAGGTAGGTTCATAATCCTGTGTTTTGCCATGGAGAGTTGTGCTTTACAGACTAGATACATAACTGTTGTGAATTTCTTTCTCCTTTTACGGCCACAACAATCAGAGCCAGGATTTAGTGAGTGTTTATCACACCTGAGAGCATTTACATGAAATCCTCACCTTATCCTTGGAGACAGGAGACCTGGATCACGCTGAAGTGGGGAAGGCAGGACTGAGCCCACGGAGGCAGGCAGTATCACTGCTGCACCTTTGACAAGATGCAGTGCCACCCGGCGCCTTTGTCTGCCTCTGGCCCATGGACATAATGCCTGCCAACCAAACCACTCCACAGGAAGAATTCCGACGCAGGAGAGTTGCGGGAAGAGAGCCTGGAGATCTTGTTTCTCCTGGGAGACAGAAACTTCCTGAACCCCACTTGGGATCAGGCTCCTGCTATTTGCGGGCGATGGATTGGGAGTGGGGAGATCCACTTGATTTTTCTTAAGATTCTCCCAGCCAGGAAAGCGTGGCAGTGGGGTCACAGAGAGGCTTCTATAGTGTCTCAAAGTTTCCCCTTTCAGGGTGCAATATGAACATTCCAAAACATGAGGTCCACATGTCAAAGGGTGCCATTGGATGGAGGTTCTCAGGATTTACTGACGTGGATTTGGGGCAGCCTCAGTCTCATGATTGTTCTTGCTGTGGACACATCAGCTTCCCCTAGACTGGCCCTCTGCTGCCGGACTACACTGTTCTTCCAGCTCACAGTGCTCTTGCCAGCATGTGTGCATGAAATTGTGTTTGAAAGAGTTAAGTGTAGAAGACAGGACCCAGCAGAACGCAGGTATATCTTCGGCTGCAAATCTCTGAATGCCAGAAAGACCAAGAGTAGAAAGGTGGAGGCAGAGGAAGCCCAGCCAGAAACACAAGAGGAACCACAGGGCAAAATGGGTCACTTACATGGAAAAAATAGTTACTTCCAAAGTCTCCTCCAGAGGCGTGAGATCGTCTGCCCCTTGTGACGGGAGGGAGGGCAGAGCAGGGGGGTGGAGGCACAGGGAGATGTTGCCAAGAGGAAGGCTGGTTGTTTCCTTTTCTTTAGTCTGAGGTCCCAGATGGAGTGTGGGGCAGGAAGATGGAGGATACGGGAGGAGACTGGAGGGGATGTGAACCCAGTGTCCTTGAGGTGGGGAGCAAATGACCCAGGGACAGGTGTAAGGATGGGTACCACCCTTGGGTGAGCACATTATAGAGTGAGAACATGGGATTTTGGGGGTATTTATTTAACTGCTGAGCTCCATGTGCAGAGTGGGTTGAGAGTTGGGGGTATCCAGGCTGGGGTGACTAGGGCAGTGTAGGGAATGGAGGGTGAAGCAAGGCAGCTCAGGGGCTGGCGAGGGGAGGGTTCCAGCACTGCCATGGACTTTGGCCTGGTGGGGACTCCAGGGTCCTGAGCAGTGAGTGGTGGGAAGACCAGCCACCCAGTGAGACAGAAGGACAACTTCGTGTGGGTCCTGAAGCACAGGAGCTGCATGACAAGAGGCATGGCCTGCCTGGTGAGGGGTGTTCAGGATGGAGGCATCACAGGTGAGGTGTATATGAGCTCTGAAAGTGGCTGAGCTGCACCAACTAGACCCAGCAGGCATGGCTTAACAAGGGAGGGGGCAGTTCCCTTTGTATGAGTCAGAGCTGGTGGGCAACCATGGAGCTGGGGAGCATGGTCCTGCTCCAGGTCACCAGGCTCGGTTACCTCCATCTTGGTCCTCCACTCCCCTAGGAGGTGACTCTTGCCCGAGTGGCTGCAGCTGCTCACTAAGGCCAGGCCTTGGTGCAGCCACAGAGGTGAGCAGAGGAAGAGGGAAGAGCAGTTGCCTCTTGCAGGCTCAGCATTGAGGGCGCAGGCTCACATCCCATGGGCCAGACTTCAGCCTGGGAGGACAGAACCCTGTCCAGTAGGGATCCACGGGCATGTGGGTATATGCAGTGTATGGGGGAGGGGCTTCTATTAACAGAGACAGGAAGGAGAGATGGACCTGGAGGGATACCTCTGGGCAATTATTGTCGGCAGCAGGAGCAAGAGACTGAAGCAGGGAGGCCATTTGAGTGAACAGTCAAGGAATAGAGAGGTAGGTACATTGGAAGGACCACACAGGTGGATTCAGCGTTGACAAACTGACCACATCAGTAGCAGTCGCTGTGGTGACCAAGCGTCTGATGAGATGTTCACCTGCAGCACTATGGTGAGTCAAGAATACCACAAATGCTGTTACCTTGGGGTCTTCCCAAGGGAGCTCCTGAAGGAGGCTGACATGAGGCAGATACTTTACTTAGGAGATACGTGGAAACGTACAAATGTGGTTTAGACGTATTAAGGAACAGTTGATTCCGGAAGCTTTGTGATGTCTGAGGAGTGCCTATTTCTCAGTGGTGGCAATCCAGACAGGACCTGTCAAGCTTCTCTACAGAGCACCCCCAAGGGAGAGTGGGGTCACAGAGCTTATAGTCACAGCACATGACTGTACACACTTTCTTTTTGTCATCTCACAGCCGGGCAAACTGATGCATGAAGAGGTGAAGCCACTTCCCCACGGCCACACCACAAGCCTCAAGTGTCTCTACCTGGCCTAATGGGACCATGCTTCATCTACATCTCCTACGAACACCTTCCGAGGTCCCACATGAGCCAGGCATGATTCTCATCCCTTGGGATAGGTCAGTGGACAAGCAAAGATCTGATTTTGATAAGGGAGTGGGGCAGGAAAGTGCTGGGAAGAGAAGGCGGGGGTCCCTGGTGAGGGCTCCACCCTCAGGCCTATGCCCACTGACCTAGTGAGTACAGGCATTTCTGTTTTCTTGCCCAAATATTGTATTTTCCAAGACTGCCCTGGCCCACAATGCCCCCATCCTGTGCCTGTAAAAACCCTGAGACCCTATTGGGCACTAGACAAGCAGGTGGACATCGAGAAAAACACATTGGTGGAAGAGCACACTGACAGGCACCAGCAGATGCTGGCAGACCATCAGCCAGAGTTTGTCCAGAACGGTCCGAGGGGAGCTCAGATGTGGAGAAGCCCAACTCCATGGGAAGGACCACCTTCCCACTCCATCCCCTTTCTGGTTCCCCATTCACCTTGCTGAGAGCTACCTGCACTTGGTAAAACCTTGTACTCATTCTCCAAGCCCAAGTGTAATCCAAATTTTCTAGTATACCAAGAAAAGAACCCTCTACAGAAAGCCGTCTGTCCTTGGGATAAGGCAGAGAGTCTAATTGAGCTGATTGACACGAGCTGCCTAGGGATGCCAAAACTAGAAGATCACATGGTAACACATGCCCACTGTGAGTTCAGCAGCTGTAAACATTCACTTCTCGACGCTGCAGTGGGGTAGGAGCCCCACACCCTGTCCATCTGCCTGCTCCTTCTAGAGGTTTGAGCAGCGGGCCTCCAAGGAAGCGAGCCACACCCTCATCACACTCCCTGAGACGGGGATAAGGGAGCTCCTCCCATTTCAACTCCAAAGAGATTTTTTCACATAGTAAGTGTGAACATTTTATACCAGGAACAAAGATTTATCTAAATGGATACAAGAGATGAGGACAACAGTGCTGAATAATGGTTGCCGGTAAGGGCAAGTTTGCCTGACCATGTAAGTCTGCTTAGATTTCCATGATTGAAATTCAGTATAACTGTATTATGATCTTGCTTGGAAAGTGGTATTTTGACAGATTTGAAACAGGGTGAGACAATATAGAAACAGCGAGCACTAAGAGTGACAGTGAATGAGAAGCCACATAGCCTCCAGTTGGGCATGCTCTGCCTGAGGTTTGGTTTAAGAAGAGTCTGGGTAACACCGGGAAGAGAAAGCCCCAGGAGGAGAAGAGCTCCCTTCTCACTGGAGCCATCCCCAACGTCCCAGGTTTCCTCTCGCTGTGAGTGCCGAGGGGGACATATCTGTGAGCAGTATGGGGGAGGTGGCAAGAAAGAAAACAACCTACCAACATGTAGATTGCAACCATGGGCAACCATGATTTAAATGAACTCTTCTGCTCTTTCCAAGAAAGCACTGAAGCAGCTGCCAGCATTGTCCCCAGGTGGTAGGGCACAGGCCTGTCCTAGGGAAAGGCCGCAGTTGCTCCCTCTGCTGCTGCCTTTGCTTTTCTCTTCTGCCCTGGGACCACCAGCTCTCCTGCTTTCTACACCTGAGTACTGTGGGGTTTGCAGATGCAAAGGGGCCTCTTCAGGAGTGTCCCAACTATCACTTCAGAGCTAA
Source organism: Sapajus apella (assembly GCF_009761245.1). Taxonomy (NCBI): domain Eukaryota; kingdom Metazoa; phylum Chordata; class Mammalia; order Primates; family Cebidae; genus Sapajus; species Sapajus apella. The sequence continues at coordinate 37,224,925 of NW_022436951.1, forward strand.
CTATGTGATATTTCAAAGCACACAATTAGGATCCCAGACATTGGTAACTTCTTCCCATGTTTGGGGTGACTTTTCTCTAGCATTCTCTCTAGATGGACTTCACTGAGTAGACCAGGGCTGACTAGATTGCCAGGGTACGCTTGATCCATTAACATGACCACCTTGAGAAATATCATGCAAGCACTCATCAACATTTCCAATTACCCTGAGCTTTAACATTAACATTCTGATGGATTGGCTTCCACATGGAACTAGTAAGCCCAGTCCCTCCTGCATGTGAAAGTCACATATGCACACACACACACATATGCGCATGCACACACACAGATTTCTTTAAGTCTAATTTAGTGGTTTCTCCGCTTCACAGCACTGGTAACTAGGTGCCTTGAGGAGCCACAGGTGCTTCTTCCTTGACAAACCTGAACTAAACACCACATGGAAAGAAATTCAGCACAGAAAGCAATGTTTCCAACTTCCATATGGCAAGGCAAGGACCTGCAATCAAGGTCACAGTATGTCAACACCAACTGAAACACAAGCAGACCCCGCTGTCCAGTCAGCAGGGGATGGGAGGTCAAGCTGGTACAGCAGCTGACAATGTTCTGTCTTGGCCAAACTCTAGCCAAGTTCCTCGGAGCCCCTTCACCACCAGGCCTCACCTTGGCCTCTAAAGTCATGAATAAACACAAACATGGTTTCTAACAGCTCGAAGCAACATCCCTAAGATGACCCCAGCCCCACTTCAGGTGCCTGTCTCAAAAATCTCAAGGCTTCCCAAGAATTTCCTGTCTGTTCCGGCTGACATCTGAAGAGAGGACCCCTGTCTCCCAGTCTCTGTGGGAGGGTGGGAGCCTCAGTTCTATGATCACCAGCTAGCAAACCAAGATAGATTTCACAGGGACCAACCATCCTTCATGCTGTTTGTAATTCTTCACCTCTTCATTCTGTGCCTTTAAAGACCCCAGTCTCAGTTGGTAGGAGGGGAAATGGCCTGGCTTCAGGGAAGAGACCTGTCTTCGGGAGATGACCTGCCATTCTTATCCCCTTTCCAGCTCCCCTCTCTGCTGAGAACTATTTTCATCACTCAATACAATTCTCCACTCTCACCATCTTCAATCATCAAGCATGACCTCATTCTTCTTGGATGCTAGACTAGAGCTTGGGCCCCACTGAGTGTGGGTACCAGAAAGGCTGTCATGCTGGCTCTTTGCCCCTGATGGTGGAAGGCAGCTGCCCCACACTACAGGGTCAGGGGCTGACCGAGCTGCTAACACACCTCCGTCCACTGAGCTGTGGATGATGGAACTGAAAGAGCTAATTAGCACATTGACACCCCCTCTGGAGATTTGGGGTTTGGGCACCCTTGCCTGGGTACCACCATGTTCCTCTCCTGGTAACACACCTGGTCTGGCCATGGGCTCTGCACGCAGCTTTCTCCTGTGTCTTCAGAGTGGCCAGCTGGATCCTGTACTCATTTTGCTCACGTGCTTCCTCCCACAAGGGGCTGAGCACAGCAGGCTGAGTAGATGAGGTACCCCTGCTGGGAGTCCAGCAAAGGGGCAGAGAAAAATCCTGCATCAGCTTTCACAACCCTCTGTGATGTGTCCCCATGTAAAGATGAAGAAAGCGAGGACCAGAAGGATCAAGGTTTTGCCCAGGCTTGATGGCTCCTGACAGCCCAGGACTGTGGCTGTCTCTAGCGGTCTTTCCCCACCTCCTGCCTCAGAGAACCCAAGCTTGGGTTTAGGAACTCTTAGGATCAGCAGCAGTGAGAGTAGGGTGGGATGACAAGCGCCCCGGTTGTTTGTGGCTCCAGCCCTCACCCCTGCATGTTTGCAGGGCACTGAGGAACCCAGGGTCCCTTCCACTGGTAGGCCTTGTGATGGGTTCTTCTAGCAGTTTTCATTTGGCCAGAAAAGCACACAAGAATAGCACAGCAGGCTGAGAGAGAATGCATCGCTCTCACCATGGTGTGTTATCACTCCCGCCAGCCTGCACCTGATTAAAGCACAAATACAACCAACAGGACACCGCTCTAAGAATGTCCACTTACGATCACAAAAATTTCCAGGCCACTTCCCGCCCAAACGTACTGTCTAGGTCCCTTGTCCAGGCAGCTCTTGTCCGCTTTGCTTCTCCGCTATCATGAGTGACGTGATGACAATCAGCACTTCTCTTTCTAAACTCAGGAACTCCAAGACTCACTGAAGGTAACTGCAAACTGGGGAAACTCCTTCGATGAACACGGTGCTTCTTACCTGGGAGGACAGGCAGATACTTTGCAAGGCACCACCCCTGTGACAGGTCGGGTCTTGGGATTGCAGAAGGACATATTTACTTGAAACTTCAGGTCTCTGTAGCAGCCCTCTCTCACGGTCATCTGTCCTGCAGGAAAGGAAGAAACGCAGAATAAAGACTCACATGCATGCCCCACAATAAAAGGCAGGTGAAGAGCTAAGAAAATCTCTTTTAAAAAATCTTAGCCATATTTACCTGTCTCTGTGTTAATGACCAACTGGCCAACTATTAATATTCCACTTTTCTGACCTGTCTTCATAAGTTGTCATTAGCGAATTTCATTCATTCTAAGATACACATATTTTCCCTGCATATTTTTATTTTAACATCTTTAAAGTCAACATTTGTTTTGCGATTGATGTCATCATACATGTGATGAAATTTAGTGGTTTTCTACTCTTTCCGTAGTTGAAAACACCAGCTGTTTTTCAGCAGAAACATTAATATTAAATATACCTGTTTCACATTTCCATTTGAGATGACAACAAGAAACAGTAATACATCAGCAGGAAACATAGACAACAAAATAACAAGCAGTTTGTCACCAGAGAATTCATAGAGCCCAATCTGAAAGGCACACTTTCACAGTTATGGCTCAGGTGTTGCATAGAAGGAGGTCAATGGAAATGGAAGTGTGTTTGATTCTCAGCCTCCATCTATTCAACACTTTGTGAACTTCTCTATATTTGCTCAACATTTCAATTAATTAAATTTATCCCAAAGGGACTTTAACTTAAGTAAGGGACCAGGAGTAGTCAGTTCATCAGGACAGAAAGTAGAATGGTGGTTGTCAGGGTCCTGAGGAGGGGGAATTAGGAACTAATGTCTAATGGACACGGAGTTTCCATTTGAGAAGATGAAAACATTCTGGAGACCATGGTGGTGATGGTTGTACATCAACGCGAATGTACCTCACAGTTCTAAAATGTACATTCAGAAATGGTGAAAGTGGCAAATTCCACATATATTTTGCCACAATAAAAAAGAGACTATAACTAAAAGACACTTTGAGGAATGATATTAAAAAGCGAATGCAGGGCCAGGCGTGGTGGCTCACACCTGCAATCCCAGCACTATGAGAGGCTTGGGCATGTGAATCGCTTGAGTCCAGCAGTTTGAGACCAGTCTGAGCAATGTGGCAAAACCCCATCTCTACAAAAAATACAAAGACCAGCCAGGCACGGCGGTATGCACTTGCAGTCCCAGGTCGGGAGGCTGAGGGGAGGATCACCGGAGCCTGGAAGGCAGCGGTTGCAGTGAGCCGAGATGGCACTGCCCTGCACTCCCGCCTGGATGACAAAGGGAGGCCCTGTCTCGAAAAAGTTAAGGAGTAGGGGAAAAAATAAATAGAACCAAACTAGTGTTGATTTAAAATTAACACAAAATATATTTACATCTAAAAATGATTTTATCGCTGCACTTGGAAAGACCGACGAAGGAGTCCTATAGGTTGGTTGGAGCTCCTGTTCTCATTCCTCTGCAGCCCAAGCCGTGTCCAACTCAGACAGACTCCGACAACTCAGCGTTTGCTCATAAGGAAATACAACAAAGAGACTGTCTCAGAGGAGCAAAGGAGCAGATTGTAGACACCAGGCACAAAAATCTCTAATGCCAGTTCCAAGGAAGTCAAAACCCTCCTGGCTTAAGGAAAATTAAAAGTCTCTAAAATACACGTTGAAAACAAGTTTGACATTTTGGCGTTGCTTAGTCAAAAGGAATAAGGCCATTCAGAAGGGAAAGTTGTACTCCATACAGTGTCCGTTTTCTTAAGTGTAAAGAGGAGGGCAGCTTCCCTAAGTTCCAAAGCAGGGAGCCACTGTAGGAACTCATGGCTCCAAGCCATAAGCCACCCATTTCCTTTAGCCTTTTGAGCATTGATAAAGCAGAAAGAGAGGTTACATAGGACCCTCGCAGTTCTGTAAAATCACTCATCTCTCTGCTAACCTGGCAGAATTATATATTTAGCCCAGGTAAGTGGTTTTTACATGGTGCTCCCTTCAGGTGAATTTTGCAATTATTTCTTTGATTTTAGTGATCTCTGATCAGAATAGGTTATTTAAAAATGACTTTAAGGCCAGAGGCAGTGGCTCATGCCTGTAATCCCAGCACTTTGGGAGGCCAAGAAGGGAGGATCACAAGGTCAGGAGTTCAAGACCAGCTTGACCAATAAGGTGATACCACGTCTCTACTAAAAATACAAAAATTAGGTGGGCATGGTGGCGCATGCCTGTAATCCCAGCTACTCAGGAGGCTGAGGCAAGAGATTGCCTGAACCTGGAGGGGGAGGTTGCAGTGAGCCAAGATCGTGCTACTGCATTCCAGCCTGGGTGACAGAGTGAGACTTTGTCTCCAAAAAAAAAAAAAAAAAAAAAAAAAAAAGATTTTGATACATACTCTAGAAATGTAAGAAAATTATTTAAACATATTGAGCCTCTTGAAGAAGAATGTTTCTATGAAAGAACAAGATTTAAACCACTGCAGACTAACAGCAAGAAGGCCGATGTGACGTTCATTGAAGATGGAACTCAATCCCTTGGGGCAACAGAAAGGCAGTACAAGTAAATATGTCTAGGACTGGTAAGTTTGCAGCTTCAGCATCTGTTCTAAAAGATCAATTTAGAAAAATCAAAGATGGATTTGAGATTGGCCTTTGAGTGTCCAACACCCTGCCGGCCGGGCAGGTGGAGTGGCCTTTGAAAGGGGCGAGACAGTGGGGCAAGAGAAATGCTAAAAGAAAATAAAAACTTGGGATTCCAATTCACTACACAGAAAGGAAAATTTAAGCTGAAAGCTGAGTCACGCAAAAAGCACCTTTCCTTTTGTTCCTAACAAGGAAGCTGCAGATATAAGGTTAAACACCCCCGCAGGTAGCTACCCGTGTTCACCTTATCATGTCCAGTGCCAATTTACTGAGTGAGATGCATACTCAATTGACAATTTCCTGCCTGTTCCTTTTCCCTTGCCACCTGTGGATCCAGTAATGGGACCATACCCTTAATCTTTCCCCTCCAGTCCGATTCTCCCCTTTAAATATCGAAGCCCTCAAATTAAATCATCTTTGGAGAAGGGCTCAGGCCACGGACTGTTTCGGAGATTCTGGATTCCCTTTTCCTGGCATATCCTTAACCTTGGCAAAATAAACTTCTAAATTGATTGAGACCTGTCTCAGATACTTTTTACAGTAAACAGGGTGGACTTCTAGAATTATGCTGCTCATACTCGAGCTGCCTGAACCTCGATTCAGCAGATGTGTTCTTGTGTTCTTGTGTTGGAGACAGAGCAGAAGCAGAATTTGCAGAAGCCTGGGTGGGCACAGGGTCCGGCTTCATCAGCGGTGCTGGGCAAGGCTCAGTTGTGGCTCAGGTGGGACTCAGCGGGCCAGAGACATGCGCAGGTGTGTTCAGGATCACAGAGGCTGTGCAGGATGACCCAAATGGCTGCACAGTGAAATTCACTGCAAAAGGAAGTGATGTCCCAGAAACTCATTGCTGTCAGTGTCCCTGAGATAGTAACGGACCAGCTCTGTGAACCATCATGTCGCACCCAGCACCGACTTGGGTACCAAGGGGTGGGCAATGATACGCCCCAAATCCCTTGTAGTTGAGGCCTCACAGCAGCTCCTGCCCTCAGGAGGGAGGAGCAGCACTGTTCTGGATCAGCTTCTGTTTTCCAGCAAATGAATGTCCTTTTTAAAATGGCATTTCCTTTTAAAAATATACATACACATGCACACATTCCTGCCACTCCCAGATTCAAAGCCCATCTTTCTGTTTTTAAGCTCTGGACTTCCTAACCTTACTCTTCTAGCCTGTGATGCTGGGATCCTGCCCTGCAACCTTTCCTTTGTCCTCTGACTCCCCAGGGCAGCCCACCTGCTGCTCTCTCCACCCGGAGTGCTTTAGAGGACAGCCGTGCATCTGGGCTTACCCAGTGGGTTTCTTCTCATCCCTTTCAATCAGGCCCAGACACACCAGCTTCTCTAGATTCCTTGGCTCACTGGTTCTCAAGCTTGAGTGTGTGTCAGAGCACCCTGGAAGGGCTTGTTCATTAAAACATGGAGTGCCAGGCTCTGCTTCTGGATTTCAGCTGCAGCAGGTCTGTGGTTGGGTCTTAGAATTTGCATTTCTAACAAAGGCTCAGTTGCTACTGCTCTTGCTAGACCAAGGACTACACCTTGAGAAGTGTTAAGTCCGCTCTGGGCAAACTTAGAAGCCACCATTGATTCCTGTTTCAGTTTACCCAGGTGTGATGAGTGCACACAGCTCCTAAGATCCCTGGGATCTCTGGAGCATGGAACTTTAAGTTCCCACTCCCCCACCTCACCAACCTCCAGAGAAGGGAGAGAGATTGGTAGTTGATAAACATATCCACATGGTGTGCGTGGCACATCTCAACTCCATGGCGACAAAAGCTCCTGGGCTTGGGACTGTTCGAGACCTCAAGACCTATGCAACTCTTCATCATTTGCAACCCTTGTAGTAAACCCATGATCGTAAATCAAGTGGCTTCTTGAGTTTTATGAGCCATTTTAGCAGTTCAGCAAACCTGAAAGGGAAAGCCTGTGGGAACCCCTGACTTTGTAGGCAAGTGGTGGATATCCATGAGACCCAGGACTGGAAACTCACATTGAGGTGAGGAAAGTCTTGGGGAATTGAGCTCTTACCCCTCTGGGGTTTGAAGCTAATTCCAGGTAGTCAGTATCAGAACTGAGCTGAACTGTAGGACACCAAGCTAGCAGCATCTAGAGAATTGGAGAACTGGTTGTTAGTGGAAAAATCCCACCTATTTGGTGTCAGAAGTGCTGTGAGTAAAAACCATTCATGTCAGGCTAGCTCAGCTTTATGCACATTTGTCCTGGAAAAATGATAGCAGTAACACCTTTCCCTCTCAAAGCCTCCCAGGTGTTTGCATTATGCTGCAGTTTGCATTACATCACAGTTTGTATCACATCACAGTTTGTATCACATGGCAGTTTGTATTACATGGCAGTTTGCATTACACCCCACTTTGCACCCCAGTAATTCATTACATGATAACTCTAATTATAAGATTCTCTTAACATTTATGTGTCATCTGTTGGAACAGAGTTCTCAGGGGGCAGAGTGCATTTGTTATTCATTGTTATAATTTCAGTGGCATGCCTGGATTAGTTTGTCACTTCACTTAGTTTTTGAGCCACTGGGCAATTCTGTTACATTCATTAACTTCTAAGCTCGGACAAGTTAGTAGAGGATTAACTAATACTTAGCCCCCATAAACATCATCAAAATAAGGATATATTCTATTCTTTACATATTGCTTAAGGGAAAACTGGGGGACAATTTCGATGACTGACACATGTATCAATGCTGAGATGCAATTTGAAGATGCTTTATCAACCCACTTTCCACTTGCTAAGTAGGACCGAGAGACTATTAAATTAGAAAAATAAACAAATGTTTGTTTAAAACTGTTATGCAGAAAATTTTATGGACTTCCTTAAGTGTAATAGTTATGATGACCCAATTTAAATAAGAAATATACAGAATAACTACACTATTTTTCTAAAACTGTTAGAAATCTAATGAATACAAATGAAAGTTAAGCTTTTCCTCTATTTACACTTACTTTTCAGGTTCAAAGTCCATTTTAACCAAACTTTAATGGCTTTTTTAGGAGGTGTGATTTTATAAACAATGGTTTCAGTTTGGTTTCCTGTTTTGAAATTAAAAACATGTGAAATTCAAATCTTCTGTTCAAGTCTGAACAAACAATTATGCCTTTATGATCACTGATGATTCTGAGCAAGGTACAGTCTCTCAATAACTAAGCAAATAAGAATTTTTTTTTTTTTTGCTTTGAAATAAACACAGAAGTTGGCTGGTAACTATTAATATAGTTAGTTTTCTTTCTTACTGGAGACATTTGTTTCGCTTCACCCTTAAGCTGCCTCGGTGTGGGCCATGTCCCAGGTCCAAGTCACAGAACTTTTACCTGTTAACTGGATAACAGGGAAGTCTGGATTTAGTAAGTCATGTGATAATTTAGTAACAACGTAGTAAAAAAAATATATAAAACTCAATGAAAAGCACTGTGTCCAATATAAGTGCAAGTCTTGTCTCAGTCAGTTAATTTTTAGCTGTGACCTTAGAAATCTTTTGTTTTCCTTAATGACATGTTAGTATCATTTTAGGCAACAACATTCCTTGTTATGTAGCCCAGCAGTGCATATTGCAAGACTTTTGGCATCCCTGGATGCTACCTATTAAATGTCATTAGCACGCCTCTCCCAATTACAATGACAACTAAAATACTGCCACAGGTTTCCAAATGCACCTTATGAGGGACAGTAGACTCTTCAGTCGAGAACGCTGACAGATGACAAGCACGTAAGATACATACATAATTAGGAAACAAAAGAGGAATGTACAGTGTCCCTTTGAAAGTTTTAGCAATTAACGGAAATAGAGAAGTTAGCAGGTTACAAAAAATTTACTTAATAATGATGAAAATGCTAAAAGTGATAATCTGTGGAATGTAGCTAAAGCAGTATTCAGAGGATAATTTGTGGCCTTAAATACTCAATAAATGTCAATAAATGAGTAAGAATGAAAATAAGTGAACTAAATATTTTAATTAGGATGTTACAAATAAAGGATAGCCCAAGAAAGCAGACAGAGAAATTTGATATAAAAACAGAAGTCAGTATATTAGAAACAGAAGTCAGTATACTGAATATAATAACGTATGACTTTGCATACCTTCTTTCACACTCTCCTCCGTAACACAAGAAAATCAGGAGTACATTTTCTAACTCTCTTGTCTGTGAGGCTTTCAGTTAGATCCCACCAATCAGAGGCACCAGCATGAGATTTGGAAGGTGGGAGTGAGAAGCCACATGCTCCCATCTCTGGAAGCAGTGGATGTAAGGATGGGCCTTGGCAGATGCAAAGGTCTGTAGTCATCTTTGGGCATTTTCTAGGAATCACTTGCTCCATTGCTGGATTATTTGTAATCATCACCTGTGATCTCTAAAATTTTCTGCAACTTTCTGCCTTTGGAAAAGCCAGAGTGTCTCTGACAGCTACAGATGTCTGGCCTTTACCCCTTCAATCATTCTATTTATAAACAACTGAAACTCTGTATTAAATGACTTACTGCTTGAAATACATAGAATAGTTTCTATTTTCTTGATGAAACTGTTACTGATATGTTGACTTCATGAAGTAAATAACTAGTAAGCACAAATGAGCAAGATAAGAAATGAGAATTAGAAAATATTTACATATAGAAGAAATGAAAATAATCGAATGGGCTAGTCTTTTCAAATATATAAAAATTAAGTTTTAAATTCTGCATTTAAAAAGATGGTGTTCTTAATTAGAAAAACTACCTCCAGAAGGAGGTAGATAGATAACGCCAAAGCTATTAAATTGTTCCAGAGCATAAAAAATAGGAAAGGTTTCCAACACTTATGGAAATGAATGTCTCATATTTTAGCACATAAAAGAAAACTACAGCTCAATAATACTTAGAAGTATTAACGTGAAAAATACCAAGTCAGCTAAGAGAAGGAAAGATCAAGTAGCATATTAGAAAGAAATACATCACCAGATAATGATTCATAGCAGGAATGCAAGGATGGTTCAACATTAAAAACAGATGTTAATATATTTCACCATTTAATGGATTAAAGGACAAACACAAACTCCATCATAGATGTAATAAAGTTCAGCATGTCATAAATTTAGCCTCCATTTTTGATAAAAACAATAAAACAGATGACAGATGGATATTTACTCATATCAATATATCTGCATATTTGTATGAGTTTGTGTGTTTATGTGTGTATATCTGTATCTACATATATAAATATAGATACTTGAATGTTTATTTAAACCTAGAAGCTAGCATTATGGGAAACACTAGAACTATTCCCATTAAAGTCAGAAATGAATAAAGAATTTTAACTCTTATTAGTTAAAATTATTTTGGAAACACTGGCTGACACAATTTGACAAAATAAAAAGAATATAAGGAGTATTAAAGTTATGACAAGAGGAAAGCTTCTGTGGTATGACTGTGTATCTAGGAAGCTCAAGAGAATAGGTGTTAAGATGGATCTGTTAAGTGATTATTGGCAGTGGGGAAAAGAAAGGACTAGAAATAGGGAGAGCAAGATGAATAATCAGAGATTCTTGGGTAACTTGAAAAAAATCAAGCCTGGATGTAAAAAGACCAGAGAAGTCTTTGAGGTAACTGGGAAATTGATCCCTGTTGCCACGATGGTATGAATTCACTACAGTGGGGAAAACCAAGCAAAGGTGTCCTTCAGGCCACTGTAGGTGTGGGACTGATGAGGGAACAGAGATAGAGGCAGAGATTTGCATGAAAAGACACAAGCCACTTCCTGGATAGTGATGATGGGGAAAAGCATCCAATGAGCCATCACTCTAAGGGAGAATACAAAGAAAGGAGGCCACTGATCTTGTTAGACAAGAATTCATGGAAACAAGCAGGTCTTGGAAATCCAGATGAAAGAAGTTTCAAGGGAGGAGTGGCCAGCTGTTAAAGGCTGCAGGGAGGCCAGGGAGGAGGGGCTGAGAAAGTGCCTGTGGCCGTGGTGACTGGGCAGGGTCTGGACTGGACGGTCTTCGAAGATGTGGATTGCAGAGATGAAACTGAGGTACTGGGGAGTCGGTGGTCCCTGGGTGAGAATGCAAGCAGGAAGTGCAGATTGCACTGATAAGCTTGTGAAAGGAAAATAAATCTTGGGACCTCAAAATTACTAAGCTAAAGGGAAAAGTCAAGCTGGGAACTCCTTGGGCAAACCTGCCTCCCCTTCTGTTCAAAGTCATCCCTCTGAGGCTCATGTGAGAGAATCGCATACCTGATTGCTTCCTCACTCCTATTGTTTATGTCAAAATGCAGAAACACTGAGCCAGACTAAATTGTGTCCTCAGTGGAAGGCTGATGGAGGCCTCAAAATAATACGACCTTTTGTCTATTATCTATTTCTAACCTGGAAGCCCTCACTTTGAGTTGTTCCGCCTTACCGGACTGAACCCATGTACATCTTATACATATTAATTGATGTCTCATGTCTCCCTAAAAATGTGTAAAAGTAAACCGTACCCCCGACCACCTTGGGCACATGTCTCAGGAGTTCTTGAGGCTGTGTCACGGGAGTGTCCTTAGCCTTGGCAAAATAAACTTTCTAAGTTGACCGAGGCATGTCTCAGATATTTTGTATTCACAAGCTTCACACTGAAAAGCAAAAGAAGGAAGAGAAGGAGTAGAAGAATGAAGAGTTTAAGATTAAGGAGGCCCGAGCCCATTTAAGAAAAAGGAATGGTTGGTAAGGAGAGGGAAGAATGACATTGCATGGAAAAAAAAAAAAGATACATTTGATGATAAGAAACGTGGATAATGGGATGAAGGGCACCAGTGGAGAATTTCATTTAGAATTGAGGAGAAGCATCCCCTCTGGGGCAAAAAGACATGACAAGATGAATAACAGAGGACCCTTGAGCGAAGGCCATGGGAGCAAGCTGATGCTTACGTGTGGCACGGCCTTTGCTGCATAGGGGGACGGAAACTGCCTGGTGTATGCGCAGAGACCCAGGCTGATGGAGACATAAACATATGGAAACTATTGCAGCATACTTCATAGTGGGTTTGGCTTTCAGTTTGCTTCTGAGGGTAAAGTGTTGACTTTAATCTACAAAGATCAGTAGGATTTGGGATTCCGTTAACAGAAATTGTTTTCCTCTTTTTACAAAATTACCATTATTAAAGTCATGTGTGGGGGGAGGGGTCTGCTAATGATCCTCAGGCTTGCATCCTGGGAGTTCTCCAGGGAAGCCCTTGTCTTCAGTTTTCACCCCCGCCCACTGAGGCATCTTCACTCACCTTCCAAGGTCATAAAGGCAGGCCTTTCCCTACCCCAGTCCCTGAGAGGCAATCTTCTGATGGCCACTTTAAAATTAACTGCTGCATTCAGTGGAGTTATTGTTTTTCTTTTAAAATGCAGTTTCCCCCCCCCAGGGCAATCATTTTCTTATTGTAAGTCTGAATGCCAGGAATTCCAGAAATCTCTCTGGGGTATAAGACAGAGACTGGTGAGTGTCCTTTGCGTGCAGTGTGTTTGGAGAGAAGTCCCCTGGTGAAAACACAATGGAAAGCAACTCCCATGGGCATCGTAGACACTGGGACATGGTATTAAAAGCATGGACTACTTGGCCCCATACCCAGGGCTTTTGATTCAGCAGGTCTGGGCTGGGGTCCCAAGAATCTGCATTTCTCAAGAGTTCCCAAGTGATGCTGATGTTGCTGGCCTGGGGTCCCACCATGCAGACAGCGTCTCAGTTACTCTTCCACAAGATTTCCCGTACAGTGGTCTTACCCTGGTAGGCATCCAGGTTCATGAAAGTGAAATCGGAATCTTTATAAATCCATCTCATTTCAGTCTCTGTGCCATAGAAAACTAAAAATCTCCGTGTGTGTGACACACACACACATATTTGTGGTCACGGTTTTCCCAAGAGAAAAGGTTTTAGACTTTTAGAAACCACCCCATTTGAAACACTCTCCATAAAAGTGAAGCCAATATTGGTAATTTCTAAGGAACTTTTCTTGGAGTATGGAAGCATTATTTGTTTATAGTATGTTGAAAGTTGGAATAACACTTGGCTGTGTTAATAATTGCTCAAGAATATGGCCTGCCACATTAGAAGTGGGCTGTTCATGCACATAACTAAGGAGAAACTCTCTGCAAATAGAGGACAGAGATGACATAGTGACACAGAGAAAGCTGATCACTAGGCCCCTCCTGAAGGAAGGTATGCATTTGCAGAACTGTGCATGGAGAGAGACGAGGTGGCTGCACTAAGATGCTCACAGTAGCATCTCTCAAGGAGGGGCGTCTCAGGAATGATTTGTATTCTCTACTTTCTATTTATTTGTGACATTTGTAATGAAAAACATGCCCCAAACAAGCAAATTTGAGCCTCTATGAAGGTAGATATCCCGTCTTGCTGATACCTTAGGCAGACTTGGCTCAAGGACACTGGGCAAGAGGCCCCCGACTGATCCAAACATTCTTATCTGCCTGCACTCTCTCTGTTCACAGCTGCTCTGGCCTCTCCTACCCTTGACTGCCCTGAGGGCTCTTCATTCAAAGGCCTAAAGGGGTGAATGGAGGGAGGAAGGAGCCAGAGGCTAAAGGGCAGCTGACATTTGGTTTTACTTTTGATCCATCTTATATATCGACAGACACAGACCACAGAACATCAAACTGGAAAGACCTTAGAGGCCCCTTTAAAACACACAGCTGTGTGTCTGTCCAGGAGTGCATGCACACACATACACACACACACACAGAGAAGACAGGATGGTGAACCAGTTTAAGTACCTTCCTCAGCAGGAGGCAGAGTGGAAGTCAGTCCCATACAGCGCCCTCTCTACCACACCACCCATCACACCAGAGTCCTGTTCCTGGGGCTGGGGCTGGGCCTGGGCCCCAACACTTACTAAACTCTCAGGTATCACATGGCGGTCACATGGCTGGGTTATTAAAGAGTAGGTTTGAGTTATGCTTTAAGAAACCATTTTTCATGGTTAATCCAGCGCTATGGGGAATCATGTGAGATCAGAAGGTCTTTGCATAGCTAGAGAACCTGAAAATCTGAGGTCATAGGCTGGCCAGGGACATTCAGATTTCTTCTTCCATATCTTTGATTTTGTTCCTTATTTTCTGCATGGTTCCTATCAGACTAGTTCCCCTATAGCTTTTCTCCTCTAATCCACTCTCAAACTCTTGCGTTTCTGTTGTCTATTTGATACAAACAGGAGGCAGAGAAATACTGGCTAGAAGAGGGCAGGGTCCCTGGCAAGGGCTCCACCCTCAAGTCTGGACCCACAGCCCAAAGTGAGAACTGTCCCTGTTGTCCTGCCCAAATGTTGCCTTTAGGCTCACCTAGCCCCCTGTCCTGTGCCCATAAGAACCCCAAACCTCAGACTCAGTGGACATATACACACAGAAGATAGAAGCACCTGAACGTCGAGAGAAGTAGCTGGACATCAGAGACTGTGGTTGGAGAGCAGCACAGCCAGGGACGGTCAGAGTCAAGTTTGGCTGTGGACAGCCAGGTTCCAGGGGAATATTATATTCCCACTCCATCTCCTTTCCAATTCCTCTTCCCGCTGAGAGTCACTTCCACCACTCAATAAAGTCCTCCACGTTCAACCACCCTTCAACTTGTTCCTGTGACCTGGCTATTCCTGGACCCTGGACAAGAACTAGGGTACCAAGAGGGCAGAGTATCAAACGCTGTTACCTGATCCTTCACTGAGCTGGTTAATAATAGTTAGCAGTCTGCAAATGTTAAAAGAGCACTGATTGTAATAAAGGCCCTCTGTGGCTCCAGGGGTTGTGGACACCCCTTCCTGGATGGTAGAGCTAAGAGAGCATTGTAACACAGTTGGATGCTGCTGTGGGGTCCGCACAAAGCCTGCTTCTGCCACAGAGGGGCTATCGGCAAATTCCAGCACTTGTCACACTGGTTCCTACACCCATCTGCTCACATGCTCCCTCTCATAAGGGATTGAGTACAGTGGCCAAGTAAACGAGTCACCCCTTTACGAGTCTCGTGCAGGGGGTCAAGGGCACTCTCCCACCTCATATTCAGAACACTGTGCCGGTCCATTATCCAGTCATAAGACATTTATTACCTGCATGACTGCATCACATGTAGGAAAAACTATAAGAGATAAAAATTAAGCAAAATAAACTACACTCCAGTTCTTGCATACTACGTCTGTTTTCAAAGGGTTTTTCTTGGATCCTTAATCAGAGACTTTTGAGACAATACACACAAAATTCGCTTGCTCAAGATCTTGGATTAGTCGACTTAGATCTAAAGTATTAAGTTCTTATATTTGACATCAGCAATCCTGGTCCTCTGGCCTTCATAGTTTAGGACTCATACCATTCTCCTCTAGCCATCACCTTCCGTCTCAGACTGGAAGACACCTCTCTGGTTATCCTGACTCTCTAGCTTGCACACAGCAAACTGTGACACTTCACAGCCTCTGTAATTGCGTAAGCCGATTTCTTCCAATCAATCTCTTTTTCTCTACATAAATAAACAGATGAATAGAGAGACAGATATCTCCTTCTGGTTGTTTTTCTGGAGGACCCTAATATACCAACCCATATAAACAGTAATAGGCATAAAAGTGAATTTATATGTTTATTCCATTGGCTAATTTCAAATGTCTGAATATTCCGAGAACATAAAAATATGTACAGAAAGCCATATGTTCAATAGCATTGAGGTTTTCCGAGGTCTATTATTATACCAGATTTTGGATTATTATGTTTTCAGATGTATCTCACATGATGGAATGGGGTCTCCTTGGCTATTTAGCTCAAGTATTACTTCTCTGGACACTTACGGAGACTCTAGTATTATTTCCCTGACTAATGGCATGTCCAGGAAGGAAGTTCTCAGCAGTACATAAAATCAGTTAATTTTTTCCGAAAGAAAAATCGCAGAATTCATGGGAATGCCAGAATCATGCAGGCCAATTTTGTAAATGATCTATATTAATAGATAAGAGAGGGGAAGGGCATAAGCTTCAAAAGGTAATTTAAGAAGCTCAGAGAGAACAATCCATTATCTGCGGAAAGACAAACCGTGGCCATGGGGTGGTGAGTTTGATGAGCAATGTGCTTGGGCAGTGCTTTCATCTTTTTACAGAAACCAGCTCTGGCCAGGTCTTTGGAAACCACTTAAAAATCATCACGTTTGCCAGACTGTCTAGAAGAAGAGTCTTAAGTCTGGAAGAGCATGATTTCATCAAAGAATTGCTGAGTTTTCCAAAATTTGAACTATAGAATGAATTCCAGCTGTTGCCAAAAGCTTTATCCTTCTTTTATAAAGAAAAAGAAAAACCAATTCCGTAAGAAAACCTGCATGGAAAACCGGATGATATTCCACAAACGAATGCATGAGCTCTCAAAAGAAGCATGCATTGTTTCTATCACACCTGCTAGATATATTATTGATGCCTCATGCATGAACATTACAGGGCCTTGAACTCAGAAGAGGGAAGGCAGCTTCAGGGAACTGGTATATTCCTGGATGCTCTCCAGATTCTGAGTGGTTCCCAGTGTATTCAAGTGACAGCTTGGCCCGGCAGGATTGCTGTGGACACATGCTATCCCGACATTTACTAGAGTTGGAGGCTGAGGTACCTTCACGAGTCTTACCAGAGGCAGATTCCCTGCTTCACAGGGAACTGCCTTCACTAGCCTATTTCCCAGACAACGTTGACCTGTCAATGGTAGAGGGCTATGCAGCCCGTATGGATATAGGCAGTAATTGCCCATTTTTAAGGCTCCAAGTTTGCAGACTTTAAGTCCTGTGGGCACAAGTGAATCGTACAGCAAGAGTGGAGAAGAACCGGCATGGCCACATAGTGGGAACGTGGGAGGGACCCCGGCACCCCTGATGAGCAGAGGCTTGCTGGAACTGCAGAGACTCTGGGAACAAGAAGGAATTCCTGCTTTTTTGGGAAGATGTGGGCTTGTTTGACTCTGGACCTCTGTGCACACTTGAAAAAATGGGCCTGTGTGACATCACGCCGCCCACGACCCTGAGGCATACACTCCACTCTCTGGGAGATAAACCTCTGTTTTTCTCTCTGCTTTTTTGGGAAGAAAGGAGCTGGGGTGGGTAATATATTTTGTAATTTACAGGGACTTAGATAAAGAACAGGAGACATTTTTAGTAGATCATCTCAAAGGTGACCCAAGGCAGGGAAAAAGAAACCAGAATCATTTCAACTTGAACTCTGGGACTCAGCCCTTTAGATGAAGTTTAAAAGAGAAAGAGACACATCCACTAGGATTCAGAACATTCTAACACACAAAGTGAGGATAGGAAAGATCTAATTTAAAGCAGTTTCTGTGAAAAAGACCTAGAGATTTTAGCCTATCAGATGAGCAATAGAAACCAAAACCCACTGCTGCTCTTTAAAGCCATCTCAGCGATGGAACTCAGAGAAAGTCAGGCGTCCCAACTGCAGCTGAGCTGAGACTCTTCCTGCGAACAGGCCTGGAGATCTCTCTGAACCCTCAGAGTTCTTAGAGACAGACTACCATCTTGCATTGTTACACGTGGGCATATGGGTACCTCCTTGCTCCAGATTGCAAATGATTTTGAGGACAGGGTCAAGTATATACCACCTTGACTTATAAACTTAGAACTCAGCATAGTGGCTCCCACATTTAAGAAAAAAGTGCTGAAGTACGCTACTCGATTCACTGATTAAGATGCACAAATGTACAATACCTCAACTAGCTATGACATGAAAGAGGCACTAAATAGTTTTCATGTAAAGCAACAGCTCCTTAAGCATTTCATCGTTCAATTCAGATAGGGAAGAAATCAAGCAAAGGTCTCTTGCATTTCCCTAGGTGGTTTAAAGATGTTTAAGGTTCAGATCCAAACACGCAAGCATTTGCTGACTGAACAAGTACGTGAATGAATGAATCAATGGATGGCTGGCTTGATATCAACAAAGCAGGGCAAATTTGCAAGGGATTCCAATAGTTTTTCCAAACTTCATCCCTAAAGGAATTAATTCTTAAGCCCCAGATCTATTTGTAGATGGTGAAGAGAATAATATTAAAAAACTGTAAGAGAGGATGGTTTAAAAGCCAGTTTTAAGGTTTGTTTGAGAAATTTTAATTGTGAATTAGATGAATATTTTCATTTGCATGAAAATGCCTCATCCCCAGACATGACAGGATACATGTTGGACAATTTAAGACATACGTCAAATTTTAATAAGTACTTTTATTTGGAAATAAATCAGAAGTTCAAGATTAGTGATTTGGAATACATTGGGCCAAATGAGTTGTAGGTACTGACTTTAAAAGATGACAGCATATGTAATCTTGAGAAAAGACTGATGTTTTAAAAAGTAAACAAAAGTCTAGTGAAGTCATTACCACATCAAAAAGTCTCCATCTCAGAGACAGCCACAATAAGATAAGCTATCTCTGGGCAATATTCTTGGCATGTTGTCGCTCTAGTTGAGTTTTATGCCTCATTACCAATGCCCCAGACACTCACTGAGTGTCCAGTTAGGGCACGATGAAGCAGGAACATTGAAATTAAAAAAATGCAATTATGTCATAAAAGTGAGAGGAGAGAAGAAAGAAACAGAAGAAGCTGTCAGAAAGGGAGATAGAAGGCATGACCTGGCTGTGTGGAAACCTTATTTCCTACAGACAGATGGGCCCATTGTAGGAGATAAGGAAATGAGATCTCTTTAAATCAGAAAGAATTATCCGTCCTCTTGTGACGCCAGGTAATGTTTCTGGAATGAAGCAAGAGGTGGGGGAAATTTTCCAGCTGTCTTCTTCCCATTCATTAATTCCATAACTCCCTTTGTAGACACTTAAATTCTCAAAAAAAGAGCTAAGAAAAAGATGATTTAAAAGTTTCAAATCCAGAACATCAGGAAGTCTATGTAACTAGAAGTCTTAAAAAATATATAAAATATGCAGATAAGATAAAAATGGCATTTATACTTTCCCCCCTTTTTTTTTTTTTTGAAGAATCAGGTCAAGAATTTTCAGGTGATACATTAATCTAATCCTCTAAGAAATGAGAACAATAATCAAAAGTTATTATATCACGCTCATTGGGAAAGTTATTCTCTCACAAAATGGAAAAACTGAGGAGGAGACTCATTTTGGGTTTTCATCCTCCACTATCAATCATCCAAGCGACTAAAATATGCTGTTGTCAGATAACACAGAATTTAAATAATCCTTTGAAATTTAGAAGGCTCCAACAGGATATAACTAAGGAAGCATTTAATAAAGTTAAAGTAATTGAGGTTTTAGTTCTAAAGGATCTGTGTCATCAGACGTCATCAACTCCTGAAGCTCCTAAAGTTCAGTAAGGCAGAGACAGTAAATTCTAATAAACTACTTAATCAAAACAACCACTTATAATTGAGTAATGAAGTCTTGAGAAATAAAAGTCCTTACCTCAAAATCAGTCACTGTGATTAACATTCAGTGAATAACTATGTCACTTAAGATTATCAGGGGAAATTTGACAAGTCCACCAAACACAGATCAAAGGAAAATTGAAAAGTGCAATTGAACGAGATCAGCCTTCACCCTGAATGACCATGAAATGTAAGCGCCGCCCACATGTGAGGGCGCCCCCTCACTGCTGACATTTCAATCTTATGTTCGTTGGACTGCAGCTCCCATTGCCAGGTAGAAGCTGTATTATGACAGGAAGATAGGAAGTCGAAGAATATCTTGTGCTTCCCTGGCATAATCATCTTTGTTAAAGAGTGTTAACATCAGCAATGTGCTCAGTTGCAGTTTGGCTGTGGTGGGGTGACATAAGAACGGAGCCAGTAAACCCATTTGAACCAAGTTACGTGCCACCTCTGAGATGATAATAATGATTGCTTCCAGGCATTGATATTCATAACATCTTTAAGCTTCACATACATAAAAGGCTGATTCAAAATTTCTAAGGAACGTGGCCTGATGAAGCCAAGACTTGAATCTGATATGGCTGCCTTGAACCTGTGGTCTTTGTACCCTTAACCTGTCAAAGGTTTTGACAAGATAATATATGTGAAAGCACGTAGTAGGTGTTCAAAACATGGCAATAATGTGTTTCTTACTTTTATCTTGCTTGTATAGAAAGTAATTCTGGGGATACTAGGGAAGGAAAGAGAGAGAATAAGAGAGTGAGGCTGTGGGTTTAAGCATCTACGAAAACAGAGGAGGATCGACTATAACTCAGCCCTGCTGGGTAACCATTTGCAAATGTTCCCTTCCCTAATTACACACACATGGCCAGTGACAGGGTGCCCTGATTAGGTGATGAGTCTTCCGTCCTATGAAGAGGTCAGGTTTTTACCAGGAAGACTGCAGAGTATTATCCTACAGAAGACAGGAAAGTACAGACATCCTGCACTCCATCCAGCTGTTGAATTGAGAATCCATGTTTTCCATCAATTTCCCATTGAAATTGAAAACAAACACTCACTGACTCTCTAATGCAGCTCTTTAGAAAAGTGATTAGGGAATGGATTTTGGGTGGATTTACCCCAGAAACTCTCACTTATTTGGTAGGGATAGTCAGGTGCACGAATCATCCATTCGGTGTTTGAGGATACTGAGATGAATAACCTGGTAGCAGCTGAGAAAACTAAGAGTTCCTCTGAATGCCTGATGCTCAACGGAAAGGCACCAGTGAACCTGGTGGAATGAAACAGAATCATCTACTGGCCCTTCTTTACAGACGTTTCCATGGAATTCATTATACATTTTTTATAAAATGAAAAGGAACAAGAAAGAGTTCCAAAATTCATACTTTCCTTACACAAATATGAAGTTTGTGATTCCGTTATTATCCTAACCAATTACTATGTATTTGAAGATCCTAAATAGGAGAGGTAAAGTCAAGTGCATTCAACATAATCCGTGAAAACATGGGTATGGTTACAAGATCAGAGGAAAAGGGAAAGAAAATACGTATGGTGAGAAATGACCTTTCCCATGTCACACAGAGAGAGGAGCATACAAGGTGGTTTTGTTACACTATTTTCTAAATAAAGTTAACCGGTGGCTGAGGCGGGCCATATCACTAGTATGAGATTTGACATATTTCTGTCTGGTCGCTCCTAGAGCAACGTGCTTGCTATTCTTCTGTGCAGAAGGTAGCTATGATTTTCCTCAGACAGTATTTCACTCAGAGTCATTAGCTTTGCTAGCACCCATAATTTAATTATTTCATCCTTAGTTCCTACTGGGAAGAATGAACATACATCAAGTACCTCGTGATTTTAGGACTATTTAAGCTTTTTGTTAGTCTTTCAGTTTTCCTTTAGTTTCTTCATCTTATTTATTTAGATCAACTATGGAGAACATACAAATTTATTTTTATTTATTTTTTTATTCATTCATTATCTTCTTACTTGATTCCAGTTCTCATCTGGGAATCACGTTTCTTTACTTAAATATAATATTATGTAAATTAACTTCTTAGTTATTAAAACCCGGAATGCTCAAAGCCGAAATCCACTTGGCCAGATGGAAACTTGTCGACTTGATAAATATCAGATAGAATTTATTATGTTGTTTTAAACTTGCAAATATTTGCTCACCACTGTTTATATCAGATAGTCAGTATATGTGCACTTCCTTTTGACATGTTTTTTCTTGATGTTTTCTTTGCAACTTTCAAAATATTCTTTTATTTTGTGGGCAAATCTGACTATATAACTGGAAGGCAAAGCTATTTCCAGGAAGCTTTTTGAACGAGATTAGATGGATTAAAAAACCCACTCTAAGTCAGTGCATTTTCCATGAGAGTTTCTGTTTCTCACTATCAACATGATGCATTTCATAATTACAGTGACTTTCACTTGACTAATCTCAATTAACAAAATTATCTTTGAAAATATCTTAAATTAGATGAAATGCAGGAATCAAAGCACCCACTGCTTCCTCAGAGTCACACACTGAAGTAGATAAACAGGAGAAGGCAGCTCAAGCTTAAAAGTGACATTTCCCACCTTGGGAATGTCACTGCTACTGGCTGGGAGAAGCCATGGGCTACTCTTTACGACTCAAGAAGGGTGGGTGCAGTGCACCCCACGGCTGAAGGCTCACGTGCTGCCTCTAGGACCAGCATGGGAGGAACCTCCACGAATAGCATTGGAAGGGACCTACCCCCTCCGCAGGACACGGAGCACTCAGAGCGCACGATGGCCCAGGTGTAGCTGGGCTGGGCAGGGGGCTGCTTCTTGGCCCCCAAGTGAGGCATGGAGTATTCCCAGGCAATGCCTGGGTTCCTTCCCTGAAACAGGAGCTACAAAATAAGAAAGGGGAAAAAGAAAACAAATTAATGTAAAACCAGCCAATACATGCTAATGTGGCTTAGATTACTTAAAACAACAATCAACCAACAAAAAGTTTATTATGATGAGGAACTAAATTCAGACTATCATCCACATTTACATAAAATTTCTAAACAGGAATAACCCTCCCATCTAGACTCAAGCTCATCTAGAAAAACGTCTAGACTTTCCACCCTTCTCCTTACAGTTAGTGTATTCCTGCATGCAAAACTTCAAATACCTTTGCAACTTAGAAAAAGCTGTTTCAAATTACCATTGTTCTTGATACATAATAGAGACACACATTTGGGGGGTACATGTAATAATTTGATACATCCTAAAAAAGGCATTTGGTTATCTCCCTTGGTGTTTCTTTGGGATCCCCTACAAATTCCCTGCATCTGAGCAAATCAGAAAGAGATACCTACAAACGGTGTCACGATTCCTGGTGAGTTCTAATAACCCAGGACCCTTCAACAGCAATAGTTAGGATTCATGAATGACCAAAGCTAAGTTAGAGTACTTTTTACAGGGAGAGATGAAGAGGACTTTTGCCTACTTGCAGACACCCATCAAGTCCAGGGGAAAAGGTATTTTTTCAGTAAAAAAGATCACTCAGTCATAGTTTAGGGCATGGAATCGGGTTTGGACTCTGCATTTCCTAGCTTGAAACCCAATCATGTGGACCAGCCACCATTTCTCTCATAAATGTATTAGATCCTTGAATTCTGGTTAGAAGACTTTTCTGGAAAACTCCCCATAACCTGTTGACATAAATCCCATACCAGCACCTGAGAGTCTTTGCCCCCTGTAGACAAACAGACTCACCCTCCCCTAAGCAACCTGGCCCCATGCTCTACCCTCTGCCCGATGACACAGCTCCAGTCTCAGTGGTGCTGATGTTGTGGGACAGGAACAAGCCCAGGACAGGGGGTTGCTCTGCCAGGCCACTGAAAGGATCTCCAGCCCTGACATTCTGAGCCTTTGCAACTCTTCTTCCGTCGAGAACAGCTTCCTAACAAGCCTCACTTATTTTCAACTCAGAGGCATCTCTCTTTCTCTCTGATTGTTAAAGCTAAAAGCCTCAGATGGTGGGAGACTTGATCAAGAAAAGAATTCAAAATAAATATGTTTAGGAAGGAGTAGAATGAAAGCGTTGAGAGGCAGGACAGGAGATGGAGGCAGAACCTGTGGAGAACCTGTGGAGGTGCAGCAGCTGCTCCACCTACACCATACCCGACTGCCTGGGGAAGCATGTCCCAGGAAGACACAAGAGGATGGGATAGGGTGGCCAGTCCTAGGGAACAGGTGGGGACATCCAGATGGCTGCACCTCCATAGCAAGGTGTAGATTGATGGGGCAACTTTTGAATCAGGCACTTTTTTTCAACTGTTCACAGAAACATAACAAGGTGGGGAGATAGAGCTTCCACTACCCAGCACTGCTATCTGCACAGTCGCATGGGATAGGTGGTGCTGTCAGGATCCGACTATATTTTGTGAGCCTTTGCATTCATGAGTAAACAGAATGGCTCGGTTTGGGAGGTGACCCACCCACTGGACACTGGGTCGATGTGACTGCAGAGCTGTGGCTAGCCAAGATCAATGCTGTGACACAGGCAGGTCATCACACAGCAAGGGGCTCCACCTCTTAGTTATCTTCTATTGCCACAGGACACAGCAGAAATGCGGATCCCACCCTAGACACAGGAGAAGTCATAATCCACCTCCCTCCTCCAAGAGTGGCCACTTCTCACAGCTGTCGAGCTTACAGAACAGAAGACTTTTGCAAACATCTCCTGCTAAAACCCCCAAATGGGAACGCAGGTGAGCACTTAAATACAAACGTAATCATACACCAAAAAGTGAATGACGATAAAAACAAGCCTGCTGCCCCATTCAGCCTATGGATAGATCACTCTATTTTATAACAGTTTTTTTTTTTAATAACTGTTTACATTCTCCTGTATTCTGAAAATTATGCCAACAGCCATGAATTTACACAAACACCAGAACATCCCCAAAACCTAAGCCCCAAAACCAAGAGACTGGACTTTACCTCCACAATCAGTGTTTCGTTGGTTGGTCCAGCAGCGATTAAGTTCTCAGGCTCATTGTAGGACCGTCTATAGTCAAAAGTAGTGCCTGAAAACTTGTACCGGCCGGGCCAGTCCACAGTCCAATGTCCATTCAGGTAGTACCTTCTGAGAGCATTGCACACAGAAATGTAGGAGGTAGATACATTCATTTCATAGATGCGAATACTCCGGGCTCCAGAAGGAATGGTGACCATGTGGTAATACTCTAGATAAAGGAAATGGGGAAGATACAGCTTTTCATTCCATAAAGCTGAGGCAAACTCTCTAAGCAACCCCAGTCCTCAGAAAATAAAACCTGAGTATCCACATTTGGAACTGGGGGAAGATGTGTTCTGGTGATCAGTTACCTTAGAACTATACCCTACTGCTTTTTATTAATTGGAGCAGAGCTCCTGTGATGTTCACTCTTCCTAAGAACAATTTTAATTCAAATAACCTAGCTACCACATCCAGTCAAAGCAAGAGGCTCAAGAAGCAAAGAGCTAGCTAAGGCAGGAAGTGAGGTAGTGGAAGGAGGGCCTGCTGTTTTCACTGTCACCTCGAGCTCCTCGGCTAAGAAGCCCCAGTTACAATCTTCTTTGCCCAAGGCTTGTGGACAAGTCTACTCACGGTTGGTGTGGTGGTGCTTGGTGTAGAGGCCTCTGTGAATCGTGCAGGCTGAGTTATTCCCCTTACACACCCCACAGGTGTCTTCAGCAGCATCAGATCCCAGGACATTGTCACATCCAACTCTCTGGAGGGCCCACAAGGTCACATGTCATTCATGGAAGAAAGGACAACACAGCAATAATGTCACCAATCTCATGCAAAAAACCTCCTCCCCACTAGCGTTGAAAATTTCACCAACATAGGGTAGTTAACAAATATTTATTGGATACCCAATATGTGCACAGAGGGACTACAGTGTTATCCTTCAAAAATGTAGAAAGCTTTTAAAATGTGAAATGTAACCTGTCCCCTTTAGTGCTGTCACACAAGTGGACCTAAATTAAACCTGTAGGTTGTCACGTTGGAGCCATGGGTGAATTTCAGACTGCTCTAAAGGGTTTAGTACAATGACAACCAATGTGTCTAGGCAAGGTTCTATCAAAATATGCCATTGTGGATTTTAATTGTCCTATGCAATGACAGAGAAGGAGCAGATGATACACAGAAATTCTCCTCAGTGGTAGTTATTTAAAGGGCATGTTTATTCATGTTTATTCACTTGCTTAGAATTTTAGGAGCTCTGTAAAATTTCTGCACTTTCTAACAAAGAGAATAGGATCTATATGTCAAAAACATCCATTTGGAAGCAAAATAACTACAATTCTTGGCTAGAAATCCATAGGGCTAGATGTATTTCAGAACTTAGAGTGCTTTTTAATTTTAGAAAGGTAATAGATATTACGTATGTAATGCATATGAGAATCCCATATGGGCCTAGGGTGGCAGCCCATAATCAACACATTAATGTTTCTATAATAAAACCCTACATGTTTACAGAAAGTGAGAGAAATAAAACCAACCAGTAGTCTCACATCAGTTCAGGGCAGGCTTTGCCACCAAAAAAATTTGGGTCCCCCCAAATTTTCACAGCTTTTTGGATTTCAGAGTTACAAATAAGGGATTATGACATTATATCATTAAGAATACCTAAATGTGATAAAACAGCAAACACATCAATTAACAGTTGGACAAAATTGAGGACTGTACAGCTGAAAGAGATCTTAATGGAATCATCTAGCCTAATCCTCATGTATTAAAATTGATGACGCTAACGATCTCAGGGGATGATTTGACTTTAACATGGTCAACAATATAAGGGAAGTGAGAACTAGAAAAGATGATTTTGGACTCCATAGGATATGCAGATTGAATACCTTCTTCATCTGAAACCCCACTGTCTACATGCGATGTGTTTGATCTGCTAACACCTTTGCTTGGTTTATAATAACATTTTTCCACCTCTTCCCTCTGCCAATCAGGGTAAGGCTACCATCAGTCACTTATGTTCGTTTAGCCGCTGACGCTTCCCCAGCTTGTCTCTTGCATCCCTGTCTACCCACCCTCCTCAGTGAAAATGTACCTGCTGTATGTTGCTGAGGCCCCTCCTGGAGCTGCAGGGTGACCTAGGCTCTCTCACCTGTCCCTGCTTCACTGACTCGCCACACTACTGCCTACAAACTGCAACTGAATCCTGTGACTCCACTGTTCCCAGACTCAATGCCTCCTCTACCTACTTGGACACAAGATAAGAGTCCCAACCGTTCAGACAGCCTTGGAGAGGGCCTTGGAAATCTTCTTCTCACCTCATCCCTTCCTGCAGCATCCCCCGAGACCCCACCTTCCCTCCGGCATTCTGATGGCTGAATCGGCTGCTGGCAGCCCATGCATCTGGCACTGCCACGTCCCTGACATCCCTCTTCCAACTCATCCTTTCAGATCTAGCTTGGATGTGGATGTTCCCTTCTCCTAGAAGCCCCAGACCCACAACTAAGACAGAATGGGCCCCTCCCTCTCCTCGTGCTCTGCACACACTTCCACTGCAGCAAAGCAGCGTGTCATCAACGTGTTCTGGCTTTCTCCTCACTGGGATATGACTTAGAGGGAAAGGCTTGTCTTATGGGTCTGGTCTTTCTAGCCTCTGCGGGATGCCTGACACAAAGCAGACTGTCTGGAATCATTTGTTGAATGAATGAAGGATCATGATTACCTCACATATCCCATCTACACAAACATTACGGCTATCCTCCGAGCATGGAGTCCCATCTTTGACTTTATTTGACAAAGAAAAGAAGAAATCAAATCCTTCTGCGATACAGTAGAGTTTGCATAAGTCCTGATCTTAAAAAGAAATACACACACAAACACAAATAAGAAAGATACTTAAGCTCTGATCATTTTTGCTCTGAATTTTAGATAGACTTTCTTTCTTCCCCCATAAAATAACTCCCACACAATAATACATTGCAATGGCGCTTTTAATGGTTGCCTGGTTATGTTTTGTTTCTTTAATTTTTTTTATTGCTTCACTATTAAATTTTACTGTACAGTGTCCTTTAAGTTCTTTGATTTTTATACAGTGTTTGGCACATAGTAGGCATTCAATAAATATTGGTTGGCTACAACATTAATGCTTTACTATTTTACTAGCATAATTAGCTACCATCTTGTAGAAATGCAGAAAAAGTCACTACCATTTTGTAGTAATACACAAAATTCTTACAAATAAAATGTAATAAAAGAATAACAAATCACTGAATTTCTCAATGCATTTTAATAAAAAAATTAAAAATTAAACTAATAAAAGGAATAACTTGATGAAATCTCTTGAGAACAATGTTTTCTACAAATATAATAAATTGTTTTAAAATATTGGTACCTAGAGAAATAGGAAATTCACTTCCTTCCTAGATAATCCATTTCAAGGTTTTTTTGGTTTATATTTAATATGAACTTTTACTGAAACCATTTCCCCCTTTTATTCTCTTCTGGGTAAAACTGGGACAATTAATGATGAAAACGTTGTCTGTCTTAGTAATTTCTATAGGCCTAAGACTCATCTACAGATATTTTCCTTATCATTCAAGATAAGAGGCCCAACTGACTAATCCTATGAATCAAATTTAGTGTGTGTTTCCATGATTAATGATATGATTCACTGAAGGTTGGCAGCCAGGAGTCATACACACACATTTTTGGACCGCAATTTCAAAGTTCATTGTCTCTTTCTCTCCTTCCTGGAAGCCTGTAGCACACTGGCTTCATCTGTACAGGTTTAGGAGTAGTGGGACAACCAAACATGCTTTGGGGAAATTGTTTGTAATTTTCTTTCAGAATTTTCTACCTTTATGAACCTGACGCTGTGAAAACACTGTATACATTGAGATGATGAAAGTGAATGTCACAGGGGGCATCCCACTTAAGTGTGTCCAAAGGGCTTCTGTCATTTTCTTGGGCAATATTCCCAGTTTCAAGCAATGAGATGATTAGGTTTTCTCTGAATTTCTCCTTAATTATGCCACTTGAGCTACGGACCTTAAGTTATTTAAATCTTGAAAACACCACTTATTTCTTTCCTACTGGGGAGTAAAATCTTATACAGGCCACCAATAAACTTCTTGGTTAGTAGTTATAGATCAAGACTTTCTGAATATAGTATGCTTCAAAATTATTAAATTTTCCAAAATATACTGAGATTTCTCTTTCATTCTTTGACAATTATAAGTATTCAATGGGTAACTTGCTTCTGGCAACATCACCATCAACTACTGTCATTCTTAATCCAAAAAACACTGACTCAGTTTCCATACAGCATCTACTTTGTATTTTGATCACTTCTTTGATGAGTTTCATTGTATTCTGCACACGATTTCTATCTGGTGTGTTGATTTCTGACCTCACAGCTGGTCATGTTTAGATAAGAAGTCGTGACAGTGGGGCTGGCAAAATAAAAGCAAACCACAGAGCGGCGTCTGGTTTACTTGGGCACCAGACTCTCAATCCTGTCTGTCTTTAAAAAGTAAAGGTAGGAAAGCATGAGGCTGCCACACAAAAGCGGTCTGCAATTTACCTTCTACTTGAGTGTAAGGCTTCCACCTGTAGTGCCGCCCTCGGAACCGTCTGCTGTTGTGTTCAGCGCACTGCGCGGAGCGGAAGTCAACACTGTCCCGGGGACACTTCTGACTGTTGCAGAGTTTCAGAGTGCGAGTGGAGCCCTCGCAAAACTTGCCTCCATGCGATGGCCTGGAATGTGCATTTTGAAGTTAGAATTTTCATATTTTAGTAGCCACTCAGACCTCCTTTGAAATGAGGCTGATGGAAGAGATGAAGCTAAGAGTGTCGGAACAGGTAATTAGAAGTGGGTTTCTAAGTGGTCAAGAACACATTCTTGCACATGAATGGTAAGGTCGTGTTTCCTTTTCTGTTGAGTGAATCCTTCACAAGAGTGCAGGGCAGGCCGGCCTGTGCTTGCTCCTCTCTGGGTCCAGCGTCTCTGCAGGAGTGAGCAGGGTGGGCATGGTAGGCACGGCGAGCAGGGCTGTCCTCACCTTGCACAGGGAGGGGCTGACTGAGGAGGACAACACTTTCCTGGGATGGCACATTTGAGAGAACGTGGAACCCAGGGTGAAGTTCAATGACTTTGCTTTCCAGACCAAAATTGCTTTCCATTACCAGTCTTCAGGTGAAGGCCAGGACTGACCCAAAGATCGAGACTAAAGACCCAGTCACCTCTGCTGGTTGGCACTGACAGCTCACCCCTGCTTGCCCCAGAGAATTTGCATGTAAGGTGCAGGGAGCCCAAGGGGTACAGTAGGGGTGGAGGGGGTTTAGGGGATCTCATGCTTTAAAGATAGGACTGAAACAAGAAGCCAAGTGACACCTCTTAAACAAGCTTAGGGGCAAAGGGAGATATAAAAAATACCAGTCAGAATGGCCATTATTAAAAGGTTAAAAGATACAACTGCTGGCGAGGTTGTGGAGAGAATGGACACTTATATGCTCTTTTAGGAGTGTAAGTTAGTTCAACCATTGTGGAAGACAGTGTGGCAATTCCTCAAAGACCTACAGACAGAAATACCCTTTGACCTAGCAATCCCATTACTGAGTATATATCCGAAGGAATATAAATCATTTTACCATAAAGACACGTGCACATGAATGTTCACTGCAGCACCATTCACAATAGCAAAGACATGGAGTCAACCTAAATGCCCATCAATGGTAGGCCAGATAATAAAAATGTGGGACATATACACCGTGGAATACTATGCAGCTGTAAAAATGAAAGAGATCATGTTGTTTGCAGGAACATGGATAGAGTCTAGCAGCCATTATCCTTAATAAACTAACACAGGGCCAGAAAACCAAATCTGCGTGTTCTCACTTATAAGTGAGAGCCGAATGATGAGCACACATGGACACGTAAAGGGGAACTGCACACGCTGGGCCTGTTAGAGGGCTGAGGGTGGGAGGAAGGAGAGGACTATAAATAATAACTAATGAACACTAGACTTAACGCCGGGGTGCTGAAATAATCTGTATAACACACACCCACGACACAAGCTCACCTGTGTAACAAACCTGTACTGTACCCCTGAACTTAAAAGTTAAACAAAAAAACTAAAAAGCAAAGTCTGTTCACTTCCCCAAATGGGTGATGCTTCTCAGATTCATTCTTACTTCTTACAAAGCTGGCAATTAAACCACCTGTTGTGAAGGTAAATGTATTTGATGGAAAACCAAAAAAAAAAAAATTTTCTGCATAAAACAGTTGCTCTTATTTCTTTTGCATTCTATGTTCTTTTCTTATGATTTCTTTATTTGTTTTAAGCAGATCCTTGGTATGTCAAGTAAATGTGGTTAAAATCAAATCCCTGAATATCACTATTGGTACTGTTATTTTTTGCTGTGGTCCGGCAGTTATAAGCCTCTTAAGTTATAGCACAGAGAGGTAATTAAGAAATGCTGGAGTGAAATACCTTTCCTACTCAGTGCTCCTTGCAATCATATGCACAGCACCGACTTGCTATTAAGAGCTGAGGCCGGGCGTGATGGCTCATGTCTATAATCCCAGCTCTTTGAGAGGCTGAGGCAGGCACATTGCCTGAGGTCAGGAGTTCAAGACCAGCCTGACCAACATGGTGAAACTGTGTTGAAAACCATGGTGAAAAACACAAAAGTTAGCAGGCATGGTGGTGGCACCTGTAGTCCCAGCTACGTAGGAAACTGAGGCAGGAGAATAGCTTGAATCCGGGAGGCGGAGGTTTCAGTGAGCCAAGATAATATCACTGCACTCCAACCTGGGTGACAGAGCGAGACTCCATCTCAAGAAAAAAAAAAAAAAGAGCTGAAGACCTGAGACACAGGTGTGCAGCCTTCAGGGTTCAGGGCATGGAAATCACTCATTTGTGAGGAAAGAGGTAAAGGTATACTTACTTGGGGTTGGTGCAGAGGCGACTCCTGTGAGACACTCCCCCTCCGCAGGTCCTGGAGCATGGGGACCAAGGAGACCAGTCTGACCAGTGGCCATGAATGGGCTTGGGGCCTTCATCACCATATTTCACACACTGCCCTCCACGGCACCACTAAAATTTTCAACATAAATAAGTTTACCTGACTCAGACAGATAGGTAGATGGGTTCATCTCATGACTACTGTAAGGCTGAGTAGTGGGGAATTTTGTTAACTGTTCAGACATTAGCTTCCCTACCCTCAAGTAGCACTCGATACAAATACAGTAAATTCAATGTTGCTTCTTTTTTTTTCTTTCCAAACCTAGCATCCTCCTGTAAATCCACATACAGGGAAGATGAATAGAAAATCATTTTCAAATGTCTGAGCTCCTGGAAACTTAACACATTTAATGAAGGAGTGTTATCTGAATACTCAGTCTGGCTGTTCATCTCCCAAGTCGGTGAATTCTGACCTGTCCTGAAAACAAGGTGCTTTTCACATCTCATGTTCAGAACAGAGAGAATCTCAGGTAGGAAAGTGCAGCTGGAGGCTCCGAGTGGCTCAACACCTTGTCATTTCTGGCCGGCTCTGTGCTTTCTCCCCAAAGCACCTGGGCTCAGAGCCTTGGACGATTAACTGATGGCATGTTAGAGGCCACGCAGCTTCCAAGGCAATGAAGTAATCCATGTGGAATTTCGTCTGTCCCCACGAAGGCTGGAGATGCTATCTGTTCCCCTTTCTCCAGAGAAGTGCTCATCCACTTTAATTCATGCTAAATTCCACGTGGCAAATTCACTGTGCCACACATCAGTGCTATGCACTATTTAACACCGTGTCCAACAGCGGTGGTCCCTGGGGTGGTTTGGTGTGGACTTCAAAGATCTTAAAGGTCTAGACTATCTGTTGGGAGGAAGAAGGAAGATGTTTGTCCCTTGTCCTGGCCCCATTGGAATGAGAAGAGCTGTGGGCTGCAGAGACCTGAAGTTGAGTCCTCTTTTATCTCCAAGATTAGAGCCACTAGATTTGTACTGAGAGAGAAAAAAGAAAAGGCTACCTTCGTAGAAGGAAACTGATACTTCTATTATTAATTGATGTATTAGGGTAACACATATGAGACCACTGAGATTTGACCAGTGTCGGCACATACAATGGCAGTTCAAATGGCTCCATTTAATGCTACTGAAGTAAGAACAATTCAATTTAAAAACAAGACATTCTGAGGAGTAACCCTCATACACTCAATTCTTCAATCCTTTTCTTTAAGCAAAGCACCATCTCTTCCGTCCCTACCTGCCCTGCCACCAGGTGAAGAACAAAGTCCACAGTCCTAGGCTCAAGGAGAAGCACGCTGCCTGGAATAGGTCCCTGCTCCTGGACAGACTCCCACAGGTGTGGGGGCAGGAGTAGGTTGCACTGGTTGTGCAGAGAGGAAGGAGACACCAGGTGTGTGCTAGTTGTCATTGTTGTTTATTTTTTTCTCTTTTTAAAAACCATCTGGTCATAGCTTTCTAACGCAGGAGACAGGAAACATGAAAACAAAATTTCAACAGGTTGAAGAACTCTGAAAATATTTCCGGGAAAACATGTCTTGGTTTGAAGAAGAAGAACAGGATTTGAAGCCCCAGAATGAAGGCAGGCTAGTGGAAGACAGGAGCGCTGTCTTAAAAGCAAGGATGTTGAACTCATCAAAGAACCACTGTTTTTACAGAGGAGCTGTGAGCAAACTCAGCGTGCATCATAATATGGTTGCTGACTTTCTGTTATTACTTGCCGAAGTTCACAGACTCAGAAAGGGGTACTGACATGGGAATAGCTTTCGCTCTTTTGTTTTTCTAAAAAGCTTATTTTTTAATGAAAGATTTAAAGATATATACAAGTAAACAGTAGAGGAGCCCTTGAAACCAGCCGTCCTGCCTCAACATTTATCAACTCACGCCCAGTCTCACTTCACCTAAATGCCCGTCCACTTTCTCTCTCCCAACACTGACTCCCAGACTTGAAATCATCCTTCAAAGCTCTTGCACGAAGCGTTCCCCAAATTAAGGACTTCAGAGAGCTTAACCACAACACCATTATCATACCTAGAAACCTACAATCATTCCTTAATATCACCAAATGTCTAGTGAGTGTTCAAAATTCCAATTTGGCGCCTTTTTGCTATTAGTTAAAATAGAATCACAATCAAAACACGGTCCGTTTACTGCATTTGGCTGACATGCTTCTCACATCTCTCTCCACGTTCAGACTCTCCCTTGACGTTCTCTTTTACTTGAATTCACGTGATAAAGGAAGGGATCTCTTTGTTGGGAGTTTCTATATTCTGGACCTTGCCGGCTGCATCTCTGTGGTGCCACTGGACATGTTCCTGGGCTCCCTAGATCTGCTGCAATCAGGCAGTTGGATGTAAGGTGTTGGTTAGGTTTAGAATTGGATTTTGGCAAGAGTGTGCCATTGATGGCTTTATCAATATTCACACAGAATGCCTGGTAAGGCTTGGAATGTTGATGTTAGGATGCTTCAGTGTTCAGGGAATGTAGGCTGACTTGCAAAGGTCCCCACCAGCTTCCTAGCTAATGCTTTCAGCAGCCGTTAACAATCATTTCCTAGATCTTTTACATCTTTGACTGTTGCAAGAATAATGATATTCTAATTCTGTCTTTTTTTCTTTTTCATGATTGGCTGGCTCACTTCTTCTTCTTCTTCTATTTATTTATTTTTTTGAGACAGAGTCTGACTCTGTTGCCAGGCACCAGGCGGTGCAGTGGCATGATCTCGGCTCACTGCAACCTCCGCCTCCCGGGTTCAAGCAATTCTCCTGCCTCAGCCTCCTCAGTGGCTGGGACTACAGGCGCACGTCACCACACCCGGCTAACTTTTGTTTTTTTTTAGTAGAGACAGGGTTTCACCATGTTGGCCAGGATGGTCTCGATCTCTTGACCTCCTGATCCACCCGCCTCAGCCTCCCAAAGTGCTGGGAATACAGGCGTGAGCCACCGCGCCTGGCCTGGATTACTTCTTTTAAGAAAAAACAGCCTTCATCAAATGTCTCTGTATCCTGAGTTTGAGTTCGTACAGGAAAACCATGATGCTTTCTCTACATGATAAAGAAAAATATGCTAATGTCATATGTTTCTTTTGGAAACATTGCTTGAGTTTCTTCTTGACAGGAGCCAGGAATCTTTGGCAGGCTTCTAGCTTTCTGACTCAGCAAGGTATCCCAGGCTCGTTCTGTACATTCCTTGTTATAGGCCTGGAATCATCCATTTACACAATAGGATCTGGTTTCTTTTATTGGGGAAACTAGATTAAGTGGCTGCAGCCTCTTAAGCTGTGCGAAAGGTGGTCATTGCTACTGAGTTGGTAAACGAACAGCGCTTTTATGTGTGTGTGTCTTTAAAAATAATACTTTATTCGTTCTTAGAAATGTATTAATTTTAAATTTAGGACTATAAATGTTAATTAGTTTCTTTAATTTTATACATGTATCTCTTTTCTCTTATATATTAAAAATCTTGATTCTTAACAATATAAGCACATTTAGTACTTCCTTTATCCTAGCAAAGTAAATCCATCAATAATAACATGATTACTGTGGATAGTTTATTATTTATAGTACCTTTTTCTCCACTGAATCTATCCCAGTTGAAATATATGTATAATTACTGGGTTTTAAAGTTGCTTGAAATAATTCCTCTGTTAGGATACTGGTTAAGCCAACAACTTGATACATTAGGTCAACATGTTGCATTCTGCCTTTGATATTTAGGGATTATTTAATAGCATTTTAAGTTACCTAAAATATTTACAAGATTTTTCAGCATTTAGGGTTTATCGTTTTTTAATATAATCAAATAACTGTATTAATCAGTATTTCCTTTTCTTTGGTAAATGATAACATATTACACAGAATTTTTTCCATCCTTCTTTTCCACTTAACAATATGTTCTGTACATCCTTCCACAGAAGCATATAGACACATCCCTCATACTGTTTTTACAGGCGCATAATATTTCACGGGGTGTTTATCCAACCAGTCCTCTATCAATGGACATTTGCAT
The DNA here is from genome assembly GCF_009761245.1 of Sapajus apella. NCBI lineage: Eukaryota > Metazoa > Chordata > Mammalia > Primates > Cebidae > Sapajus > Sapajus apella. Next base: position 37,260,250 of record NW_022436951.1, read on the forward strand.
AATTTCCAGTTTTTTGCTGTGATAATGGCTGTTGCAATTAATTTCCTTGTATTAGGCTGATGCAAAAGTAATTGCAGTTTTTGCAAATAAAAATAACGGCAAAAGAAAGAGCAAAAGATGTATTTATTAAGTTGATGCAAAAGTAACTGTGGTTCATACATCTTTTGCTATTTCTGCTAGAGTACCCTTAAATGATTTTCCTACTTTTAAAAAGTATTAAAACAAAAAAACTTCTTGAGAATCTGATGAGAAAGCACTATATCTTCTCCTAAGGGGTTGGGAGAAATACACACACACACACACACACACACACACACACGATATTAGATATAATTTTGGGCAGATCACAGACCTGTGGAGCCATCGGGTCAGGATTAAGAATGCTGTGTTAAATATACATACAGACGTCCACTGAAATACTAACTAGGTTTCTTAGGACCGACTTTATCGCAGTTTTGTATTTTATTGACAGATACTGCGGCTTATGAAAAAGGCTTTGTCTTAGAGAGTAAGATGACACAACCAAGTGCCTCTGCCTGTGGCGATTACTGTTCACAAAATAAGCACGTCACACTAAACGCAGAAGATGCAGGGAGCAGAGTAGTAAAGCAGAAAAAGCAGCACGGAGTCATCACACGGGCATCACAGATCCACTCTGCAAGCTGAGTGACCTGGGGAAGGCACCCATGTGCTCTGAGCCCCATGTCCTCCTCTGAAATTATGGGTGATAGAAACTACTACCAGAATGAGTTCAGAAGGAGGGTCCAATGTGAGGACCAGGCCAAGTGCCTAACACTGGACCTGATGGAATCACACAGTGAGAGCTGGTTTGATTTCACAGGAGGGGTTCCCGGTGACCGAAGAGCTAGACTTTGTCAGGCAAGCATCTCAGCTGTGGTCCCCACCCCTTGCCCTGGATTTCTCCTGGGGTGAGCAGTTGAACCTAGGATCCCTTTCCCAGAGGAGCTCTGGTATGTCCAATGGGGACTGCACTAGGCTCACCTGTAGGGTTGTTTTGAGGATGAAATGTACACAGTGTACTAAGTTTAGAATTTGGCATTAAAACTGAAATAAATCTCAGTCAATTTTATGACCTTATGCAATAACTACTGTGGAGCCTCAGCAGCAGCCTCAGTAACAGAGGGAGGACACAAGTTCCCATCAAGGATGGCACTGGAGTACTGCCCACTGGCCACACGCACATCTAAACCGATAAAGTTCAGGTGCACATGCAAACTAATGACACATAGCCACATGACTAATATCAAAAAGGACTGTTTATATGAGACTTGGATGTCTTATATGGTTTGACTGTGTCCCCACCCAAATCTCGTCTTGAATTGTAGCTCCCACAATTCCCATGTGTGGTGAAAGGGACCTGGTGGGAGGTAATTGAATCATGGAGCAGTTTTTTGCCATGCTCTTCTCATGATAGTGAATAAGTCTCAACAGATCTGATGGTTTTATCCACGGGCCTTCCCCTACACAAGCTCTGTCTTGCCTGCACCATGTAAGACATGACTTTGCTTCACCTTTGCCTTCCACCATGATTGTGAGACCTCCCCAGTCATGTAGAACTGTGGGTCCATTAAACCTCTTTCCTTTATAAATTATCCACCCTCAAGTATGTCTTTGTTAGCAGCCTGAGAAAAGACTAACACAATGTAAGAAAGGAAAATAAAATCTTGGAACTTCATGTTCACTATAGCAAAAGGGAAAATTGAGCTTGAGAATGGAGTTGTGCAAAAATCTCCGGGCATTTTGTTTCTAAACAGAGAGCTGTGAAGATGGAAGGCACGGAGGTCTCCACAGGTGGCCTCCCTTACAAATTGCTCACAAGGAAATCCTTTGTGGGCCCCCAAATCTTCACCCTAAAACAGAGCTCGGTTGAATTTCATCATGACCATGTGAATTAACAGCTTGTCTTCACAGGTACAGGACAAAGATACGACTAAAATTCATCCTTCCACCCACCCAAAATATGCAAATGCATATTTGCCTGCTTCCTCTGCTTCACATGTAAAATGTGGATTCAGTGAGTGTCCACTGAAGCGTCAAAAGAATGCAACTACTTGCCTCATTTCTCTACCCTCTCCTCTTTTCTTCTTTCCTGCTTCCCTTGCTGCTCTTTCCTCTTTAAATATTGAAGTCATCAAGTCCTCTCTGCAAAGAGCAGGGGTCACAGATACTTCTGTGATTTGTGTCCTGCCCCCTCCCAGAGCATGTCCTCAACCTTGGAAAAGTAAACCTCTACATTCATTGAGATTTGCCTCAGTTATTTGCTTTGGTTTAGAGTCCCACATTGGCCACTGAACAGCCAGATGACCCTGGACAGAATACTTTATTGCTTTGGCCCAGGGTTCAGCTGTTTAATTTGTAGAAACCTACCCTATCTCAACATAGGTTTTTTGTTTGTTTGTTTGTTTGTTTGTTTTTTAGTTTGGTACAAAGGAAAAAGCTATTTTTGAAACACAAGGGAAAAGAATGTCAAATATCAATGAAAATTAATTTAATGGTGCTTTTGAGTTAAATAAAATGTAACTAGAACATATGGGTTACTTTGAAAGAGCATCACAACTACATTATTCGGGAAAAAGTAGCATCTGATCACAAAGAAAGCAGGATGCCTGGAGAACCACCTCATCTTTCATGCAGGCGATAATTCAAGGGCAACATCAGAAAGGCTGCTGGTCTTTTAAGAAATAGGCATAATTTTGCAAATGATCACCTGAAGAATACATTTTGATCAATGACAGCAGAAAAGTCATGATTATCCTCAGCTTAACATTCAAGTAAATTGCCTGATGTCCTTTGACAATTAGAATTTTCACACCACATTTCATTATACCCATTTTCTTTCAAGAAATGGGAAGCATTGTTATTTATTATGGATTAATTCAACTATTGTTGTCTGTATCACTAGCATAAGAATTAAATGAATTAGAAGAATTCAATGATCAATCTCATGCCCTTTTAACTGAATAAAAAAGCACATTAGCAATGTGCCCAAAATTAATAGTTGCTGGGGGCTAGTCTCAAGTAAGTTTATCCTATTTCTGTTCACTTCTTCAGTTGGCAATGCAATAATTTAACCGGGAAACATATGTTAGCATTGTTTGTTTAAAACCTTTCTGTCTGTAGTCACTTTGAATATGCATAAGCTCTGATATGTTTTCTTTGGTATTTAAATATATTAGATCAATGGCAATTAAGCATGTTCAGATACCATACCAGATCAATGCCTAAATATCATTTCATGTTCACTAGTATTGCTAAAAAGCTCAGATACATACAAAGCAAAAATAGTTACGGTGATAATTTGGATCCCAGATCTTTCTATTTTTATCAGTAGTCTTTTATATTTTAAAATGCAATCATAAGTTAAGTCAAAAGAATGAAAATGTTACTATGGAGTATTATAATAATTTTTTAAAGGTTTAATAATGAAATTCTCAGTCTTTACCATTTAGTAATAAACTTGTTATCTTGTATATTTATTTTTTTCTGACTTTTATTTTAGCTTTGGGGGTACATGTGCAGATTTGTTACATGGGTAAATTATGTGTCACTAAAGTTTGGTGCTTGAATAACCTCGTCACTCATGCAGCGAGCATAATACTGGACAATTTTTCAACACTTGCCCCCACCCACTATTCCCTTTCAAGTAGTTCCTGGGTCTGCGGTTCCCATCATTGTGTCCATGTGTACTCCATGTTTGGCTCCTGCTTACTAGGCAACATGCGGTATTTGGTTTTCTGTTCCTGTATTGGTTTGCCTAGGACAATGGTCTCCAGCTTCATCCACATTGCTGCAACATCTTGTATACTTCTTTTCTCTACCATAGCTCTCTCTCTTCTCACAGGAGCAACAAAAGGCGAAAATCATGCACCCCAGGGTCTTCAACCCTAAGTTCTGTGGCTTTCACAGCACTGCTTCATGCTGGTCCTTTCCATGGATAAATGGTGGTCAGTGGCTTAATGTTTCCCCTCAATGGATCAATTCTGTCATCACCTATTGTCTGACTTCTATGTCTATGAATTCCAGGTAGCTCATCAGTTTTATTTTCACAAAAGTGAGAAAAAGATTCGTCTTCACATTATCAATACAAAATAAGCACAGTGTTTGATAGGAGCATGGGTATTTTTATGTATATGAAAAATACAGGTTTTAAAAATACCAATGCAAGAGAAGCAAGGATACATGGGTTGAAAGACTGGCAACTGAATACGTTGCTGTACCTACAGGAGCATGCATAGCTAAGTGAATGAATGAATGAATGAATGTGAAAGCTTCTTACCATGTCATTCCCACACATAGTGCCTTCTGCTGCTGGCATAAATTTAGTCTCACACTTCCTTCCAATACGATGGCACCACAGGGCTTTACAGATGTCCTAAAGAAAGTTTTTAAAAGTTCATTAGGATTGCATCATATTGTCCATCTATGATGAAAACATTGCTGAAAGATTTAAGGTGAAAACAACAGATAAAATTCACAAGGAAATGCCTACTTAGCAATATGATAGAATACAATAGAATGAGGAGTGAGGAGACTCACGTTCTAGACTTAGTTCAAATTAATTCCATCTCTTAATATGTTATCTATTTAACAAAATTATACTTTATAAATTAAAAAGTAAAATATGCTTAATTCAGACATTGTAGAAAACTATAAAAAATTAAAATTAAAAAACTAATATTTCATAATGTATTCTCCTCAACCCCACCTTCCATGAATCTCTCCAAGTCTGAATTCTTATTTTTGAATTAAGGATCTTTAGGATGCTTGCTGGCTTGCCCATCCATCCATCCATCCATCCATCCATTTAACCATGCATCTATCCATTTAACCATGCATCTACCATCCCCAAATCTGGGATTAAAGCTTAAAATATGTTAGGCATATTGCCAGGCAAGAGGTTCCATTGTGAATATGACACGCTTTGCCTCTTGGTCTTCACAGGGTAAAGAAGGAATTTTCTGTAAATCACCATTTGGCACATACAGAAAGAGATGCCCCAATGAAAAGAAGAACATAATGCAGGGTGAACTTCTCAGAAAGAAAAAAGGGTGGTTCCTGAGAACTCAGATGTGAAGTCAGAGAAGACATAATGTCTGAGCCAAATCCTGAGCTAGAGGGGTCTGTCAGGATGAAAGGGGCCAGCATTTACGGAATAAGTGTATATGAATGAAAGATTCAGGAGTGAAAGGTGTTTGCAAGGGAAGGAAGACCCACAGGGCTGACCTGGCAGCAAAATAGGACAAAGTCTAAGATTTATAAACTATTAAAGACTCTCCAAGTGCAAGGAGGAGTTTTTTACTGAGTCCAAAGGAATGTCTCAATGAAGGGCAAACAGTAGGACTTGTGAAATGATGGAAGCATCTGGAATGCTGGTGGTAGATTCAACTGGACATGATGAAAACATTTCTTAAATTGTCTGCACAACTGTTTGGAATATTTAAACAAGTGTTACATTATTCCTCAGGAATTTAAATGGCTGCATCTACTGAGTAATTCGTATTGTAAAGAAAATGCAGCTCAGTGAAGCACGTCAACCTAGTGCAGCTTTGAAGAAGGCATTCTGCTGCACGGTGATCTCATTCCGTGTTTGAGCGATGTTAAAGGAAGGCTTTCTGTATTGTATGAGTCATCTCATGAAGGCTCTTCACACTAGTTCTTCAATCTCCTGCAGATATTTAATTATATGCTTAGAAGTTAAGGTATTTATTAAAGACACAGCCTCATATTTTCCCTGGCTATATCTCCTTCAGCAATAAACCAGATTTTGGAGCTTGAAATATTAACAAGTAAAGGTTCAGTGTTTTAATTCAGATATCAATTGCTTTCACGTGGTGCTATTGTTTAAAATCTCATGTGGTTACAATCATTGTGCAATTAAATGTCATGAACTTTCGAGTCCCCCGGGATCCTCGCCACTGTGGTAAATGTGTTGTGTTGAGGGCTGGGGCTTTGCCTGGCTGAGGTCTTTGTCAGCAGGGAACAGTGATGCTCCCATAGCTGCTCCTGTGAAGACTGCTGCTGAGCACCCGGGTTTGCTCTCCTTCAGACAGGCTTTAATTACGTCCATTAGTATATGGTGTCAGGGGCCTCTGTTCTGGGCCAGAATGAGTTTAGAGATAAAAAAATGTATGAAGAACCCAAGGAATCCATGAATGCAAACGCCCTGAATGTAACTTTCTAAACAGACAACTGGACAACTCTATTTGCCTGCAGGAATGACAACTTGATAGAATGCCAGGATAAAAATAAGCTCTCTTAGAACCACAGCCTGTGCACCCCAGCTTGATGTCTGAGTGGCAATATGATGGGTCAGAAATGGAGATTAGAGAGAGAGGTGGGGCAGGCCCTGAGTGGCTCAGAGATTCCTCCTGGACCAATAGGGATCTACTGCTTCAGGAGGCAGAGCATGCATACCAAAGTGAAGGAATGAATGAACGAATGTGAGAGCAAAAACTGCTCGTGTGGTTGGGTGATCTGGGAGATGGCCACAATGGTCCAGTAGAGTTTAGGATTCCCAGGTAGCTAAGCAGATCCAGTGTGGATTGTGCAGGCAGATCTGGGCAGGCAGGACCCCTGAGTCCTCACTGTGCACACAAGGATAACAACATTCAAGCATCGACTTTCCTGGGGGCTACATGAAGTGGTTCTAGGTAATGCGTTCAGCTCAGGGCTGGGCACCTAAGGGCACTAAGGCACTGCACATTTCCTTTCTCACTTCAAGGGCTTGAGGAGACTCTGGCTCAGGTATCCATCTGTGTTTGGGGCTCTGCCATGTGGTTGCTGTGGTGTTAGGGAGCTAGGGTCCTAATTCACAGCTGTTTCTAAGACTACTCAAGACAATACAAAGTAAATGATGTTTTAAAATGTTAAATTATTTCACTATGTTCTTTATCATTGCCTGTTACAGTGCTTGCTACTTGACTTTCAATAAACACTTTCTGGGCACATTGAACACGTATTCATTTGATCCTATGAACACCAGTGACAGAGGAGCAGAAAAGCTTTATGTACAACATTCACAAGAATCAGTAAACTGTGATTGTAAAAAGTCAAAGACGACTTAAGATGGCCATGATTCAGACTACCCTTCAGAGTAACTTCAGAATATTCCTATATTTTAGTTTTGGAGAGCATTTTGCAGAATGAATACTGATCGAAGACACTGTTAAAGGGGTGGACTTTCAATTTCTTAAAGTAAAAAGTCTTCAAATATAGGCTGCTGGTGATAGCCTACCATCAAATTATGTGGCTGTCTAATTCAGTCTGTGCATCGGCTTAGGCCATCTGTGTTTTTCAGCCTCATTTTGGGGCCTGATCCATCCCCAACTCCAGTCCTCAGGGCTGGAAAATATCATAAAGTTAGAAGAAACTTGAAAGATCATATAACCCATGTTACTGTCTTTCAACATTTAAAACATCATTTGGGGCCAGGCGCGGTGCCTCACACCTGTAATCCCAGCACTTTGGGAGGCCGAGGCAGGGGGATCACGAGGTCAGGAGATCGAGAACATGCGGGCCCACATGGTGAAACCCCATCTCTATTAAAAATACAAAAATTAGCCAGGCGTGGTGGTATGTGCCTGTAGTTCCAGCTATTCTGGAGGCTGAGGCAGGAGAATTGCTTGAACCCAGGAGGTGGAGGTTGCAGTGAGCCGAAATTGCACCCTGCACTCCAGCCTGGGAGACAGAGCAAAACTTTGTCTCAAAAGGAACAAACAAAAATAAACAAAATGAAACAAAATATCATCTTGGACCTTGCTATTCTATAGATGTACTTGTCTGCTATTTAATAAACACGACACTCTGTCCCAGGCAAACAAATTAAAACAGTAGTGTCTTGAAGGGTTGCAATGACAAAAGTAAAATATTGCACATTCTCAGTCACATGTGGGAGTGAACAAATGGATTTGGTAGTGGTGGAATGATGGTTACGAGAGGCTGAGAAGTGTGGGAAGCGGGGTGGGAGGAATAATGAGGAGCTGGTTAATGGGCTCGACAGCACAGTCAGACAGAAGGAACAACACCTAATGTTCAGTGGCACCACAGGGTGACTGTAGTTAACAACTTACTGTATATTTCAAAATAACTAGAAGAGTGTGATATTCTTTTTTTTTTTTGGGACGGAGTTTCGCTCTTGTTACCCAGGCTGGAGTGCAATGGCGCGACCTCGGCTCACCGCAACCTCCGCCTCCTGGGTTCAGGCAATTCTCCTGCCTCAGCCTCCTGAGTAGCTGGGATTACAGGCATCCGCCACCATGCCCAGCTAATTTTTGTATTTTTAGTAGAGACGGGGTTTCACCATGAGTGTGATATTCTTAACACAAAGAAATGATGAACATTGAAGGTGAAGGATATCAATGCTTTGATCATTACACATTATATGCCTGTACTGACATGGGAGGGGACAGGATAGTGCTGGGTAGAGAAGGGAGGGGTCCCTGGTGAGGTCCCCACCCCCGGGCCTGTGCTCACAGACCTATGTAAGAACAGGCACTCCTGTTTTTGTGCCCAAATGTTGCATTTTCCAAGACCACCCTGGCTACCATGCCCCCATTCTGTGCCCATATAAACCCTAGACCTTAATGGGCAAACACACAGTGGCTGAACATTGAGAGAAGCACAGGAGCAGACCAGCAGACACCAGCAGACTGGTAGACCAGTGATGGTGGAATGAGGAAGGACGTGGCAGAGGAAGAGAAGAGGGATGTCTGGACACTAAGAGGAAATCTTTTGGGGGCGATCAGAGAAGAGTCCATCCCACTGGGCAGCCTGACTCCAGGGGAAGACCAACTTCCCACTCCATCCTGCTCCTCCGATTCCCCATCCATCTTGTTGAGAGCCACCTCCACCACTCAATAAAGCCTCACACTCATCTTTGAGCCCACAAGGGTGACCCAATTTTTTCAGCACACTGGGAAAGAGCTTGGGATACAGAATGCTATCACACTGGCCCTCTGCCCTTGGAATAAGGCAGAGGGTCTATTGAGCTGGTCAACACAAGCAGCCTGCAGATGGCAAAGCTGAAGGAATGCACTGGAACGCATGCCCACCTGGGCTTTGGGAGTTGCAGACACCCATTCCTAGACACCGCAGTGGTGCCGGAACCCAAAAGTGCTCCCCACAGTCTCTATACTTGCCTGCCTGCATGCTCCCCCTCAGGGTTTGAGCAGATGGGTGACAGAGGAGCGAGCCACACCCCTGTCTCATGTCCTGAGAGGGGGATAAGGGAACTCTTCTGTTTCAGTATCAATGTATCACGTGTACCCTGTGAATATCTGCAACTATTATGTATCCATAAACATTAAAAAGTTAAAAGGAAAACTATAAATGAATAGCCAAAACCCAATTGTTCCCTCCAACTTCATCACTTTGACTTAACTGCTAACTTCATGGTACATAACATACCAAGATTTTATTAAAGCATGATTGTTGTAGGTCATTATATCCTTAGTGAAACTTCAGAGTCTTCTTGGAACAAAGATTCTATTAAATCATGGTTCTAGAGTCCAGGCAGTTGGAATGTCAGACTTGCTGGGTTTTGGGGGAGCTCCCAATTTAAGAACCATACCTTGGATGCTAAGGTGATCAAATTTCAAAGCAATTCTGGTGGCTTATGTTTCAGGCTGCAGGGTCAGGCCACCAAAGCGATGCTGACAAAGCATAATAGGTATGCAAGCAAGACAAAATGTAATAACAAAGACTTAGCTTGGGCAGAAAAGAGTTAAAACCTATGCGGAGTATTTACTCTTGCTTAATCTTTGCAGCTAAGGTATACTCTTTTTAATGAAGCCCCTCCCTTTTTATTCTAATCCATAATTTAAGAGTTAAATTCACAAAGGCCAATTTCAGTAATGCGAACTTGGTTAAGGTTTCACATCCCACCATAACGCCCCAAATAAAACAGACATTTCAGATTGCTGGGCTGACACTGTATTGTGGTGCTTCAATATTGTGAATGGGATGCCACCAGATTCACCTCCTCAAACTGCCTGTACTGCACTCTTCAACTCGAGATGGATTAAGGACTTAAATCTAAGACCTGAAACTATAAAAGTTCTAGGAGACAACATTGGAAAAATGCTTCTAGACATTGGCTTAGGAAATAATTTTATGACCAAGAACCCAAAAGCAAATGCAATAAAAACTAAGATAAATAGGGGACCTAATTAAACTTTTGCATGGCAAAAGGAACAGTCAGTAAATAAACAGCCTACAGAGTGGGAAAACATCTTCACAATCTATACATCTGATAAAGGACTAATAACCAGAACCTACAACAAACTCAAACAAACCAGTAAGAAAAAAAAGCAGACAATCCCATCAAAAAATGGGCTAAGGACATGAATAGGCAATTCTCAAAAGAAGATATACAAATGGCCAACAAACATATGAAAAAATTCTCCACATCACTAATGATCAGGGAAATGCAAATCAAAACCACAATGGGATATCACCTTACTCCTACAAGAATGGCCATAATCAAAAGATCAAAAAGCAGTAGATGTTGGCATGGATCCGGTGAACAGGGAACACCTCTTTACCGCTGGTGGGAATGTAAACTAGTATAGCCACTAGTATGAAAAAACTAGCATGAAAAAGTGTGCAGATTCCTTAAAGAACTAAAAGTAGAACTACCATTTGATCCAGCAATCCCGCTACTGAGTATCTACCCAGAAGAAAATAAGTCATTATTCGAAAAAGATACCTGCACATGCATGTTTATAGCAACACAATTCACAATTGCAAAACTGTGAAACCAGCCCACACGCCCATCAATCAACCAGTGCATAAAGAAACTGTGATACATATGATGGAATATATATGTGATGGAATACTACGCAGCCATAAAAAGGAATGAATTAACAGCGTTTGCAGTGAGCTGGATGAGATTTGGGGATGATTATTCTAAGTTTAGTAACTCAGGAATGGAAAACCACACATCCTATGTTCTCACTGACATGTGGGAGCAAAGCTATGAGAACTCAAAGGCCTAAGAATGACACAATGCACTTTGGGGACTTGTGGGGAAGAGTGGGAGTGGGACAAGGAATAAAAGGCCACAAATATGGTGCAGTGTGTACTGCTTGGGTGATGGGTGCACCAAAATCTCACAAATCACCAATAAAGAGCTTACTCATGTAACCAAATACCACCTGTACCCCAATAACTTACAGAAAAAAAAGAATGCCGTTACAATTGATGTTATAGTCAGATATACAGTGCATTGTCATTGTTCATTTTTTAAGCAGAGGGATGATTTTATCACTAATTCTGATTATCATTTCACATCAGTGTACAGAGAAAGCCATTGTTATATATTTAAACATACATATTCACCAAATATATATTCGTTTATACAAAAGAAGGATGCATATCAATTCACATTGTCTATTCACTTTTCAAAAATAGTGATAGGTATTTAAAAGAGATTCATCCCTTTCTAAAATATCATCCATCCATCATTTAGATTAGCACATTTCTGAATGAGCCTAATGTGCCCAAGGCTGGTCTGGGCACTGGGTTATTTGCTTCTTATTGTTATTTCCTGTTTTACATCTCCCATTAAGAAACGTCCTGATCTCCACATTTCATCTGGAGAGAATAGGCCCTTTTAAACAAAAATTTAGCAGGTGTTCATTAAAAAAAATTTTTTTATAGTTTAAATTGTTCTGAGATGTTTCAACTCACATAGAAAATAAAAATATCTCTAATTGCCACATCATATCTAATTTTGAGATTTGGTGTCTGAGAGATACTGGTCACACAAATAGCTTTAAATTTTTAAAAGAAAATACAGAACTGGGTGCTGTGGCTCACACCTGTAATTCCAGCACTTTGGGAGGCCAAGGTGGGTGGATTGCTTGAGATCAGGAATTCGATACCAGCCTGGCCAACATGGTGAAACCCTATCTCAACAAAAAATAAAAAAATTAGCAGGGCAAAGTGGTACGTGCCTGTAATCTTAGCTACTCAGGGGGCTGAGGCATGATAATTGCCTAGCCTGGGAGGCAGAGGTTGCAGTGAGCTGAGGGCCGGATGGTGTCACTATACTCCAGCCTGGGCAACAGCATGAGAATCTATCTAAAAAAAAAAAAAAAACAAACAAAAAAAAAACAGAAATAAAAGAAAATAGATAAAGTTTGTGTTCAAGAACAATTTTATATCATAAGGAGTGATCTGACATTATCTGATTTTAATAGATGTATTGTTTGTTTAATTTCAAAAGATACTTCTACCGTCCACTATGAAGTAACTGGTATCAAATTCACTTTTCTGCAAAACAAAACAAAACAACAAAACCTCCACAAAACTATAAAATTATGTACACTACATATATGGACCAATGGTTTCAGGTCTTGACAGTAGTCAACACATTACTATGATGCCCGAGAGAAGGGAAACATACAAGGAGAATGCCACATTTGCCCGCCTCTCTGCTTGGGAGCACTTTGCAGACCCTGCTGTGGGGAGGTGGATCCAGGCAGATGACAGCAGTCTCACAGAGGATGCAGAGATCAGAGTTGAGGCCCGTTCAGTAGCTAGGTGGGAGTTGGCTCATATACAAAAAAGTTGCATTGGGCAGAGGGCCCCAGGAGCCTGTCTTAAAATTTACTGCAGGTCCTGATGGTGAGGGGTCAGCAGCTGACCCATAGGAGGAGATACCAGGTGGCCCAGCAGAGGACCACAGCTGGAGGCTGAAAGCTGATAAGGGCTTCAAGACAGAGGATGCACAGAGCTGGGAGAAACTAGAGTTTTGGCTCACACAGAATGAGACTCCTCAATGAGCATCCTGGGCACTGAGTGGAGAGCCCAGAAGTCCATGCCTCACGGGGAAGAACCACACACGAGAGTACATGCTACACCACAGAGCCCAGAGAAAACTGAAATGGATGAACCCCAACAAAGAATAAAACAGTCTTCAAGGATCTAAAGGACTCACCTTATATGTAACAACATAATATGACAGAAATATCTACAACATAAAATAATATACTATTCAAGAAAAAGTAGAGATAATAAGTGAACAAGTTGGGAAAATGCAGAAAATAAAGTATAAAACATGGAATTCAGGAACTAAAATTTAAACCAAGCATATATTTCACTGAGTTGTCTAAACAGTTTTCATCTTCAAAACTGAGGATGAATTCATGGCATTTTCAGATAAAGAAAACTGAAGGTAATTGGTGGCTGGCAGGTATGTGCTGTAAGAAATACTAAAGGAAGTTCTTTAGGCCTTAGGGAAATGATACCAATTTGAAACAGATCTATAGGAAAACACAGATACTAAACAGTAAATCTAAAAGATGGTCTAAATTCTTGTCTTATTTAAAAGTAACTATTTTGAAACAAAAACTGCAGCACTGTGTTATATGGCAGTTAATTTGCAGAGAAATAAAGTACATGTCAATGATAGTGCAAAGAAAATGGAGGCATAGACTTACTTGCTGTGAGGATCTTGCGTTTTGCACAAAGTGGGCACAACGTTCATTCTATATAGGCTTTAAATTAGGGATGCGTGCTGTGATCTCTAAAGCAACTACTATGAATTAACTTAAGGACATATAGTTAAAAAGCGAGTCAAGGTAAAATACTGAATTAAACAAACAGCTTAATCTGAACGAAGGCAGAAAAAAGGGAACAGAGAAACAAAATAGAAATGAGACTAATTAGAAAACAAATAGCAAAATGGTAGGTTTAAATCTACTATATAATTTTTTCATTAAATGTAAATAGATTAAACATGCCAGTGAAAGGGCAGAGATTGTTCAACTGAACAGAAAAGACATTAGACAAAAGGATATATACAGCAGGCACATTTTACATAAACACACACATCCATTGAATGTAAAAGAATGGAAAAAGTGATCATGCAAAGAGCAATCCCAAGTGAGCTGCTGCGGTTATATTAACATCAGATAAGCAGTATTCAAGCAAAGTGATATTACCCAACAATCAAGAAGGGTATTTTATAACGAGAAAAGAGTCAGAAGACACAGCCATCCTAAATGTATGTGCACCTGATTATGGAGCTTCAAAATATATAAAGCAGGAATTAATAGAACTAACATGAGAAATAGAAACATATATAACCATTGCTGGAGAGTTTAACACTCATCTTTGTGAAACTGGTGGAACAAGTAGCAAACATGATGGATTATGCAGAAGATAAGAAGTTTTGCTAAAAAATAGCTAATTCTTAAATACTCTACCCAACCACTGCAGGATTAATATTCATTTCAAGTCTCCACAGAATGTTCACCAAGATAGGATCAGATGCTAAGCTATGCAAAATGGGTCAATATATTTCAAAAGTGTATGGAGAGTATATTCTCTGACAAAATTACTAAATTAGAATTCAAAACTAATAAGTTATCTAGACAGTTATTTGGCAATTAAATGATATTTAATGTATTTTGAATACATTGGTTAATGAAAAAATTCCTAGTTAAATTAGAAAATATGTTATGCTTATAATATTAAAAATCCAATATGTAAACATTTTCAGGATACAGACAATGTGCTTGGAAAGAAATTAATAGCTTTAAATATATTTAATGGTTATTAAGAAAATAAGAGAGATTTAAAGTCAATTATCCAAGCTGCTACTTCAAGGAACAAGAAAAAGACAGGCATGCTAAGCCTTGGAATATACTAAGGACAAAACAAAACTCAGTGAAATAGAAAAGAGTCCAACAAACAATTCTTAAAAATTAACATTAAGCCCAATATTGATGAAAGGATTAATCTGATAAACTCTTAACTAGACTGATAAGAAAAAAATCTTTAAAAATACATATTATCATTATAAGGAATGAAAGAGGATATATCATTATAGATCTAACAGTAATTAAAGGAATTCATAGATATATTCATTGAAAAAATATCTCCTTTAGTTTCACTTTTAATGATTCCTTTACTTTTTCCAAGGAATTTGATCAGTCTAGCTAGGAGTGTCTTCTGAATAACCCTTTACATGTCAGAGTTGTTGAATCAATAATTACAAAAACCCTTCCACAGACAGAACTCACTGGTAAATTCTAATCAACACTTAAGGAAGAAACAACAACATTCTTTTACAAACTCTTCAAGAAAACAGAAGAGTAGGGTGTATGCTCAACTGATTTTATTAGGTCAGCACAACTCCGATCATCAATTTTTGAAAAGAAATTATGAGAAAGAAATTTCCCAATAATATCAATCAAGAACACAAATGTAAAAATCATGAGCAAATACAACTCAGTAAATTATAAAAATGAGCAATAGATTACGACCAAGTGAGGTTATCCCAGGAATGCAGATTGACTTAACCTTCAAAGTCCAATGGAAAAAACTAAAGATCAATCAATAAAATTTACCACATTAATAGAATGAAGGAGGAAACCATATAGCTATATCAATAGATCTAGGAAAAAATTTGACAAAATTCAAGACAATAGTGTGATAATCTCTCAACGAATTGGGATTAGAGATGGACTTCTTCCTCAGTCTGATAAGCAGCATGTGTGTAATAACCAACAGCTAACATCATACTAATGGTGAAATATTATACAATTTACTTTTAATATTAATATATGGAGCAAGGTAATTATGATGTTCAAGAGCAGGCAACACTTAGCCAATTATGATAGAAATGAGAATAATCGTAACTTACTGGATTTGGAGAGGGGCTGAAGGAGGGGGCACAGCCCCCTTTTTATTTACATAAAGCCAGAACCACAGGGAAGGTTCTAGCTTTATGTAAATAAAACGTGTCTTGATTAAGATGCTGGTAACATGGGAGAACACATTTGTTAAAATTCAAATTGTACAGGCAAAATGAATGTGTTTCTCTGCATGTAAATATTTCCTCAATAATAAAAACGCACCCTGCATTTAACTTTTTATTGCTTATGTTTTCCGAATGACACCAGGGTACCATGAATGACACAGCCCATGGTCACAAAGCTAAGTACCAAGGAAGCCAGAAGCACAATCTAGAAGATCCTATCTTTGACAAAACCCATCAGCTTTTGTCCCTTTTCCTTAACAAACAGAGGAGTAACACTCAAGAAAAATTTCTTAGGGAATTCATATCTTCTGCCCACAAGAAAAGGCAGCATTGAGAATGTCTGCTGCTGCTGCTGACGGATTTACAGCTCTTGCTCCAGTCTGGGACTCCCCAGGCGAGGAGTTAAAGATCCAGTTCTGGCACATAGCTGGAATTGATCTTTGGGGGAGCTCTGCTTGAGTTTCTAAGAAAGAAGATTATCACGTTAGATTTAAGTTGGGAATATTCCCAATGCATTTTGAAATGTTTGGAGGTTTCTGGAGGACTATACTTTCACCTACTTTTTTGATTTCATTATAAACTAGAATAAAAGAAACCTTAAAAATAGTTACTTTTATTTAATTTATGGGTTGCTTTTCCTGTGTTTGATAGAGCAAGTTCCTAAATCTCGATTTTCCCTTTCTAGCAAGAGCATATTCTCTATGTTACATGAGGAAATGATGTTAGGAAATTACTCTGGTAAAGTCCCTGGGGTTGACAGAATGGATACTACCTTCTATGAGAGACAGCTCTATACATACGTTATTTGGGGGGAATTTATTATCAGTAGCCCTATATAGGCTGTTGCTTTATACTAAATTATGCTTATATTGGAAGAGAGGAGGGGACTTTGTTTTTTAAAACCATTTAAAAAATGCAGAGTATTAATTTGCCAACTTACACTGACTAAAAGTTATTGCTGAGCTCCCACATGATAAATCAGAAAGAAAGATCCGACCTAACAGGCCAAGTCGGTCCTCTAATGAAAACTGATACCCACAATAGTATCTCCTGTCATCTTTGCCAGTAAAGCATGTGTTTCCTGTTATACAGGACCAGCCTTAACACACAGGATTTGACATTTGGTAGGTACCCAATAAATGCAGAATACATCAACATCAGTTACACTAAATAAAACAGTTTTATGAATTACGTTGCATTGAGCATGTGCCAATAATCACTTGCCTTTTTAAAGTCCAGCATGCAGAGCTTGGCTTTCTCTCCGAACTGCCACTTGCACTGTGTGTTTGCATCATATAATTCTCCTGGCAGTTTCTCAGGATACTTGTATTCCTTCACAGGCTTTGGCTGATCAGCAAGGCAGATAGCTTGGGCCGTGCTAAAACAAAGAAGAGACGAGCTACTAGTGACGGTCCACAAAGTTACCAAAGGGTGCCACTAAGTATGCCTTTCTTCCGCATGCAATTTTACAGCATATATTGTGTATAGAAAGGGGAGAACTTTTTTCTCCTGAGGTACATATAATGCTTATTTTAATTACATTTAAATACAGAGATTTCATTTTCTGAAATTATTTATTATACATTGTACCTGTTCTAGGAAGAGGAAACGTTTGAAAGTTTCTGAAGGACTATCCTTTTGAATTTTAAATTTATTAAATTTCTCAAACTTATGAGGAAAAGTGCAACTGAATAATTACAACCAGGTGCTCTGTGTGAGAAGCTCTTATGACGGACACTTTTTATGCGTTCTTCTTGCCAGAATCAGCCAACATATGAGCATTGTAAAAATAAAACACAGTCTATCTCAAAGACTGGAATTTTCTTTCTTTGCTTTTTGTTCTTTTTTCCCCATAGGCTGAGTCACCTGTATATTATCTCCCAGATTCCATCAATGCACTATGCTCAGGATGATTTCTGATGACCCCCAAGTCAAGCAGAAAATTAATCTTGCTAAAATTCATTGGTAGATGGCCAAAGACCACCTAATAATTTGTTGTTCCATAAATAGAGTATCCTTTTCTCTACCAGGATGTTCTTTGGTATAATTTATACTTTTGGGGAAAAGTATTAAAATATTTTTGTTTTTTCAAAGCAACTAAATCTCTCCTATAAATTTCAATAGGCTTTTCCCCCAGTAAACCAAAAACAAAAACCTGTAATCACAATACAATGAGCAATAACAGATCATCCTCCAAACTTGGTTTCGAGTGGTTGCCCACCTTGACTGGAAAATTTCTGGCTCATTTCTAAGACCCTGGTTCCACATTCCACTGATTCAGGGATCAGGACTCTATGCATAAAAAACAACAAATAGCCCAGACGGGTTCTCTGTGAATTACACCAGAGATTAGGGAAGGAATTATACCAATTCTCTACAACCTCTTCAAAAAAAATGGGAGCAAAGAGAATACTTCCTAAATTATAATATGAGAACAGCATTATCCTAATACCAAAACCAGACAAACACATTACAAAAAAAGAAAGCTTCTCTTATCTCTCACAAGCAGAGATACAAAAATTCTTAACAAAACATTAGCAAATTGAATCCAACAATGCATGAAAAGAACTATGCACTATGACCAAGTGGGATAAATCCTAGGTATGCAAGGCCTGTTTAGTGTTCAAAAGTCAATTAATGTAATATTGCATCAACAGGCTAAAGAGGAAAAAACACATGATCATATCAATAGATGAAGAAAAAAATTGATAAAATGTAACACTTACTCATGATAAAAATAACTCCCAGCAAACTAGGAATAGAGGAGAATTTCCATTTACAAAAATACACAGCTAACATTATAATTAATGGTGAGAAACTTAAAGCTTCTCCACTAAAATCAGGAACAAATAAGAATGACTCCTCTCATTACTCCTTTTCAACATTGTAATGGAAATACTAGCTAGTGCAATAAGGCAAGAAAATTACATAAAAGGTTTACAGATTGAAAAAGAATAAATAAAACTATCTTTGTTCATAGATGACATGATTGTCTATGCAGAAATTTGAAAGAATCCACCAGGGAACTCCTGGAACAAATAAGTTATGTCAGAGTTGCAGGACAAAAGGTCAATATGCAAAACTCAATTGCTTTTCTATGTACCAGTGACAACCAAACAGAATTTATTAAAAATTAAAAACATGTCATTTATATTAGCACCCCCAAAATGAAATAGATATAAATCTAGCAAAATATATACAAAACCTACATGAGCAACTCTGCAAAACTCTGATGAAAGAAATCAAAGAAAAACTAAATAAATGGAGAGATCCTTCATGTCCATAGATAGGGAGACTCAATCTTGTCAGGAGATTAATTCTTTCCATTTTAATCTATAGCTTCAATGCAATGCCAATCAAAATTAAAGGAAGTTGTTTTGAGAATATAAATAAAGTGATTTGAAAGCTTATATGGAGCGGCAAAACACTCAAAATAACCGGAGCAATACTTAAAGAAGAGAACAAAGACTGACAATCTCAAACTTCAAGAAGAAGTGGTATTGTCAAAAGAATGGACAATCAGATCAACAAAACAGTGTAGAAAGGCCAATAATACACCCACATCAAAATAATCAAACGATATTTGACCAAGGAGCAAAGGCAATGAAATGGAGAAAAGATAGCCTTTTAGATTGATCATACTGAAACAATTGGTCATCTACACGCAAAAAAAATGAATCTGCTTGGAGCAGTGGCTCACACCTGTAATCCCAGAACTTTGGAAGGCTGAGGATGGTGGATCACTTGAGGTCAGCAGTTCGAGACCAGCCTGGCCAATATGGTGAAACCCCATCACTACTAGAAACACAAAAATATTAGCCAGGTGTGGTGGTGTGCATCTGTAATCCTAGCTACTCAAGAGGCTGTGGCAGAAGAATCACTTGAATCCAGGAGGTAGAAGTCACAGTGAGCCAAGATCACACCACTGCACTCCAGCCTGGGCAACAGAATGAGACTTTGTTTCAAAGAATAAAATAAAATAAAATAATTAAAAAATGAATCTAAATGCAGACCTTATACCCCATATAAAAACTAACTCACAATAGATCATAGAGCTAAATATAAAATGTACAACTATAGAACTCCTAGAAAATAACCTAGGAGAAAATCTAGGTGAACTTGGATATGATAATGACTTTTTGATACAACATCAAAGGCATAGTCAATGGAAGAAATAATTGATAATCTGTACTTCATTAAAATAAAAAATGTCTGCTCTGTGAAATAAATGTCAAGAAAATGAGAAGACAAGATACGGACTGAGAGAATATATTTGTAAAAGGCATAGCAAATAAAGGACAGTTATGAAAAGCATGAAAATAACACTTCTAATTCAAGAATAAGAAAACAAACAAAAAGTGGACAAAAATCTGAACAGACATCGAATCAAAGAATAGATAAAGATGGTAAATAAGCATATAAAAAGATCTCAACATCATATGCCATTAGGGAATTGCAAACTAAAACATCAATGAGACACCGCTACACATCTCTTAGGATAGTGAAAATCCAAAACACTGACAATGTCAAATGCTAATGAGACTGTGGAGAAACAGGAACTCTCATTTACCTTCAGTGAGAATGCAAATGGTCCAGCCACCAAAAGTGTGGGTGCGCAAAAGAACATCATTGCAACCACTTTACAAACAACTGACTGCAATAACCACATGGACAAAATAAACGTTGACTTTTTTGCATGCCATATACAAAAATTAAGTGGTCTACACATGATAAGCAAAACAATAAAACTTGTAGGAGATCATGTGTGAGAACACCTTTGCAACTTTAGGACAACTGGAGTTTTTCTTTTTTCTTTTTTTTTCCCCCATCAGGGTACAAAAGCACTAAGCCTAAAGACCTATTTATAATTTGACTCCATTAAAAAAGTAAAAATTTCTGTTTAGCAAAAATCACCATTAAAAGTATAAATAGAAAGTTACAGAGTCAGAGAAGATTTTATAATACATATATTTCAGAATGGGACAAAATGTTTATATTCATAGTGCATACAATGCTTCCATCAGGAGAGAAGAAAAAAAGAGGGTCTAATTTTTTTACATGCACAGAAGATTGTAGCACTTTATTAAAAAGGTTATCCAAGTGGCAATTAAACATATGAAATGTATTCTATCTCATCAATTAACACATTGATATGAAACTACACACCCACTAGACACCTGCAATGAAAAATATCAACATGACTAGGTGTTGGGAAGGATTTGAAACCATTTGAAAGTTTCATAAATGCTTCTAGGAGTGTATCTTCACACAGTCACTTAGGAAAGCTGATTATTACTGTCTATTGCAGTTTATAACTGCACATTTATGACTCTGCAAACTCCATTCCTATGTATACTCAGAGGCATATATGCAAACCAAGAGAATATTCATTGCTGTTCCTTATAATAGACAAAAATTGGAAACTCAAATGTCTATCACCAACAGAATGAATGAATAAGTTTTAGTATATTTATATATTTAGTATATAAGTCATATGCAACATAACTAAGTAGACTAATGCTATATTTAGATGAAGCAACAAGGTTGAATCTCATAAAGCTAAAATGATACATTGCTCCTGATTCCAGTATACAGTGTCCCACGTCAGGTGGGTGGTTACCATTGGGGAAGAGGGGAAGCGGTTGGAGTGGGGAGAAGTGGCTTCTAAGGTCCTTGTCACACTCTGTGTCTCTATCTGAGTAGGAGTTATACTACTGTGTTCATTGTGTAAAAATTCATTCAGCTGTATGCACTCTTATCATTTTGTACTTTTCTGTATATATTTTGTACTCAACAAAAAGAATCTTAATGAACACATGAAGGCAGGTCAAAATCCCTTTCCCACTCTAAGCAGTGAACCAAAAAATGTTAATGAGTTTGAGAGATTTTTTAGTTGTATCCTGTCATTTTTCAATTAAGAAGACAGGGGCCCTCAGAAAAGGTTATATTACCTGTGAAGGTCAAGACACCCCCAGACACGAGTAAGCAAGACATGACCTGATTTCCTCCTCCCTTCTCTCCTCCTCAGCAAAGTGCCTACCCTCGAGGCCTTAGAGTCAGTCACACTAGCACCACAGAGACTACAATTGGCCATGACCTAAGATGAGCTTTGCATCACAGAGCAAGGTGTGAGTCAAAATGTATTATTTCCATTATGTGCAAAAACAAGCTTACTGGGCTCTCAGGTCACATCTCATTTTCCCATCAACAGAAGTAGCATGGGGTATAACACCACCTATGCTCCCAGTTTCCTGTGATGACGGTCACCTTTCGCATGCTTGGATGTGTTCAGATTCACGCGGTCAGAGAGCTGGCATTTTCACTGATCTGTAGGGCATGACTTAAATGTTTTCAAAGTAAACTGAAGATGAGTCCCTGCTTCATTAAATTTAAAATAATGAGCTAGAATTTCCCTAAGTCATAGGTCTCCTGGATGCAGACGTGAATACTCTGATGAGGTCTGTGTCTGCTAATGGAAAATGACACATGACTTTGTTGACTAGGTTGATGATTTAACCCAAACGAGCAGCTAGCCTTCGCAACTCTACCAAGAATGGAGAAAAGTTGTACTGAAAACACTTGAGGCCAATTGAGTTCCCTTACATTTTTTCCACTATCGAATGCTTGATTACTAATAAAGAGAACAGATTCATCTTAAAAGGTAGCCATTTGTACTTACTCATTGTTGGGATCATATCCAAAGTGCCACATAATTGGTGGAGAATATGATGATATTTTGATTAGTTGGAAATCGGGAAGTCAGCAAACAACCAAATAAGACAGTCTGAGATTCATTAAATCAGTGAAAAAGCAAGATTTAACACACTGCAGAAGTGTCCAATTCGCAACTGGTTTTTGAGTAAAATGAACCTTAATAGTGAATTTGACAAGTGACTTTCTTGGAAAATTTAACCATTCAAGAAAACAAATTTGTAAGCATGTAAAACATTATCTATTTATTCATATTCACATGGTCCAAAGAAATTAGTAAAGTCGCTGAAAATAAATGTTTACCATTGAAATGCTACAGAAGTGTTTTGCTGGATTAGCACAAAAACACACCAGTACGCTTCAGCTTATAGTTCAGGTGTTCCGGTAACACACACTGAAAATGGCTTTTAATTTCAGTATCTTAATAATGATTCTTAGGACTATATCATGTTTCCAAGATTACATTCTATTTTCAATGTCCTTGAAATAATTATTCCCTGAGCATGCAGTTATTTTCTTTCCATGAGTCTGCCTACATTTCTTGGCAGTTTCAAAACCTCCTTTGGACTTTCATGATGCTGGTTCTCACGACACACCCAAATTATAATTCCCTCAGTTTTTAAGTTGTCAGAGGATATTTCAAAATATAAAAAGTGTTACTGTATCTTCCTCATAGCCATTAAGATGAAAAAGAGGTTTAAAAAATTCTGAATCTAGAAAAATTATAGAAAGGATCTGGAATATGGAAAACTCCAAATTTTCCTCGTTAATGCAAATAAAAGCATGGTGAGCCTAAAGTGAATGAGAGAGAGAGAGAGAGAGAGAGAGAGAGAGAGAGAGAGAGAGAAATGTGAACAGCTGCAAGAAACAGCTAAAAACAATGCTAAGAATCCCCAGCTTGACTCTGACAATACCATGCAGGGAAAACAAATCCTAAATGTACTCGTATGCATTTTGCCAATTGCAGAATAGTTTTAACATTGTCTTTTTTGGTAATAGAAGTTAAAAAAAAATGATCAAGTGTATACTCCTAGAATATGGGTTTATATTACCTGATACACATATTGTCCAAAATATTGCCACTTATTCTGGGTGGCATAAACTTTGAAACACAGCCGTTCCTTAATGTGTTAAAATACTTTGAGTTAGGCCTTGGAATACGAACACCAAAAAGGACGAAGCTAGAGGAACAGAGCCCCAGGAGACTGATGATCAAGATTCTGGCTGGGAAGATGGAAAGTCAGGATCTGTAGAGAATGAGGGAAGAGGCAGCCATAGGGGCACCCTGGCCACAGGTGGGCCCTGGGGCGACAGGCCACTGCAAAATAAACTGGAGTCAAACCAACAGGAGTACTGGTGTGATCACACTCAAATAGTGTCCTAGGAATAAGAAGACTTAATTTGTGCAACAGAAAAGAAAGATCTCTATTGATTAAATAAGTGAATAAAAAAGAAAGAAAGAAAAAGTGGGACACAAAGAAGTAAGGTCAGTGAAAGGCACCAAAGAGGCCAGTTAAACACTGAAGAGTCTACAGGATCTAATAGAGTAGGGGAGCTTTGTCCTTGGTTCTGAGTTTGGAATAACTAGTTCCTAGTTTTGACTGCAAGAACATGTAAGTTACAAA
This sequence comes from Sapajus apella, assembly GCF_009761245.1. NCBI lineage: Eukaryota > Metazoa > Chordata > Mammalia > Primates > Cebidae > Sapajus > Sapajus apella. The sequence goes on from NW_022436951.1 coordinate 37,284,376, forward strand.
GACTCAGAAGGTAGATATCTGGTTTCCTGGCCTGAGGACTTCGTGAGTGCTGCCAAGATATTTTTTTCTTCCCCCAAATCTGGTGGAATCTCCATGGAGATTATTTTATTGGTTCATGCAAACGTCTAAACTCATCTTACTGTATACATTAAATATGCATAGCTTTGTGTATTAATTTTATCTCATTAAAGCAGTTACTTAAAAAAAAAAACCCTTTGCTTTTTTTGGAAGTATTAGTATTTGCCTTACTTTCTAATAATAGAAATGTATTTCCTTTCTTGTGAAATTTCAGACTTTCCTGTCACAACTAGGTAGCTCCTTAGAATCTATACATTTGTGTCCTTACCTCTGCTGTTCATTTTTAAATTTTTATTTGCTTCTCCTCCTCATCTGACTTTCAATTTTACTAGTAATCTTGTGATTTCTTGTGTAATCTTCTCCAAACTCTTAAGGTGGTTGTGTTTATTAGTGTTCCCCAAGAACATTCCCTTGAATTAAGAATAATTTTTACAGTTTCTTTGATGAATCTCAAAAATACAATTTTCAAAAACATCGTGAATGAATTTAATTGAGAACTAAACACAGCAGCCCATTTCCCTTTAGTATTTTCAAGCATTAGTGTATTTTGAAAATAAGGAAACATTTTTGTATATCTTCTCTACTAGAATCAGTGAACTACTGTGAGTCAATATGTTTGTTAAGAGCAAACACAATCTTTCTATGTGTCTAGCAAAGTACATATCAGTCTAATGAATAAACATATCCTCTGTACTGAATAAGAGTAGGTCTTCCTGCTAGGGCCGAAGAAACAGTATTCCTTAGGCAGCAAAGGTGCAAATCGGTGTGTCTTCCATGAGGAGCAAAAGCATCAAGCTGCAATCTGTCCCAGGTGCTGCCATTTGATCTGAGCAGTTGTGTTCAGAACGGAAGGAAAGGAGGGTTGAGGTTAGGCAGCTCTGGCATTTGGCATCCACTCAGAGCCCGTGAATGCAGACGTAGCATGTGCCCTGCCTCTGCTGGTTCTCACAGATCAGTCATCTTCAAGACACAAAAGCTGCTTTCTAAACACATCCAGACTCTCATTCACCTTTTTAGTAGCTGAACCAAATTGTTTTGTTAGTACTTAAAGATTAATAATAATAATAATAAAGGCTAGATTGCAACACAATTGCTGCATCCATTGTCCTTGAGATAAATGCAGGGAGATCAACTTTAGGGTCCAGAACGCCTGGGTTCTGCTCACAATTTGGCCACCAACCAGCTGGTCCCTCCACGTTTCATTTACTTTTCTGCAATAAGATTTGGGGTTCATCATGCGGCACAGATGGCTCTCTGTCACCTGAGCACATGGGTAGAGGCCATTTCTTAGTGGCCCTTGCACTTCTGGGAGGTCATATGAGTTCCTCCAGGAACACCGCCCTTGTCCCACGTGCCTTCCTGTGCTCTCTATCCTCAGTCCCTGATGGCTGCAGTGGGGAACTAGGTCCTGGAAGAAAAAAGACCACTAGCTCCTGGAAGAGGAAAGCCTGGGTTTCTGAATGACTGTGTGGAGCAGAGACATGCCAATCCACACTGCACTGTAATGTCAGAAATAAAGTTTTGGCTTAAGATTTAAACCAAACTTCAAACTTAAAGCCAAAGAGATTTGAAAAATAGTGTATAAACTAGCAGTCCTAAGAATGCTTTATAAAGTTCCTCATTTCTCTGGAATTTTCAAATCTACGAACTATTTTTTCAGGGTCAAACTCTGCCTCTCCAATGTTTTATCTCCTAAATAAATCAGTGCTTAGAGAAAATTTCTAAAAATACTATTGACAATTATAGAACATTAGAGCTAGGTTAAGGTTTATATACACACATTTCTTCACCTAATGAGGAATGCATTTAGTAAAATGAAAGAAAGGGAGAGAAAAAAGGAAGAAAGAGAAATAATGAAAAAGAAAGAAAGGAAGAAAAAGAAAAAAATACAAAGAGAAAGAAGAAAATCCAAAAAAGTTATGCTTTATTATTGTGTATAGAGATATGTACATATCGGGTCTTTCTATTCACTTACTGAAGATTCCTAAGTATAGAAGTGAGAATTGTAAAACTTAAGTGTCTTATGGCTCTCTTTTAGTCTCAAGACATTGATTCCCTTTGAAGCACAGCCTGGGGCTGCTTGCACAGGATCTGGCTGACCAGGCAGTGAGCATCAGATGCACCAAAAGATAAGAAGAACAGCTTAAAGAGTTCCTACCTTAGAAATTTGTGTAGATACTGGCGGCTGCAGGGTGACCAGGAGAAGACTCCATTGCGTCCTGCCAACGTAGGGGACATGATGTTGCCCTCAGACTTTTTGCACACGTTTCCTTCTCCATCATGAATCATGCCAAAGCTATGAGAGAGAGAGAGAGAGAGAGAAAGAGAGATGGTTCTTTCAGAACAAAATCAGTTTAAATTATCTAATACACTCTGACAATTACAAGTCAAGACTGTGAGACTCCCTTACCCCTGTATGCTAGGCAGGCAAAAATAAAAGCCACACCAGCTAATTGGTTGAGAATATTCACATGTTCACAGACAGTTTCTGAAGAATGGACCATCCACCAAATTGCTTGAAAGTGTACACCAATATCAAAGCAGAGTAAATGTCCAGATGCCTGCATTTCAAATGGGGTGGAGGTGAGGAAGGAGACCCAGGCATCTGGGATTCCCTTCCCCTCTGTCATCCACTGTGCAGCTCAATAGAAGAGAGAGTGGGACAGCTGGTGCCTCCTGAATCTCCTTCCTGAAAATAACACACTTGGTCTTGGGGAAACTCTCTGGAAGACACTATTTTTACTTAAAACAAGATCAAACCAGAGATCTTTTCACTTGTGAGTCCTAAAACTGTGAACCAGAACCCTTTCATATGTGATTCCTGAAAGTGTAAACAGAGACCTTTTCACATGTGAGTCCTAAAACTGTGAACCAGAACCCTTTCATATGTGATTCCTGAAACTGTAAACAGAGACGTTTTTGCATGTGAGTCCTAAACTGTAAACCAGAACCCTTTCATATGTGATTCCTAAAGCTATAAACCTAAGATTCTTCCATGTATAACATCTAAAGTATAAGCCTATTTAAAGGCAGAACCTTCCTTTGTTAAATGAGCTGGGCTTTTGACAAATTATTGCCTGGTCTCCCGGCTGAATAAACTCTTCCCTCCTTTACCTGGTGCTCGAGAGATCTGTTTCCCATGGCTGCTCCTGCGACATTCTGGTGCATGGGCTGGGAAGTGAGTCTCGGATAGCAGACGGCAGGGGAAAAAGTCTCTTAGGTGGTTTACCTAGCCCTGTGGAGCATCCCTGCAGGGGGACTCCTGCTCGCTGGGGTGACGCATCCTGAGAGCGCTCCTGGGCAGGTATTTGCCTGGTGGGAAAGCCTCACCAGAGCAGAGCAGGGAGGCCCTGCAGTGCGGATCCACCCAGTGGGTGAACACCGAGGAGGAACGAGTATTTGGGGAAGTCCGGACCACTGAATTTGGCAACATTGAATCCGGGAAAGTAGCCCACCCCATTTTGGTGGAAGCATGGCCTGGTCACCCACGGGTGCCAGATCGGCACTTTTGAAGGAAGCTCTCTCTCTGTAACTAACCTTGGAAGCTTTTTGCTTATGGTTTTGAATTGGAAGGAGAGTGATTGGATGTGTGTCTTTGTGTGTAGACGAGTCCAAATGGACTCATCAGTTGTGAAAGGTAATGGGCCCATTAGGAAGGGCCTCATGTGTCAAGCAATTTATAATTAGAGACAGACACAGAAGCCTGAGTGAAGAAGCCTCTAGGCATTGTGAAAGGATTGAAGTGAATGTAAATCGGGGAGTGCTCCGTGCTGCCTCTTGCTAGGTGGGAAGGGGAACTGCTGTGAGTGAACTAACACTCGCCTAACTGTGGGAATTGTTTCTTTGAAGTGTTAATATGGGTCACTCCCATAGCCGTTCCACCCCCTTAGAAACCATGCTGAAAAATTTCAAGAAGGGATTTAGTGGGAATTATAAAGTAACTACGACACCAGAGAAATTAAGGGTTTTATGTAGGGAAGATTGGCCAGCATTTGGTGTTGGTTGGCCTCCAGAGGGGACCCTAGACAGGTCCCTTGTCTCCAAAGTAAAGCATGAGGTTATATATGGTGAGCTAGAACACCTTGATCAATTTCCATACATAGGCTCGTGATTGCAGTTAGTGTTAAACCCTCCGAAGTGGCTAAGAGAGCAGGCAGCAACTGTTTTAGTAGCCAAGGGAGACCGCTAGAAACTACCATCCCCCTCGTCACTGAGAAAAGCGGACTCCCAATGTTTTGGTCGACCCAGCGGCAGAAGAGTTTTTGCCAATAATGCCTCCTCCTCCTCCTTAAGGACTCCCTGCCCTTGAGCCAGAAGCCTCAGCATCCCCACCAGAGCTGCACACCCCTAAATCCCCCAGAGTAGACAAAAGAGAATGTAAAAAACTCCACCCATTGCTGCCTGCTTCCCAGAGGGAACTCCCCCTCTGGCAGCCCGTCTGTGACCCAAGGCCGGGGTGCAGATGCCTTTAAGAGAGCAGAGGTACATGGGAGTGGATGAGGACAGACACATGGTAGAAAGGCATGTTTTCATGTACCTGCCATTCACCTTGGCCGATCTTATCAATTGGAAAAATAACAACCCATCTTATACTGAGACACGCCAAGCTCTCATTGATCTACTGCAAACTGTTATTCAGACTCATAACCCCATTTGGGCTGATTGCCGTCAGCTGCTTATGCATCTTTTTAACATGGACGAAAGGCAGAGAATACTCCAAGGTGCTTCTAATTGGCTGGAGGAGCACGTTCCTGCAGATTACCAGAACCTCCAAGAGTATGTCAGGGTGCAGTTATTGGGAACTGACCCCCAGTGGGATCTGAACACCCCAGAGGGCATGCAAAGGCTAATCCGGTACAGAGAAGCCTTGCTGGAAGGATTTAAAAAAGGGGGCCCAGAGAGTTACAAACATTAATAAAGTCTCTGAGGTTCTTCAAGGAAAACAGGAAAGCCGTACCCAATTCTATGAAAGGCTGTGTGAAGCATACCGCATGTACACTTCTTTTAATCCTAAGAGCCTGGAAAATCAGTATATGATAAATATGGCATTCGTCAGTCAGTGTGCAGAAGACATTAGCTGAAAATTGCAAAAACAGGCAGGATTTGCATGCATGAATACTTCACGGTTATTGGAAATAGCTAACCAGGTGTTTGTAAACTGAGAGGCGGTGAGCCAGAGGGAAAATTGTAGGGAAGAGGAACTTCAGGCTTGGCGAAACGCCGTCTTGATAGCTGCCACTATTAAAGGAGCGCCCCCTAGAGGGCGGGAAAAGGGGGGTTCCTGGAAAGTCCCTCAGTCTGTCCGCCTCTGCCTGCAACACAATGAGTGTACATTTTGTCGAGAAGTAGGACAGTGGAAGAAGAAATGTCCACAGTTAAACGAGGAACAGGATGATTGTAAGCACGAGGATCCAAATGAGTGTGAAGGGGCTCTGTTCAATCTAATGGAAGGGCCACTGGACAAAAAGAGAGGCGGGCTGGACTCATATGCCCGCAAAGAGCCCATGGTCCAGATGACAGCCCTGTAACCCGCTATTGAAAAAAACAAAGCCAGTGTTGTTAAATCTGTTAAGGTATTAAGAGAACAGACTTTCTTGTACTTAATGAATTACCCCTGCCCCCCTTCTCTGGCAAAACGTTTTGTGCAAATCAAGGGCTACTATCCCATTCAAAAAAAAAAAAAAAAAAGACTCCCTGCAGCTAAAACTGCCTCCGTTGGGGATTATCCAGGCTCTCATTGTCCCTTGGGAAGGAGGATGGAGACTTCCTAGCCAAAAGCAGAAGACTGATATTATCGCCCAGGCCAGTGCAGGGCTTGCATGGCTTTGCACCCAACTCATACGCGCAGTTGGGATTATTGCCAGCAGAGGATACTTGGTTTACTTAATTGGACTTAAAGAGTACTTCCTTAGCATTGGACTGGCCTCAGAGGGTCAAAAACTATTTGCATGGGAGAAATTTCAATGGGAGAAACCCAGGAGCAGGTGTAACCACTCAATACACCTGGATCCAGCTTCCCAGAGGCTCAGAAACTCTCTCATCATCGCTGGGGAGGCATCAGCCTGTGACTGCCCCCTAGAAATTTCTTACTTGCATGCTGCCCCCATATGCTGATAACCTTCTATTGGGATGCTCCATGGCAGTCGGGTGCGCAAACAAATGCCTTACTTCGACACCTGGAGGACTGTAGGTATTAAGTGTCTAAAAGGAAAGCCCAGGTTTGCCAAAAAGCAAATGCAATACCTGAGGCTCACCATCCGGAAGGGAGAACGCAGCCTAGAAGCCGAGAGGAAGCAAGCCACTTGCAAAGTCACAGAACCTGAGACTAAAAAGCAGGTGAGAGAGCTCCTGGGAGCGGTGGGTTTTGTAAATTGTGGATTTCCAAACTTCATGATACTGGCCAAACCCTTACACAAAGTGACAAAGGACGGAGGAGAGAAGACAGGACACCCTTCGAATGGGGCAGAAGCTAAAAGTGAAACTTCCGTCAGCCCTGGCTTTGGGGCTAGCCGATTTAACACAGCCTTTCATGCTGTCAGAAAAAAAAAGAAAAAAGAAAAAAAATGGCAATCAAAGATTCTAGCCTCAACTCTGGGAAGAATTTAAATATCAAAGCACCCCACGCAGTGGTGACACTAATGAATATCAAAAGACCTCATTGGTAAGTCTGCCAAATACCAGGGCCTGCTATGTGCAGCGGTTGTACAAGCCATACATGAAACCACTCGTTTAGGTCAAGAGTCACTTGAAAAGATGCTGGGCCAGTACTTTTACATGTCACACTTACCAGCCTTGACCAAAACCATGGCACAGTGATGCATTACATGCCAGCAACACAACACAAGGCAGGCTCCCAACTATTCTCCCTGGCATTCAAGCTTATGGAGCAGCTCCGTTTGAAGATCTCCAGGTAGACTTTACTGAAATGCCCAAGTGTGGGGGACATAAGTATTTGTTGGTCTTGGTGGGCACATACTCTGGGTGGGACTGAAAGGGCCTGTGAAGTAACCCGTGTGCTGCTTCGAGATCCTATCCGTAGGTTTGGACTGCCACTGCGCATCGGATCAGACAACGGACCAGCATTTGTGGCAGATTTAGTCCAGAAAACAGCAACGGCCTTGGGTATCACCTGGAAACTGCAGGCTGCCTACCGACCTCAGAGTTCCAGAAAAGTGGAAAGAATGAACTGGTCCCTCAAAAACAGCTTAGGGAAAGTGTGTCAGCAAACAAGATTAAAGTGGGTGCAGGCACTTCCCTTGGTGTTATTCAAAATTAGAGGCACCCCCTCTAGGAAAACAGGAGATTCCCCTGTGAAGTCTTATACCATAGGTCCCCTTCCCTACTCTGGGCACTCCTAGGAACTCCTGGGGAGTGGGGAGGGATTGAGTTAGGATGCTAGTTACTAGCCCTAGGGAGAATCGCTTAGGATACTTCAACCTAAGTAAATAATGAATGTCCTGTAAGCCTTTTTCTCCCCAGTTCACCCTTTCTCACTAGGTAATCACGTGTGGATAAAGGATGGGAGTACAGCCCCTCTAAAGACCTGACCCTGACCACTCCCACGGCTGTGAAGGTAGAGGGAATCCCAGCCTGAATCCACCACAGCCGTGTAAAAGCCAGCAACAGCTGAGAGTTAGACCAAGGCAAGGACTGCAGAATCAGTCCTTGTTGTTCTTAAAAAGGACAACAAGCCTTGCTCCAGCCACATCCCGGAAGCTGGCTGGTCCACGCACGGCCGAAGCATGAGGAAATTCATTGTGGGACTTGTTTTTCTGAATATTTGGACTTGCACAGTAGGAACGTTAACTAATTTTGAAGAATGCCCTCAGTATGTACACCAGGTAGGGTGTAAAAGTTACTGCCATTCTTTTGTCCTACAGTTCTTATAAATGTGCAGGGACACAGAAGGGAACCTGTTTATATAATGGTACTCAATGTAAGGTGTGTAATCCATGAGATGGACAGGTCGCTGTGTCATAGGCATCATTAAGCCCTCTTTCTTCCTGTTATCTGTTAAGACAGGTGGGCTGTTAATGTATTCAGTCTACTCTGCTAGGGAGAAAAGAAACCTAAAGATAGGAGAAAGGAGAGATGATAAGTGGCCACCGGAGAGAATTATTGAGTATTATGGGCCAGCCACATGGGTGGAGGATGGCTCATGGGGATACGAAACCCCTACTTACATGCTCAACTGGATCATCCTGTTGCAAGCTGTTTTGAAAATACTCACTAATGAGACAGGCAAAGCTCTGCCCCTTTTAGCCCAACAAGAAACTCAAATGAGAAAAGTGATTTATCAGAGCCGGCTGGCCCTAGATTATTTACTAGCAGCCAAAGGAGGAGTCTGTGGAAAATTCAATCTAACCAACTGCTGTCTGCACATAGATGACCAGGGGCAAGCAGTGGAGGATATTGTGCGAGACATGACCAAACTGGCACACGTGCCTGTACAGATATGGCATGGATTTAACCCTGAGTCCTTATTTGGAGGTTGGTTCTTATCCTTGGGAGGATTCAAAACCCCCATCCTAAGTGTTATAATAATAATTGGCGTTTGTTTGTTGCTCCCTTGTCTGCTCCCCCTGTTCCTTTAGGTGACTAGGGGATTCATCACTACTGTAGTTAGCCAAAAAATGACATCACAAGTGTATTACATGAAACATTATCAGTTTCTGGGAAAATCTGGAAAGTGAGAATGAGAGTGAGACCTATCACTGATATTATAAAATGGTGAGGGTCTCAAAGGGTGGAGGATGAGGAAGGAGATCCAGGCATCTGGGATTCCCTCCCCCTCTGTCATCCACTGTGCAGCTCAATAGAAGAGAGAGCAGGACAGCAGGTGCCTCCTGAATCTCCTTCCTGAAAATAACACACTTGGTCTTGGGGAAACTCTCTGGAAGACACCATTTTTACTTAACACAAGATCAAACCAGAGATCTTTTCACATGTGAGTCCTAAAACTGTAAACCAGAACCCTTTCATATGTGATTCCTAAAGCTATAAACCTAAGATTCTTCCACGTGTAACATCTAAAGTATAAGCCTATATAAAGGCAGGACCTTCCTTTGTTAAATGAGCTGGGCTTTCGACGAATTACTGCCTGGTCTCCCGGCTGAATAAACTCTTCCCTCCTTTATTCGGTGTTCAAGAGATCCATTTCCCACGGCTGCTCCTGCTATAGAGGGACTTGGGATCTTCTGGATTAGGCTAACATTGCTCTACGTTGCCTCTTTTTCTCCACATTCTTTTCTGCTCAGCAGGATTTAGAATTTCCATGGGTGCTCCTTAGAAATATAGATGCCAGACTTCTACCCGGGAATGGTTGTCCCAGAAGAAAGAGAGATCCTGGCATCGGAGCTTTCCAAACAAGCCCTCCCGGTGAGCTGGATGCTCACTGCAATTTGGGAACTACAAACAGCTACTGCACCTCATGGTGGGCTGACGTTCTGTCCCTACTCCACCTGGGGATGTTCCATCTCAAAATATTGGGCCTGCACTGCTGGAGGCTGTGATGGGTGGGCAGTGCTTGGCCTGAGTCCCTCTGTCTTTTTGGAGAGAGTAGTTCCACAGACACCCAATAGGCGACTATGGATGCATGTACTTGTGGGTGTCATTTGAAGCAGCACAGGTTACTTTCATGTGAAAACCACACCGCTTTGGAGATCCGTACCTAGCTCAGAGTACAGGAGCATCTCAAGCAACAGTGGCTATAGGAACCCTTACTAGGAGCCATCAGAGGTGTTAGGTCCCACAATGCTAATCACCAGTCCCTTAATAACACCTGAGGCAACCGCAGCCCTGCACCTGTGAGAATCACCTTTTCCAGGGCTACTGCCTCCCTCACCAGTAAGTCTGCCTCCTCTTCTTAACCTGTAGGAGATCCTTGAGTGCTCTCAAGGCTCGTTTCAATGATTCCATTTTTAGTTATCCCAGGAGAACACAACATGCTTCCTCAGGAACTCTTATGGCTCTGAAGACCTCTCATTAAGGTAAATATACTCTCGGAGAGGCAATCCACTATTGCCATTAATGTTTGGCACCCACCCATTGTATGTATTCCCTGAGCACGGGGTCCCATGTGGTGAGGTGCAGAGAAAAGGCAGAAGGCAAGAGAGAGAGAAAGTAAAGAAGGACATGGTGGTTCCTAGATCTGGTGGACTAGAATTCTGCTGCCAAGAATTCCAAGAGTGGACAGAAGGCAGCAGGGACAGGAAGACACCAACACAGGGGAAAGTCAGCTCCAAAAGCTGATATGGAGTGGAGGGACTTGGGATCTTCTTGATCCTAAGGGGAGTGACAATCCTAAGAGAATCTGTACTTGTTGCCTAGGCTGAGGACACATTTGTCTATTTAACTGCTTTGCTTAGAGCTATTTAGTAGCTAATTAGTATATTACTAGTAAATACAGTAATTAATGTTGATAAGCACTCACCATTTTACAGCTATTATGGTAGGTTTGTAGCCTGTATTCTAATTTACAACTCAGCACAGCTCTATGAGGTAGCCTTAACACAAAGGCAGCAATACTGAGGGCCGGAGAGCCACTGCATCCGGGTTGCAGAGTCAAGGCTACAACCTGGACACGCTGATGTCAGAGCCTAGGCAGGGTTTGTGTAACTGTGTAACCTGAACATGACTGAAGGCTGTATCCAAGGAAATCAGCCATGCAAATACTGCTGAATTTCTGCAAAAGTCCTGATCAGTACCAAGGGTGACGTAGATCTAGTCATTTTAGCTTCCGCCCATTCTCCAAAGTTCTATTAAAGGCAACTAATCAAAGCCAGGGTAACCATATGGCAGAGGAAATGTGTCATGGCTGTGAAAAAGATTCAGGCTGAAATCCCAAATGGGAGGGCGCCTTAGGGAGAAAAGGAGGAACACAAAATACCAAACTACACTCCCCTGGCTGGCCCTTGAGCTGCTAATGAGGAAGACACATTACGGTCCAGAAATCGGCCTGATACGTTTGCTATCACTTCTGCCTACATTCCTAAGGAATTCAAAGTCCACAGTGTCCCAAGCCAGGGGAAACCTTGGTCTTACACTTTTACATTTAAGGTATTTTCAATGATTTTTTTTTTCTAGTATCAAGTCTCAAACTCAGAGAGAAATAGCACAATGTAGCCACCCAAGCCTGCAGTGTTACTGTTCTAATTTTGTAGGTTGAGGTTTAGGATCTGGCATTTGGGTGTATTCGAACACATTTCCAGGTGATTCGGATGCCCACAAAAATCTCAGCACTAGTACTTCAAAGTTTGTTTCTCCAATGACTACCATGCTCTCATTTGTAATGTAATGAATGCCAGCAGATCAGCGTAAAAGTAGCACGCAGTGATTACATTTAATACCAACATTAATAACGTCACAGAGGAATGAATAGAATACATTTTGAAGATAAGGTTGCTATTTGGCAAGCAAGAAATATAACTGCTATTCAAATTATGCATACCAGAGGCTGTATCTCGCTCCTGTGCATCACAGTACTTTAAAGTGGTGATCATCGCATTTGTTAAAATCGTAAATATATTTTATCTTTTTCTCTTTACTAGTCTGTAAGTTTCTAAAAGACAGAGACTCCTCTTATCCATGCTCACAGACCCACTGCTAGCGGACTAGACAGTACATAATAGGTTTCTATTCGTGTTTGTTGGGTGAAGAAGGGACAACCTTTCCTGCCATAACACTAACTCAAATACCCAGGCATAAACCTAATTTCAGATTAAATTGGACTTGGGAATTATATTTCAATGTCATGCTTTTACTGTCTGCTACAATATTTTTGAGTGATTCAATTACCATTGGGAAGTATTTGTGTATTACTAATGATACAGTGAGAATGATGAACAGCCAGCCAAGTGTTCGTAGAAGCTGTGTCATTTATTTCAGGCCATTCAGGCAGTAGTGGCTAAGGACATGAGATATTTTTCAAATGAACCACAGGCCAATGTTATCTGCGTGCCAAACTCTACCCTTGGCATAATGATGGTGACCGCGGGTAGGACTGAGCAGGTCAGAGCCCTGACGCAGGCTTCATGCAGGCATCTGGAGCAGCACAGCTCATCCGCTGTGACAGGCAGAAGGCTCAGCTGAAGACAGCAGCTGCAGGGAACCGAGGGAACTGGGAAGGGTAGATAATGGGAGAGGGCATGGGCTGTGGAGGTGCAAGGACCTCAGACAGGGTCTTGGCTCCATCATTCACAAGCTGCTTGATACTGAGCAAATTACCTGACCCTCTCCCCCACCAAGCCTCAGTTTCCTCATCTATAAAATGGGATAGTAAAACCTTTCTCATAAACTGTGCAGAATACCTGGGACTGCACATTACAAAGGAAAGTTAAAAACTTCTGTTCCCTCTATGATCCAAACGTGGTCTTGGTCAAATCATATAACACCTAAGTGTCATTCATGGTGGCTATGCATGTGTGTATGCATGTGTATAGGAAGGTCTGGCCAAATATCAATGGATTTCAAATACTTGTTGGACGGAGAAACAGACAAGAAATCCTAGGAGGAATGACAGCAACTAAAATTGGTAAGAACTGATGCTCTGACCTACCACAGCTCCCCAGAGAGCAGCCTGACAATCTCCAGACCTGTTGATGGTTAGAGGGGCTGGCTTTCTCCAATATTCTTCAAGTCTTTAAAAATCATCACATGCCTCCCTGATGCACTAGAAGAGGCCCAGACTGGTGACGGAGCACAGCCACAAATTAGGTGGATGCACATGTCATCATCTAATACTGAAAAGGGCCTCGCCAGTGACTGGTTGAGCTGGATGGCATTGGTATTATAAAGCTTACAAGTAGTGACACCACCATTGCTGCCTGCTGTTTCTTTCTTTCTTTTTTTTTTTTTTTTTTTTTCTCTTTTTAACACGGAGTCTCACTCTGTTACCCAGGCTGGAGTGTAGTAGTGTGATCTCGGCTCACTGCAACCTCTGTTTCCCAGGTTCAAGCAATTTTCTGCCTCAGTCTCCCGAGTAGCTGAGATTACAGGTGCCTGCCACCATGCCTGGCTAATTTTTGTATTTTTATTACAGACTGCGTTTTACCATCTTGGACAGGCTGGTCTTAAACTCCTGAGTTTGTGATCCACTGGTCTTGGCCTCACAAAGTGCTGAGATTACATGCGTGAGCCACCGCACCTGGCCCAATGCTGCTTCTTCTAAGAAGACCTCCCTGATTGTCCCTGTGTGGGCTCCTGTAATACCAACAGCTCTTATTACTTGATCTCTTGCATGGCATAGCTGTATATTCTTTTCTCTTAAACTGTTGAAGGTCACAGATCACTATTCTTTTTGTAGACTCCTACACAATGCTTTGCTGCCAGAATGCAAACTGTGTCCAATGATTGGGACCATAAACAGGAAAATGCAAGAGACAGGCTGATGAACAATGAACTTTTGAAAATAGTTAGTACGTTTGTTTTAATAGCACCTCAGTGGTCTCAAATGATAATGCAACTTAGCTATTTAAGCCTATTTTATTTAAGTGGAATGCAGCTCAAATAATGCAACCTAAATTACACCTGCATATATGAGCTACGGAGCATACAGTGCTCTATTGGTTTTGCAGATGGGAAACCTAGGTAAGAGCTAGGTTTTTAAGGGGACACTCCCTGGTCACTATCAGACTGTGGTAGCACCGTGCTGATCTGGAATCTGAATCACAGAGCCCTACCCATCAAATGACATGACTTCCCTTAGCAAATGGGAATTTTTCAGATGAATTCATGCACAGATGACATATTCTCCCAAATGCGCAGTTCAGCCCTTGTTATATCTGTGCCAATACCTCAGCACCTGCATTAGCAAACCACATGTCCTGTGTCAAGTGATTTAACGTAACTGGGAAACTCTCTTTGTACCACCGGCTTAATACAAATCTTGATTCAATCCCATATACTACAGGAGAATACATATCTCAGTTCTGGTTCCAGTCTCCCCTCTTCGCTTTCCAATACAAATCCAAACCCCTGCTCTTAGTAATTTCTATTTTTAGGTCACATTCCCCAGCATAAACTGCACGATATTTTGAGATTAAAATAATGAAATTTAGGAGGAGAAATTGGATGGACACTAACTGAAATCTTTATTTGCATAAACAGTTAAAAACCTGTGGCTTGAGGGCATGGAGAAGGAGTCCTTCGTCACAAATAATGTCCTCGGAAGGTAAACAGAAGTGAAAAAGTACAATTTACCTTCGAAGCAGGATGTTTTACATGTTTTCTATAGTAAAAGTCATAACAGATATAGAATTGCTTTTTAATTTTTGAAGTACAGAACATAAAAAGTTGACTCCGCCTGGAGCTCATTGTGCATCAAATGCATTATTCCTTCCTCCAAAAATAATACTCACTAAATAAATGAACTGAACAAATGTGTTTGTCTTCAGTTTAGTTCAACTAAGATTCATGGAGTTTTATCACTGAGTCTCACACATCACAGCCTTTCTCATTTGAAGTGGTGGTCGCAGCCAGCAGTTCATGTGAAACGCTCACTCCTCACCTGTCGCTGGCTCATGCCCTGAATTACTCATTCTCCTCGCTCCATTCATACACATTTCCTGAATACTTCACATAGTCTCCCCTAAGTAAGTGAAGGCAACAGAAGGGACTGTCCTGAGTGGTCTCCGTGGTTTGAGCTGTGTGTGAAATTGCTCAGTGAATTTTATAAAAAGTGCTCCACAAAGAGCAGATACTACCATTATCATGACCATCACTACCATTACTATTATGGCCAATCATGTTGGCATGTAGCACATGATAAATACCTGCATTTCCTATTTTCTCAACATGGTCAGAAGCTTTTTCATTGACAAGCTTCAGGTTCTCTGTCTCAGAGAACTTGAAGAAGTCAGATGTTCAAGAAAGGTCTGACAGTTTCTGGCAGGTAATCCTGGTAGCAATGGGACTCTCCTTCATCCACATGCAGGGCTTATTTTAATTTTTTTGATTCAGGGTCTCATTCTGTTACCCAGGCTGGAATGCAGTGGTGCAATCTCAGCTGACTGCAGCCTCGACTTCCTGGGCTCAGGTGATTCTCCCACCTCAACTTCTCGAGTAGCTGGGACTGTAGGTGCACACCACAATGCCCAGCTAATTTTTAAAATTTATTGTAGAAATGGGATCTTACTATGTTGTCTAGGCTGGTCTTGAACTCCTGGGCTCAAGTGATCCTCCCACCACGGCCTCCCAAAGTGCCGGGTTTACAGGCATGAGCTACCACCCCCAACTGAGCGTGTTTCTTTATTCACATCTACTTTCTGACTTTCCAGAAACAAACAAAAAACCAGTTTTTTCTTGTTTGGAGAAAATCTTTTTCCAACTACACCCAATTTGGGTGAGGAGAGAAAATAGTAAGAATTGACTTCAAAGAAAAATAAATGCCAATACTGATACTTGTGTGACGCTGAAGACCGACTGAGGGCCTCATGCTGAACGCATCAAGTTTAACTTAGTTAAGCTCACCATCTGCAACAGCTTGTGCTGCCAATGCCCATATCTCAACTGCTGATCGAACGTTCACTGGCTCGGCCCTCAGTGACTTAAATATTTCTTGCCTTGATTGTTTAATTAAATTCAGGTATGGTTCAGAGGACAGCAAGGGCCTCATGTTGTTACAATAATGAGAGTTTTTGAAGTTTTAACTCTAGCAGACTATTAAAAATACAACTATGATTCAACTGAAAGCTTTATAAAGTGAAGGTGTAATTGTCTAAGCAATGAAATAGTCAATCATTACCTGCAATGATGAAGGGATCAGTAATAGGATATGAAGCCTCATTTTTCAGGTCATCAGTTCACACACAGCCAAAGCATGCAGAACCTTCGTGGAATTCCATTAAACACAAGCAGCACATGTATATACACACGTATACATACACACACACACACACTGTTTTGAGCAAGTCTGAGACCTCAGTCCATTTTCCAATAATGGATAAGTCAGCTTTGTAAAACCACAAATCACAAACAGTTGCCTTGTTTTCCTTTTGCCAATAAAATCAGGTTGAAAATTAAAAAAAAAATTATAATTCCTGGTTGTACATTTTTCTAGGAGAAATTTCAAGTATTGTTTCAGCATAGCAAGACAATATTTGCATTCCATCTGCTGGTTCTGGGATTAATTAGGGTGATCGCAGGAAGTCCCCAGCTGCTTGGACAGCAAGTAGGCCCTTGAATTTTTTATTTAATAGACAGTACTGCAAAGTAAAGCAGCTCACAGAATTGTTAGCCTCAGAAATTGTATTGTGAATAATAGTTTCCACAAATAATTGCTAGAAATTGTCCTACACACACACACACACACACACACACACACACACACACACACACTTGTGGTTTTGAAACGTGCATAGCCTGAGCAACATGGCAAAACCCCGTCTTTCCAAAAATTACAAAAACTGGCCAAGCATAGTGTTGTGTGCTTGTAGTCCCAGCTACTTGGGAGGTTGAGGTGGGAGGATCACTTGAGCTAGGAGGCAGACATTGCAGTGAGCCGAGGTCATGCTGCTAAACTCCAGCCTAATTGACAGAGTGAGCCTGTCTCAAAGTAAATAAATAAATAAAAATAAAATTTGCATGATGGAGCATATAGAAACAAAAGTCCTAAGTGGCAGCATTTTATAACTGTCAATGGCATTCTCATTGGCCTATGTGAATCCCCTTCCTGGACTTGACTTGATGAGTCAATATTTCTATGGAAATCATCCAGTAAGCAAAAAACTCGGAGTGCCATATTCCCATGGAGATGCACTTACTTGTGTCCAGACTCATGGGCAATGGTGAAGGCCAGTCCAAGACCTGTATCTTCATTAATCGTGCAGCTGCGATATTTACTACACATTCCACTTATGGGAGCAAATCCTACAAGGCACAAAGATCAAAAGAACATATAGCACTGTTGTCATAAAATAAAGCATGGTATATATATATTTTCTGCTCCTTAGTGAAATTTAGTTCTTATGTTCATATGGGGAAATGTGAAATGGGAAACAGAAACCACAAGAAGGGCACTTGATAAAGTGGGAGAAGGAATTCTATTCCAGGGAGCCCAAGGACTCTGTATTGTGGAACTCAATTCATGGTTCCTGGTGCCAGCTCTAACTGGGGCAAAATAGAAAGGGGAATCTATTGCAGATGGAATAAGGTTCTTTGCCTTATTCTAAACAACTATGTTCCCAAAAGACCAAGTGAAGAAGTGCTGTGGAGAATGTGTGTGTTGGGAGGTCCTCAAGAGCACCGTCAGCTTTAATGATTCATATTTGTCACACTCACAGTTATTATTTAATATGGCAAAAGGATACAGGGCAAAATCAGCAAAGGGAAAACACATGGGCAGAAGTTGGGGGGAAACAGGCATACATGTCTGAGTCCTTTCTCAGAGGAGCCTCAAAGGGTGTGCTTTCTTCACCAGCAATGAGTCATGACAATGAAGGTAAATGTTGCCCACCAGGGACACTCATTAGAAACTCAGTGTCCAGGTCACATAGGCACCCACTGCCCAAAGTGTACCAAAATTCCAGACCCTCAGAAGGAAACCACATTATCTGTACACACAATTTAGGCACGGTGAGCCACTTGTAGGAGGTAGGCAATGGGAATCGTCCTACAGCGTGAGTTCTCAGAGGCCAGCCAAGCACCAGCCTGGTAAGCAGGCCTGTCTAGGCACCAGCGGCCAGGACCCCACGTTAACTCATTTTTTCACAATAACACTAACTGCTTTTAAAGTAGGTCTTATCTGAAAGTTTCTATAAACAAAAACCCTTCCTCCCTAAGAACTTGGGAAGAAATGGCAAGTTAGAAGAAATATTCAGGAGAGTCCTGGTCAGTAGCAGAGTGTTTTACACGGATCATCTGGAAAAATCATAAAGTACTGCATCTAAGTCACACCCAGCCCTGTGAATGTCTAAAACATTGCTAAGGTTGAGATGTAGAGAGAGGGGTGAAAAAACAGGAAATATAATATGGTCGTAGTATCTCCACAAATACTCATCAATGTACTCTTTCACTACATAATGAGAAACCCTTCCGTCTATCCACCCTTCTCACAAATGGTAGAAGACATGGAAAAAATTATTTATTATGTTCGAAGAGATAGGAATTCTGGAATCTGTGAGTCACATTTCCTTGTTCGATATTCACTCTTGAAGAATACAAGGATACTTCTGTTTGGCTAAAGTCTACACAGGGAAGTGAGCGTACCGTTTACACCTGCACTAAGAAGCTGCTACTGCCTATTAACAAGGAACAAGGGCAAAGTTACTCCATACTCAGCACCACCGCCAGGGGTGCACATTCCACACGTGATCCTCACACTCTGCTGGAGGGTCTCACCCAAAGTGTCGCAGGGCTCATTCTTCCAGGAACATATATCCAGACCAGTCAGTAAGATGGCGTGGTCATGACGAGTCCCATCTTTCCCCATCAATCCAGACTGCCACTGGCAGAAGCTACTTAAGGTGTGGTCTGCGTGGTGACTTATCACCAGCCCCGGCTGTGCAAGAGACAAGAACCAAGGACCCCAGGATAATGCAGAGAAAACATGTTATAACAACATACATTGTAATCACAGCAAATTGTCATTGACCTGAATTTCAAATACATGGATGGATCTGGATGGCATATGAGCAATGCATCTATTTTATGTATTATATAAAACCTGCACAGAGCCACTGTAGACATTTATGGACATTTCTCTAGTTCCATACATAAACAATTGGAAAGTATCTGTTCGATTCTGAGTGCATGCTCAAAGCCCCAAGAAAGATTACTTCTGTGCATGAAATTTTTGTATTCAAAATCTTTGAAAAACACTTTTCAAAATTAAGTAAAGTCACAGAATCATGTATACACGGCTTTGCATATACATATACAAAAACACATCTAGATAGAGATATGTTTATCTCATAACCAAGTTAAGCAAGTGAGATTTCCAGTAAATAAGTCTTCTAATGTATATCATTACAGCGTTAAATTAAATGCCTTTTCTACAAAGGCGGCATGCTTCTGAGAGGAGGTAGGTCAATTGGTAACTCTTTGTTTCTGGAAAATAAACTGCAACTATAAAAGGGAACTTTGCAAATTCAACCTCCTCTATCTATATCAAGTTCTGATAACACAACAGTGAAATTACAGAATGTAGAACACTGGAACTCTTGGGAACCGAAGAATGTGAGATGTAGGAGGAACATGCATCAGACCAGCCTGCACCAAATTATTTGAACCTTATTCACAGGCATGCTCTATTTTCACAAGGCTGGTCAGGGAACAACAGGTTTAATTGCCTCAACTTGAGGACACTAGCTTGTTTAAAGCTTTCACTGCTAGAATGTCATGTTGAAATTTTTGTGTCTTAGTTACTGAATATGTTTTCTCCTGAAAAGTTTATTTTGTTTCGCCAGAAAGTCAAATATACTGAAGCTAAATGCTACACATAAACACGGGGGCATGCCTGACGATCTTTAGCAGGTGATTTCCAGGAAAACTGCATTAATTAAAGTTAACACAGGTGTATGATCAAGCGATAGCCTCGCTTATTCTTTGCAGCTTGGATGAATTCCAAGGTGAAAATGTTTTAATACAAGAAATAATTAACCTGTCACCTGAGAAGCCAGGCGAGTTCAGCAGCCCCCTCCCCAACTGCAACCTCACACAAAAGACAATGAGGTGGTATCTTCCCTGACTAGTCAGACTAGAATAGCCCTGGCGACTCATTCCCCGGCCCTGCACAGAGAAAGAGCAGCATCCCAGAACTTTACCAATGAAGGCATCTTAGATCTTATGAACGATCTCAGGTTTCATCTAAAAAATTCTTTGTTTTATAATTTAAAAACTGTGGCTAATGGGAGACTCTGAAAAATGTGAGCAAGGGTGGAGCTGAGGCTGGGCACCTGACTCCTGCCTAGCACCCACTCTCCTTTGCCCAGTTAATGATTAGCTTGGGGGAAAATAGAAGTGAGAGCCTTTTGTGCCTAAAATGCCTCCCCATCACTTATGTCATGAGATGTTCATGTCCATCCACACTGTGAACAGACCACCTCTATGCATTTACGGGAGGTCCCAAATGAAGGCGAAGGATCTTTAACCCACTGCTACCAAGATCAGCGTCATCTGCGTTATTGCATGCAGTGAGAGAAATGCATTTGACATTCCACAGAAACCTTAGTAAAAATATAAATCTCAGACTGCAGGTGGTGAGGGTTAAGAGCTGGGAGACAATAGAATAAAGCAATGTAGGGCCACACAGTACAACGTATCTTCATGAACACAAAATATTTTTACTCTTCTAGCAAGAAGCAGAAAGGGCTCCTTCCCACTGGCATCCTAAAAGCTCATGATGGCTAAAGAGACAGTTTGTGCTATGTATTCCTAGTGTGTCCCACCTGTATGTTAAAGGCAGCTTTTACATGCCATTTTCTTATAAGCCAATTAAAGGAGAATTTCTTAACACTTCTGCACACACAAACAAAACCCACAAAAAAAATCCAAAAAAAGTTTAAAAGAATTGAAAAGACATTCATTTGCGGTGGACAGAAAATATTAAATACTTTTCACCCTTGAGAGAGAATAACCCACAGAACAATTATATTAAAGAAGAAAGCATTATTTTTGCATTTATTTTTCTGGGAATAGAAAGAGCAGATAAATTCAAAGATAAACTACCTGTTCGTCTTCTAGAAGAATCAGACCTACAATTGCAATGTTGATGTTTCCTCCTATTGTTCCATCTTTGAATAAAGCAGATACCTGAAAAAGATGGGAAACCCATGTCAGCCCCGTAAATGGCATTTCCCCTCTATCTACTAGTGGGTCTAGAATCCAACGCCCTTGCTCTTCGGTGACAGAGCAATGTCAATGTCCTTGTATTGCTAGGCAGAGAGATATGTTAATCATATCACTGTAAACAGCTGAAGTTTTGGGTGGAAATGGGGTCCATGTCTTCCTGTCAAACACGCATGAAAGGACCATGAGACCTGTGGGTTGGCCAGAATTCTTCTTACAATATCAAGAGGATTTTTAAGGTAATCATGATGATGACAGGAGCCAGTCACTTCTCAAGCTCTCTTGGGATTCCAAGAGGATACAAGAAAGTGAAAGAAAAAAATCATGGTCACAAGATGATGAGAGAAAGACACAAATATTAGAGATGATGGACCACAGAGGTGGAATTGAATGAGGAGAGTTGCTTCTGGGGTGGTGCAGGAACAGCGTGACCACTGTGAAAAGCAATCTGAAGTGACTTGACACTGAGGTGCAGAAAGATTGGAAAAGTTCTACAGAATAGAGGCAAACACTTCCACACATCAGAGCAGCTTATTGAGGACAAGAGGGCAATGCCTCAACCCCATGCAGGGGGAGTGTGGCTCTATTTCACCACCTCTCAGTTTCCTGGGAGACCATCACCCGAATGGTTTGGTCTACCAAAAATGACACTAGCCATAGTCATCACATGGCATCATGGAAAGATGGGCATATTCAGGGGTACTCTGTTTACTGAGGCAGAAGAATGTAAAGACATGCTTTTTGAATACTGTCATTAAAACTACTCTTAAAAACGCACTTTGGTGGCCCAAGATTTTGTCTTCTGTCATCTAGATTTCACGTACATGAAATGAGGCTTAGTATACCTCTCTTCACTCTTCAGTGATTAATGTAGCTGCCAATCTGAGACACAAACACATTTTACCTGAGGTGCATTCTAAAAGGTTGCACTTTTCCCCTGTTTTTGTAGATAAAATAATTTATATTCGGCATTTGAACATTAATATTTCTAAAACGTTGGGCATTTCTATAGAGCCATCTAAAAAAATCACACATCTAATGCTGATCATCAGATTTACTGCACCACAGTGACTCAGCATCCCCTTAGAGATGTCAAGTAAATAGACACCAGTAAACCCAAAACATCTCACAGGCTTACAGAGACATACAGAGGGGGTCAAAGGATTTTTCCTATTTAATTATTCTCTGAAGTTCTGAAAATGGCTCTTTTCATTGGAGTATAAAAAACTAAAGGATTTACTACTAATAAAATATTTCTCATCTATGAAACATAAATCCACAGGTAACAAAATGGAAACAAACACAGACACACACACACACACACACACACACACACACACACACACCCTATGAAGTACAATGACACAGGTGGGCTCAGCTGGAAGGACGATCCTACCATGTTGAGTATTGTTAGCACGTAAGTGGTGATATTTTCATGGCCATGGCTTAGCATCATCTTCTTGTCTACCACCACCAGGGTCTCCACATTCAGTTCTTCATTTCTATGAGACTTCAGAAGAGAGCGCTTACGTCGTAACCAAGACTTATACTCATCTGGCAAGATGAAGAGGTCTTCCTTGGGAGGCTGGGGCATGTCTATGGAGGGACACGCAGAGGGCAAATGAAAGCAGAAGTCATCACACAAAATCAGGGGTATAACTTGTCACAGAGAAATGTGGCCTCAAAAATGAACGCTCATGATAAAAACCATATAACCTTTAAAACCTTGTGATGCAGAAGCTCGTTTTAAAGTAGCACACGAAATTTAAATAAAATTCATGTAGTCTAGGGGTCATGGAAATCTTTGCTGTATTTCCCTTTATGCAATTCCATCATAATTTAAAACAGCAAGAGAAGGCACTTTTTTGCTCTAAGTCCTAACATCTAGCAGCACAAGTGTTCAAAGACTTTAGGCACAGGGATTTGTAGAACAGACTCTGCCGCAGACAAAGCAATGGAACAAGCAATGACAAGGACACGGGCTGGCTGGCTTGCATTGTTTGCCCACTTGAAGATATTTAACAACTTGACGTTTTTTAAAGTTGATTTCAGTGTCTGGACACACAACTAGCCTGTCTAAATGGTTTCCAGTGGATTATAAAATGCTTGAGGCAGCTCCACTTCACTGCAGAGCTTAATTTCCTAGAAAGTACCATAAATATTTACCTAATTTGATTAGAAGACCAAGTATACACTTTCCTCTTGAAGTAATCCCCTTAAAATATTTTTGGCATGTATAATTGTTACATTAACACTATACTGAAAACAATTAGGCTTAGTGGATGCCTCAGAAAATGTGGTTAGAATTGTTTCATGTGAAAGTGGACTTCAAAAAGCCCATATATTTAGGTGGCATGCACACAAAATCTATGCAGATTGTATTCACGGAGCACACTGTAAGCAGTTGCTATTTTGTTTGACTGGTACAACCAACACATTTTATTTTCCTTTGCTAAAATACTTCCAAAACTAAATAAAGCCTTTGGAGAATCATAAAGACACCAGGTAATGTTTACTGAGCACTCATCATTTGCCATTCATGTTTATGCAATGCACATAGGTGACCTCCTCCCTAGGGGATGGCTCTGAGTAACTCCTGCTGTCTGTACCCAGTCTGAGCACGGGGTTCTGAGGATGAGGTCATGAAGGGAGAGGAGAGGAAAATTACATGCTCACAGCCCTTCCCTCGAAAGCGTTGGAAACGGCTTTCGGATCTGGACAGTGTGGTCCTAGAGCTCTTGTTCTTACCACTAGTGGAAAAATGTCTTTAGGATAAAAACAACATGTTAACGCAGGGCCCAGCGGCTACAGGCACTCAGTATTCGGGACAGGGGTCAGAAGCACCTCGAGGTGGTGATCTCACGGGCCGCCGCTCTGAAAACCCCTCAGCAAACGACTGCCCCTCAATGTGGAGCTTGCAACATTGTACCCAGAACACAAGGGCCCCAGGTGCACAACCGCCATCGCCTAAAGGGCAGCAGGTCCACTCATCAGCCTGAGGTCCAACCTCACTATTGGTTTTCAGCAAATCAACCTGACCCTGTGTGCCTTTTTCCACCAACAAATGCCTCAGTGAACACAGAAAAGGTCTCCCATTTTCTGAACCGAAGACCCTAATAGGAAAGAATCCTTGTAAGTGTGAATTCCACTCAGAAGAGGGCTGCCCCAACTTTGAGGGAAAGTCCAAAAGCCTCAGGGACAACATGGAAATATCGATGCACAGATGACACAGGGCCCCAAGAATGTGCCTGTGCACAGGTGCCCTGGGGGTGCGTCCATGCTCAGGTGATGAAGTGCCCTGAGGGAGCATCCATGCACAGGTGACGCAGTGCCCTGGGGGAGCCTCCATGCACAGGTGACACAGTGCCCTGAGGGTGCATCCATGCACAGGTGACACAGTGCCCTGAGGATGCATCCATGCACAGGTGATGCAGTGCCCTGAGGGAGCATCCATGCACAGGTGACACAGTGCCCTGAGGGATCATCCATGCACAGGTGACACAGTGCCCTGAGGGTGCGTCTATGTTCAGGTGACACAGTGCCCTGAGGGTGCATCCATGCACAGGTGATGCAGTGCCCTGAGGGGTGCATCCATGTACAGGTGACGCAGTGCCCTGGGGGTGCTTCCATGCTCAGATGACACAGTGCCCTGAGGGTGCATCCATGCACAGGTGATGCAGTGCCCTGAGGGTGCATCCATGATCAAGTGATACAGGACCCTGAGGCTGCACTCTCCAGTGGGAAGCAGTGCTGTGGATTCTGCTCACTTTTCTGGTGCCAGGGCTGGTCACATGGCCGCTGGTCACTCGAGACCCAGGAGTGTGACACTGTCACCTGCATGGCCCAGAGGGGACAGAAATATTTGTCAAACTAAACAGCAGGATGTCAATCGCCAAAGTCTTCCACCTACAGGAGGCATTTTGTTGAGCTTGCTTTCTCTTGTTTTATTACAAAAACCATGGGAACTTTTTTTCCACTTTTCAAATACAAAATGTATTATAGAGTTTAGTATCCTTTTTCAAATAACTGACTTTCACTAACCACCACTATTACAATTCTGAAATGTCTCTCAAGGGAACATACACTACACACACACACGCACACTCACCTGCCTCTGCACACATGCACACCTGTGGATCGTCTCCACTGCCTGCCAGCCAGAGCTGTGCCCTTGCTGTGTTGCCAGCCTACGTGATGATAACCACCTTCAGATAAGAATGAAAGTATCGCAGTCCTCTCACAATGGTCTGCTTTGCGTGACATTTTCAAAGTCCACTGTAACATCTGCTTAACAACCTGGTGTGTGGTGTGTCAAAGATGTTAAGACAGCCCTGCTAGCTCTCCTGCTGAGATCCAGGGGTGTGGGTCACTTTATCTCCCTGGGTTATGGAATTTGTCCTGCTCTGACCACACCTGCACCATGAACCCTGGCAGCAGGAGTCCTGGCTCTGACCTTGTCACAGCCTCTGCCATGCATTTGGGTTCTGAACCTGCCAGTCAAGGCAGCCTCGGGCAGCTGTTGCTGAGATGCACACCCTTTTCAAACACTCACCCAACCTCAGTCTTCCCAACTTCCTCAGCCTCCTCTTCCCCTCCGTTTGTCCTCAGCAGGTTCTTCCTCTACCTCCCCTACACCTGAGCCCACTGAGTCCATCTGGATGTGACGTTTTCAAGTCATCTGAATGCAGCACATGACTTTCGGAGACAGGATGAAATGGGTTAAGAGAACACAAAGCACTGGTGATTTCACAAGCACTGATTCTGTCATTGTAGGTGCCAAGAGATTTTTGTTCCTTCCCTCATTCAATGAGAGTCACTAAGCACTTGCAGTGGGTCTGCCTCTGTTCAGGGTGCTGGGTGGAGCAGTCACAGAAGCCAAGCAAGCAGCGAATGATGGGCCGGGGGAGGGGTCTGTCCAGAGGCTCCTGGGGAAGGTAGACCCAGGGATGCTCCAGGAGAGAGCTCAGGGAAGGGAGGGACACTCCAGAAAGCACTCAGTTTCCGTTTCTGAATTTCTGAGAGGTTTCTACATAAATTGTAAATAACAAATCATTTCCTAAATGGTCATGACAAAAATAGACTTTGATAAAGCCTTGGTGGTGAATTGTAGGTATATTATGTCACTCTGAGTCTGCCCCTTTTGATATGGTAATGTATATAAACACGAATATAAATGAATTACCTCAGCGAGAAAACTATGTGGGCCTGAATACATCTAAGCGTCAAAAATATAGAATGACTGAGTAGTGATGCCAGGTTCTTTTGAAGATGTCTGGTGGATTCTGCACTTCCGCACAGTGTGTCATTTAATCCCCCCAGGAAAGAGTTCTTAAAAAAACATCATTTACCACCATCCATCCATCTGACATGGAGAGATGTCCCATGCTGAACTTACAGATAAGGAACTCTCTCTGAAATGATTGTTCTAGTTTAGCAAGGAATGTCAATAGATGTCACCTCGTGGGCAGACATGCTTTGAAGAAAACATACAAGGTTCCATCAGCTTACATAAATGTCGAAATTACTAAATACATGCAAAGATTCACCCTTACATACATTTCTTGCGTCTTCCACAGAAATGCTGCTTTTGTGGCTGTCCCTGGTGAAGGTCGCTACTGCGCAGGTGTCCATGCGCCAGCTCCCGTGTCCTGGAAGTCACCAGGACCTCACTGGCCCCAGGAGCTCGGGGCTCTGTGGATCTCTTGTACAGGACGTGGGATGGGGAGCCGCCCTGGGCAGTGTTGCTGAGTTTCCCCGCGAGGTGTGAAGGAAGTGGCTTCAGGAAGTAATCTGCCTCTTCTGTTCTTATCATGCCTGACTGGAAAAAATAAAAAGGGAGAAAGAAAACGCAGTTAGACTTTCCGGTTGAAGCCAGCGCCTATACTCCAAGCACTATTTTTGTTAGCATTCTCTCGCAGGCATGCTGCTCCCTCCAGCGGGGGCCAGCACTGGAAGGGTTCGGGAACCCCGGCTGAGAATTAGCTACAGGAAAGGCCTCCACACCCAGCCTGAGCTCTCCGGCTCTGCATCCCTGGCGAAAGACGGCGTGGAGCTGCTCCAGGGCTGGAGTCCAGGGTGGGGAAAGGGACAGACGGCGCACGACATGCCAAAGTCAGTTAATTCACACCAAAAGGAATGGTGGTGCGAGAAAGAACACGTGCACACTAAAATATTCAATACTCATACTGGGGAGGGATCTCAGATAAGGAGATGAAAATTAGAATCCTAATAGAGTGATGTGCAAAACTCAAAGCGAATTTGGAAACAGAGAAAATGTAACACTTTTTTTTTTTTTTTTTTTTTTTTGAGAGGGAGTCTCACTCTGTCACCCAGGCAATTGTGCAGTGGCACAATCTCAGCTCACTGCAATCTCTGCCTCCTGGGTTCAAGTGATTCTCCTGCCTCAGTCTCCTAAGTAGGTGGACTTACAGGCACGTGCCATCATGCCTGGCTACTTTGTATTTTCAGTAGAGACTGGGTTTCACCATGTTGGCCAGGCTGGTCTCAAACTCCTGACCTCAGGTGATCCACCCACCTCGGCCTCCCAAAGTTCTGGGATTACAGGTGTGAGCCACCACACCTGACCTAAAATGTATTACTTTCTAGAAAAGTGTAACTTAGCAAAATGAATCCAGAGGAAAGCATAAAAAAAATTTTCTTAGGGAATCTGGAAGGTTTTTCAAAGCAAGATATTAACAGAAGTAAGAAAGCAGTGATTTTATAAAAACACAACAATCAAGGAAAATAGGGTTTGGGGTGGGAGACATAAAAGAAAGAGGAGAGCAGGTTCATTAAATATTGGAGAGGAAGCATTGGCTGCAGTGTTACCACTTGGGGTGAGAGGAGGCAAGACAAAGGTAAGCTTGGTGGACTATCAGCGAAGCCATCAGAGCCACCACGGGGGGTTAGACCTCCTGCAGCCCGAATACCACAAAGCCATGGGAAAGTGAAATACTTGGAATTTATGCCCAGGATTGAGGGAGGGGGCAGAGGCAGCCTGCCCTGCAGTGCTATTCATGAATGACTTCCGAACCTTCTTGGCCTTCTGGAACTCCAGCACGAAGACACACAGTACCTTTTGCAGTTCTACCAGGGAATGCCAAGTATGAAATAAGTTAAATAATGGTTGAAGCCAATTAGGTTTCGACCTTTCTGCATTTTAACAGAGAAGAAGCATAAGCAGTCACCAATGTGCTGAACCTTGCATAACACTACCCAATTAGGCTCCCTGTTACCGAAGGGAACCAGTGTAGGTATAACCAAAGAAGAATAAAAAAGCATGCATGGCTTAAAAAACAATGACACTCTTTTTGATATACAAACAATTGCTGACTTTTCAAATCACCCCTCAGAGGATGATTGGCTCCTTAAGAACTGAGAATAGATGTGATTCAGCATCCAGAACGGCTGGACGAGTCAGACATTGCAGAATTTATCAACCCATTCTCACATTTATTAGCTGTGTGACCTTGGATGATCTACTCAGCCTTTCTGTGCTTTTCTGTCATCTAGGAAGCAGATAGAAGAATAGCTACTTATCACGAGTTTGTAAGACTTAATATACTTAAAGTAGATGATCTAGTGCACATTCAAACATGATTTGCTGAATTAATAGAACAAAGGACATAAAATATCATACTTCACGCTGATGATCTTTGATTTCCTTCTGATAGTTCAGAGAGCCCCTGAGGGGTTTTTCACTGTGCAGCTGGAGATCCCTCTGAAGCCCTGAGTGTTGGTTCATCCCAAACACAGTTTTGCTTCTGACCTGGTGCTTTGCTTACTTCCTTGCCTACACATTTGTGATCTGACAGCTGCTCTGGATTCAGAACCATCTCCTTCTTTCCCCTGAGTTCAAGGCTACATTCTGGGTGGCCCAGGCAGAGAGGACCGAATCCCCAGGCAGAGGTGTCTGGTTGCAGCTGGCAGATTTTTGAGTTTTCATCAACAAAGTCATCAAGCATTATAGTTGTTTCACTAATAATTTAGTCTGAGTCACAATATTCTGTATTTAAATAATCTCCAGTTGCATTCAATACATAGAGCATAGCAGCTGATAAGACCAATATTTTGATATCCCTTGATAAGCAACAGATAAAAATTCAAAAAAAAGTTACTTCATTAGTTTGTTGCATTATGAGTTTGCAAGCTTATCTAAAAGATAAGGTAAATTGCAGAAGATGAATGTTTTCTTCTTATCAGAGTGAGAATATTTGTTTGGAAACTCACAAAATGTCTGGGGGAACCTGCCTGTAGCTCGCAGTAAACACTGGAATGTAAAGCGGGTGGATTGTTAACCAGGCTTCAGAAAAGGCCAAGTCCTTCAGGCTTTGCAAAGGACAGGCTTTGCTCTCGAAGGGCCTGCCTCTCTCATGACCGATTCCGTAGATCCTTTTACATTAGAAAACTCACCAAACACTTATATTGCCTTCAAAAGAAACGAGCGAATGTGTGTTGTGTTACTGCTGGGAAATGCTGGTTCTGAACAACGTAAGTAAATATCGAAACTTAGCAGCAGAACGTTTACTGTAGTATATTTGTTGTCGTTCATAATTAAAAGTTGGTAGATTTGTATTAATTGTGATCTGTTGAGATTCATAGAAACTGCTTGTTTAATCAAAAAATAAAATAGAAACTAAGAAGAAATGAATAAATGCCCAACCACTGAGGTTATTTCTACTGCAGTGAGAGAGACGCCCAGTGATCCAGTTCCAAGCGTGTCTCAGGTGACACCAAATGCCCTATTCATGACAGCTGCTTATCCACAAACACAGTAAAGAAGTAATTGGACTTATTATGAGAAAGAGGCATTTTAATTTTCAAGTACTTTTATGTTTACCCTCCTTCTTCATCTTTTCTCCTGAAGTGTCATTTGTTTTGGGAATATTCTATTCATTCTAGATCTTATTAGTGATATTTCAGAAACATTAGACAATTTTAACTTTTATTAAATTTTAGCCAAAGTGTAACTTTTTCCTCAGAACCAAGCATGAATCTACACTGAAAGCCACTGTAAGTCTCATTGTATGATTACATGTGATATCATGAAAGTCAAAATTTGGCTAAAGTCTTCTAAGAAGCTTAAATAAAACAAAACCTTCCTCTTTTTCCAAGAAATTTTGTATCTGATTCTTTTTCCTCCTCTCTCCACTATACCTGACCTAGTCATTGGGCTTGCTCAATCTTTCTGTCTTCAAGGACAATGGGGCTGATATGCTGGTCAAAGGAATCACACATCAACCTAAACAACTAAACTAACTAAAAAAAAAAGTCCAGGCTTCATGATTTGAGTCATTTGTTCACCTCTTAACTTGGCCCCTGGTCACTTTCCAGTTGCTTATGTATAGACTCAAACTACTAACATTTTGACACTGGACACTCTGACAAAGTTTCTGGTTAAAGTTGAATCTTGTGGGTTGGAAGTTATTCCAGCCATCATAATCCACCAGAGAGGACTCAGTCCTTGGTTTCTCACAAACCCCAGTTCCTCCTGCACTGATACCAGCACACATTTGTAAAACATGAGCACCTTTTGTTTGTGCATGAGGAAGAGAAGGGCAGGGGTGAGGTAGGGCTGGATGAGGGAGAAGCAGGACAGGGAAGGAGTCATCTGAGGGTTAACTGGATACATTGATGGAATTGTTGCTTTCTATCTGGACCTCCTGGCCGGGCTAAACTGACCAGTGAAATCACCATCCCAGCAGCACAAGTGTGACTCGGGTGAGGTGCCAACTGCCTACATGACCCACAAATACTGTCACAGATGGCCTATGTGCCTCCCATGGTTTCTGCACAGCTGGGAATATCTGAGTCAACAGCCAATCAGGCTTCGGATGAATTCTATGGCAGCAAGAAGGCTAGAGAAAACAGATGATAATTTAATAGTACAATGTAAGAATGCACTGTGATTATCCTTGGTTATTCCAAATAATCATTGACCGTGGATGTGCTCAAAACTATTCCTGTATCTATATGTTCCTTGTTCAGGAGGAGAAGCAGTGATTTTTTTTGTATGTTAAAATCTCATTTCTGAAGCCTCAAGGGTGCAACACTGTGAACATTCACATTTCTGGCCTTGTTCTTAGAACATGAAGAGCTTTCATATTTTTAGTATTTAATATTCATTTAATTCACCTGGACATTAATTAAATTTACAAAGATTTCTTGCCAAACTCTACAATCTAATCTTCGTAGTGATGTAACTTTTGATTAGAGCTTAGATGAAAATGGTATTTGTGATTTCCTCCATCCCTGGTTGAAGGAACCTGGAGTGACAGGTGATCCTCTGTCAGAGGTAAATACTTCTTACTAAGTTCTTAGGGTTTTCTAAGAAGGGCAGGACTCAGGAGCACAGCACTTCCCGAACCCAAAGTGCAACAAAGAAGCATTTCAGTGGGAGAGAGGACGTTCTCAGCATTGTCCTTGCCTGTAGTGTCAAGGGGAAGGTCAGGTGGAGGCAGCCAGCTGTGAGTGAGGAACTACACAAGCCAGCTGAGAAGCCAGTTTTATGAAGGCAGAGCCAGATGGCTAAACAGCAGCTCCCACCAAACCTCCTCCCCATAGGAACATCAGATTGAACAAACATCACAAAGCAGTATCTTCAAGAGAACCAAAATGCAGGTAAGCAACCACAGTACATGGTTTCAACTTCATACTGCTGAAAGAGTCACCTGAGGCACTGAAGAGGGTAGGAGAGACAGTACTGAATGATCAATGCTACCTCTCCCCCCATCTCCTGGCAGAGGCGACATGGCACAGAGAGAATCTGTGTGTTTGCAGGAGGGAGAGCACAGCAGTCATGACATTTTGCATTGGAACTGAGTGCTACCATAACACAGTGGAAAGCAGCACAGGGCAGAACTCAGCCGACACTCACAGAGGGAACATTTAGACCAGACCAGACCAGGCTGGAGAGTCAGAACCATCCCAGTGGACAGAACCTGAGTTCCAGCAAGCCTTGCCACTTTGAGCTAAAGTGCTCTGAGGTCCTACATAAACTTGAAATGCAGCCTAGGCCACAAGAACCGGAACTCCTAGGCAAGTTCTGGTGCTGTGCTGAGCTTGGAACCAGTGGACTTGGGGGCAAGCAACCTCTCATGCAATGAGACAGCAGCCGGGGTGACCAAGGGAGTGGTGGTGCCAACCCTCCCCCAGCTTCAGGCAGCCCAGCTTGCCACTCTGAGACACGCTCCTTCTCTCTACTTGAGGAGAGGAGTAAAAAGAGTAAAGAGCACTTGGTCTTGCAACTCTGAGACCAGTTCCACCCCAGTAAGATAGAGCACGAGGCAGAATTCTGAGGCCCCCGTTCTTGGACCTAGCTCCCGGATGACACTGCTAGACACACACTGGGCTTGAAGTGAGCTAGCTGCATTGAAGGGAAGGAGCCAGTCCTGCCAGGATTCATTACCTGCTGACTAGAGAGCCCTGAGGCCTGCAGTAATCAGCAGTGGTACCCAGGCAGTCTCGACGTGGGCCTTGGGCAACAGTCAGAGGCCTGCTAGCTTCATGTGTGACCCAGCACATTCCCAGCTGTGATGGCTACGGGCAGAGGCTTCTTCTGCTTAAGAAAAGCAGGGGAAAGTGTAAAGGGAACTCTGCCTTGCAGCTTAGGTACCTGCTTGGCCACAGAGAGGCAAAGCACCAAGCAAGCTCTTGGGGCCCCCAGTTGCAGGCCTTGGCTCTTGGATGGCATTTCAGGGTCAGTCCTGGGCCAGAGAGGAGCCTACTGCCCTGAAAAGTGAGTCTCAGGCCTGGCAGCATTCGCCACACGTTGACTGAAGATGCCTTGGGCCTTGAATGAGCATTGGAGGCAGCCAGGCAGTACCTATTAGGTAAATTTAAGAAAGAGATTGAAATAATTAAAAAGAATCAATAAGAAATTTTGGAGTTGAAAATACATTAGACATACGGAAGAAGGCATTAGAATCTTAACAGCAGAATTCATGCAGCAGAAGAAAAACCTAAGGAGCGTGAGGACAGGCTATTTGAAAATACGCAGAAAAGACAAAATAAAAGAATAAAAAAGAATGAAGCATGCCTACGAGATCTAGGAAATTATTTCAAATGGCAAATCTAAGAGTTATTGGCCCGAAAGAGAAGGTAGAGAGAGAGATGGAAAGTTTATTCAAGGAATAATAACAGAGGACTTCCCAAACCTAAAGAAAAATATCAAAACCCAAGTACAAGAAGGTTATAGAACACTAAGCAGATTTAACCCAAAGAAGACTACCTAAAAGCACTTAATAATCAAACTCCCAAAGATCAATGATAAAGAAAAAAATCCTAAAAGCAGTAAGAGAAAAGAACAAATAACATACAATGGAGCTTCAATACATCTGGCAGCAAACTTCTCACTGGAAACCATACAAGCCAGGAAAGACTGGGATCACATGTTAACAATGCTGAAGGAAGAAAACTTTAATCCTAGAATAATATATGCAGAGAAAATATCCTCGGACATGAAGGAGAAATAAAGACTTTTCTAGACAAACAAAAGCTGAGGGATTTAATCAATACAAGATCTGTCATATAAGAAATGGTAAAGAGAGTTCTTCAGTCTGAAATAAAAAGACATTAATGAGCAACAGAAGAAGAATGTGAAGGTGGAACACTCACTAGAAATAGTAACACACAGAAAAACACGTAATCTTATAATACTGCAATTACATTTGTAAATCATACATATCTTGAGTAGAAAGACTAAAAGATGAATGATCAAAAATAATAACTGTAACAACTTTTTGAAACATAATACAATAAGATGCAAATAAAACGACAAAAAGTTACAATGCAGGAGGACAAAGTAATGCACAGAATTTTTTTTTTTGAGACGGAGTTTCGCTCTTGTTACCCAGGCTGGAGTCACTGCGCCCGGCTGCACAGAATTTTTATTGGTTTTCTCTTGGCTTGTTTCTTAGTTGGTTTATGTAATCAGTGACAAGCTGTCATCAGTTTAAAGCAATGAATTACAAAATATTATTTGTAAGCCTCATGGTAACCTCAAATAAAAAGCATACAAAAGTTACACAAAAAGTAAAAGCCAATAAATTAAAATATGCCACAGAAAAATAACCTTCGCTAAAAGGAAGACAAGAAGGAAAGAAATAAAAGACCACAAAAAAACCAAAAAACAAATGACAAAATAACAGAAGTTAAGTCCTTACTTATCAATAATTAAATGGAATGTAAATGGACTAAACTCTCCATGGAGTGGCTGAATGGATTAAGAGAAAAAAAAGACCCAATGATCTGTGGCTTATAGGTAACTTCATCTACAGACATACATAGACTAAAAATAAATGAATAGGAAAAGATGTTCCATGTAGATGAGAAAAAAAAAGAGACTGGAGTCCTAAACTTATATCAGAAAACATAGATTTAAAGACAAAAAGCTATAAAAAGAGACAAAGAAGGTCATTATATAAGAGGGTCAATTCAGCAAGAGGATATAACAACTGTAAATATATATGCATTCAACATTGCAGCACACAGATACAAAAAACAAACGCTATTAGAGCTAACAGAGAAAAAGATCCCAGTGAAAAAATAGCTGGAGATTTTAACGCCCATTATCAAGACAGAAAATCACCAAGGACCCATTAGAATTAAGCTGCATTATAGAGTAGATGAACCTAACAGGTATTTACAGAACATTTCATCCAATGGTTGCAGAATACACATTCTTCTCCTCAGGACATGGATAATTCTCAAGAATAGACCATATGTTAGGCCACAAAATGTCTCAAAAAATTTTAAAAAACCCTGAAATTCCACCAAGAATCTTCTCTAACCACAATGAAAAAAACCAGAAATCAATAACAAGAGGGATTTTAGAAACTATAAAAACACATGGAAAATAAACAATATGTTCTGAATGCCCCCAGTGGGTCAATAAAGAAATTGAGAAAAAGATTAAAAATTTACTTAAAAAATAATAATGAAAACACATCATACCAAAATTTATGGGATACGGCATAAGCACACTTAAAGAAAGATTTATAGGTAAAACTGCCTACATTAATAAAGTAAAAAAAAAACTTCTACTAAACAACCTAATGGTGCATCTTAAAGAACCAGAAAAGCAAGAGCAAACAAACCCAGAAATTAATAGAAGAGAAATAATAAAGATTAGAGCAGAAATAGATGAAAGTAAAACAATAAAAAGGCCAACAAAATGAAAAGTTGGTTTTTTGAATAGTTAAACAAAATTGATGAACCTTTAATTAGACTAAGAAAAAAGAGGGAATACCTGCATAAATAAGAGTAGAGATTAAAAGGAGGCATTACAGAGATACAAAGGCTGATTAGAGGTTGTGAACCACTATATGCTAATAAATTGGAAAACCTAGAAGAAATGGGTACATTCCTAGACACATACAAACTACAAAAGTTGAATCATGAAGAAATCTAAAACCTGAACAGATCAATAACAAATAATAATATCAAAGCCATAATAAAAAATCTCCCAGGAAAGAAACACCCGGGATCTGATGGCTCTATTGTTGAATTTACCAAACATTTAAAGAATTAATACAATCTTACTCAACTATTCTGAAAAAGAGAAGAGAATACTTCCATACTAATTCTATGAGCCCAGTGTCACCCTGATATCAAAACTAGATAAGAACACATCAGAAAAAGAAAACTACAACCCAATATCCCTAATGAACATTGATGCAAAAATCCTCAGCAAAATACTAGCAAAGCAAATTTAACAAGAGAAAAAAGATTATTCATCATGACCAAGTAGGATTTATCCTGGGGTGTAAAGATGTTTCAACATAGGCAACTCAATTAGTGTGATACATCAAATCAACAGACTGATGGATAAAAACATACAATCATTTCAATTGATGATGAAAAAGCATTTGAAAAAATTCAATATTCCTTCATGATAAGAATCATCAAAACAGGAGGTATAGAAGGAACATACCTCAATACAATAAAAGCCACGTATGACAGACTCACCGCTAGTGTCATAGTGAATGGGAAAAAAAGCTGAAAGCCTTTCCTCTGTAATCTGGCACACACAAAGATGCTCACTCTTACCACTGTTATTCAAAACAGTACTAGAAGTCCTAACTAGCACAATCAGACAAAAGAAAGAAAGAAAGGGCATTCAAATTACAAAGGAAGACGTCAAATTATCCTTCTTTGCCAATGAAACTTACATTTGAAAAAAACCTGAAGCCTCCATAAAAAAAATATTAAAATTGATAAATTCAATAAAGTTGCTGGAGATAAAATAAGCATATAATAATCAGTAGCGTTTCTATATGCTAACAATGAACAGTTTTGAAAAAAGAAATCAAGAAAGTAAACTCATTTGTCATAGCTACAAATAAAATAAAATACCTAGGAATTAACCAAAGAAGTGACAGATATTTACTATTAAAATATTAGAGAGACTCTCCAGAACCCTAGAATGGGCAAAGTTTTCTTGAATATATCCCATAAGTACAGCCAATCAAACCTAAAATGGACAAATGGGATCACAGCAAGTTAAAAAGCTTCTGCACAGCAAAGAAAAAAACCAAGGAAGTGAAGAGACAATCCATAGAATGGGAGAAAATATTTGCCAAGTACTCATCTGACAAGAGATTAACGACCAGAATATATAAGGAGCTCAAACAACTCTACAAAAAAAAAAAAACAAAAAAATCTAAGAATTTGATTTTTAAATGGGCAAAAGGACCAGGCACAGTGGCTCATGCCCGTAATCTTAGCACTTTGGGAGGCTGAGATGGGTGAATCACCTGATGTCTGGAGCTCGAGACCAGCCTGACCAACATGGAGAAACTCTGTTTCTACAAAAACACAAAATTAGCCAAGCGTGGTGGCACACGCCTGTAATCCCAGCTACTTGAGAGGCCGAGGCAGAAGAGTCGATTGAACTGGGGAGGTGAGGTTGTGGTGAGCTGAGATTGTGCCATTGCACTCCAGCCTGGGAGACAGAGCAAGACTCTGTCTCAAAAATTAATAAAATAAAATAAAATAAATAAAAATGGGCAAAAGATATGAATAGACATTTCTCAAGAGAAGACATACAAATGACAAACAGGTATATGAAAAAGTGCTCAACATCATTAGAGAAATGCAAATCAAAACTACAGTGTGATATTATCTCACTCCAGTAAAATGATTCTTACCTTAAAAAAAAAAAAAAAAAAAAAACAGGCAACAAAATGCTGGTGAGGATGTGGGGAAAAGGGCATCCTTGTATACTATTGGTGGGAATGTAAATTAGTACAACCACTCTGAAGAACAATTTGGAGATTCCTCAAAAAACTAAAAATAGGATCCAGCAATCCCATTCCTAGGTATATATCCAAAAGAAAGAAAATCAGGATATCAAAGAGATATCCACACTCCCATGTTTATTACAGCACTATTCACAAAAGCCATGGTTTGGACGCAATCTAAATGTCCATCAAAAAACAAATGGATAAAGAAAATGTGGTACATACACACAATGGAGTACTATTACATCATACAAAAAGAATGATATCCTGTCCTTTGCAACAACATTGATGGAACTGGAGATCATTATGTTACGTGAAATAAACCAGGCACAGAAAGACAAACATTCCATGTTCTCACTTATTTCTGAGGAGCTAAAAATTAAAACAATTAAACTTTCGGAGTTAGGCAGTTGAATGGTGGTTACTAGAGGCTGGGAAGGATAGTGTGAGTGCAGGGGGGAATGGGGGTGGCTAATGTAATTATTAATAATATAATTAGATAGAATGAATAAGATCTAGTATTTGACAACACAGCAGGGTGATTACAGTCAACAATAATTTATTATTCATTTAAAAATAACTAGGAGTAGAATTAGATTGTAACACAAAAATGATCAATGCTTGAGGTGATGAATATTCTGTTTACTTTGATGTGATTATTACACATTGCATCAAAATATCTCAAGAACCCCAAAATATATGCACCTACTATGCATCCACAAAAATTAAAAATAATCTTTTAAATGACAAATTTACAAAATAAAAATAAAAGTATTTGTGTAAAAAAAGAAGCTAATTTTGTTGTATTAAACTCTTTTTGAAAAGTATTTCAAAATTATCCAAAATTATTACAAAATCTCTAAAAACAAGGTGTTGCCTAAATCTGTTTCAGAATTGATGCTATTCAAGGAGACGAGCTTGTTGGGCAAGGAGGGATGAACGTGGGGCCCCTCCTGGGTCCTTTCTCAGCCCTCTCTGGGCATTTAACAACATGGGCTGGAGGGATTATCAGTCTGTGAGAATTGAGAGCAGCTGAGCATGGGTATTTTCCAAAGACCAGTATATCCTCCTATATTGAAAGAAGACATGTTGCCAGAAGCCACACAATAATACTTATTCATGGAGCTTCCATTTACTGAGCCTGTCATCTATTCAAGGAACTGCATTTCACAGATGTTAGTTTATTGGTCTTTGCTGTAGACCTGTGAAGAGGCTTCAGGAACTGATGCCTACCAAGATTAAACAATCTACGGGAGGTCCCAAGCCAGGAAGTGAGTGAATTAGAAATCAAAGTCCTAATGCCGTGGGGGTATCCATGCTCTGTATCACTACCTCACACCATTGAGGAAACAGCACTGCATAGCACTGGGAGGAATCTGGGCTCAGTGTCTAGACCAGCTTCAACGTGGTAAGATGCTCCTGACTTAGCTCGTTACCTGACTGGGTACTGATTTTTCAGAAAGATAACACTGGTGAGCAACATTCTTTTTTTAAAAAAAAGTGTTGAAATCTGTCACCCTCTTGCCTTTATCTTTGGTGCTACACAGGACAAATTCTAATCACTGTTCTGTGAAATGTTTTTCAATATATGCATTTAGTCATGTCCTACTTAACTATTCTTTCTTCCCTGCCAGATATCCTTTGGCAAACCACCATAGCATTTTTACATAAATGCAAGCCTCTTTTTCTTCTTTGGCTCTGCTGGGTCCAACACCAGTTTTTCAATGTTCTGAACACACATTTCCAAACAGGGAAAAGTCAGTGGCAGGATTAGACTTGAGGGGGTTAAGTAATGTGGTATAAGGTTTCACAATCTGCTCAGCAGCTTACACATCATAAACTCATCACCTTTTTTTAACAGCCATCATTTTGAAAGCAGGCATTCTCAATCCTACTTCTGTAAGTGAAACGTCCCCCAAATTTCGGTTTATACATCTAGGAAATCATAGTCACTTG
The DNA here is from genome assembly GCF_009761245.1 of Sapajus apella. Lineage (NCBI taxonomy): Eukaryota > Metazoa > Chordata > Mammalia > Primates > Cebidae > Sapajus > Sapajus apella. Next base: position 37,323,435 of record NW_022436951.1, read on the forward strand.
TTAGCAGTACTATTAAATCATTCCTTGACCGTTAAAAATGTGCAAGGAGAAGATGGGCAACTGGAAGAAAGGCAGCCACAGGTTTGGACACTGTGGTTAAGAAGAGCTTCTGGCCGGGCACGGTAGTTCACGCCCGTAATCCCAGCACTTTGGGAGGCCGAGGAGGGTGGGTCCCTTGAGGTCAGGAGCTCAAAACCAGCCTGTCCAACATAGTGGAACCCCATCTCTACTTAAAAAATACAAAATTAGCTGGGCATGGTGGTGCATGCCTGTAATTGCAGCTGCTCAGGAGGCTGAGGCAGGAGAATCACTTGAACCTGGGAGGCGGAAGTTGTAGTGAGCCAAGATCATGCCACTGCACTCCAGCCTGGGTAACAAGAGCAAAACTCCATCTCAAAAAAAAAAAAAAAAAAAAAAAAAAGAACATCTGCCCTAAGAGGAAGGCAGTGTCCTTGATGTCAAAACTAAAAACCATAGACTGAAAAACACAGTCCTTGGGCCCTCTCTGTCCTCTGAGTGGAAGCAACATAAGCAACTAGAAATACTAGTAAAGCAAAGGCTGCCTTCCCTGTCAACGCTGCTCACAGTTCAGGCATCACCTGGACTACAGAATGGGAAGCTGACTTGCTACAGCATGGGAAGTATTCTCTGATGTGGCCACAGTGCTGCCCAGCCATTAGATATTCACCTTCTGTTCTATTACACGTCACAGAATTGGCCAGTGATGGGGGTGGGAAAGAGTGCAGTACATCAGTCCTTGGAAATATATTTGTGCCAAAAATGAAAGCAATGTAAGCGCGGTGCCATTTGTAAAATAACCAATAAGTAGAGCAGACTTCCGTGAACAGCTTCCCCCACTTGCCGATTTTGACTCTCCGGCATGGTCAATGAGCCAATATTTAGAGATGCAGGTGAAGTGGCTCACATTAGTTCAGCAGAGGTGGCACATCTCCAGGGAGCGGACACATCCACTTCTGCTGTCCACTCAAGTCCAGGCAGGACCCTGAGGGCACATGAGCAGATGAGAACAGGAACCCAGTAAGCACCCTCTCAGCAGACACTGGGCACGGACAACCCGCTTCTCATTCAAAAAGGAGCCACAGAAGAAGTCAGTGAATGGTCTATGAATATGCAGCAAGGACACCTAGTGAGCAATCCTGTGACTGAATAGCAAGCATGTGATTAAATGTTAATGAAGAGAGTCAACGCTGCAGACAGGCAAACCAGCCACGTGGAGAAAGATCTCTAATGGCTGTGTCAGAGGCGACAGAGGAGGACCAGGACATAAAAGGCTCGTGGAAGGTGATGATACAGAAGCCAGCTGAGGCCCACCTAGGGATTCCACAGTGCACACCCAGTCATGAGAGGTCACAGATAGTACAACTAACACGAAAAACACAATTCCAGGAGACCAAGTGTGCTGTGCAATGAGGAACGAATGTGGGGTCCTCCTAGGTCCCACTTTAGGCTTCGCTGGGCATTTAACAAAACTGGAAGGACCTTCTGTGAGAGTTCATAGCAGCTAAGCATGAATGTTTTCCAAAGACCAGTATTCCCCCCTACATTGAAACAAGGAATGTTGTCAGAAGCTACATAGTAATAATTACTAACAGAACTTCCATTTACTGAGCCTATCATCTATGCAAGGAACTGCATTTCATAGATATTAGTTTATTGGTCTTTGCTGTAGACCTGTGAAGAGGCTGCAGGAACTTCGTAACTTGCTACAGCATGGGAAATTAGTTATTACTCAATAACCAATGACTAGAGTGGATTTTTGTGAAAGCTTCCGCTTGAAAGTCATGCTGTTGATTTAGTTATGAAGGTTAAACAATCAATGTGAGTTTACAAGCCAGGAAGTGAGAAATCAAATTCCAAACCATCTAGCCCCCATGCCGTGAGGCTACCCATGCTAAGAGGACCAGGCACTGCACAGCGCTGGGCGGAATGCAGGGCCCACAGTCTAGCCCAGATTCAATGTGTTAGGGTGTTCCTGACCCAGCTTGTTAGCTGCTCCTTGCTAATTAGGAACTATCAGATCAAAAACAAAAGACTATAATAATTAGTTAATTACAAACTGAAAAATAAGGGCTCTATCCATAATAAAAATGGTGATATGTACTTAGGGTGCAATTCGAGAAACTTAAAGTCCTGAATGCTTTTTTTTAATTAAAAATAAATAAACTAGGCATTAAAGAGTTTTAAAAAGTGCAAAAATGACCTCCCCCAAAAACAGAAAAGATTTGTAGAAACATAAATAAATAAGTTTATGATAAATAAAGTTGTAAAAGAGTAAAGCAATGTGAATATTACAGAAGTCTAGACAAGTCAAGATCTGATTTTTAGACCTAAATGGACATGCCTTATAAAAATGGAATCAACAAAAATATTAAAAAGTCAAGAAAATAGATAGTATAATATATGACTGAGATTTAAAATGAGTGATGGAAATTTTCATGGAGATTAAGTGTCTCTATAGAAAGTATTCTTACTTTACATCAGTGAATTTGTTGTTATATTTGTATTTATATTTGTTGTGCTTTTCAATTCTATGACATCTTTCAGGCCAACATACTAAAAAACGATTTAACTCTTTGTCAGTATGGATTAGAGGAAGACTTCCAGACCTGGGCTGTTCAGTATGGTAGACATTAGCCATATGTGGCTATGTACATTTAAATTTAGATGAATTGAAATTGAACAGAGTTAAAAACTCAGTTCTCCAGTTGCTGAATAGCCCCACATGGGTATTCAAATTAAAATTTAAATAAATTAAAATGAAATAAAATTTAAAATTTAGGCCTTCAACTCCTCAAATGCCAAATGTGGTAGGTGGCTACTATATTGAACAGCACAGATATTTGTAACCCATGGCAGAGCGCTAGTGGAGAGCATGGCTCTGGAACCCTGGGTAATTAACACATATTTGAAAGCTTACTTAAGACTAATTTGCCAGACAAATGAGAAGTGGCTACAATATTTCTCTATAAGTGGCACACAGAGCCCAGGTAGGGACAATCTCAGAAATCACACTCACTAGCAACCTTCTAAAACTGTCCCAGCTAAAATATTCAGAATACACCAACCTAGACTGATGAATCAATAAAACTGCTTTGGTTGACACAAAAACGTCTAAATTAAGAATGACCGAAACTCAGATTCAGAGATCCTGTACTTATAAATTTGCAAGACACAAAGAGAAATATTGAAGCAAATGATCACTGGTCAAGGAAGTGAATATATTACTGGGACCTAAGACGCCCATGTCACATTTAGACACGAATCTCATTCCATACTGTGGGAAAAATTCAGTTTCTCTTATCCAGGGAGCGTAGTGTTTTTGTTCAGCCATTTAGTCACTATTCATGAGCTGCCTGGTACGAGACAGGCACTCTACTAGGCAATCCAGACACAACAATGGATAAGCTGGACAAATATCCTTACCCTCATGAAGCTTAGCTTCCAGTGTGGGTGGGGAACTGAAAATGAACAGTAGTCATCATAAAATGTAAAGCATACAAAGTTAAAAGGTAATGAGTATTACAAAAAATGAAGAAAAGAAAGAAAATTCTGGATGAACAGAGACATCAGAGTGTAGGAAAAGGGGTCTGACTTTTACATAGGGTCATCAGGTAGGGTCATCATTAAACAGCGTTATTATTTCAGCGAAGGCTTTGATGAGGTGAGCAGCTGGCTGTGAGCACTCGGGAGGGAAGCCGTGGGCCAGGTGGAGGGAAGGGACACTGCAAGGACCTGCAGCTCCACGTGGCGGCCACTGACATTTGTGTTCTTTGCAAAATATCCACATATGGTACCTTCACCAATTAATAGTGGTAGTTCGGCAGGGCCTTATGTTCCAACTGGAAACATTTTCTTGGAAATTATCTTCCAGCACATCATACAGACGGGACAGTTCAAAGTTTTGGGGTTTTCTGTGCCATCTGAGACATCGCCATCTTCCTCCTCAGAGAGCTACACTTGTCATCTGACTACTACCACTCTGGCAATCCTTATAATTTTTTTTCCTCTACTTCTATATAAACCAGATCACCCTCTCCTTTCAAATGTGCAGTAATGTCTCTGGGAATATAGCCTAGCAATCCCGCGGGAAGGCTTCCCAGGAGCCTGCATGCCCTGGCCAGTGTTGGTTCCTCCAGGCTCTGGTCATCCTGCCTCTCTGGGTTCTTAAGACCCTCCAGCAGTGCCTTGTTGCTCTAAAAGGGGCAGCACATATTAGACCCAGGTCTGTGGCACACACAGGGGCCATTGGATAGCCAGTGGTGGCATCAGAGATCAAAGAGTTGGTGCAAGTTCAGACTTTGCCTCTCTTCAGATCTCTCTTTGTGTCTGTGTGTGTGTGTGCCTGTGTGAGATGGTGAGTGGGGCAGGGGGAGAAAGTAACTGTATGTCCAGAGGCTAGTTTCTATGTTTGCAATTAGAGGATGAATCCATAACTATCTCACAGTGTGTAGATTAAATAAACAAACTTTGAAGATGGCAAAAAAATATTTTAGAGCTATCAATCAAGATTACAGGATATATTTTTAAAGAATAAAGGCAGTGCGTGGGGACCTGTGGGAAACAGGAGATAAAGTGGGTGCAGGACTCCATGCTGTTGAAAATGATCGAAAGGTCGAGGGCAGTGCAAGGGAGTCACAGCTGATCCGGGACAGCTGTGAGTAAAGGCAGAGGAGGCGGCCACACGGCAGGTGGGGCGAGAGAAAGTCAGGCATGCACATGTGTTTCTCATCAGAGGCCATGGGTCCTGAGGTGCTGTCACCTGGACCTGTGAGCCATGGCTGAAATCACCCACGTTTTTGCACGTGCACTCAATTCATTCCAGCGTCCAGCCCATGGCGCCCTTCCCTCTGGCCACAGCAGGCTGCCAGCCTACGCGAGTTCTATGCTGAGCTCATCAAGTTGACACTTAGCTCATGAATCAGCTGTTTTCTCTATTTAATTCTGACACAAGTGCTACTTCTCCCAACCGGTTTTCCTGTTGATATCTCGTCTCTCGCAACGATGCTCTTTAGGGTTCAGCTTCCAGGAAGATTACATCATATTAACAGTTCTTCTCTTAGTCGTATCAACATTGATGGCGTTCACTTAATCACCTACTACACCCCTGCCCTGTCTCACGTATTACATATCGGAAATCCTTGGAACAGATTTGCAAGGTAGGGATTAGCAACTACATTTGTGTAGATAAAACAAACTGAAGCCCGATCAATCCAAATGTCCATTAACTGGTGAATGGATAAACACAGTGTGATACAGTAGGATGCCACTGAGCAGTGGAAAGGAGGGAAATACTGACAGACACAACGTGGGTGAATGCAAGCACATTACACTTGGTGAAAGAAGCCAGGGCAGAGGACCCAACGTTGTGTGATTCCATTTCTACGAAATGGCCAGAAAAGGCATTGGAGGGGGAAAGCAGATGAGTGGTTGCTGGGGATGGGGTGGGGCTAGAGTGTCCACTAAGGGGTATGTGAGTGCTTTCTGGGTGCTGGAAATAATCTAAGACTGAACTGTGAAGAAGGCTACACAACTCTACATTTACTGAAATATTACTGAACTGTGCACTCAAGTGGTGAGGGGTGGCTATGTAAATTATACCTCACTAAAGCATTTAGAAAATAAAACAAAGCTGAAGCCCTGGAGGGTGACCAGGACACAGTGAGCCCAGGGCTGGCGGGCTGCTATTCCAGCCACTTCCTCCACACCGCGGTGCTTTCTTGGTACACGGGGGCTGTGCTGAAGTCATTCGGAGAGAGTGCCCTTGGAAGGTAATCAGCCTAACAGTGCAGCAAAAAGACTCAGAAGGCTGACTGAAGGGCCAGATTCCTCACAAAAGAACACAGAGGCAAATAAGAAAGCCGAGAGACTGCAGCCAGTCCCAGGAGGTGGCATGTGCTAAACTCACTCCGCTTGACTCATGCAGAACACGGCAGGATGGTGTACAAGAATCTGTTTCCTTTTCAGCAATGTCACTCTAAAGGCAGCTATGATTTGAGACCAGCTGTTTACTGCCTCCTCCACTCTGCCATTGCACAGGGCAACCTGAAATGGAAGGTCAGACATATTTTCACCTGTGCGTTTCCAGCTGTGGGCATACAACAGGAACTAACTGAATGTATCTTCGCTGAAAACAGGACCGACAGGTTGAGGGTTCTCTACGGAGTTTGCCGCCTTCTGCATAGCCACTCATGATTCTCAGACTCTGGTCTGAGACTCATCTGACAAGTTCTTCCTTCCCCAGATATTCTGCATCAGCAGATGTGGGTGCGGTGTGATAAAGGACGTGTTTAGTTAAATTCACAAACTCAACACTGGGATACACCACATGGGTCGCAAAGGCCCGGGTCCTGTTCACCCTGGGCTCTGTTTGCTGTCTTTGTTTTTCTCCCCAGCCCTGCAGTCAGGAAGCAGGGCGCAGCCTCTGCAGGAAAGCATGGTGCTGGGTGTCCACCATGTATCCAAAGGCTTGATAGGACACAATCTGAATTCGTGTGGAGTTTGTCATTACTGACATTTCCTTATTCTCAAGCAAGTTGACCTTGGACATCAATATTTTCTGATGGCAAATAGATAAATATCAAAAGCAATACTGAGTACAACAACCCTCATTAAGTTCACTGGCACAGACTGAAGACATGGCCTTGTCATGGCTTTTGCACTGCAGGGCCTGGGATGATAATTTGTACCAATACTCATATTCTACATGACTTCCCTTACATATGTAACACCCCAGGCCATTACTTTAAACATCTGTTGCTGTGGCTACCAAATTTGACCATTCATAAATTCCAGCCCCAGTTATATATATGACTACATATACTCTCATACATGTCAGAATCCCATGGGGATTATAAAAGTTATGATTGCTCTTTCAGGATGCTAGCTCAAATTGTATAATCATCTTATGAGGTGGTAATGTGTATTCAAAATGGCCTTTTTAGAATGCCTTCCTAATAAACTGTTATTAGTAATTTATTATGCAAATTTCCTCTTTTATTTCTAGAAATAAAACAATGACAGCACTATGGCAAAATTAGCCCATGAGAATCTAGGATATTACTCTACAGGTCTCCTAAAGGGCATCATCCAGAGACAGTTCACTGCTAAAAAACTTAGACAGAACCATCTCTTTTAGAGAAACAAACAAACAATAAAACACCAAGACAAACAAACAAATCATACCAACAATTAATAAATAGAGAGCAGGCTTAGGTGGTTCCCTTACTGTGACTGACTGCCCCCATTTCTCTAAAGCATCATGATGCTGTCTGCAGTTACCTCTGCTAGCCAGTGAGGAGGGGATGTGATTCCCACTGTTGGCTCAGAGAGAGAGAAACTGCAGATACACTTGACAATGACTTCCTCCTCCTATATTACAGCCAGAAAAACAGCCCCTGCAAAGAGAAACCCGGTGTGTGGCCCCGAAAGTGGAGCGACAGCTATTCTGAATCACATAAGTATATTTTCCTTATTAACCGGACACTCCTGACAATTGAGCCCCACTTTCAGTGATGGTTTCAATTCTCTCAACCACCGAATATTTCCCAAGATAGATGAGGGTCTACATTATCTGGCCTGCAATTGTCTGTGTTCAATAAGTATTTGTTGACTTTGATTCTAACCTTGCAGGAGTCAGTATCTTCTGTAAAAACTCACAAGAAAGGCATTATGGTTCACCTTAACCATCTATATACTTGGTAGTTCTTTGCATATTTTTACCTCAACGATCAAAGAATTTCTCAAATAAATTATTTCCAACTTATTACTTAGGACAAGGAAATGGAACCTTAGGCAATGGAGGACTGGATCTAAAAGGAGACACCCAAATGCCCTAAGCACTGTATTATGCAGTAGTAATATTCATGATATCCATATCTGTCCATTTATTTACCCCTTGAATTTCACCTTAATTCCTGCACATAAAATACCATCTCCTGGGCAGAAGCCTGACCCCTATGTACGCTTGTTCATCTGAGGCTGCTGCCAACATGCTGAAGCATGTGGCCATGGACCCCATGTGAATGTCCAAAATCCACATGTCAACTTTGCAGAGATGTAAGACAGCTCTCCAATCTTATAATTAAATATGATTAAAATATAAGTAAGAGCTTGATACACTACTTGATCAATAGACAACTCCTGGACAGTGTATTAATCTGTACTCATGCTGCTTATAAAGACATAATTCAAGACTGGGTAAATTAAGAAGGAAAGAGGTTTAACTCACTCCCAGTTCCACGTGGCTGGGGAGGTGGCACAATCATGGTGGAGGGTGAATGTGGAGCAAACTCACGTCTTACATGGAGGCAGGCAAGAGTGCTTCTGCAGGGGAACTCTCATTTATAAAACCATCAGATCTTGTGAGGCTTATTCACTATCACAAGAGTGGGATGGGAAAGACCCACTCTGATGATTTAACTACCTCCCACTAGGTCCCTCCCACAACACGTGAGAATTATGGGAGCTACAATTTAAGATGAGATTTGGGTAGGGACACAGCCAAACCATAGCAGGCAGTAAAGTTATTTATGCTCAGGTTTCCCAATAAAATAATTCAGCATGACAAAATGTTTCTAAAAAGAATTTTCTGAAATCACTATGTATCAGTGTGTATGCATGCCATTCATTGACAAGGATGGTTCCTGGCAAGTTATATATTTTTCTCCACAAAAATAAAGAAAGAAATAAAAATGCCCCAGGACCTGTACGCTCAGCAATTTGCAGGTGAGACCCTCACTCTTTTTGGTCAGGCAGTGATGGATGTTACCACAAAGCTCCCTGAAGTCACCTTTCTGTCAATTTTCTAGAAGCATATTTTGACTTGGGCAATTAAATGGAAATAATGCTGTTGGAACTATTGCTGTAATGTCCGCAGTAAACACAGAATTCCAGATAGCTGTGAATCAAACTGAACTAAGGAGACCATCCACTATGATTTGAAATTTCTGTAGGCTTCGTTCACTTAGTTTTTGATTAAAAAATGCTTTAAATGTATGTGTTTCTCTGTCTCCCTTATTCTCTCTTTTTCTCTCCTTCTCGCTCCTTTTCTTCCTCTCTCTCTCTCTCTCTCTCTCTCTCTCTGGTCTTTCATCACTCAATCATATAATCATGGGAGCTGATAACCACCAGAGCTGCAAAAATCAAAGAAGCCCTCCAGAATTCTCTCTAGGAATCCTGGCTTTCTGAGCAAGGTCATGCAGAATTTCAGAGCTTTTCCCTGTGCATGCACCGAAGTGATTAAAAGCACAGACTTTTGTACATCTAAGCTCTTCTTTTTTCACCAATTCCCAATGTTGTCCAAACAATCAATTAGACTCCAAGGATACTCATGGGAATGTTCCTGGGAGGAGATACAGGTGCCTGGTCGAATGCTCAGCCTTTACACTGAGATCTCACAGCCATGGTATGGTTTCCGGGCTCTCACCCTTGTTAGACATCAATTTTTGGCAGGTTAGATAACGGTTCAGATCAGCAGATTCCCCTCAAATAAAATAGGAATAAAATGTTTCTCACAATGTTAATATAATTAAATGCAGATTCCTGTAATGAATCTGCCTAGAAAAATTTTAAAAATGCCTGGCATACAGTAAGTGCTTGTTTTAATATCAATTATTTTCCCTACTTATAATGGGTACATTTTCAGATTTTATTGGAAACTATTCAAATTATATAACTGACACATAGTTTCACATGCATGAGTCTATGGTAATAAAGCGGAATTCACCAGAGGTTTGCTCCATTACAACCAAACATGTAAATTAGATTACAAGTACTACTTAGTACTGGGGTACACTAAAGATGAGAAAGAGTTCTTCTCCCAAGCTCTGGTGTGTGAGTTGGAGAAAATGTATTTTGAAAAAGAACAGTGAGATAAATAATGCCCTTTGCATAAAATTTTCACAGTCCCTGCTCCCACCCCAGCCATTGTCTAGTCACAGGGAGCAGAAAAACCATTTCTGAAGACCTGCCATAACTGAGTCAGGTCAAAGCCTAAGAATGTGTCTGCTCTTCCTGTGATAGAAAATATATTATTGAGTGCAACAGAGGGTACTCTCCTAGGTGAGGGCTGTGAATGTGGGCTGCAAGGATGGTATTAACATGAAGAGAAAAACAGTGGGAAGGACATGTGAATGGAAGGTGAATTAAGACATTATGGAAATTTGGAAATGTAGCTCATCACAAAAGAAATTATCCAGACGCATCCAACCACACATCAACCAGACTCCCCTGACACATCCACATACCTATTGATATTTTACCCAACATTGTAATTAACTGTCCATTATACTTACAGACTCTACAGTTTCACCCACATGTGCATTGTATCTAGGACAGCTGTGTTATGTCCCCTTAACCCATGACAGAGCCTGGAGTGTGCCACACCATTGACAAAGGGTGGATGAAAGGCTGAAACTGGAGAAAGAAGTTGGTTGTGGTTGACTTTGAAACTAAGATCAAACAAAAATGACCTCTTGAAAGTCTCCAGCTCTAATCCATTTTAGAGTGCAGAAGATGAAGGTGAAATCTAGACTGTGAATAATTGCCAAATAAGAGGATTAATCTGCAAACCGTCCAATGGAATGTGATACAATGTCAAAATGTAATTAATATGCTTGGCCTTCAGGGTTGGATATGTCTGTTGAATAGAACAGATAACTCCTGATTTTATCATAATATGGATAATGCCATGTGCGTACAAAAATATAGTTAATAAACCAGGGTGTATGAAACTGAAAGCTGACATTCAATAATGCGATTACTAAGGTATGGGCTTTTTTAAAAAAAATATTTATTTTACTTTAGGTGCATACTATATTCAATCTGTGAGATTAGCAAATTATTCTAAGATACTTAACACTTTAATACAAAAGTGCCCTAATCTATTGAACACTGTGCTCTTTGTTTACATATAAAGGCACAGGGCTCCCAGAACATTGTCCCCTCTCGTGGGACTAAAAGCTGGGTTTGCCAGTTCTCGGCCAATGGGGCACACATGTAACTTAGGCCTGAGGTCAAGTAAAGCTGGTTTTTTTTTTTTGTTTTTTTTTTTGGTATTTTTTAAGTTTGTAAAATTTTGTCAAGGTAAGGAAGACTTTCTCTAGTTTAAGTAAATGTAAACTTATGCATGACCCAGTCAGTATCCGAGAAACAAAATCAGAGGAAATCATTATCCCATAAAGATTTTATATCTACCACAGCCTGGGATTACAGTTGCAGATATTTCAAGGTTTTAGACTTGAGTCTATTTCAAATATGCAGGCATAAACAATTCTACATTTGTATAAACCAAGGGGCTCTGGCTCTTCATCTAGTAGAGGAGGAATTACTCTAACTTTTCTTAGGGTAATAACAGGAAACTTCAAAGTGTTGAGAATCAGTGGCCTTTAACTAGACTGCGTAAGCCCATAGCTATCTCCTAATGCACAACATACCGAAAATACTGGAGTCAGAATAGAAAATTATGATTGACATTAGATCCAAGAAAGTTTTAAAGTAGTAAACATGTAACTATGTTATATGTCAAAGCAACGCTAGAAATTCAGAACAATGGTGCTGAATGGTAAAGAAAAGGCTAAATATGGGGCCTTCTTAAGGAACAGATAATGACTTTTTGCTTTTACATGTGGTGTGCCTATTCTGCATAGCTCTTTATTCTTAAGCATTCAATATTTACTCACCCAAGTCTTCTACACATACTTGTACATTTCAGCTAGAGATGTGCTATAAAAGATCCTAGCTTCTTTTTGGCTTATTATCTGCAATCCATCATTCTTTATTTATTGCCTAATGATGACCTGGAAAGGGAATAGTCAACACTCCTCCATCTTCAGTTAGATAATCTCTGCAAATAAAAACAAGGTTTATGGCTCCTTTGACTGCTGCAGGGGGAATACAAATCAAAATGCTGGCTATTCTGGGCGCTTCCCTCTTTTGTGATACCTTGTTAAGCCCAAGTGATTCCCAAGGTGTTGGGAATAGACAACTTTCTTACAAAATGTGGGCGTCAGCACCGGCTCTACACGTTGCAGAACACCCTCACATTTTAAACAGCTTGCTCAAATGAAATGTCTTTTTATCATCCTAATTGCTTTCATAAGTCACTCTGAAAGTTCTTATGTAATAAAATACATTCTAATCCTATTCCCATCCCATCTGTGGGACTTCTCTGAAGGTCAGTGTAACTTCACCTCTCAGTTCCTTAGCTCTGTTTGAACTGGCTTGCATTACAGAATGTGCACTGATTTTCTGATTAGATTTTATTTGCATTATACAGGTCAGTAATGAGTGGGGAAGCTGAGGAGAACAAATACTTGTTCAGTTCCTCCTCTGTGCCAAGCCCTGTATTAAGAGTTTTCATATGTTCTTACTGAAACCTCACTCAGCCCTAGGAGGCCATAGCGTTAATTACGAATTAAGAAAGCTGAAGCTCAGAGTAGTGAGCTAGCTGGTTAGTAAGACAAATCAGATTTAATCAAGACTTGTCTGATTCCCAAAGCCATGTTTTTCATCATACTTTCCATCTATTTAAGAAGCACTTTTATTCTGCTTCTTGTTTGAATGTTTGTCTGAGTCAATGTCTTTCTTTGCGTGTGGAGAGTTCATGTTTTCCCGCCGATCTATTTTGCAGACTAGCTTCCACAGTCCTTCAATTGCAGGTTCTCTGAAGTGCTTGTTGACTCACTTAGTTCTGGATTTTGATAAAAGACATCGACTATTATATGGTTTATCTTAATTAACAAAGTAAGTGTGGAGCATGTTTCTGCTTTTACGAGACGTGTCAACTTTTCGTCTTTGAGTGTCAGTATAGATGGTCACTGTATCGTGGAAGATGCAGGGTGGTGAGAGTGGTCATTCGCAAGAATCTTAATCCACAGTAGGCAATCTCTCCTTGGGTAAGCTTGGTAGTTAAATAAGACATGCCTAAGAGAATGAAGCACAGCAATTACAACATTTCTATGCTTAAGCAGTAGACACAAAAGGCTAAGAACTGGACAAATGCCACTTAGTCGCTTGACGGGTGCTTCATATAAATTATATCATATCATGTTACTTAAAGTGTATCAGAACATTTATTATTTAGAATTTGTTTAGAGATTTTCTTTATCTGTAGCTAGAAAAATGACCCTCATGGTTCGGACTGCAAGAGTGCTTGCCTCCAGTTGGCCTCTCCTGTGATCATCCACATGTGAACAGCACTTGCCCCATTTGCTTCCCTGCATCTGAGACATGCTCCCATGGCCTCAGAAACACTCCTTGGACCTGCATGATGGCTAACTGGGGAATGCATGCTTCCCAAACACAACTTAGGGCCAGTTTTAGATTGGGCTTTTTGCAATCCATACACCCTCTCTGTAGATTCAGTGATTCTCTCGAGTAGAGATGGAACTACCTTCTTTTTCCTATCCATTGACCCATCCATCAACTCATTTATCCACCCATGCACCCATCTTTTCACCCATCCATCCAGTTCCTTTCATGGGCTGGGAACACTGCTGGGCAGTGGTGGTACTGTAGGAATCGTGACAATCATGGTGCTGCCCTTAAAATGCCCTTTGTCTATTGAGAGGAAGGAGTAAATGCTAAACTGGTACCCAAATAAGAATTAAATTAAGTCTTCTTAAAGAGGAAAATAAGGTGTGGCATGGGTGCATAAGAAGGAAGCCAACCCTGGCTTGGAGCCACAATGAAACAGTGTGATATTACTTATGGGAGTGACTTTTCAACTCAGACCTAAAGAACAAACTGACAACCAGACGGAATGGGATGGGGATTCTTTTACAGGTGAAGGCGACAGCATCCACCAAAACCCTGAGGGGATGAGGAGCTTCTTTATTTTGGAACTTACAAAAAGTTGATGTGGTCCCCTTGCCCACCATTGCTGGAAGTTCCGCAGGGCACAACTTAAAGTGCTTTATGTGGAGGAGAGCTCAATCAAAAATAACATTCTTATTTGAAAAAGTTCTCCACAACTGTGGAGGTAAAGAGGGGTCTACCACATTGAAGGAAAAGCCCTTGCTTTTTCACCTAAGAAAAAAGACGTATATAAATTTAAATTATGATAAAAGAATAAAAGGACCCTAGGGTTTTTGAGACAATTAATTTCCACAGTCTTTGGACGCTAAAAGAATTCACCAGCTGCTTAAGTCACATTTCACTTGACGTGTTTTGCTTCCAATTTCTAATGTCTTAAGGGATGTACAAATAACTATTCAGTGACAGAAAATTAGAGCCACCAGATACGTCACTACTATTAAAGCTTTCTATTATTTTAATACCAGTTTTAAACTAAAGGCAACCAACCATTTAATCATATATATAAAGCTAGGAAATAATCAACATGTGAATTTTCTTTTTTTAGTCTTATTCCAGGGAGGCTTATTTTTGCTTCAAAACTGCTAAGATTTTATATAATGCTAGTACATGCCTTATTTGGTATTTCTATTTGTCATCAATTAGACATGGAGCAAAAATAGAAATTCAACCTGATGTTAGGTAGAAATTTTTCAAAATAAAGTTTTAATTTAGTTTTCCTATATTTCTGTGAAATTATAGGGAAAAAGATATAACATTAGCACTGATTTTGCTACTAATTTAAAATGCTGATTTACTTGATTTAAAACACATGCTGTTCTTCCTTAACAGAAAAAGTTAAACTCTTAAGTAGTGAAAAATACGTTCAACAAATGACAAATGATGGATGTTGTTATTTAAAAAGGAATCAAAGTCAGTCAAAATGATCCATGCCCGGGATCACCGGGGATGGAGGATCAACTGAAGAGCAAGTGCAACTAGGAGTTTCTGGTTCACTTCTGTGGCTTGTGGCACTAGAGAGTTGGTAGGGGGATTACTGAGAACAGCTGTTGTTCACAATCAGAAAGGACAGGTCTCCACCGAGTGTGTAAATTTGCTTTGATACAGAGTCTGGCCTCAAGCCTCTAGATGGTGATATCCTAACTTCTCCTTCAGGAGTGATTTAGAGTAACCAAATTCAGACTGAAAATAGACACACACACACGCCCCTGAGCACTAATTTATACCTGTATGAGTCATGAAATACGACCCCCCAAGCCTACTGAGGAAATGGTTCCTTCTCCCTCCTGGCAAGCTACACAGGAGGCTTAATTTTAATCAAAGCAGTGAAAGAGGTCAAGTGCAGCCTACCATGGGGGAGGAATGTCTGGACACATTGTGTCTGACAGCTCCAGCCCCATACAAGAATAAGCCTGTCAGGAGGCCTAGCAAGATCTAGTTATTAAGCCAGCCCATTCCTTTCCTTATATATGGCTGGAATATTCCTACCTTAGTTTTTGGGGTCTCTTTTCTCCCACTCAAACCAGTGGTTGTGCTGATAATTTTTGTAAGGCAACAGAAGTCTTGTTCCTCCATTACAAAAATCATTCATTCTTTGAATAAATTGTTATTGAGGGCTTCACTGTGTGCCAGGCACTATTGAAAGTGTTGGAGATAAAGCAAGAAAAAGTCAAACATCCCTGCTAGTTATTCTCTCAATAGTTAGGCTAGTACACTGCTTGATTATCCAAAGAAATCATTTCTCTACTCAAAGCTCTCCCTTTAAACTCTGTTTCCTGATGTGAAACTGGAACTATACAAATCCCATTTCTGCTTTTTCACCTGCTCCCTATTCACATCCACCAATAGCCCACACAATGGGACAGTCTAAGGAAAGTGGAAGAACCTGCTTTTTCCTGTCTAGCCCCTGGAGACTGTCTACCCTCACTTCCTGTGTGTTCCTTGTGGACTTCCTGTCTGTTCCAGGGGGCTTCCTTTCCAGCCCCAGTGAACTTCCTATCTGCCTCCTCATTTTCTGTTCACTGCGGACCTCCTGTCTGTCCCAGTGGGCTTCCTGGCAGGCCCCAGTGGACTTCTTATCTGTCTCCTCCCCTTCTGTTCACTGTGGGCCACCTATCTGTCCCAGTGGGCTTCCTGTCTCACCCCTGTGAACTTTCTGTCAGCTCCCTCACTTCCTGTTTGTCCCCAGTGGACTTCCTGTCAGCTTCTGTGGACTTTCTGTCTGTTCCCTCACTTCCTGTCTGTCCCAGGGGTGGACTTCCTGTCTGTCCCCAGTGGGTTTCCTGTCTAACCCCTGTGGACTTTCTGTCAGCTCCCTCACTTCTTGTCTGTCCTCCGTGAACTTCCTGTCAGCTCCTGTGGACTTCCTGCCTGTTCCCTCACTTCCTGTATGCCCTGGGGTGGGGAGGGTGGACTTCTGTTTGTCTCCAGTGGGCTTCCTGTCTGTCTCTGGTGAGCTTCCTGCTTCCTGTTCCTGTCATTCTCACTTCATCCTCACAGTGGCAGTTCATTCCAGTAGCAGCAGCTGATTCCAGTTTGTAGCTTGCTTGAAGAACCAACTGCATTGTTCTCCCTCAGAGTCCTAGTACCAGCCACCTCCTACTACTAAGGGATTTGAGGCCCAGCTCCAAACTTCTGAATTTTGAAAATCCCAGCCTCTCCCCTCAGCTCCTTCAGCCCCAGGGGCAGCACATTCTTCTTGTAGTTGTCTAGGATGCTTTGATACTCTTTTTAATTTTTCAGTTCTCAAATTCCTGCTTAATGTATGGTATTAATTCTCTGTCTTCAAATAATTTGTGTGGTTTCTGTCTCCTGACTTGACTGTGATATATACAGTTAATGATAAATACCAAGTAGAAAAATAAAATAGAGCTAGGAAGTGGCAAACAGGGACAGGAATGAAACAGGGACTGGGTAAGGTTAGATGTTGGCCAAAGAAGTCCTTAGCAGACTTCCTGTCTATTCCTTGTGGACTTCCTGTCTGTCCCAGTGGGCCTCCTGTCTGGTCTCAGTGAACTTCCTTTCTAAAAGGTAATATTTAAGAAGGAAAAAAAGGTGACATGCATGTTAGGCAGACACAATCAAGCTCCTCTCATTAAACCTCAGGCAAAGCAAGATCCTGCTTTCCAGACCTTGGTTTCATTTGGCATCTTTTACTCTCTTTGGTCTGGACTTTTGCTTGAGCAAGCACTCCCTTTGAAAGTAGATTTCAGGCATCCTGTTATTCACACAGTCCGAGGCCTGGATCATCCCCCAGAGTCACTGGACACAGGGATCATCTTCTGTTACTCCCAGGGGATCAAGTTTCAGGTCTGAGCATTACTAAGAAGTCATCTCTTAATTCCAAACTCTCCTTTTAAACACTACTTTGTAAGGCTGAGGCTGGAACTCTACAAATCCCATTTCTGCTGTGTCACCTGATCCCTATTTCATAAAGAAGAAGTAACATCACCAAGTGATTCTTGGTGAAAACAGTGCTGGACGGAGAATCTGAAGATGCATGCCCTAGACCTGTCTGAACTCCACCCAGCTTTGTGATATTGACCAAGTGACTCCACTTCACTTGGATCTCAGTTTCATCACTTCGAAAATGAGAGAAGTGAAACAAAGCCATAGATTTTATAGCTAAAATTCTCTAGTTATCTATTTTTTATTTATAACTAATAGTAAATTAATAGAAAAATCTGTCATCACTTCAAAGATGAAGTTCTTCTCCAGAAATACCTTATAAAACATTATTCAATCTTATGATATATGTTCACTTCTGTTAATTTCAAATTGCACTATTATATTTATTCTTAAGTAATTAGCAGAAAAGTCAGAAAGTATCTACACTGTCAATTAGTTCTTCACAACCACCTTAAATTTCCTAATCATCACCAGCTTTGGGAATTCTTTATTCAAAAACCTAACTTTTACTACATCTTTCCCACATGCCTCCCAAGACTGACATTTTCATCTGCTTATGTGATCAGCAGTCTTCTCAGCTAGTGATACCTTTCTTTCAAAACTTATAGTATCTCTTCTGATCATCCCCCAGGTGGGTTTTTCCTTTCTATTCCTGTTTTATTATCCTGATTCAAGAACAGTTTTTAAAAGTCAGTTGAAAATCTGGCAGTATTTCAGACAGTTTCCTAGGATTTATTGAGTGTTTTAGAAAAATCTCTCAATGACTAGTATTTCCAGGGAATCCCTGGAGTTTGTGGGTAGAAATAAAACCCCGTACAATTCAAACCAGGGCCTCAGTTTCAAATCAATTGAGAGCATAGACAGAACTGAGAATTACAGCCTTTACAAGTTTTCCAACATTTTTGAAAATAATAATTAGATTTCAGGAAAAATGATACCTATTCTCTGCATTAATGCCTTGACAAACATCATGTTTTATGCAAGAGGAGTTAAATTTCATGCAGATTTAATGCCAAAGGCAGTCGACAGATTGTATTAATTTTTTTCTAATTCAAGTACAGAACTTTCAGAAAATCCCAAGAAAAATCTGTTCCCATCATATGCAAGAGAAAATGTTTTTAAACAAGCCTCATTTAAAAATATTGACTAATGAAATTTCTAAAAAACGGTTTTGTTAAAAACCCTAGTGACTAAGCTATTTATTAATAAACTATGTACTTTAAAAGAAAATGGACAGTCTTTGGTATTAATCATAGCAAGAAGTGGATTATAAAACTAATTTTACATTTATTAATACCCAAAATACAGAGGTTGAGAAGATACAGGATTTCTATTTGTAAATTGGAGATACAATCACTCATTACAAGAACAAAAATGAATTTAGATTAATGTTTAACAAGAACTTTGGCATATAAAGATGAATAATAAAGAACTCCTGAAGAGTTTATAGTCTGGTATTTAAAATCCTGAAATAAATAATTATAGAATAAAGCATACATATGTGTTTTAACATTTACACATTGCAAATTTAACGTTAGACATGGCAAATGTGGTCACTAAGCTCAAACAGTGTTAGATGCTGAGGAAGATGGCACTGAAGTGGAAACCAATGAGAAAGTCATTACCCCTGAGAGAAACTTCAGGGGACACAACGCAACTCATGCCCGTGAGCTCACAGGTCCCTGTGAGGCGGCAACAGCTTCATGATTAACAGAAGCGAAATAGTACTGTGGTTTCAAGTGCTGGCTCTGCATTCCCATGTTTTGAAAAATTAGCTTTTGGATTATCTGTAAAATGGGGTTAATAAAGTGGTCCTGTGTCATAATCTGTAAAATACGTTAACAATATTGTCTATTGAAGACGGACCTCCAGAATGGCAATTTGAGGAGCATTGTGGGGTTTCACTCCAGTGAAACAACCACTTACTTGCTGAAAATTGCACACATGCATGCACACACATGCATCAACCATTTAAATTCCCTGGAAATTATCTTAAGGGCATACAATGTGGATAAAAAGATATTGAAAACATTTTAATAAACCTTGAATAGAACAGTGAAATTTAGTAGCATTTGAACCATGGTCTGCTCAGTTCTTTGCCTTGGCCCCAGCTCAATGTGACAGAAGTTCTTCTGCAGACATGTATAGCCAAGAAGATAAGGAATTCATATTTCCTTATCCCCCCCACCCACCAACCAACTTATATTCTGGGGCTCCACTTGCACTGCAGGACAGGCAAGCCACGTGCATCTGAAATTCCTTCAGTTCCATGCTGCAGAAATTCTACTCCAAGTAGGCATGGCCATAAGAACTTATTCTTTTTCTACCAAGCAACCCCTACACATAGAAAGGACTCTACTCTTGATAAGCCAACACCAATGAAACCCTGAATCCTTCCATTCCACTTCACTTGTAGGTTAAAATTTCAAGACAGGAAGCAAAGCCAAGGAAGGCAAGGGGTTACCATCCACAACAGAGATCTACTCATAGAGTATGGTGACACAGTGGGAGAAGCAAGTTGCTCTACAAGTACCATTTGCAATTCAGTGTCTTAGCGGCTTTGCCCAGGGGAAGGGACAGCCTGCAGGAAGAAGGATCTTGCCTCCAGCGTCTGATGTTATTTGGGACATAATGCAGGAGGTTCATGCCTAAGGGCATTGTCAAAAATAATAAAGATTTTGGTTGTGAGAAATTAAGAACGATTTATGACAGCAAGGATGACCCTGGTGGACAACATGCTAAGTAAACTAAGCCAGAGTCAGAAAGACAAATACTGTTTGATCTCACTTACACATGGAACCTAAAAAAGAAGTTGCATACATAGAAGTAGACAATAGAGTACTGATTAGAACAGTTCTTCCCAGTGGTAGAAAGGGGGAAAAAATGGGGAGAAGTCAGTCAAAGAATACAAGCTTACAATTACATAGGATAAATAAGTCTAAAGACTTAATGTACAACATGAGGACTATACTTAATAATATTGTATTGTATACTGAAAATTTGATTAAAGAGTATTTTAGGTGCTCTTACACCCACATATACACACAAACACACACACACAAACACACACACACACAGACATGGAACTATGGAAAATAATGGCTAGATTAATTTGCTTGGCTGTAGTAATCATCTCATATTGTGTGTGTGTGTGTGTGTGTGTGTGTGTGTGTGTGTGTGTGTGTATAAACCTGTTTTCATCTTAAATATAGACAATAAAAATACACTAAAAATAAAAATGAAAAAAGAAATAAAGGGAACCATGATGGCAATGTTGTACAGAGAATTGGAATGAAGATACATTTTTAACAGAAAGAAATAAAAATTTTGGAGTTGAAAAGTATAATATACAAAATGTAAAATTCATGACAGGCTTAATAATGTATTTGAACTGCCAGAATAAAATCAATGAACTTGAAGATAAATTGATAGAGATGGTGCAATCTGAAGAACATAGACAAAAATGAATGAAGAATAAGTGAATGGAGCTTCGGAGAAATGTGGGACATCATTTAAACCTATCAACATGTGCATAATGCGATATGCATAATAAACCACAGTGAGATAGACCGTTGACTTCTCACTGGAAACAATCGAAGTCAGAAGGCAGTAGGATGACATGGTCAAAGTACTGAAAGTAAAACAACAATAAACTGTCAACCAATGCAGAAGAATTCTACAGATGGCTATGGATCAACTGAGTCCTCCCCATTTTCTTTTTTGCCATTCTCAAGGATGACTGTGAAATGTGCTGGAAATGCAACATCATGAGATAGGAGGGAAAGGACAGAAACAGCCAGGTTCTGTTGCAGTCCCTGCCTTGGAGCATGATGTGATGACTGAATTGTGGAACTTGGCCAGCGTGTCATGTGCTAAGGTATAAAACCCAGGGTGGGCTGCTTTCCTAGGTGCCTCAGCCATGGTGAACACACAGACAAGACTTCACCCACTCAGGAAGCGGTATTGAGCCTTGTGCACCAGCTTGTGATGATCCCTAGGCTTCTGCTGTCCCTTGCTGCCTATCTCTAAGTAATAAACCTGCTTCATGTAACTTGTGTGTGGGGATTTCTGTCTTACCAAACTCAGACAAGGTTGCTAACCTCTTCACAGTGAATGTCCTTCACAAGCAAATAATGTCTACCCAGTAAATCAGAACCACAATGGATACCACTTCATGTTCACTGGGATGGCTATTTGAAAACAGAGAACAATAGCAAGGTTTGTCAAGAATGTGGAGGAATAGAAACCTTCAGACATTACTAGGGTATTACAAAATGGTACAGCCAATGTAAAAAACAGCTTGAAAATTCCTCAAAATGTTAAATGTTGAGTTTCCATATGTCCCAGAAGTTAAACTCCTAGGTATTTACCCCAGAGAAATGAAAACACATGTTCATACAAAAACCTGTGCACAAATGTTCACAGCAGCATTATTCACAGTGGCCAAAAAAGTAAAACAATAATGTCCATCAACTGACAAAAAATAAATATATGTGGTATACATACACAAAGGATTATTATTTAGCAATAAAAATGATAAAGTACTGATATGTGCTGCTACATGGACGAATCTTGAACATGTTACTCAAAGTGAAAGGGGCCAGTCACAAAGGCCACATCGTGTATGCTTCTATTTGTAATCAATGGCCAGATTAGGCAAACCTATAGAGAAAGAAAGCCCATCGGTGACTGCCTAGGATGGGAACGGGGAGATTGGAGGAAATGAGGACTGACATAAGGGCTTTATTTTTGAGGGGATGTAAATGTCTCCAATTAGATTTTAGTGATATTTGCAAACTTCTGTAAATATACTAAACACAACTGAATTATACATTTGAAACTGAATTAAACAATTTGAAATTATACACAACTAATTATACATGAGAGCTAATTAATAATAATTAGCTCTATTTTAATAAATGAATAGAGCTAAGACACACTGAAAGCATTTTCTAGAAAAGCAATAAATGTCCCAGACCTGTTGGCTAAACCTTGAGCATCCTCAAGACCTCGAACTGTTGACCACACATTTTCACTCTGCGAAGTCACACTTCACTCCTCTGCACCTGAGCAATTCATTTGTTGCCAAGAATCTAAGAATCACCTGAGGTTTTTCTCACTAAATATATGAAAATATTTTAAGAAAAGTGAAAAGCAAGTCATTGAAGTTTTGGCTTGAGCAGGCCTGAGGGAGGCAGGTAGATCATAGAGACTTAATGCACAATGTCTGTTTAGTCTTTCCTTTCTTCTTTATATAGCTGTATTCTAATAAATGAATAGAGCTAATTAATTCTTTAGGGGTGAGTTATGTCTCAATAAAACTGTTTTTTAAATGGTACCTATTTTCTTAGACTTATCTTCAAGCTAAGTGAGATAACAATTATGAAACCATTAGCAAAGTATAACATTCGATAAGTCATTGTTGTTCTTCGTGCTTTGCCATGGCCATCGCTGTCTCTTACTCTACAACTAGCCCACTAGGCCTACCCATTATTTAACCGAGTACTAGAAAGTACTTACTGAGGGACACGCACTGATGCACTTGTGGTTGGTGGTCACAACGGATCTCCAACGCCTCTTTGGCAGAGACATAAATATAACGGGTATCCTTTTTCCAAAAATTACCCTTATTTAACTAAATAAGAAATATTTTAAATCAAGATACTTGGTGGCAATACCAGGCTAAACTCTAGAAATAATTTTAGGGTTTACAGAGCTCATTGAGTGTGTTATACTTGCGTTTAATATGGAAATAGTAAGCTCTTAACATTTATATGTGACGTTAAGCAGAATCTGTGAGCGTGGCAGATGCCAGCAGTCTTCTCCAGGACTGCCCCTTCCTCCTCCATTTGTAGGCATCACATTCTAACTTTACTAGAAGGACAGGGCTTGGACTTGGTTCCTGGATAGTCTCCAAAATCCTACCCTGACACTCTCCACCTACCAGCAAGGCACATGGAGACACCCTCCTCTGGGTTCTTCTGGCTCCCTTGTCTGTCCTTGTTTCCTCCCCCAGTAGGGGACTGGCCTGTGTCCTGCCTCCCTCATTAGACAATAAACTCCTGGGTCCCAGGTCCACCAGGCTGCAGCCACATGCAAGGTCGTTCAGTACTCACATTGTCATTGTGAACATGAGATTTAATGTACAATGTTTGTTTAGTTTTTCCTTTCTTCTTTATATTTATTTACTATGAATAGAACAATATCTCAATGATTCACTTTCATGCTATTCCTCAAAGCAGTCATTAGAGGGCAACAGCAAAATCCTCCCAAACGCAGAATCTGAGAACCAGGGTGAAAAACTATATATCAGGTTGGAATTGCATTGTCTCTCAACTGTAAACCATTTTCTTTAATTAAATGATATAAGATATTATATAATAATTAAGCAATATATTCCTAAACTCAAAAGTAACAGTCTTATCTTACAAATTAGATAGAATACAATATAGAGCATTTCCTGCTAGAAGAAATTTTCTTTTCAAAGAGCTCTCCCCTGGGCTCTGCAACGATACCTCAGTAAGAACAGGGCTCTTTCAAATGCCTTTGATTTGTCCTGTCTTATGGCAAACATCCTAAACCTCACACTCTTAAGTCTGGTTGAGATCACATTTATTGTGACCACCTATGGAGAAAATGTCAGTAATGCTGGAGTACAGGTATTTGGGAGATTGATGGAGAAGACCTACAAATTTCTCCTCTAGCAGCTGCAGTATCAGGTGCCACTGTTTGTTATCGAGAAAAGCATTTTTTTTGTTATTTATAATGTATTTATCTTTCATTATAATTATGCCCTGGCGTTACTGTTAACTTTTCCTGTTAACTCCCATCAAGCTCAAACGCGTCAGAAATCAAGCTGCTGACAACCACCACAATTCAGGGAACAGGCTCCAGGGCAGGGCTCAGCCACCCTGGCTCAGGGAGACACTGAGGCCTCAGGGAGCTTCCATCCCTGCTGGTCTAGCAAGAAGCACCTCACCAATTTCCACAACCACATCCCAGGTTACCCAAGTCTGAAGGGCAGGGCACACCTCGCTGCCACACAGATGGCTTCCATTTCTGGTGTAAGCCTTTGCGAAAGAAAGCCAAGGAAGAGATATCTTCATTTTGTGCATTTCATGAGGAATTCTAGTCCATTAAGGAAGACTTATTTTTCTTGGGAGAGCATGGAAGAAATCAGTCCCATTGTCTTCGTGCTTAACAAGAGCGCCAAATCACCGCCACCCTAGCCCTGACAGCTCAACCCAAAAGCCTCTTACAAGTGAAATAGCAATGAGATCAACTCATATCAAATTTCTCTAAAAAGCAGAATGTTAACATTTGAAAACATTTTTATAGGATTTAGCATTTGCATACATTTAGTATTTTAAGGAATTGGTTATGAATTCAGCATCCAAAATTCACATATACAAAATCCTTATGAGATGTGGGGTCTGAATTCCCTCTCCTAAAAGAGGGAAGGAAGCCTAAGACACACTGAAAGCACTTTCTAGAAAAGCAATAAATGTCCCAGACCTGTTGGCTAAACCTTGAGCATCCTCAAGACCTCGAACTGTTGACCACACATTTTCACTCTGCGAAGTCACACTTCACTCCTCTGCATCTGAGCAATTCATTTGTTGCCAAGAATCTAAGAATCTCCTGAGATTTTTCTCACTAAGTATATGAAAATCATTTAAGAAAAGTGAAAAGCAAGTCTTTGAAGCTTTGGCTTGAGTAGGCCTGAGGGAGGCAGGTAGATTCTTAGCTTGGCCAGACAGCCCTCACTCTAATGTCTCTGTATAGGAACTGAGAGGGTGGTGACATGTACATGTGGCAGTGATGTCTCTGTAAATTGCACGTGAGAAGCATAGAAGTGATGTGTAATTCCAAACCCAATATGCAGACATGGGCAGTGCACCCCTGGATTCCCCAGTGCAGGACGACCCGCAATGCCCTGCCATGGATGAACGCCCTAATATGTAAGCCGGTGATCATCATCAGAATGACAGATGCCAAAGTCTTTCAAATGTCTGATCAAATAATCCTCTTGGCCAATCTTTTGAATACCGTCTTTCTATTCAAAATGACGACATTTCTCCAGTTTCTGTCAGTTAGAAGCTGTAAGTTAGAGTAAAAACATCCCCTAAGAAGATAAAGAATTCAGATTTGGCCAGTGGTTCTTATGTACAGTTTTCAAGCTGAAGGACTCTTCCACAGTAATTCTAGAATGGCAGCAGCTTGTGGGTATACACAAATAGGCCAGAAAAGGCATACAATGTGTTTTGGAAAGTTCTACTTGGCAATATTCCTCCTGCTTAATCTGCACTGCAGCACTAGAAGAGCATCTATCCTAATTCAAGGAAAAGTCCTCCATACGCTCCCCTTTCCACCATCACCAGTCTCGCCTCCCTACCAGGGACCGTGCTGTACTCACCAAGCCTTGGCAGGTTGAAAGGGCCACTGAGGAGTTTCTGTGAGATCGCAAAGAGCCCTGATAGAAACAGAAGTCTTCTGGTGGTAAAGTCTGCACAGACTTAGTGCCTCTCTTTCCCAGCGTCTGCACAATAAATCCAGGAGCCACCAGGCTGCTGGAAGTTCTTAAATCCACGTGGAAGTCATGCCTGGAGCCTTTCAGCCGAAGGTAGAGAGAGTCAGCCCCTGATGGGGCCACCGCTCTCCTCCGCCGCTGATGGTGCATGATTTCGTGGGACACATAATCGCCCCTGTGGTCAACCTCGTAGGCAGAGACCAGGTCATATTCTGAAATAACAAGAGTGAGGAGAGGCTGAGTTATTTCAGGATTCTGAGAAGGATCAGAAAGTCTTAAGATAGAAGATTACTTTACCACATGACCTTTCGACCCAGTAAAAAATGATGAAGAAAAACGCAACGCCTACCCGTACTCAATTCAAAGTGTGGAATACATAACACCACCGTTTAAAGGAAAAATGGTTAAAGGGGCTCCATAATGTGTTATTACCACCCTAGGAAATTCTACGACTCTTAAAAGGGAAAATAATTTACCTATCAAATGAAACCCAAACTGAAACTTTTAGGATGATATTTCATAAATTTGACTAATAACTATCAAATATAATCATTTTCTGGTTTTAAGACATTCCTGCAGTCATGTTCTTTCTGTTTCTCATTGAACTGATAAGAAATGTTAGCTTAAAAATATCCACAATTTTTCAAAATCAGTTAAAAAGTAAAATGCAATAGGCATACTTTTCTGCTAATTTTCAAAAATGTTTATTCATGAAATCATTGAACATGGAGGAGGAAAGACGGAGTGCACCCACACTCCAGGTCTACCAAATGTTGACATTTGGAAACGGTCACATGTGCATTTAAAACCATTGGTGTCCCTCCCATTGGCCTGGGTTCTTGGGACTTGATCAGATTTCACACTGAAGACCTTCTGAAGACATGCAACACTTTCATCTTCCCACTGTAGGGTAGAGTGTGCTGGTCTAAATCATATTCAAGAAAATTATTTCTTTTAAAAAGGTAAAGAAAACCCCAAGGAACTGTCAAATTTTGGGGAATCCCTGTAGGTCTGCAGGGCTGTGGTCAGAGGCGATGTTCCCAGTAATGCCTTCCATGTACACTGGTCACCACTCTCTCAGTAGAAAAGAGATGCACACCCTGAAGCTCATCCGGATCCTGGACAGTGGTCCTGGGGTGCTTTTCTGTAAATATCATAGTCACCTTCCCCAAGGAGTTTCCTCCCCTTCTCGAAAATGATCGTTGAGTTTTCGTGGTTACCAGCAGGACTTGTTCTCTCATTACCGCCATAACAATATCATCTGTGCTCTCTACAGTTCAGAGGGTGGTTGCTTCCGTCTTAGATGGGCCAGAACTTGGACAAGACGGGAAAGGGTAGGCCTCCTGCCCTAGCCAGACGTTGCTGCATGCCACCTTCTCAACTTAGACCTGGACTTTTAGGTCATTGGAAGGTAGCTTTACTAAAATAGTTTTTGTTAATGATTTGTTAGCTTGCTTTATACCTATTAAATATGTAAGTATTGGTACGTGTGCCTTCAGCTGTAGGGGAGCATGGGCCCTCCATGTGTTAAGAGAGGGTCTGCGTCCTAGCCTGCAGTTTTCTGCTTAGGAGAAAATAACAGCTCAGCATGATGCCAGCCCTTTCTCTAAGCTTCCTCTAAGATGTCTTTGAAAAGGATGTCAGAGTCAGGCCCCAGAGCAGATCTTTCTCCAGCCCAACAATGAGGAGGTCAGTCCTCTAAGGCTCAAAAGTGCAACTTCCTCTTACTAGTTTAAGACCCTGATTCTAATGTTCTGTATCTTCCCCTTTATTACCAACACATGCTGTGAGGAGACACTTCTGTCAGGCGTTTCATAATCAGGGCCCTTCTCTGCCTTGGCCTGAGTTGGACACTCTTTTTGGAATCGTAGGATAACATAGAATAACATCCTACACAGAGTCATTTGGTCAGAAGTGAACAGCACTCTTGGTTAATCGTATTTTTCTGGAAAAAGGAAGTTTCCCTTACAACTAAAACTCTCACTGCAGATACTTGTCCAGCAACTTCTGACCCATGTTGGCAGGTAATTGGTTACAGAGAAACGGAGAGAGGTGGCAGCTAGCGGACAGTCTGAACGGCAGGTGTTTGGGCTTGAGAGAATAGAATGAGGCCGAGGGTGGCTGGCAAGTCCGCACACAGGTATGGACAGGTACTCTGAAGGTAGCCAGATGAGGGGTCAGCATGTTCTGGTAGACATCTTGACAGCTAACCATTGAGATTTATAGCAAAGCCAGTAACTTGTGGTCTCATCGGTAACATACGTTGGAATTATTTAAAATTTATTAGGAAAACGAGAAAGTCAAAAGACTGGTGAAATTGTATGCAATGACAGGTGAAAAGGGAGAGCACAGCAGGATGCAGCTTGTCTGGCACAGGTGTGTGGATTCCCAGTCCGTGTTTGAGCCGCTCACAGATAAAGTGAAAAGTACACACTGGTTTGGTTTGCATTTCCCCAAGCCACTTTCCCCACAGCGAGACTTCGGCTTCTCTTGTGCCTGGGTCTCTGGATGAAGGGGAGAGGCCAGGGTGATGTAGTGATGTTAACAGTTGCCATGCTGCCCTCCCAGCCACTCAGGGGCATGCTCCTCCCCTCCCACCGGCTCCTACCACTGTAGCTGAGGCAGGGGAAGAGTGACGGAAAGCAGGATGGCTTGTTCCGAACAGTGGCAGGTTAGCACATTGTGTGTAAACAGGCGATTACTCTTTAAAATGTCAAATTATTCCTGCATGAAATAAGCCATATTCTTATGATCTTTATTTTGGAGTGCGGACAATATTTGTCCTTTATTGGAGGCACATATATTTATCATGCCAAATAACTACTGATAAGCCGCTTTTACATACACACACTGCTGTGCCAATAAACATTTAACAACTTGCTGGATTTTGGCGTCTGAATGACCTGGATTTTGGCATTTGCCAATTTCCCTGGTGTAAATCCTCCCCCACCACCCCGTGGCTGATTTCAATGACTGCCGTGCCATCACTGAACATGCAGTGTGCAGAGACACGCAACGGCCCCCCGTGCAGTACTTCTACCATGCAGATGCCACACAGGCCAATGGCATCAAGGGCCTAAATTATCATCCAATACAGTGAAACAATTATTAAATGATGAGTTTTGAGTATTGCAATGTTTTTAATATAATTGACCTCATTGTAAACTTATGTATTTTAATTTTTTACCATTATTAGTATCTTTATTAATATAGTACTTTTCCATAAACAGGAAAGATGTATTTAAAAGACTTCAAACACAACAATCTTGCAAGAAGAAAAGTTTTTCCTATCTAAAAACTCATATTTATAAATGATGGATTCCTAACCTCCACATTCAGGCAAACTCAGCTCCAAGAAGCCCTGCAAGGCTCCCGTGAGGCCCCGGTTGTCCTGGGAGAGTTCAATTCCGAAAGGCCTCGCCCAACCGACAGGAGCATCTGCACAGGCTCCACCCTTCACGCTCCTCCCCCCACAGTTGGCTGCTTAGATGGCACCTGACTGCAGCTTGCCCCGGACTCAAAGACAGAGCCTGTATTGTCCAAAAGCAAAGGAGTGTTCACCGGCACCCTAAAAGGATAGCAGGGAAGGAGAATCCAGGAAACAGAGAGAGAAGGTTGGGGCAGGTGGCAGGAGATGGACAGCCTTCTAAATAGAAATCAGTTGCATAAACAAAAAATCAGTCCACTACCAGCCACCTCTCTCAAACACTGCTGAGGTCAGGCAAGAAAAATGACACTACCCTCCTAAAGTCTGCTTTGTCAATGAGTTGCAAAACTCTTTGTCCTAGGAAATCACCCTGAGGAGATCATCCCAGATGAATTTTAAAAGGTTTATGTAAATATGTTCACAGAAGCATTATTTATAACAAGGCAAATATTTTAAACAATAATCAAGAACAAAGAATTGGTAACTAAATTAAAGCCAAGCTATAGAATGGAATATCTTAAAGCTCGTAAAAAATATACTCTAAAAGAATGAAATCTAAAAGATTATTTCACCATGTGAGGCAAAGTTCATAATATAGAAAGCTTTCAAAGTAGGTTGTAAGCTCTGAAGCCAAGGTGACAGTAACCTGTAAGGAACACAAGGCAATAAATAAATCCTTGTAGATTATCTGGACAAAATGCAGAAGGCAAATGATAGTAAGGACAGAGGGCGCTAGGGATAGATACTACCACAGTTCTGTTTTATATTCTCTGGTTGTTGTTATGCTCACTAATGAGCATGTGATTTTTTTTTTAAATTACACTTTAAGTTCTGGGGTACATGTGCAGGATGAGCAGGTTTGTTACATAGCTATACACGTGCCATGGTGGTTTGCTGCATCCATCACTCTGTCATCTATGTTAGGGATTTCTGCTAATGCTATCCCTCCCCAATCCCCCCATCCCCACAACAGGCCCTGGTGTGTGATGTTCCCCTCCCTATGCTCACATGCTCTCATTGTTCAACACCCACTTATGAGTGAGAACATGTGGTGTTTGTTTTTCTGTTTCTGTGTGGGTTTGCTGAGAATGATGGTTTCCAGCTTCATCCATGTCCCTGCAAGGGACAAGAGCTCATCCTTTTTTTATGGCTGCATAGTATTCCATGGTGTATATGTGCCACATTTTCTTTATCCAGTCTATCTTTGATAGGCATTTGGGTTGGTTCCAAGTCTTTGCTGTTGTAAACAGTACTGCAATAAACATACCTGTGCAGGTGCCTTTATAGTAGAATGACTTATAAGCCTTTGGGTACGTACCCAGTAATGGAATTGCTAGGCCAAATGGAATTTCTATTTCTAGATCCTTGAGGAATCACCACACTGTCTTCCAGAATGGTTGAACTAATTTATACTCCCACCAACAGTGTAAAAGTGTTCCTATTTTTCCACATCCTCTCCAGCATCTGTTGTTTCCTGACTTTTTAATGATCACCATTCTAACTGGCATGAAACAGTATCTCATTGTGGTTTTGACTTGCATTTCTCTAATGACCAGTGATGATGAGCTTTTTTCATCTGTTAGTTGGCTGCATAAATGTCTCTTTTGAAAAGTATCTGCTTATATTCTTCACCCACTTTTTGATGGGGTTGTTTTTTCCTTGTATATTTGTTTAAGTTCCTAGATTCTGCATATTAGCCCTTTGTTACATGGATAGATTACAGAATTTTTCTCCCATTCTGTAGGCTGCTGTTCACTCTGAGGGTAGTTTATTTTGCTGTGTAGAAGCTCTTTAATTAGAACCCATTTGTCAGTTTTGGCTTTTGTTGCAATTGCTTTTGGTTTTAGGTCTTACGTTTAAATCTTTAATCCATCTTGAGTTAATTTTTGTATAAGATATAAAGAAGGGTCAAGTTTCAGTTTTCTGCACAGCTAGCCAGTTTTCTATGGCTAGTCAGTTTTCCCAAAACCATTTATTAAATAGGAAATCCTTTCCTCATTCCTTTTTCTTGTCAGGTTTGTCAAAGATCAGATGGTTGTAGATGTGAGGTGTTATTTCTGAGGCCTCTATTTTGTTCATTGGTTTATATATCTGTTTTGGTACCAGTGCCATGCTGTTTTGGTTACTGTAGGCTTGTAGTATAGTTTGAAGTCAGATAGTATGGCATGTCCAGGTTTGTTCTCTTTGCTATTTTGTAATTAGTTTACACACCAAGAACAATTTGCAATAATAGTTTGAATCACACACTACTTTAAGCAAAATGTATGGCTACCAATTAGTTAATTCAGAACCATCTCGTCTAATGGATACCTCAACAGGCGAAAGTAAGCTGACCCCAGCAGTCACCAAGTGTCTTCTAGCTCTTCTGCTCCAGGTCAGAGGGAAACAGGTAACACTTTTGAGCTGTGTCTTTTCTCTGGTGGTATAGAAGCTTATCATGGATGTTCAGTCTCACACGTTAGCATTTTATAATTAAGGAGCTAAAGTGCACAGAAGGTAGGGGAGGAGGGTGTGCTGTGTCCACTGGGCTAGAACTTCACTGAGGAAGGTTCGCCTCTTCCCCTTCGAATTCTCACCAAGCAAGGTAAGTGGTTTTCATGGAGACTCTGGGCTGTGACAACAGCTGAAATGCCAGGTGTTCAGAGTAGCACGTGGGCACCCCACTCCCAGAGGGGGCTCTAAAGTGGATTGAATCGCTCCAGGGGAAAAGCACACTTAGGCAGGAAGCCTGGCTTTTCTTCTTCCTTATTCTCTGTCTATAATGTGCTTCTCTTAAATGAGACTTCATAATGCCATAAACTATTCTGGAAATCTCCTGAGTCCCTCTGGAATTTTCATGATTTTAGGGAACAAGAATTTTTTTTACAAAAATCTTACTTAAAAAGGTGAATTAGAATTAAGTTTTAAAATCGTAAGCATTAACTTTTACTGTTGTAAGCAAAACACTAAACGAGACAAGGACAACCACAAGAAGATAGGCTGTAAATAGACAGATAATTAACTTTCTCTTGTAAGTGCACCATGACAATTATTTTTTAGACATTTTATATCATTTGCAGTTAGCGCCCTCTGGTGGTTTTCAAAAAGGTCCTATGGGGAGAGTCAATCTCATGTTGGTCACCTTATACACTATTTGTATACTCATTTGGTAGGGAAGAATTTCAAAAGTTAATGCATAAATTCTTGCCTTATGTTATTTTATCAAATTAAAGTAAGTATACTGAGAAATTCTGATTTATAAGCTCTTTAATTTTCTAGATCTCCTGGAAATTTATCGAGAGAATCAAACGTAGTTCTTCCTACAAAAGTAAACTACTATTAACATTTTATACCGCAATTCACTACTGGTAACAATGCAAGATAATATTTATTAACTGTCATTGGATGGGTTCAGGTTAAAAATCCACCTAGCAACCAATGTGACACACCTGCTTTCTCATTTACCGATGCAGTATGAAGACACGGAGCTCCATTCCCATAAGACAGCAAAATTTGCAAATGTCACTTGTAAGTGGCAGAAGTAAAAGCATGTATTGAAAAAGAGTAATGACTTGCCCTCATGTCACGGCCCAGGGCATGAACATTGCCGATGGTGTCACAATAAGCTCAGCCGGTTCAGGCACTATTACGTTTGAAGGATGCCCTGATTCTTGGAGCATTAACTTTAGTATTAGATGTTAAGCACTGAGGAAAGATGGTCTTCTTTCATTTCTTTCACTGAGAATGAGCAAGGATACAGAAATACTTCAATTTATAAGGAAGGAGGAAGAGGAGGAGGAGGAGGAGAAGGGGTAGAGGGAGGAGGATCGGAAGAGGTAGGAGGGAATGGAAAAGGGAGTAATTTGCTCTTTATGACGGATTTCATGCATACATTAATAGCTTTAGATTCTTCCTAAACTCTTTAGAATAAAATAAAATGAATTTCTTTGCCTTTTTCCTAATGTTACATCAATAACGCCAGCAAACCGTTTTGCCAGGGAATAAAATATAAATATTGGTGGAATTCCACTCATCGGTGGTCGCTCATACAGTTAAAAAAAAAAAAAAAGTGTGCAGCAGCATCTTAAAAGTAGGGTTCCACGGAGTCATGAGCATTCACAGCACCTAATAAACCAGCGGCACAGGGATTACGAGCCGCTAAAAGGCAAGGATTAGGAGCCCCGATCTCGTGGACTTACCGCCCTTCTCCATCCAGCCCGGCCGCTCCGCGGGAGGGGGAGGACGCGGGACGCTCGGGCTCCCTGACGCTGCCGCTGTGGGTCCCGGGGCGCACGCAGGTGCCTGCGGAAAACAGCGGCGACACGGCGGTGAGACTGCGGGGTCGCGGGAGAGAAGCCGCGGGGGACTCGCCTCCAGCTGTCGGGACGCGCGGTTTCCGCGCGCCGCGGGGAGCGCCCGGGACTCACCTGCTCCGCCACCTGCGCCAGCAGCAGCCACAGCGCTGCGCAACCTCGCCATCCGCGCTCGCGGGGCTTCATCCAGGGGCGCTCCGAGGGGCTGGGGGCCTCCGGAGGGTCCCCGGCCGGCAGCGTGCGAGCGGGCAGGGAGGACCCGACCCCGGCAGAGCACGGGAGGATTCCCCACAGCGACTCCACCGCCGCGCTGGGGACCCACAGCGGCAGCTGGGGTTATTACTGGGGCTCCTCGCGGCGCGGGGGGCGGAGTGGCAGCCGCGGCGACGGGCGGCGGGAGCCGTGGGAGAGCGAAGGGGGGGGGGCGGCCAGGGGAGAGGGGAGGGGAGGAGGCGAGGGCAGCGGGGGTCAGAGGACCGAGGAGGGGAGAGGGCAGGGACAAAGAGCGGAGGGGAGGAGGCGAGGGCCGCGGGGCGCTGGGGCGGAGGCGGGCGGGGAGCAGAAGGGAGGAGTGGACCGCGGCGGCGCCTAGGGAGGCGGAGGCGGGAGGACTGAGCTGACCCCCGCCCGCAGTTCGGGCAGCGCTGGGTGTGCCGGGACCACGCGGCTGGAGACTGGACAGGCCCCGGCGCTGGCGGTGCACAGCGTGGATCTCCGGCTGGTGCGCGCTCCTGCCCTGCCCCGGGGCTGAGACTCCGCGGAGCTCCGGCTGCTGTAGTTGCTCCGCGGGCTCCCACCCAGGGGGCCGCACCGGCGCCGCCAGAGGCCGGGACACCTGCAGCCCGCGGAGCGCAGCGGGGCTGCGTCGCTGTGCCAGGGCACAGCTGTGGGGACACTGGGTGCAAAAACGGGGCGCTCGGAACTAGGGGAGCCGCGTACCTGCTTCTAAAAGCATGTGCGTCGCTCTGGAGTTTGCGGAGCGATCGGAGACCACGCAGCCGAAGAGGAAGCTCTTCCCGGGCCGTCTGCCCCGGGAGGTGGAGGCGCTCCTGGTCCCGGGGTCACGGACGCCCTCGACTGGCCTGGCCGCGGGTGGCGGTGACTGGCTGCTGGGTGCAATCCCTAAGGAGGTTTCGGGGCTGCGGAGGGGCCGGGGCCTCGGCCGCCTCAGGGGTCGATCGGGCTGCTGAGTGGACAAGGCGGGCCAGAGTTCTGCGTAGCTAGATGGGGTGTGTTAGGCGCGGGTGGACCTGTGCCTGGGTGTGCCCGGGTGTACACCAGCACCTGACTGCGTGTGCGCGAGGACATGCTGTGTGCCCTCAGGACTGCGCGCGTGGGAGTGCGTGTTTGCACACATGTGTGCGTGTGCGCTCCCCTTCCCTGGCTGCTCTCCCCCCCTCACCTTCTGGGGCTTCTGGGTCTTCCGCTGCCCTTTGGTTCCAGTGTCCCTCATAGTCAGCTTAGCCGGACATTGCCTCTTTTGCACACTTTGGAGAGGGGGAATGAATGGGGGAAATGGTGTCCTGGCCTCTGGCTTTTTTGTCCAGCCTGTCCTGTCTCAGCCTGTGGGTCCTCAGGGAGAGCTCCCAGCAAGCCTCCTGCTAGGGCTGACCTGAAGCGCCAGCCCCCAGGCAGGGGCAGCAGAACCGCCTGGCTGTGTGTGGTCATCCCCATTCCAGAGCGACACACGCCCCTCTCTTACTCATTTATTTGAAATCATTCTTCAAAAGTGCAACTATTTTTTACTGTTTTTAGGCTGGCATTGCAGGACGTTAAAACACCTGGCACCCTTCCCGTCTGCCAATACCTAACAAGTGTCTGCCTCAGCTTACACCTCACGGAGCTTACACTTACCTGGAAGGAGGGTTGGCCAGTGCCTGGAAGTCTCCAAAATCTCCTGCCTGCCTGCAGAATTTCCCTTGTCCTGAGTCCATTGCATGCTTGATAAACGGGGATCTCTCCGTACTTCTAACGACGCCCAGTGTAACATGAAAGGGAGTGAGATTTTTCGAGTCTGATGATCACATGGAGATACCCACAGGGGCCTTCTTCTGTAAGTTCAAACAGATGGAATAAAAGAAAAATGGCTGATATAAAAGGATTCACTCTTAGGGTGTGCTTAAAAAGAGTGAGAACAGAACATTCTTTATAATGACTAGTTTCCCGGTTCCTCCAACTGCGCGGAATTCCGCGCTGCTCCCACAATATGGATGTCTCCAGCTAACACAGAGGGGTGGTCAACTCCAGCCTCCAGAGGCCAGGTTGGGAGCTGAGATGCGCAACACACAAGAGGGCAGAGTTTAAGAACAGCCATCCAACATGGTGCACGATGCAGTAACTCACAGCTGTCTGTCAGTCTCAGGGAGGGATGGAGAGGAGGGGAGGGGCCCCGACAAACTGAAGTACACATGTCTGCCTTAAAAGGGACTGTTCTTTGGGAGGCCGAGGCGGGTGGATCACGAGGTCAAGAGATGGAGACCATCCTGGTCAACAGGGTGAAACCCGGTCTGTACTAAAAATACAAAAAATTAGCTGGGCATGGTGGCCCGCGCCTGTAGTCCCAGCTACTCAGGAGGCTGAGGCAGGAGAATTGCCTGAACCCAGGAGGCGGAGGTTGCGGTGAGCGAAGATCGCGCCATTGCACCCCAACCTGGGTAACAAGAGCGGGGGTAAAAAAAAAGGGGACTGTTGGCACTCCGTGGCCAGAGCATGGGGTGTTGCCATACAGTCTGGGGGCCCAGACCTGCCTAATTTTAAAAGGTAAAATGGAAGTCCAAATATGTACATGGAGTTTCCTCAATTTAAGTGTGTCTCAGAAAGGTAACCCTGAAGACAAGTATTGGAAGGGTCGAAACAAATCTCCAGGCTCAAAGTCCTTCACTTTGCAGCCCTTCAAGAACTTAGACTCTTAACTTTGAGGTCAGAGTTCAGGAAAGTAATTTTGTCATCGTTTGTTTGGATCCAGGGTCAGAAAACTCATGACTGCCTAAGATCAAATCTGGCCAGCTGACTCATTTTGTAAATAAAGTTTTATTGGAACGTGATCCATTTGTTTGCAGATCGTCTGTGAATGCTTTCACGATGGCAGATTTGAGTCATTGCCACAGAGACTGCGCCCTGCAAAGCCTACACTTTTCACCATCTGGCCCTTCACAGAAAAATGTTGCAGTAAATTATTTGGACCATTCACAGTTAGCACTTGTTTCCTTTCAGACAGAGGGTCTCATTACTTAGGAGGTTATTTTGAATATCAAGTAGGTGTTTGATAGAGAATAAAAATTGAATCAAAAATAAAAACGAAGTGCTTAGCAAAGACTGGGAGAGAGTATCTCCTAACTGCTGTGTGCTGATCCATGCCCAGAGCCCTTTCAAATCAAAGGATCTAGGGCTCTTTCTCATGTGGAAACAGATGGCCTTTTAGATTATAAGGATCAAACTTTGTCATAGCCCTTTTCTAAACTGCATAAACTTTAAACTAAAGCAATGCAAATGGGCACGTTACCTTGTCTGTAAAACCACCGTCCACTGAAACAGAGAAGTGGATGTGTTTGTCCCCAGTGAAGATCCTGTTTAGCCTGTAATTCTCTTCCTTCCTCATCTCATACCCAGCTGAAACTCATCAGGTTTCAAAGAAATTACCATTGTGTTGGGCATCAGCA
Source organism: Sapajus apella (assembly GCF_009761245.1). NCBI lineage: Eukaryota > Metazoa > Chordata > Mammalia > Primates > Cebidae > Sapajus > Sapajus apella. The sequence continues at coordinate 37,360,584 of NW_022436951.1, forward strand.
CTTTTCTTTATTGGAAAAGATCACAAGGATTGGATGAAAATGTATTTTGTAGTTCATATTGTTTTCTGAAAGATTAGTCATTCTTTATCACTTCATAGAAATTTTAAGAGCACAATTTCATTGAAACACAAACACAATAATGTCAAATACCTTTCCAGTGTGGAGGCCTGTGGGCGGCTCTTGTCCTTCTTTGCAGGTGTCAGGTGAGAAAGCCAAGCCTCAGGAAGGTAAAGCAGGACTCCTGGCCCCTCAGGGTCAGCACGCTTGGGCCTCGGACACTTCCTCCTTCCCAGCCCCCCTCTAAGCCCCGCTGCAATAAGATGATGTGTGGGCCGGAAGCAGTGAGGCGCCTCCGCCTCTCCCAGTGCTGACAGTACCCCCACAATGTGAAAAAGTCACAGTAAAAAACAAGAAAAGGAGATTTTGACAGGAGAAACTTTAAATGAATTACATAAAATGTAGAACTCACTATGAAGCTAGACTCAGCATAACTTGAGAAATGAGAGGGCTCTGGAAGACCAGCCCCTCCGGAATGGTTGGCAACACTGGACACTGCCCCTTGGGCTTCCTCACTGCCCCTCGGCCAAGTTCTAACTGATTCCGAGCATCGCAGCTCAGCAGTGCTAATGGCATGAGCATGTCCTTCAAACGCCTGGCGGTAACGAGATCATGTCAGCCAGCGGTTTGCAGGAAGATTCTGTTCGCCGCTACGTTCTTGCCTCTGCCATCCTCCCTAACTTTGATGCTTGACTGTTTTTAGTAAAAAGAAAAAAGGAAAATCAGGAACCAATGAGGACAGACAATAGTAGATTCTCAAATTTACAACATGGCATTTAGAAGCCCCTTTCCTTTTATTATTAAACACTGAAACATTTACGTTAAATGGTAACAATGCATCTCATTATACGACAATTAGTACTGTCATATCAATTATGTACCATTTTCTAATAATAATAAATTGAGTGTTTGTTGTTATTTTTTTGTTATTGCTATTGGTATTCCACACCGTCTCTTGCGTGACTCCCTTCACTCTCCCCCAGGGCTGAAGCTCAGTCACTCAGGCACCTCGGGAAATAAGCCTCAGCACTGTTCTCTGCAGTCCTCTGGTCCGTGCTAACACTGGCTTCTGCCACACATACTTTCTTCGAACGGGTGCAAAGGAGGCGTAATTGGCGGAGTTCTGTGTCTCAGTTAGCTATTGCTGCACAAGAAAATACCCCAAAACCTGAAACAAAGCCAGTCCTTTTTGCCTGTGCATCTGCATGCTGGCTGGTTATCTGTGGTCATGACAGGCCTGCTGATCTTGGCTGGCTTCATGCAGGTGTGCCGTCAGCGGGCTTGGGTGGTTGCCTGGGTAGACTTGGGCTTGCTCAGATTTCTGGAGCAAGTGGGCAGATCCAGCTTTATTTCTTACAGTTTATCACCCTCCTGCAGGCCAGCCTGGGCTTGCTTTGTGGGTGATGCCGGGTTCTGAGAGAGAGTTCCTGCATGGAAGACCTTGAAGACCTGGGCTTGGGGCTGCTGTACCCACATGACTGCTCTTGCCATATCCTCCTGGCCAGCTCTATAGGCAGCTCAGGCACAAGGAAGAGCCTCTGCTGCTTCCTGTGAGAAGCTGCAAAGCCATATTGTGAAGGTGTGAAGACACAGAGGGGTAGAGAAAGCTAGGTCATGCCTGCCATCAGTCTGCGGACTTGCATTTCAAAACTCACCATTTGTGGATTTTGATGTAGGGAACATGTGGGTGCTGCTCTCACGTCACCTTTGTCAGTGACCTGAGATACAGACTGGATCTAAGGAATGACATTTCCTGCGTGATGCCTTCCCAGAGTATCTGCCCCATGGGCAGTGCCAGGCGGAGGACAGAGGTACATGGGTCAGGGCTGCAGTGCTGGCGGCAGTCAGGCTAAGGTGGGAGGTGGGGCTGTTTGAGAGGTGGCTTTCTGCACCTTCTCCCAGTCACGCTCTCCACGGTGGTTAAGAGCCTTGGTCTTCCTCATTTATTGGAACACAGTAGGTTAATCATTGTTTGTGGCTGAGTCCGCACACTCCGTTTCTTATGCTGAAGGGCTAGACTCCAGTACCTCAGATAGGGACCTTCCTTGGAGATCGGGTCTTTACTGAGGTGATCAAGTTAAAATGAGGTCTTCAGGGAGTGCAGACTCATGCAATCAGCTAGAGCCAATGACGTCTCTACCCCAGGAAAGAGTGTGGAAGCGCGGAAATGTGAACATCACTGCAGTCCTCTTTCCACCCTAGGGCCTAATGGAGGACACTCTGAGACCCCACCCCGCTCTGGAAGGGTATGGAGGTGCCTCCGTGAGGGGTCTTCAGAGGAAACACTCATGTGGGATCTGTGGCCTGCCAGCAGGAGAGCTGGGGGAGGCTGGCATCTTGAGGCTGTTGGCACCAAGTGCAGGCGGAGGCCTTGGGCCAGCAGGGAGGCGGCAGGACTCAAGTGCCCAGCAGGGAGGCGGCAGGACTCAAGTGCCCTGTGCTTCCTCAGGGATGGCCCCTGGGCTGAAGGCTCAGTCCCCCCTGCTGCACCTGGAGGACTGTGAGCACTGCAGTCAGCCCCAACAAGGGAGGAGGTTCCCGCTGCCCCACCAAGAACAGCCTGCTGCTATGCCCATCCTGGCAGGGGCTCCCCTCCCAGTCAGCCCCACCCTGAGAAGGCTCACTGGGCCATGGGCCTCCCCCTGTGCTCAGAGTCCCTCAGGAGTTGTGAACTTACTGATTTCTGGACCCATCACCAGAGCCCAATGTCCTGGGTAAGGGCTAGTGCCTGGATGTCAGGATTCAATTTGGAGAATTCCGTGGGGTGATTCTATGATTGCAGACACTGAAACAGAGCTGGGGGAGAAGAATCACACCAGGCAGCTCCAGCTGAGCGGCTGGGAGGGTGACAGTGAAGACACTGAGTGTCCGTCGGGGGAGATGGCTCTGTGTACAACACTGTGCCCAGCCCCTTAGATATTCTCTGCCATGAAGGTGACCCCACCCTGAAGCATGTGTGCAGTGAGTGTTCATGCTTCTGTGTGTGCAGGAGTGGTCTGGTTGGAGTGTGCATATGAGAATGTGTGTATGTGGACATCTCTACTTATAATGTAAAGCAAGTTCCCAAGTCATGTGCATATTGTTGTTTGAGTTTTTAAATGCTAAGATTTCTAGAGAAAAAATGTGCCGGTGATTCCTGGTGAGAAGCAGGGACTGTGGGCCTCATGCTAAAACACATCTCATGCTGCTTAGGTTGTAATGGCATTATGTGTCACTTCTGTACATTTTTTAAAAAGCCAATAAAATGAATTTTAAAATATGGAATTAATGCTTCTAATTTGAAACCAGATGTTGGCATGGTTAGATTTTTTCTCCTTATCTCACTTTTAAGCAATCAACGAATGACTTTTAAAATCTAAGAATGGCACAGCCATCATTACTCCTGATTTTACTATTCTGTAAGTAATCATAATGCTATGATTCGCCAAGAAATGTTGATAAGCTTAGTTTTTACAAACTGGGCTATGAAATTTAGATTATGTTTTCAGCAATGTCATTACTTCTTTAAAAAAAACTTTCGGAAACTTTTTGTAGAGACAGAGCCTTGCTGGGTTGCCCTGGCTGATCTTGAACTCTTAAGCTTAAGAGATCCTCTCGCCTCAGCCTCCCAAAGTGCCAGGATTACAAATGTGAACCACGACTCCTGGCCCATTCATTCTTCTTGGAAGAATAACTACATTGGACAGAGCAGTGGAAAAACCACTTTTCTCTTTAATTGATAAATAAGAAGAAAACTGGAGTCAGAGGAGGTCTCATAAGGAGAAACCCTCTGAGTGGTCCACAAGAAAAAAGAAGAAAGAGTTTATGGGCTCCAGAAGGTGCTGTCCCACCCAGGCACAGAGCGGGCACCCCCTTTTCCTGCCCCTTCATTCTCTATCACTTTAGCGTCCCCTTCAGCTCCTAGGGAGGTGAGGGGGCCTGAGTGGGGCACAAGGCACAGGTGGCCTTCCTGACCAGGGATGGAGGCCGTGCTCAGCGTCACCACCCAGCGGCAGAGCCAAAGCCCCTCTGGGAGGCCAGTGGGCTGACCGGGACTGTGGGGTGCACGAGGCGGGGCTCTCCCCCAAGTCCTCCCTGCCTGATGCCTTCTGTTCCTGTGCCACGGGGCCCTGGACACTGCTTCCCTGCGTGCTTGACCCTTCTTCAGAAACAGCCCCCTCTTTCCGTGCCTAACCCTGGTGCAGTGTGAAGCTAACTTCAAAGAAATGCAAACATCTAGTACTGTATCAGCATCGTGTTGCCCAAGAGGGAACACTCTCATAATGAAAAGGGCTCTTGGAGGCCAAATATGCTCCTAAATGGTGTGGTACGAGGGGTGCTGAAGCAGAATCCCATCAAAAATGACCTGTCTGCTTCTGCAATCACTCTCTTCCCTCCCTCCACCTCTTCTAGCTTCCAAAGAAAATCCAATCCTACACCACAGGGAGTACTTAGTGCTGTCTGGTATCTGAAATCATTTCTTCCCCAGTTTCTAAAACATTCTGTTCTTTCCTGTGCACATTAAAAAATCATGTCACTGGGGTGGGGCACAGTGGCTCATGCCTGTAATCCCAGCACTTTGGGATGCTGAGGCGGGTGTGTCACCTGAGGTTAGGAGTTCAAGACCAGCCTGACCAACATAGAGAAACTCTATCTCTACTAACACGAAATTAACCAGGTGTGGTGGTGCAGGTCTGTAGTCCCAGCTGCTCCGGAAACTGAGGCAGAATTGCTTAAACCCAGGAAGCAGAGGTCGCAATGAACCGAGGTTGTGCCATTGCACTCCAGCTTGGGCAACAAGAGCAAAACTCTGTCTCAAAAAAAAAAAAAAAAAACAAAAAAACAAAAAAACATGTCACTGTGTCCGCCACGCACAGAACTCCTGTACTGTAGTCTTCCTCTCACCGTGTATTGCTCATTTCAGTGCTGTGAAGGTGTCTGCACTTGGGGCAGCTGGAGCTGAAGAGTGGGGTATCCAGGCTCTGTGGAACCTACACTTTCACCTTTGGGGGGTCCTCTTTAAGATAAATTGTACACTTATAAATACAAAATGGGGACTAAGCTTTAGAAAGCGTCAGTGCAAGTGAGGGGCCCCAGAGCGGACGATTCATGAGGGGGGTGTGTGTGTGTGTGTATGTGTGTGTGTGTGTGTGTGTGTGTGTGTGTGTGTGTGTGTGTGTATATGTGTGTATGTGTGTGTCTGTGTATGTGTGTGTATATGTGCGTGTATGTGTGTGTGTGTGTATCCACTTCACGATCATCCCTGACCCTTTATAGTATCCCCGGTGGCCAGTCGACGTCTTGTACGCACAACTTTACCCCCAGTCCTACCTCCATCTTGCATTCCTCGAGCTCCTTGGCACAGCCATGGCCCAGCACCTTTGGGTTATTTGTGATGACCTCGGCTGGGATCTGGGACACTAGAGTGCTGTACTCATTCAAGCACATTTTCTAGCAGGACTGTATGGAAAAAGTTTAGACTATCCTGCTAACGAATGCCAAGACGTGGTGCAGACTTTGTTCTGGGTACGACTGGTGCTGTCAGCTGCCAGCCCACCTTTCCCAGGCTATGCATGATCAGAAACCAATGCTGCCCAGGCTCTTTTGCTGGAAGGAGCTGGGGAGGGGCACACGCTCTCCTTGTAGAGGCAAAGAGATGGACCAGTAAGGCAGAGGACAGGCGGGTTTTGGAATCATTTTGGGACAGGAAATCACCTCTGGGGAAGCACCCACCATGGTGTGGTGGGCAGCAGTCGTCTCTTAGGTACTCCTCACCCCCAAGGGGTTCCTGCCTCTGCCTCCCCACCCATGCCCTGGTGTGGAAGTCTCAGTTCCCTGTGTTGAACCTGCTAAAGTGGCCTCTGTTTTCCCCCCGACCTTGAATGCATCGTGAGCCTGTGTCCCACGTGGCACCTTCTCTGCTCAGGTCAGCATTCCTTAGCTCTGTGGTCCACAGACAGCCCCACACTTACTCTCCAGAGGAGCGCCGGTCTTCCTTTCTACGCTCTGTTTTCTATCACTGGTGAGAGCCACCTGAAAGTTTCTGCTTGAATGCAATCATGTTTTGGCTTAATTTTTACTTTGACTGTGACTGGCAAAGCCTTCTTGATATTTCTTTTCTCCTGGAGGGGAGATTGGCTCCACATTAACTTCCTTATGCCAGGTTTGGTCCTGGCTTTCAGTGTCAACATTTTATGTGTTTGCTATTGGTATTATTTCATTCTTACACTGCTTTAACAAACTACCTGAGACTGGGTAATTTATAAAGAAAAGAGGTTTAATGGGCTTACAGTTCTGCAGGTTGTATAGGCTTCTGCTTCTCGGGAGGCCTCAGGAAACTTACAATCATGGCAGAAGCTGAAGAGGAAGGAGGACCATCTTACTTGGCGGGAACAGGAAAAAAAGAGAGAAGAAGGAGGTGCTACACACTTTCAAACAACTGGATCTCATGAGAGCTCTATCGGAGAACAGCAAGGGAGATGTCTGCCCCCATGACTCAATCACCTCCCACCAAACCCCTCCCCACAAACTGGGAATTACGATCCACACAAGATTTGGGTGGGGACACACAGCCAAACAATATCATTACTTATATGTTTGTTTATACATCTTCTATCTGCAACCCCAAATTAGAAACATCTCCCCAAATTAATATTCTCATATGTTCTTCGGAACACGTTTATTATTTTAACACATTTGCAAAATTAAATTTAAATTGCTATTTATTTTCTTATAAGGTATGAAGCAGAGACCTAATTTTCAGGTTTTTAAGAGATTAAAAATATCTTATTTTTCTCAATTACTTGGATAATTCACTTCTTATCACCACTCATAGAAAAATTTAACTTTTTTTAATAAGTATTTTGAGTATGTTTTCTGTCTTACTACTGTCATTAAAACAGTTGTAATTGTTAGTGATATATTTTATTTTCCAATTATGATAGATTTCTAACACTAGCTGACTAGTATTCTCTTATTACTCTTTTTTAGCAATTTTCCATCTATTCTTGTTTGTTTATTCTTTCAACATTATCTTAGGTTTATTTATATCAAGTTTTAATACCCAATTGGAATTCTGATTGTGATCACATACATGTATGAATTAATTTAGGCAATATCAAAATCATTAAAATATTCAATATTACAAGTCAAGCAATACACTTTTCCATGTATTCCCATTTTAAACACGCTTCTAAATATAAAATGTGTATTTTTGTTCACACAGGTATTTAACATTTTTTATAATGTTTATTCCTAGGATATTCATATTTTTATAGAATTCAATTGGCTCATTGTAACTCATTTTATAACCAGAATGTTAAAATAATCAATGGCAGCCAGCTGGGTGCACTGCCTCAGAGCACGGGCTCTGAAACCAGATGTCCAAGACCCAGGGAATAAATCCTGGCTTGCCTACCTGTCAGGGGTGACCATGGAGGTGTCATTCAGCCTCACCGAGCCTCAGTGTCCTCAGCAGTAAAATGGAGATGATGATAATGACAGTAATAGCACTTACCTCATAACTGTTACGAGGATTAAATGAGTGAATATTTTAAAAAACTTAAAACAGTGTTTGAGACTTATTCCTGTTATACATGCAGGGTTTTCTTTTAAAATAAATAACTTATAGAAATGGTACAGGTACTTTATTGGCCAGTTTCCTCTGCTTTTATGAGGTCTAATAAACTTTCAGTTCTTTTGCTTGCTTTTTCCATCAAAACAAAATTACATTATCTCAAATAATTGATAACTCTCTCTCTCTTTTTTTTTTTTCCTGGTATTTACACCTTAGTTTTTCCCTACTCCAGGCCATGGATAGGGCTTCCAGAGAGAGCAGAATACTGGTGATCAGGAGGCCAGCTGTCTTATTCCAAACTTAATGAGATTGGCTCTTGCATTCTGTAACTGAGGATAGCATTAGCCCTTGGTTTCCAGTAGATGTGTTTTATGATGCTAAAAAGAGTTCTTTTCTAGTTTGCTAAGAAGTACTAGTGGTAAGGAGTATCGAATGTTTAACGTCATCTCTTTGGGTTAGTTTCCTTCTTCAACAAACCCAAATCTCCATCATGATTCTCATTCTGGAAGTTAAGAAAATGTGAGAAAGGGGGGATTTTTTTTTAACGGTTTAAGTAATTCTAATATATCCCTCTGGTGTGTGGGGGGGAGTGGATGTTTCTCCTTTTTCAATTTCCAAAAGTTTTAATTTTTATTTGCCCTATTCATTAATGTAATTACCTAACTTAAAAATATTGAACAATGCTATTCTTGAATTTATCCTGCTTTGTTTTGATATGTTTAAACTATATTGATTAATATATAAAATTAAAGTTTACATTTAAAGTATATTGATTAATTCAAATTTAGCATATTTTGTTGAGTATATTTTCATAAATAATGAGAGATATTGGTCAATTGTGTGTGTGTGTGTTGGGGGGGGTTGTCTGTGTGTTGTCCCTGGACATATTGGAGTGTAAGCCCTAAAATTAAAGATCAGTAGTATATGCTGTCTTGACATCTGGTAAAATTGACAACCTTCCTTTTTGGGATGAGGCAGCGTCTACTTATTCCTGAGTAGAAGATTTCCGTTTTCTGCCATCTCATGGACTTGTTCAAACAGGGCAATCACATCCTCCCACGGGAACAGGAGCGCCTCACCCTCTTGTTCCCACAAAGGCTTCTCCACAGCCCTTGTTGTTCGACCTGTTCCAAGTGCAGCCTCCTGTAGCCCTCCATGGAGAGCGGCGTCCTCTTCCCCAGGCTGTCACTGTGGGTGGCTAACAAACAGCGGCCGTTTCCACTTGCCCAGCGCCATGTGTCATGCACTTGACCCTCTTCATAACCTTAGGGCAGGAATTCCTCCCTCACCAATGAGACAAAAAAGATGCAATAAAAACCTGCCTGTCTCCCTTTCTACATTTTGCTTTTAGTGTTTTAGCCACTTGTAAAGTTAACTGGAAATTTTCCCAAATGATTTCTGTGTTCTAGAACATTTTAAACAAGTGAAAATTATCTGCTTCTTCATGATTTGACAAAACACTTGTACAATGATTAGAGTCTGATTTATTTTTGCCTAATTATTCAATGAGTTTTGTTGAATGGCCTGTTGTGTCTTCCTCCACCATCCTGAGAGCTTGTTTGAAGGTTTTAGCAGGGAGCACAACTACTCATGTACACTTGACTGAAGACTGGGCCTCTTCGGCTGGGTATGGCGGTCCCCTTGGACAGGGTGTGCAGCTTTAGGAGATGCACGTGGAGCAGTGAGGAATGAAGGGGACACCCAGCTCTCTAGCCAGATCAGCCCAGTCAACCCTGGCGATCAGTGGGGTGACAGATGCAGCCAGATTGCCTTCACTTTCCCTCCATCTTCTTAAAGCAGTTTTTCAGTTTATGTTTTCCTGTAAAAGAGTTCCTTTCATCGAGATCTTCAATCATTTTAGGATAGTTTCTTTTGCCTGTTTAGTTTTTTATTAGTCTCTCGTTAATCGTGTTTAATTAGGAATAATTATCTACTTGCTGAGAACCCACTATGGAGGTTCCTTTCCCCTTAACACTTATTACTCAGTGCGGAAGACAAAGGTTGAACAATTTCATTTTCAGTGATTGCATATTTTGAAGAAAAACAGAGGGCTGTGTGAAGGTTTATTGTGCCTTATAATTTTATTTTTGAACTTTTTTCAAGAATACATTTATTAATTGGGCTTTTCTTCAAACATTTTGCAAGTTTATGATAATATATTTTATGTCAATATATAAATACATAGTTCTTTCCTGTCTACATTTATAAATCTCATTCCCAGTTTTTTGTTTTCTTCTTAAGAAAGGGTCTTGCTCTGGTGCCCAGGCTGGAGTGCAGTGGCACAATCAGCTCACTGTAGCTTCAAACTCCTGGGATCAAGCAATCCTCTCCCCTCAGTTCCCCAAGTAGCTAGGACTGGAGATGCATGCCACCGTGTTCTAATTTTTAAATTTTCTAGTTAGTTAAATTTAAATTTAACTAATTTTTAAATTTTCTGTAGAGATGGGACCTTGCCTTGTTGCCCAGGCTGGTTGCAAACTTTTGACCTCAAGCAGCTCTGCCACTTTGAACACCCAAATCACTGAGATTATAGGCGTGAGGAACTGCACCAGGCTTACCCCCATTTCTGATCAGCAAAGTCTTAATTCTTGTCTGCATGTCCTCCATTGTAAAGTTAATTTTTCCCAATTTAATGTCTGTTAAATTGGAATTACATCTTAAAACTTAAATGTATGTTTAACATAACGGTGTGGTTTACCACACTTCCTCCCTGTCTTCCCCCCTCCTCACCCCCAATCCCTGCAAAGAAAACCCCTACATTGGATGTTGGACCCATATCAATGACATTGTAGAATACAGCTATCTGGCGTCTGTTTGAGTTCTGACTCTGTTATTTGTAATTTGGAAGCCCATTATACACGTTTGTTGTTGAGCATCTTTTGCCTTGTATATAAATTATCTCCTGGCATCAATTTGATTTTTCTCTTCTTTTGTTTTCTGTATTGCTTAACTTGCATTAGTGTATTTTCTGATTTTTTTTTTTGAGTGCTGATTCCCTTTTTAATTTGCTCCATTGTGTTTATATACTTTCCTTCTGTATATTTAGTTTTCATGGCAAAAAAGACTCTATTAACTAAATAAATCATTCTATGCTTTCACCTTCACTTTTAGCTCATTTCTTAGAACTTCATGCTCTTGTGTGAACAATTTAGACATTTAGCCCAGAACAAGTCAACCACTGAACCTCCTCTTCTCCTCTACCGCCACAGAGTGGAGGCCAAAGTGGAGTGACGAGTTCCCAAGGAAGAGGAGGAAAAATCTTGAACTGAAGTCAAACTATCATGGGTGAGGAACACTTGGGACAAATAGTGCATGTCTGACAATTTATATCTGCTCTCTACATTACCAAAGACATTGACTTGGAACAGAAATTATAAACCACAGCTTTTGTTCCTCTCTAACATGTCATTGTTGTGATCTGACATGTACTTTTGCAGAGGAGAAATCTGGAAGCAAGTTAGGTTTTGCTATTTTACTGGTAACTCTTTTTGCTCTTCAGACTGGATCCTCATAGGATTTTCATGTGTCTCTGACCTTGTGTTTTTCAAGATGTGTCTGTCTGGCTGAGCATTCTGCCATTCATTTTGCCTGGAACATCATGAACTTTTTTGAGCCTTACACTCAGTTTTGTTTAGTTTTCCAGCTTTAGAAAGATCTATATACTCATGTGTTTATTATTGAGGACGTATAATATTAAATGAGTAGTGTCTAGCATTAAAATAGATAAGCTGAGAGTTTATATAACTGTTGAAACCATAAAATGACAAAGACAATCACTTTAAAAATATATATGCATAAGTACCTTTAATTAAATGGGATTAATAAAAATAGTATGCTTCATATTGTTCATGATAATTTCAAGGATCAGAAAGGGAAGAAGTGGCAGAAAAGTGAAGTGAAATTTTACTGAAATTCTGTCTTACAGATGAGGAAATGCTGTTTATTCATAACTGAAAATCAGAGAAATGAACTAAAATCGTTTTTAAAAGTCAAAAGTAAAATATTGATGGTAAAAATGAGCAGAATACATTATAAAAGTAAAGAAACTTTGGCTGATTTAGAAAAAAACAACTGTAGCAATAGAAAAATTTTAATCAGGAGGCATAAGATGAATAGAAGATGCAAAAAAATTAATCTGTTACATGCAATAGGTAAAATTTGTTTATTACAAAATGAGGTCTTAGATTATTTTAAAGAATTGAAATTTAACAGTATAGTCTTGAAATACACACATACTGCAAAGGGAAATTAAAATATGAAATTAAATTAATTGTTTAATATTAAATTTTTAAAGTATTTTTTCAGGTAAGTAGATAACAAGGAGAACCGGATATGAGGATGGATGCATTTCTTGGAGAGGAAGACCTCCAAAAGTCTTCATGTTTTCGTCTGTGTAGTGGACATGATAAAAATACAACCCAACTCAGAAGGTTGTTATGAGGATAGAAGAGACTAATATTTTTTTAAAAATTAGAATAATACATGGAACATAGGATCTGCAATGTAGATTTAATAAAACTTCAATATAAATGAAATTTAATACATTTAAAGGAAAAATAATGCATGTTATTAAAAAATAAAACAAATGGGAAAAAATAGCTGGCAGTATCTGATCAGTAGAGACCAAATTCAAAATCAACATGAACATTTTCTTTGTTCTAAAAGTTGCTTCCAAATCTGGTTGATTTACATGGGGAATAGTTCCAGTGATCCTTCCAGGATAAAGATTGCAGCTCTTGAATGGAGTTTAGCATTCCTGCAACCCAAAGACCAAAAACTGCACAGCAAATCTGTTGTGACAAATCTGATTCATTTTTCCCATATCGCATCTCATTCTTAAGTACCTTGAACGAATGGGAGAACTTCCCATCAGATTCACAAAAATTATAGGAGAAGAGAACTCAGCCTTAATCTTTGCAAAAGCATATGGGAAAAGTCTGGATTATTTTCAGAGATAATGAATATCATCTATGATGTTGCAAACACCACAGTTTATAATGTTCTTCATGCGCCGGGACAGATTCAAGTGGAAAACTTTGATAGATACAGCTAATTAGCATCAAGACTCTGCTATGGAGTGATTTTACTTCAGCTGTCTCATTCTATCTTCAAGAGATGAAAAAATTCAAGTTTCCAAATTATGAAATTCCAACTTTGTAACCATATGATACAATTTTACAGACTAAGGCCAGAGTACAGTATTTATAACAATGGTGTTGTTTCTTTTACGAACAAAATTAATCATATGTAAAATCACTAGCATATTAACTTCTGATAACCGAGTGATAATTTCTCATGAGAAATTTGAATGGCTAATTTTTACATTTTAATAATCAAAATAAAAATATCTCAGTCTCTAGCTTTTTCTACCTGTTCTCTCAAAAGAACTGATGAATTTGACTAGTGTTTCTGAAAAATCCTTAAGCCAAATCCAGTTTGATATGGTACGTATCTGATAATTTCCCTTAATGCAATTTAGAATTTAAAAAACTGCATATGTAACAACTAAAACAAAGTAAATCAATGAAATTGTAGATTATATATACTTTTTGAAATGCTATTTGACTTAAACCTTTAACATATCTCTAGCAAGGGCAGACACTCTGATTGTGAATCAGTAATTTGGGCTTTGAAAAATTACTTTGTATAAAAACATTCTTGATAAAAAACAGGACTGGGCAAACATTGTTCTCTTTTTTTTTTTTTCTATCCCTTCTGAGTCATAGGGTTTGACCACATTGATATGCCTTTCTCAGAAGAGGTAATCACACCCTATCCCCTTACCCTGGTTTATATTCTTTATCACTCTTCTACTACCTGGAATCACATAACATAATTGTTCAGTGCCTTGTTGATCATTTGCATTCCCCCTGGAATGTCTCAATCACTGCTCTATCTCTTGTACTCAGAGAGTGCCCAGCACATAGTGAGGTTGAATACCTGTTAGTTGCCTGGATGATGGAACAGGTCTATATTCAAGTTTCCTTTTACTTTTTATGATATTAAAAAAAAAATCCATGGCTATTAATCTCCTGGAACAGTAATGGAAAGGCTGATATCTTCCAGCCTGTGCTCAAAAAGTTCAAACTCTGCTTTCAAGATAGGCAAAAAGGAGGAGCTCTCACTATGTATTTTAGCATGCAAATTATTGAAAGAATGACCTGATTTTTCTGCCCAGAGACACTGCGGCTGGCATAGAAAACCCTCATTTTCAGTGGAATGCTTATGAACTGTGGGCATTCAATCTCTGTACCCATTCTCTCATTCCTACCCTCAGCAGTCAGCACAGGGAAGAAGAGAATTTGGACCTTTATATTTTAGGACATGAAGAAAGTTTAATCATTTACTTATTTATTTTTACCAAATATGTAGGCTTCGAGGAGATGTTTAAGCCTTTCAATTCAACATATACACACATAATTTTAAATTATTTGGGCTGTACCTTTTGCATTCTTTAGGATGAGAGGACTAGAAGTGAAGAAGGGTTGATTAGATTCTAGACAAGAAACTAAACCAGGGGAGGCCTAAGTGGGGCTTTTACCTCTCGATAGGCACGTGGCAAGGAGTCTGGCCCTGCCAGTGAACAGAGCTGGGCCAGACAACAGATCAACACAGAGTGGCACAGCAAAGCCAAAAGACAGGAGTGGTTAAAAGGCTGGGGTGGCACAAGTAGGCACAGAGGCAGGTGCTGACAGCAAAGTTCAGTTAAAACATCAGAGGAGCATGTCTTGTCTATTGCCAGAACCATGCAGGTCAGGTCAATTCCAGATATGCTGGAATTAACCCTCAAAGAACATCATGAACTCATTTTGATTCAGCTGTAGTCTTTTGTGGGAGTGGAGTAAGGATCAGCTTAAAGACTCAAGATTATAAACCAGAGATAGCTCCTGTTCACCACTGTTAAAGGGAGGTAACAAAGTGACGAGTAAACACTGATACTGCAAGATGATCATCGAATAAACCTTGTGGGGTTCCATCAAAGGAGTGAGGGGAGAACAGAGAACAGAGAAGAATGAAGCCGAGCAGCTGCCCATCTGATGTTGGTGTAGAGCCAGGAGAAGCTCCTCAACATGGGGAAAGGGTGAGTGAGTGATAGCCCCTGGGAAACCAAACGTCTAAGAAGGGCCTGTGAAATCCTGAGAATGAGAGGATTCCCCAAACCTTTTGGCCTCTAGGCTGATAGAGAAAGCACCTGGAGATTTGCGGGGGAAACACTCAAGTCTATGGGACCTCATGTGGGCCTTGGACTCTGGAGAAGCCTGGCGCTAGTGCCATACCCCCATAGAGGCCACAGTCACAGTGCCTGGGAGCAGTAAGATTGCTCCACAAACCCACACTAGACAAGACTTAATGACAGCTTTCAGCACAGTGGTTCTGCTTTTGCCTGAATTTTACGGGTAGGTGCATCCCTTTGTTTCCCTAGAAAGAACCAGAGAGCAGGAAAGACAGCTCCACCCATCCACACCACTCCTAGTTGGATGGGTCATGCCTGCTGGGACTTCCAGCACAGTGGACCAACTTCTGCCTGAACTCTACAGGTGGGCACAGCCCCATGTTGTCCTAGGAAGCACTCAGGTGGTAGAATAGGTGACTCCATTCATCCTCATTGTTCTTGGCTAATCAGGACTCACTGGCCTGGGTGGCTCCTGAGCAGGAGGGGAGCTCTCACTCTCAGAACACTGCGAGAGATGAGACACCTGCATCTGTGGACTGGTAGAGGTTGGGGCATACCTCTCTCTGCAGAGTCAGCCTGGGAAGGGCATGGCCTGTCTGTCAACCATAGCTTCTGCCTGAAGGATCCCCGTGGACCAGAGCACCTAACAAAGAAAATACGGGTGCAGAGCCAGTGATTGGTTGGAGCTCCTTCAAAGCCCAGGAGCAGCCCACGTAAGGGGAGTAATCTCTCTATTCTCTACCACAGAACTCTGCCAACCAAAAGGCTAACAACCTATCTGCTGGCCAACACTTTTAAGTGCCACCTACTGATTGAAGCCCATGATACAATACCAAAATATTCTGCCAGTATACAATGCCCGTGAAAAAAAAAAAAAGTTCAACCGCAAATAAAGATCCTGCACAGAGTCTTGACCTTCTATAGACACTCAGAAATAAAGCCAACTGACTACAGTCCAATTCTACTACAGTAGAAGGAGCACTAGCCCTCATACATGAGAAAGAATTAGCGCAAAAACTCCAGCAACTTAAAAGCCTGCGTGTCTCTTTACAAACACACTGGTCCTCCAGCAATGGTTCTTAATGAGATGGAGATGACTGACATGGCAGATGTAGAATTCAGAATCTAAATGGGAAGGAAGCTCATCAGGAGTTAAGAGCGATCTCTGTGGGGAACGCTCCCGTGTGAGGCCCCTCAAAAATGGGCCTCACAATACGGAGGGCTCGAGCCCAGATACAGTGTCTCCAGTTGAGGGAGTTGAGCTATCGGAAAGCAGGAACAGAGAAAGACTTAGGTTAAAGTTAAACTTGTGGGCAATCGCCAGATGGCCATGCAGCCATGAGATGCATTGTGTACGATAATTGAGCTTTCTACTAAGACATGTTTTACGTATGTGATAATTGAGCTTTCTACTAAGTCATGTTTTATGACTTTGCTGATTTTCTCTAGAAGATAAATGACTTACCCTTAGATGAGATAGTGTGACCACCTGTTCTGGTTAATTAAATGACTTGCCCCTAGATGAGATAGTGTGACTACCTGTTCTGGTTAATTGTGTATCTGACCTTTCCATTGTTCTTACCCTATGATGTTGATTTTTCTACTTAAAAACTTTCTGTACCCCTTTGTCTCACGTAGACACATACCTAAAAAAGATATATATACTGACCCTGAGCACGAATAAAGTTGTTGGTAAAGCATATGCTTTTCAACCCTCCAGACCCCATCTGTCTATCATTCTTTGTCTTTCACACACCCCCCTATCCAAGTTGGAACCCTCTTGCAGGTCGAGAGCTCCTGGCAGACATGCTCCCGATAATCTCTGCATTTCCAATTCAGGTACCAGGTTCATCTCACTGGGACTGGTTAGACAGTGAGAACAGCCCAACGTGGGCAAGCTGAAGGAGGGTGGGACATATCCTCATCCGGGAAGCCCAAGGAGCTAGAGAACTCTCTCTCTCCCAGTCAAGGGAAGCTATTAGCGACTTTTCCGGACACTCTGGCACTCTGGCTGAGAAACTGTACTTTTCTCATGGTCTACACAACCCATAAACTAGGAGATTTCCTCCTGCACCTACAAGGCCAGTGCCTCAAGTTTCCAGCACAAAACTGGGCAGCCATTTTAGTTGAGAGGCACCTGGAATGCCACAAGACAGAAGTGCCCATTCCCCTCAGAAAGGGGGCTGAAGCCAGGGAGCAAAGTGAGCTGTCTCAGCAGGTCCCACCCCCACAAAGACCAGCAAGCTTAAATCCACTGGCTTAGAATTCTCACAGCCAGCACAGCAGTCTGAGCTCGACCTGGGACATTGGAGCTAGGTAGAGGGAGGGACACCTGCCATTCCTGAGGCTCTGGTAAATGGTTTCAACATTGCCTGTGTAAACAAAGCTGCTGGTAAGTTGACACAGCAGCTGGTCAGAGCTAAGCATGGAAGCTCAGCAAGGCCTCTGCAGGCAGACTGTCAAGTAGATTTCCTTCTTGCTAGGCAGGGCATCTCTGCAAAAAAAAGACAGCAGCCCCTCTGGGGCTTACAAAGCCCCCACCTTCCTTGGGACAGAGTACCTGGGAAAAGGGGGGGTTGTGGGTTCCACTTCAGCAGACTTAAATGTCCCTTCCCAGCAGCTCTGAAGGGAGCAAAAGATCCCCCAGCACAGTGCTTGAGCTGCATTAAGAGACAGGCTGCCTCCTCAAGTTGCTCCCTGGCCCCTCATGAATCCTAACTGGGAGATGCATCATACAAGAGACCTTGGGCTCACATCTGACAGGTACCCTTTTGGGATGAAGCTAACAAAGGAAGGAAAAGGCAGCAATCCTTGCTGTTCTGTAGCCCCTGTGAGTGATTCCCAGGCAAGCAGGGTCTGCAGTGGACCTCCAGTCACTCCAGCAGACCTTCAGCAGAGGGGCCCTGACTGTTAGAAGGAAAATAAACAAACAAAACAAAATAGCTTCAACATCAACAGAAAGTACATCCTCTCAGAAACTCCATCCAAAAGTCACCAACTTCAAAGATCAAAGGTAGATAAATCCATGAAGATGAGAAGGAACCAGCATAAAAAGGCTGAAATAATCAAAAGCCAGAATGCCTCTTCTCCTCCAAGGGATCACAACCCCTAACCAGCAAGGGAACAAAACTGAATGGAGAATGAGTATGACAAATTGACAGAAGCAGGCTTCAGAAAGTGGGTAATAACAAACTTCTCTGAGCTAAAGGAGCATGTTCTAACCCAATGCAAGGACACTAAGAAGCTTAAAAAAAGATTAGACGAAATGCTAATGAGAAAACCAGTGTGGAGAAGAACATAAATGACATGATGGAGCTGAAAAAAAACATAGCCGGAGAACTTTGTGAAGCATACACAAGTTTCAACAGCCAAACTGATCAAGTAGAAGCAAGGATATCAGAGATTGAAGATCAACTCAATGAAATAAAGAAGGCAAGATTATAGAAAAAAGAGTGAAAAGAAATGAACAAAGGCTCCAGGAAGTATGGGGTTATGTGAAAAGACCGAAACTATGTTTGATCAGTGTACCAGAAAGTGATGGGGAGAACAAAAGCAAATTGGAAAACACTCTTCAGGATATTATCCAAGAGAACTTCCCCAACCTAGCAAGGCAGGCCAACATTCAAACACAGGAAATACAGAGAACATGACAAAGGTATTCCTAGAGAAGAGCAACCCCAAGGCACATAATCGTCAGATTCACCAGGGTTGAAATGAGGGAAAAAATGCTAAGAGCAGCCAGAGAGAAAGGTCGGGTTATCCAGAAAGGGAAGCCCATCAGACTCACAATAGATCTCTTGGCAGAAACCTGACAAGCCAGAAGAGAGTGGGGGCCAATATTCAACATCTTAAAAGAAAAGAATTTTCAACCCAGAATTTCATATCCAGCCAAACTAAGCTTCATAAGTGAAGGAGAAATAAAATCCTTTATGGACAAGAAACTGCTGAGAGATTTCATCACTACCCAGCCTGCACTACAAGAGTTCCTGAATGAAGCACCAAATATGGAAAGGAACAACCAGTATCAGCCACTGCATAAACATACCAAACTGTAAAGACCATTGACATTATGAAGCAGCTGCCTCAACTAATGAGCAAAACAACCAGCTAGCCTCAAAATGGCAGGACCAAATTCACACATAATAATATTAACCTTAAATGTAAATGGGCTAAATGCCCCAATCAAATGACACAGACTAGCAAATTTGATAAAAAGTCAACACCCATTGGTGTGCTGTATTCAGGAAACCCATCCCACATGCAAAGACACACATAGGCTCAGAATAAAGGAATGGAGGAAGATTTACCAAGAAAATGGAGAGCAAAAAAAGCAGGGTTTGCAATCCTAGTCTCTGATAAAACAGACTATAACCAACAAAGATCAAAAGAGACAAAGAAGGGCATTACATAGTGGTAAAGGGATTAATGCAACAAGAAGAGCTAGCTATCCTAAATATATATGCACTCAATACAGAAGCACCCAGATACATAAAGTAAGTTCATAATGACCTGCAAAGAGACTTAGGCTCCCACACAATAATAGTGGAGACTTTAACACTCCACTGTCAATACTAGACAGATCAACGAGGCAGAAAATTAACAAGGATATCCAGGACTTGAACTCAGGTCTGGACCAAGCAGACCTAATAGATATCTACAGAATTCTCCACCCCAAAACCACAGAATACACATTCTTCCCAGCACTACATCACACTTATTCTAAAACTGACCACATAGGTGAAAGTAAAACACTCCTCAGCAAATGCAAAAGAATGGAAATTGTAACAACCCATCTCTCAGGCCACAGTGCAATCAAATTAGAACTGAGGATTAAGAAAGTTACTCAGAACTACACAACTACATGGAAACTGAACAACCTGCTCCTAAATGACTACTGGATAAATAATGAAATGAAGGCATAAATAAGGATGTTCTTTGAAACCAGTGAGAACAAAGACACAATGTGCCAGAATCTCTGGGACACATTTAAAACAGTATCTAGAGGGAAATTTACAACTCTAAATGCCCACTGGAGAAGTGAGGAAAGATATAAAATTGACACCCTAACGTCACAATTAAAATAACTAGAGGAGCAAGATCCAACAAATTCAAAAGCTAGCAGAAGGCAAGAAGTAACTAAGATCAAAGCAGAACTGAAGGAGAAACACAAAAAACCCTTCAAAAAACTATTAAATCCAGCAGCTGGTGTTTTGAAAAGATCAACAAAATAGATACACCACCAGATTAATAAAAAAGAAAAGAGAGGTTCATCCATGTCCCTACAAAGGACACAAACTCATCTTTTTTGATGGCTGCATAATATTCCATGGTGTATATGTGCCGCATTTTCCCTATCCATCTATCATTGATGGGCATTTGGGTTGGTTCCAGGTCTTTGCTATTGTAAACAGTGCTGCAATGAACATTTGTGTGCACATGTCCTTATAGTAGAACAATTTGTAATCCTTTGGATATATACCCAGTAATGGGATTGCTGGGTCAAATGGAATTTCTATTTCTAGGTCCTTGAGGAATCGCCACACTGTCTTCCACAATGGTTGAACTAATTTACACTCCCACCAACAGTGCAAAAGTGTTCCTATTTCCCCACATCCTCTCCAGCATCTGTTGTCTCCAGATTTTTTAATGATGGCCATTCTAACTGGCGTGAGATGGTATCTCAATGTAGTTTTGATTTGCATTTCTCTGATGACCAGTGATGATGAGCATTTTTTCGTATGTTTGTTGGCCTCACGTATGTCTTCTTTTGTAAAGTATCTGTTCATATCCTTTGCCCACTTTTGAATGGGGTTGTTAGTTTTTTTCTTGTAAATCTGTTTTAATTCTTTGTAAATTCTGGATATCAGCCCTTTGTCAGATGGGTAAACTGCAAAAATTTTTTCCCATTCTGTTGGTTGCCAATTCACTCTAATGACTGTTTCTTTTGCTGTGCAGAAGCTGTGGAGTTTGATTAGGTCCCATTTGTCTATTTTGGCTTTTGTTGTCAATGCTTTTGGTGTTTTGGTCATGAAGTCCTTGCTTACACCTATGTCCTGAATAGTCTTGCCTAGATTTTCTTCCAGGGTTTTTATGGTGTTAGAACCCGGAAACTGTCATTCTCAGCAAACTGACAGAAGAGCAGAAGATCAAACACTGCATATTCTCACTCATAGGTGGGTGTTGAACAATGAGAACACATGGACACAGGGAGGGGAGCACTACACACTGGGGTCAGTTGGGGGGAAATAGGGGAGGGATGGTGCGGGGTGGGGAGCTGGGGAGAGATAGCAAGGGGAGAGATGCCAGATGTAAGTGATGGGGAGGAAGGCAGCAAATCGCACTGCCATGTGTGTACCTATGCAACAATCCTGCATGTTCTTCACATGTACCCCAAAACCTAAAAGGCAATAAAATAAATGAATGGAAAAAAAAAAGAAAAGAGAGAAAATTAGAGCAGGTGCAATAAAAAATGATAAAGAGGATATCACCATCGATCCCACAGAAATACAAACTATCATCAAAGATTACTAAAGATACCTCTATGCAAATAAACCAGTAAATCTAGAAGAAATGGCTAAATTTTCTGTACACTTATGTTCTCCCAAGAATAAACCAGGAAAAAGTTGAATTCCTGACTAGACAAATAACAAGGTCTGAAGTTGAGGCAGCAGTTAATAGCATACCAATCAAAAAAAGTCAAGGATCCGATGGGTTTAGAGCCGTATTCTACCAGAGGTACAAAGAGGATGTGGTGCCATTCCTTCTGAAATTATTCCAAACAATACAAAAAGAAGGAATCCTCCCTAACTCATTTTATGAGATCAACATTATCCTGATACCAAAACCTGGCCTAGATGCAACTGAAAAAGAAAATTTCAGGTCAATATCCATGATGAAAATTGACGCAAAAATCTTCAATAAAATACTGGCAAACTGAATCCAACAGCACATCAAAGAACTTATCCATCACTATCAAGCAGGCTTCATCCTGGGGATGCAAGGCTGGTTCAACATCTTCAATTCTATAAAGGCAATCCATCACATAAACAGTACCTATGACAAAAAACACATGATTATCTCAATAGATGCAGAGAAGGCCTTTGACAAAATTCAACAGCCTTTTATGCTAAAAACTCTCAATAAACTAGGTATCAATGGATTGTACCTCAAAATAGTAACAGCTATTTATGACAAACCCACAGCCAATATCATACTGAATGGGTAAAAACTGGAAACATTCCCTTTAAAACCTGGCATAAGACAAGGATGCCATCTCTTATTATTCAACATAGTATTGGAAGTTCTGGTTAGGGCAATCAGGCAAGAGAAAGAAATAAAGGGAATTTGAATAGGAAGAGAGCATGTCAAATTGTTCCTGTTTGCAGATGACATAATTGTATATTGAGAAAACCCCATTGTTTCAGCCTCAAATCTCCTTAAACTGATAAGAAACTTCAGCAAATCTCAGGGTACAAAATCAATATGCAAAAATCACAAGCATTCCTATACACCAATAACAGACAGAGAGCCAAATCATGAGTGAACTCCCATTTGCAACTACTATAAAGAGAATAAAATGCCTAGGAATACAACTAGCAAGGGATGTGAAGGACCTCTTCAAGGATAACTACAATCCGCTGCTCAGGAAAATAACAAAAACAGATGGAAAAACAATTCACGCTCATGGTTAGGGAGACCCAATATTGTGAAAATGGCCATATTGCCCAAAGTAATTTGTAGATTCAATGCTATCCCCATTAAGCTACTAATGACTTTCTTCATAGAATTGGAAAAAAACACCTTAAACTTCATATGGAACCAAAAAAGAGCCTGTATAGCAGAGATAATTCTAAGCAAAAAGAACAAAGTTGGAGACATCTTGCTACCTGACTTCAAACTATATTACAAGTCTACAGTAATCAAAACAGCATGGTACTGGTACCAAAACAGAGGCATAGACCAATGGAACAGAACAGATGCTTCAGAAAGAATGCCACACAACTACAATCATCTGATCTTTGCCAAACCTGACAAAAACAAGCAATGGGGAAAGGATTCCCTATTTAATAAATGGTGTTAGGAAAACTGGCTAGCCATACACAGAAAGCTAAAACTGGATCTCTTCCTAGCACCTCATACAAAAATTAACTCTAGATGGATTAAAGATTTAAACATGAGGCCGAACACCATAAAAACTCTAGAAGATAACCTAGGCAATGCCATTCAGGACATAGGCATGGGCAAGCACTTCATGACTAAAACACCAAAAGCAATGGCAACAAAAGTCAAAATAGACAAATGGAATCTAATTAAACTTAAGAGCTTCTGCACATCAAAAGAAACTAGGAATAGAGTGAACCAGCAACCAACAAAATGGGAAAAACTTTTTGCAATCTACCCATCTGACAAAGGACTAATATCCAGAATCTTCACAGAGCTTAAACAAATTTACAAGAAACAAACAACCCCATCAAAATGTGAGCAAAGGATATGAACAATTTTCAAAAGAAGACCTTTATGTAGCCAACAAACATATGAAGAAAAACCTCATCATCCCTGGTCATAAGAGAAATGATAATCAAAATCACATTGACATACCACCTCATGCCAGTTAGAATGGCAATCATTAAAAAATCAGGAGACAACAGATGCTGGAGAGGATGTGGAGAAATAGAAACAATTTTACACTGTTGGTGGGAGCGTAAATTAATTCAACCATTGTGGAAGACAGTGTAGTCATTCCTCAAGGATCTAAAAATAGGAATACCATTTGACTCAGTGGTCCCATAACTAGGTATACACCCAAAGGGTTATAAGTCATTCTATTATAAAGACACATGTACACATATGTTCATTGGGGCACTGTTCACAATAGCAAAGACTTGGAGCTAACCCAAATGCCCATCAAAGATAGACTAGATAAAGAAAATGTGGCACAGATACACCATGGAATACTATGCAACCATAAAAAAGGATGAGTTAATGTCCTTTGCAGGGACATGGATAAAACTGGAAACCATCATTTTCAGCAAACGGACACAAGAAGAGAAAAACAAAGGCTGCATATTCTCACTCATAAGTGGGTGTTGAACAATGAGAACACACAGACACAGGGAGGGGAACATCACACATTGGGGTGTAGGGGTTGGGGACACAGGGGAGGAATAGCAGGGGTTGGGGGGATTGGGGAGTGATAACATTAGGAGAAATGCCTGATGTAGATGACAGTGTGATGGATGAAACAAACCATCACCATGGCACACATAAACCTATGTAACAAACCTACACAATCTGCACATGTATTCCAGAACTTAAAGTATAATAAATTAAAAGATAAAAATAAATAAAAAATCAATTTGTTGAAAGAATCTCAGAGTCTGAGTGTTGGTTCTTCTAATCAACTCAGTCAGACAAAAATAAAGAAAAGATAATTTTACAAAATGAACAAAACCTCCAAAAATATAGAATTGTGTA
Source organism: Sapajus apella (assembly GCF_009761245.1). Taxonomy (NCBI): domain Eukaryota; kingdom Metazoa; phylum Chordata; class Mammalia; order Primates; family Cebidae; genus Sapajus; species Sapajus apella. The sequence goes on from NW_022436951.1 coordinate 37,384,844, forward strand.
AAGAGACCAAATCTATAACTCATTGGCATTCCTGAAAGAGAAACAGAGAGAGTGTAGAAAATTTGAAAACATATTTGAGGGTATAGTCCATGAAAATGTCCCCAATCTTGGTAGAGATGAGGACATAAAAATTCAAAAACTACAGATAAGCCTTGCAAACTACTATACAAGATGATCATGAGATCTAGCAAGGAGTAGATTCATCAGATTTACCAAGGTCAATACAAAAGGCGACATCATAAAGGCAGCTTGAAAGAAAAATCAGGTTACTTAACAATAGAAAGTTCAGACTGACAGCAAACCTTATAAGCCAAAAGAAACTGTGGGCCTATTTTCAGCATTCATATAGAAAAGAAATTCCAACCAAGAATCTCATATCTTGCCAAACTAAGATTCATAGGCAAAGGAGAAATAAAATCATTCTCAGATAAGCAAGCACTAAGGGAATTTGTTACAGCCAGAACATCCTTATAAGAGGTCCTTAAGGTAGTGCTAAACATGGAAACAAAAGATTGAAACCTGCTACCATAAAAACACAATCAAGCACATAGTCTACAGAAAATATAAAGAAACTACACAATCACGTCTACAGAACAAACAGCCAACAACATAATGATAGGATTAAAATCATGTATATCAATGCTAATCCTTAATGTAAATGGTCTAAATTTCCCCACTTAACAAGGTGCAGTGTAGCAAGCTGAATAAAAAGAAAAGTCCCAGCTCTCTGCTGTCTTCAAGAAATATGTCTTACATGTAATAACATCCACAGGCTCAAAAAAAAAAAAAAAATACTACAGAAAGATTTATCATGTAAATGGAAAATGAAAAAGAAGTGTCACTATTCTTATATCAAATAAAACAGACTTTAAACCAACCAACTAACCAACAAACAAAACAACCAAGAAGGATAAAGAAGGGCACTACATAATAATAAAAGATTCAATTGAAGATGACTTACCTAATCTAAATACATATGTACCTAACACTAAAGCACCCAAGTTAATAAAACAGGCTTTTCTTGACCTATGAAAAGACTTAACAGCAACACAATAATAGTGAGGGACTTCAACATCCCACTAACAGCATTAGACAGATTATTGAGGCAGAAAACTAACAAAGGAGTTTGATTTCAAGTCAGCGCTTGACTGACTGGACTGAATAGAAATCTACGGAATACTTAACAACCATAGAAGATATATTTTTTTTTCATCCACACACAGGGCATATTCTAAGATCAAAAACAAGCTTGGCCATAAAGTAAGTCTCAATAAATTTTTAAAAATGAAATTATACTAAAGATACTTTTAGACTGCAGTGCAATAAACATAGAAATCAATACCAAGAAGATATTTTAAAAATACACAGACACGAAAATTAAGCAACTTGTTTCTGAATAGCTATTGGATGAACAATGAAATAAAGGCACAAATAAAAAAATTATGTGAAATTAATGAAAATAGAGACACAACAAAATCTTTGAGATACAGCTAAAGCAGTGTTAAGAGGAGAATTTATGGTGCTAAATGCCTTCCTCAAGAGCTTATAGAGTTCTCAAATTAATGACCTAACATTGCACTTAGAGGAACATGGCGGGGGGGGAGGGGGGAAGAACAATCCAACCACCAAGCTAGTAGAAGGAAATATATAACTAAGATCAGATAATAACTTACACAAATTGGGACCCCAAAGTCCATACAAAAGATCAATAAAACCAAGAGTTGTTTTTTCAAAACAGTAAACAAGACTGATAGACCTGTAGCTAGATTAAGAAAACAAAAAAGAGAAGATCCAAGTAAATGCAATTAGAAGTGACAAAGAAGACATTACAACCAATTCCACAGAAACTCAGAAGAAACTATTAGGAACACCTCTATACACACATATTAGGAAATTGAGAGGAAATGGATAAATTTCTAGAAACATACAAGCTCCCAATTTTGAACCAGGTAGAAGATGAAAATCTTAATTGACCAATAACAAGTTTGAAATTGAATCAGTAATTAAAAAAAAACAAAAAACAAAAAACAAAAAAAAACTTACCAATCAAAAAGAGCCCTGGGCCAGATGGATGATATGGTTTGGCTCTGTGTCCCTACCCAAATTTTTCCTTGAATTGTAATAATCCCTACATGTCAAAGGTGGGATCAGGTGGAAATGACTAAATCATGGGGGTGATTTTCCTTATATTGTTCTCATGATAGTGAAAGCTCACAAGATATGATGGTTTTTAAATGGCTTCCCCCTTTGCTTGACAGTCATTCTCTCTTGCCACACTGTGAAGTGGTCCCTTCTGCCATGATTGCAAGTTTCCTGAGGCCTTTCCAGACATGAAGAACTGTGAGCCAATTAAACTTATTTTATGTGTAAATTACCCAGTCTTAGATATTTCTTCATAGCAACTTGAGAATGGACTAATACAATGGATTTACAGCCAAATTCTATATACCAGACATACAAAGAAGAACTGATGCCAATCCTACTGAAACTATTCCAAAAAATTGAGGAAGAGGGGCTTTTCCCTGACTCAATCTATGAAGCCAGCGTCATCCTGATACCAATATCTGGCAGAGAAACCATAATAAAAGAAAATGTTAGGCCAATATCCCTGATGAGTATAGACACAAAAATTCTTAACAAAATACTAGCATACTAGAGCACATCAAAAAGTTAATTCACCATAATCAAATAGGCTTTATTCCTGAGGTGCAAGTTTGGTTCGACATATGCAAATCAATCAATGTGATTCACAACATAAATGTAATAAAAAACAAAGACTATATGATCATCTTAATAAATGCAGAAAATCCTTCAATAAAACCCAACTTTCTTTTATGATAAAAACTTTCAACAGACTAAGAACCAGAGAATCATACTTCAGAATAATAAGAGCCATCTGTGACAAACCCACAGCCAATGTCATACCGAACAGGCAAAAGCTGGAATTATTCCCTTTGAGAACTGGAACAAGACAGGGATGCCCAATCTTACTTCTCATATTCAAAATATTACTGGAAGTTCTAGCCAGCATGATCAGGGAAGAGATGGAAGGAAAAGGCAACCAAATAGGAAAAGAAGTTGAAATATCTCTTTTTGCTGATGATATGATTCTATACATAGAAAATTCCGTAGACCCCAACAAAAGGCTCCTGGAACTGATAAAGGAATTCAGTAAAGATTCAAGATGCAAAAATAGTGTACAAAAATTAGTAGCTTTTTAATATTCTAATAACATTCTAGCTGAGAACCAAATCAGAAACACATTCCCATCTACAAAAGCCACCTAAAAATAGAATACCTAGGGTTATATCTAACCAGTAAGGTAAAAAATCTCTAGAAGGAGAACTACAAAACACTACTGAAAGGAATCATAGATATACAAACAAACGAAAAATATTTCATGCTAATGGATTGGAAAAATCAACATTGTTAAAATGGTTGTACTGCCCAAAGCAATATACAGATCCAATGCTATCCTTATAATAATATAGAATATATTTTTTCACAGAATTAGAAAACTCTATTCTAAAATTCATTTGGAAACAAAAAAGAGCCCAATGGCCAAAGCAATCCTAAGCAAGAAGAACAAAGCTGGAGCTATCACATTACCCAGCAACTTCAAACTATACTATAAGGCTACAGTAGCCAAAATAGCATGGTACTGGTACAAAAAAACACACATAGACCAACGAAAGAAAATATGGAATCCAGAAATAAAGTCACACGCATACAACCATCTGATCTTCAACAAAATTGATAAAATTAAGCAATGAGAATAGGATCTGAATTTAATTTTCATAAAAGATGAGAGTCGGGGGTCAAGTTTTATTCTTCTGCATTCAACCTGGCAATCTCATTACTTGGTATGATATATATTCAAAAGAAAACAAATCATTCAATGAATGGTGCTGTGATAACAAGGTAGTCATATATAGAAGGATTAAACTTTAATTGTCATCATATACAAATATTAACTCAAGATAGATTAAAGATTTAAATGTAAAACGTCAAACTACAAAAACTATAAAAAATACTAAGAAATGTCCTTCTTGACATCAGCTTTAGGGATAGATTTATAATTAAGTCAACGAAAGCAGTGGTAACAAAAACAAAAATTGAGAAGTGGGACCTAATTAAACTAGAGAGCAAAATAAATTACCAACAGAGTAAACAAACAGCGTACAGATTAGGAGAAAATATTCACAAACTACGCATCTGACAAAGGTCTACTATCTAGAATCTACAAGTAGCTTAAACACATCAATAAGCACAAACAAACAATACAATTAAAAAATGGGCAAAGGACATGAACAGAGATTTCTCCAAAGAAGATGCACAAGCAGCCAACAAATATGCTCAACATCACTAGTCATCAGCAAAATGCAAATGAAAACTACAGTGAGATAGCATCTCATACCAGTCAGAATGGAAATCATTAGAAATCCAACAAATAACAGATGTTGGCAAGGCTGCACAAGAAAGGAATGCTTATACACTGTTGGTGGGAAAGAAAACTAGTTGAGCCACTGTGGAAAACAGTTTGCAGTTTTCTCAAGTAACTTGAAACAGAAATATGATTCAACCTAGCAATCTTATTCCTTGGTATATATCCAAAAGAAAACAAATAATTCTACCAAAGAGACACATGCACTCAAATGTTCATCACAGAACTATTCACAATAGCAAAGACATGGAATCAACCTAGCTATCCATCAATGGCCAATTGAATAAAGAAAATGTGGTACATCTACACTATGTAACATTATGCAGCCTTTAAAAAGAATATAATCATGTCCTTTGCAGCAACATGGATGGAGTCGAAGGCCATTTTGTTAGCAAATTAACACAAGAACAGAGAACCAAATACTTTATGTTCTCACTTACAAGTGGAAGATAAACAATGAATACATATAGAAATAAAAATGAGAACAATAGACACTGAAATTGACTAGAAGAAGGAGGGGTGGGTATGGTCTGAAAAGTACTCTGCTCACTACCTGGGTGACAGAGTCACCTGGGTGACTCTGCTCACTGGTGTACCCCAAACCTCAGTGTCATGCAATATACCAATGTAACAAACTTACACATGTATCCTTTAATTTATAATAAAAGTTAAAATTATTTTTAAAAATCACAGGAAAGGGGATATTGAAAAAGGAGAACTTTCTGTTTTTCCCTATTCATGTGATAATAGCTGTGGGTTTGCCATATATGGCTTTTATTATGTTGTGGTATATTCTTTCTATATCCAGTTGATTGAGAGTTTTTATCATTCAGAGATGCTGAATTTTACCTAATGCCTTTTTGGCAGGTATTGAAATTATCATATAATTTTTCTGTCTTTCATTGTGTTGATATGCCATATCTAATTGATTGATTTTTTTAGGTTGAACCATCCTTGCATCCCTTAGATGAATCCCAATTAATTATGTTGAATTATCTTTTTAATACATTGTTGAATTTGGTTTACCATTATTTTTTGGGGAATTTTACAACTATGCCTATTAGAGATATTAACTTGTAGTTTTCTTCTTTTGTTGCATTTTTGTCTGGTTTTGATATTAGGGTAATACTGATCATGTATGATAAGTTTGGAAGTGTTCTCTCCTCTTCAGTTTTTTGGAATAGTTTGAATAGAATCAGTTTTATTTTTATTTATTTATTTAACTATTATTGTACTCTAAATTCTAGATACATGTGCAGAACGTGCAGGTTTGTTACATAGGGATACATGTGCCATGGTGGTTTGCTGCACCCATCAACCCGTCATCTATATCAGGTATTTCTCCTACTGCTATCACTTCCTTAGCTCCCCACCCCACTACAGACCCCAGTGTGTGATATTGCCCTCCCTGTGGCCATGTGTTCTCATTGTTCAACTCCTCCTTATGAGTGAGAACATGAGGTGTTTGGTTTTCTGTTCTTGGGTCAGTTTGCTGAGAATGACAGTTTCCAGCTTTAACCATGTCCCTGAAAAGGACATGAACTCATCCCTTTTATGGTTGCATAGTATTTCATGGTTCATATGTGCCACACTTTCTTCATCCAGTGTATCATTGATGGGGATTTGGATTACTTCCAGGTCTTTGCTATTGGAAACAGTGCCACAATGAACATACGTGTGCCTGTGTCTTTATAACAGAACAATTTATAATACTTTGGGTATATACCCAGTAATGGGATTGCTGGAACAAATGGTATTTCCGGTTCTACATCCTTGAGGAATCATAACACTGCCTTCCACAATGGTTGAACTAATTTACACTCTCACCAACAGTGTAAAAGCTTTCCTATTTCTTCACATCCTCTCCAGCATCTGTTGTTTTCTGACTTTTTAATGACCAGCATTTTCACATCAAATGGTATCTCATTGTGGTTTGATTTGCATTTCTTTAGTGACCAGTGATGACGAGCTTTTTTTCATGTTTGTTGACCACATAAAGGTCTTCTTTTGAGAAACGTCTATTCATACCCTTTGCCCACTTTTTGATGGGGATTTCTTTTCTTTTAAATTTGTTTAAGTTCTTTGTAGATTCTGGATAAATGTTTAGTAGAATTCAGCAGTTGAGCAATCAGTTCCTGGTCCTTTTTCTTGATGGGAAACTATTACTGCCTCTATTTTGCTCCTTGTTACTGGTCTATTCCGGTTTTGCATTTCTTTATGGTTCAGCCTTGATAGGTTGTATATAGCTAGGAATGTATTTGTTTCTTCTAAGTTTCTCAACGCTGTTATTATATTATATTCCCTAATGATCGTTTGAATTTCTGTACTATCAGTTGTAATGCCTCGTATTTCATCTTTCATTTTATTTATTTCGATCATCTCTCTTTTTTCCTAGTCTGGCAAAAAAAAAAGTCATTTTTAAAAGCTTTTTTTAAAAAATTAACTTTTCATACCATTAATCTTTTGTATTACATTTTTAACCTTAATTTTATTATTTATGTTCTGTTCTTAATTAATTCTTTTCTCCTACTAATTTTTGGTTTGGTTTGCTCTTGCTTTTCTAATTCTTTAAGATGCCACATTAGGTTGTGTATGTGAAGTTTTTCTACTTTTTGATTTAAATGTTTATTGCTGTAAACTTCCCTATTAGTACTGCTTTTGCTGTATCTCACCTGATTCAGTATGTTGTGTTTCCGTTTTCAAGAAATTATTTACTTATGTGTTTTTACTTATTTTTTTTAGAGGTAGAATCTCACTTTGTCACCCAGGCTGAAGTGCAGTGGCAACATTAGAGTTCATTGCCACCTCATATTCTTGGCCTTAGGTGATCTTTCTTCCTTGGCTTCCTAAGTAGCTGGGACTATAGGTGCACGACACCATGGCTGGCTAATTTTAAAACTTTTTTATAGAGAAGATGTCTCAACATCTTGCCTAGGCTGATTTCAAATTCTTGGAGTGGGGGAGCTCGAGTGATCCACCCACCAACTCCCAAAGAATTTTAAAATTTTCTTTTCGTTTTCTGCACTGTTTCAATGGTTGTTCAGTAGCATATTGCCTAATTTCCATGTGTTTGTGTAGCTTTCACAGTTTCTCTTGTTACTGATTTCTAGTTTTATTTCATTGCGAACAGAAAAGATATTTGATTGATTTGAAAGTTTTCTCTTTTTTTGGAATTTTTTGAGACTTGTTTTGTGATCTAACATTTGGTCTATTTTTGAGAATATTCTATGCGCTGAGGAGAATGTATCATCTGCAGCTGTTAGATGAAATATTCTATAATTGTTTATTAGGTCAATTTCGTTTATGGTACAGATGAAGTCCAATGTTTTTTTTATTGATTTTTGATATGGGTTGACTCTGTTTCTCCACCCAAATTGTCAAGGGAGGGATCTGTAATCCCCACGAGTCAACAGAAGGAAATGATTGGATTATGGGGAGTTTTCCCCCAGGCTGTTTTCATGAAAGTGACTGAATTTTTATGAGATGTGAAGGTTTTATAATTGGTAGTTTTTTCTGTATTCTCACAGGCTCTCCTCTCTCCTGCCAACATGTGAAGGAAGTCCATGCTTCCTTCTTGACTGTATGTTTCCTGAGGCCTCTCCAGCCATGTGGAAATGTGAGTCAATTAAACCTTTTTCTTTTGTAAATTACCCAGTCTCAAATAGCAATGTGAAATGGACTTAAACAGTTTTCTTTCTAGAATCTGTCCCATGCTAAAAGTGGGGTATTGATGTCCAACCCACAGTTGGTATTATTTTGAAAGAGGAAAAATTGAAAACTCTTCATCTAAGATCTGAAACAAGACAAGATGATCACCTTTATCACTTTTATTGAACATAGTGCTAGAAGTCCCAGCCAAAGTAATTGGATAAGAGAAAGAAACAAAGAACAGGCAAACTGAAATGGAAAAAGTCAAATTGTTCTTGTTCACAGATGATATGATCTTATATTTAGTAAAACTTAACTCTACCTAAAAAAGCTATTAGGATAAATAAACAAATTCAGTAAAGTTGCAAGATACAGAATGCACATACAAAAATCAGTAGCATTTTTATATGCTTGCAGCAAAAAAATCTGAAAAAGGAAACCAAGACAGTAATCCCATTTATAGTTGTAAACCCAAAAAGTAAACAATCCCTGAAATGAGAACTATAAAATATTGGTAAAATAAATTGAATATAACATAAAAATATGAAAAGATATTCATGTTCATGGATTGGAAGGATCAATATTGTTAAAATGTTCATAGAACTCAAAATGGTCTACAGATTTAATGGAATCCTTGTCAAAATACCAATGATTTCTATTTCACAGAAATAGAAAAAGTCCTAGAATTTATACAAAACCACAAAAGACTCAAAATAGCTGAAGCATACTGAGTGAAAATGACAAAGTTGAAGCATTACATTACCTGACTTCAAATTATACTACTGAGCTATGGTAAACAAAACAGTATAAAAACAGACACCTAGACCAATGGAACAGAATAGAGAACCCAGAAATAAATCCACATTCAGAGTCAACTTATTTTTGACAAAGGCACGAATAACATATGTTGGGTAAGGGACAGTATTTTCAATAAGTGGTGCCTGGAAAACTGGATATCCATAGGTAGAAGATTCAAACTAGACCCCCATCTCTTGCCATATACAAAAATCAAATCAACATAAATGAAAGACTTGAATCTAAAAGCTAAAACTTAAAAATTACTAGAAAATAACATTGGAAAACTCTCCAGAACCTTTGCTTGGGCAAAGATTTCTTGAGTACGATATCAAAAGCACAAGCAGCAAATGTAAAAATGGACAAATGGGCTTACATCAAGGGAAAAAGCTTCTGCACAGCAAAGAAAACTATCAACAAAGTAAAGAGACAACCCACAGATTGGGAGAAAATATTTTCAAATTAACCATCTAGCAAGGGATTAATAACCAGACTATATTAGGAGCTCAATCAATTTGGTAGGAAAAACAAAAAACAAACAAACAAACAAAAAATGATACAATTTAAAACTGGACAAAAGATTTGAATAGGCATTTCTCAAAAGAAGATATACAAATGGCCAAGAAGCATATAAAAAAAAATGCTCAATGTCACTAATCTTCAGAGAAATGCAAGTCAAAACTATCATGATATATCATCTTACTCCAATTAAAATGACTTTTATCAAAAATATGGGCATCCATGGATGCTGGTGAGGATAGGGAGAAAAGAGACCCCTGCTACTTTGTTGGTGGGAATGTAAATTAGTACAACTATGGACACTAGTATGGAGATTCCTCAACAAACTAAAAATAGAACTACCATATGATCCAGCAATCTCAGTGCTAGGCATATATCCAAAGAAAGGAAATTAGCATATCAAAGAGACATGTGCCTTTTCATGTTCATTGCAATATTATTTACAATAATCAAGATACGAAAGTGACCTAAGTGTCCATCAACAGATGAATGGGTAAAGACAATGTGGTATTTATTGTTCTGTCATGAAAAAGAATGAAATCCTGTCATTCATGGCCACATGGACGGAACTTGAGGTTATGATGTTAGGTTAAATAAGCCAGGGACAGAAAGACAAATATCACATGTTCTCACTAATATGTGGGAGCCAGAAAAACTGAACTCATGGAGGTAGAGAGTAAATGATGGTGTCCAGAGACTCGGAAGAGCGTGAAGGGGAGGAGGGGATAAAGAAGGGATGGTTAATGGGCATAAAAATACATCAGATAGAAGGAGTAAGAAGTAGTGTTTGGTAGCACGATAGGGCCGACATAGCAACAATTTACTGTAGACTTCAAAATGACCAGAAAAGCAGAATTAGTATGTTCCTAACACAAAGAAATGATAAATGTTTAAGGTTATGGATACCCCAATTACCCTTATTTGATTGCTACACATTGTATGCTTGTATCATAATGTCGCATGTAAGCCATAAATATGTACCACTATTACAGACCCATAATAATTAAGGGGAGCCTGGCTGCCTCCACAGCTATGACATGGAGAGTTTTGGCCCTTTGAGATGCTTTGGAATTTTGAAGTTGTGATGGTTAGGGTGCCCCTAACACTTAATCAGCAACTTCTCCCCCATTCTTTGTCTGCTTCCATTTCTGGGCATCCTCTCTGGTTTCCGATACAAGCACCACTATGCTTGGGGCCAGAATCCTACAATATAATCAGTTTGCAATTCCATAGTAAGCTTGCCCATCCCAGATTCACCCACAAATTTGGCACCAAATCAAAGAGTACACAATAGCACGGATGCAGTTAGCAATGATTCTGCCCTGCCCAATTCCGTAAGCATATTGTGTAGGTATCTTAAAATTGACTTGACAACACTTTCCCAGCCTGTCCAGGTTTAGGCGTTTCCTTGGGAGTCTATGCAAAGTAGGAGTTTGGTATGTTCCTCTGCATATCCTGTACTTTAGCATGAAAGAAATGTGTGTCTGATGGACTTTGGGTTGAGAGAGAGGCAGTAAAAAGAAAGGAGATAGTCCTTTCCTCGGGAGAAATCTGCTTTAGCTGAGACAAATTATGGTAGCCTATAGCTGAAGGAAGTCAAAAGAACAGAGCTGGCAAAGCCTCTGGTCTTCCCTGGATCATTTCATTGACTTGCCAGTTCCTTCACACATTGCCACTGTTCAAAACACCAGGCCCCTGACACTCAAACCATCCCCAGCCTCCATCCCCAATCATTTGCCTTAGCTCAGCTCGCACCACATAGCTCAGCCTGTCCCTGTTGCTATGGACTCTGGCCTGGGGAGGTGTTCCTCAGATCAGCACCTCCTTGCCCTCTGCAGGACTTGCCTCCCTCATCTCTCTCTATTTGTACCCCTACTCATGTCCTCTTTGATTTCGATTAACAAACGCTAATTAATAAGGTCCAGCCAGGACTTGCAAGCCTGCCTCTAGACCCAGGCACCTCTTCTCCATCCTGGGGTTTATTCAGCCCTCATTCATGAGCTTCATGGCAAGTGACCTCATCTTGTAAATTTGAGAAGACAGAGAGGTCCATGCACATTCTTGACTGTACTGGTCAGGCTTCTGCAGAGAGACAGAACAACAGGATATAGATAGAGAGTGAGTGAGAGAGAGATACAGATGCAGATAAATATAGATCTAGATATATAGATAGATCAGGATAGATAGATAAATAGATACATACATACATAGCTACATAGCTAGCTAGATAGCTAGATAGACAGACAGATAGATGATAGATAGATAGATAGATAGATAGATAGATAGAGAGATGGATGAGAGAGGGTTATTAGGGGAATTGGCTCACATGATTATGGAGGCTGACAAGTCCCATGGCAGGCCATCTGCAAGCTGGAGATCCTGGGGTGCAAATAGTTTGGTTCAGTCCAAGTCTAAAGGTCTCGCAATCAGGGAGGCTGATGGTGTGATTCTCAGTATAAAGTCAAAGGCCTGATAACTCTGGAGGGCCCTGGTGTAATTCTTGGAGTCCAAAGGTCGGAGAGTCTGGAGTTCTGAAGTTCGACAGCAGGAGAAAAAGAGCATCCCAGCTCCGAAAAAGAGAAAGAGGAAAACACCTTATCTCTGTTTTTTTTCTCCTCTATTCGGGCCACCAGTTGATTGGATGGTGCCCACGTGCATTGAGGGTGGACTTCCTCCACTCGTTCCAGTGACTCACAGGCCAGTCCTCCACAAGCACCCTCACAGACACACCAGAATTAAAGCCTTACTAGCTTTTTAGATATTTCTTAATCCATTCAAGTTGACACAGTTGAGAACTGACTGGGGAAAAAATATAGCCTCAATACCATAAAAGCTTGGAGAGTGACTGAAACCTTGCCTATGTCCAGGTGTGTAATTTCTATCTCAGCACCTGCTTCAGTAGAAGTCGTGTCCGCCTAGTTCAGGCTAAAGTCAGCTGTAGTGGCCAGCCCAGTAGACTTGCATGGGTGAGTAATCAGACTACCTGTGACCCAAGCTGGCTATGAGCCAACTGTGCACCTGTGAGGCTAGCACATGCCTGGAGTCACCCCACATAAAAGTACCAAGTTCTGCAGCCTTCAGGGCTGTGCCTCTTGAGGTCTGTGACCAAGAATTCTGTCTCCCCGAAGCCCATCTTTGTCTGTGCTGCCAGGAGCCAGCCAGTCCGCATGCAGACAGCTGGAGTTCTAGAGGAACATCCATACGCAGTTCAGCCTGGCTAGGTGCTAGGGAGTGGTCTCAATGAGGCCTTATTCAAACTTATCTCAAAAGACTGAGATGCATAAACACACACACACACACACACACACACACACACACACACACACACACACATTCTTACAGGCTGTGCTAGAAAACAATGAGCCTCTCTGACAGTGACAGAGCCCATACCCCACTAAGGAACCGAGAGCATATACTTTCTGCAGAGAATTGGACTCTGGAAAGGAGAACTCCTAAGGGATGTGGATATCACCCCAGGTTGTTTGCTGGAACCTGCCAGCAGACGAGTTGCCCCTACTCTCTGGAGGAGGAGAAGAACAACTGAAAGCAGGTAATGGTGGGGGTCACGTGGTAGACATTCCTTCTGCTGCAGAGAAGTGGGCATTGCCCTCAGTATAATGATGAGAAGTGGTGGGTGGTATTTGAGAGGTTGGGAAAAGAGGTGGCTGGCTAGGGAATGTTAGCTGCACCCTCAAAGGCTGAGGTCTTGCCCCCAAGGGAACCTCCTCGTGGCATTCACTGTGAACTGGTGGCACAGGGCAGCCCTCCAGCAGGCATGGGTTTCCCTGCAGTGATTTGAAAGCTCTTCTCAGGGACGGTGTCTGCCGGTCCACATCAGGTGTCCATGTGCAGATGCCAGATGCAAACATTCTGAATTAGTTGGTTGGGAGGGTTCAGGAATTCAGTACTGTCTTTGACTTTATACTTTGGCATGTCAAAGTTTTCCTTTGTGATTTTAAGGGCTCTTTATGTACCTTTATGTATATTGATCATATTAATTATTTTCTATCATAAACGATGCCAATGTATTGCATAATATTGGTTACTATATAATGGGATTTATTATTTGGAATTCATAAGTAACTTATGGTAATATCTGGTCCTTAAATATTTCTTATAATTACTGTTTTTTTTAAAAAAACTTATAAGGTTTTTTATAAATCAGGCCTTTCTAATATTATTTTTATAATTTATTATTGTTGATATAAATTCTAAGTTTTTTAGTAATAGCAAATGTATTGAATTTTTAGTATCATTGAGTATGTACTTAGTTCTTTGATTTTTGCAAAAGGATCATTAAATTTATTTAGAAGTACTGAAAGTAATAATAGATCAAGTAATAATCACGAATCACGAAGAGGAAGTTATGAAGCAAGAAAGATGTGTTACAAAATGCAATAGGTATGTACCTATGAAAAACATTTTGAACTCTTAGAAATGAAAAGTATTATCATTCAAAACAAGCAAAATAAGCAATGCATGACAACTGAGAAAGAATATATCAATGCATTGCTACCAATCTGAGGAACTCTCTTAACCTGCATCGCCAAATGATAAAAGCTTTTACAATGTCACTAAGAATAGAGGGACACGAAATTTAAACTACAGGTTCCAATGAATGTCTAATGAGGTCATAATATTTAAAGAGGTGAGTGTGCTGAGCACACCCTAGAATTCAAGTATTTCCAAGTAAGATGCTGTTAACTAAAAAGTGACTAAGGCAGGTCTCAATCCAGAGGTTTATTTAGCCAAGGTTGAGGAAGACACACCTAGGGAGAAAACAAACTAACAACAGCAACAAACTCCATATGTCACAGGAGTACACATGACCTGTGTTTTTTTCGAAAGAGAATTTGTGGAACTGCAGTGTTTAATGGGGAAAGAGCAAGATGGAGGCAGAAAAGGGAAGGTAAGGTAGAGAGACAAATGGTTACATTCTTGTGAAGCTCTGATTAGCCTCACTAAATCTAAATTTTACATGTGAACAGAGGGAGTAGAAGAAAAGTCAATTATGCCTTGTCTTGCATTCAGTAAATCTACATTTTACAGAAGATACATTAACATGGCAATAGACAGCGTAGAGAAAAAGTCAATTATGCATTCATCTCCGAATAGGTGGGGGCAAAATTTCTGGTCTTGTCCTTGCCCTGTACCTGTGAAAATAAGCTGGTAATTATTACTATCATTATAATTTTTGTAAGTTGGTAATTTCAAGGAATTTCCTTGTAAGCAATTTTTGAGGGAGATCATCTGGGGAGATATGTGCTCCTGTGATTGCTGACACCTGGCCTGTGGGTGAGACACAGGGTTGTCTCCTTGGGAACAGAAGAAAGACAGTAGTTTGTGACTCAGCTCCCAAACTTAACTTTCCCTTTGAGGTAGTGAGTTTGGGTCCCTAGATTCTATTTGCTTTCAAAATGCATTTAAAAAATATCACACCTGGCCGGGCGCAGTGGCTCACACCTGTAATCCCAGTGCTTTGGGAGGCTGAGGCGGGCCGATCACCTGAGGTCAGGAGTTTGAGATCAGCCTGACCAACATGGTGAAACCCTGTCTCTGCTAAAAATACAAAAATTAGCCAGGCGTGGTGGCACATGCCTGTAATACCAGCTACTCGGGGCTGATGCAGGAGAATTGCTTGAACCCAGGGAGTGGAGGTTGCAGTGAGCCGAGATCGTGCCACTGCACTCCAGGGACAAGAGTGAAACTCCATCTCAAAAAAAAAAAAAAAAAAAAAAGTAAAAGAAAAAAAGTCACACCTTCCATGTAGGAAGCAGTCAAACTGTTGTTCTCTCTTGGTTTGTTCTCTGCTGCTGTGACCGAATGCCACAAAATGGATAATTTATAAAGAAAATAAATTTATTTCTCACCTATGGAGACCATTTCTCTCATATGGAGTCTGAGAAGTCCAGCATGGCACCAAAACCTGGCTAGGGTTCTCTCATGCCAGAAAGGCAGAGGGCAGAAGCCAGCACATGTAGAGAAAACAGGGTCTGGACTCACCTACAGGAACCTGCTATCTGGATAACACACCCACTTCTGTGATAATAAAAGTATCCCACTCATGAGGGTTCTGTCTTTATGAGCCGACACCTCCCTTAGGCCCCGGCTTTCAACACTGTTGTGTTGGGGATTAAGTTCCCAACACATGACCCTTCAGGGGATACAATTCTATGGCATGTTCTGAGTAGTGTTGACCTCAAATTTTAAAAAATTAGAATTTTGAGAATCAAAATACGTAAATCTGTGGTGATATTCACAGAAGTGCATTTGACTTACCCATCACCTGGCAAATGAGAAAGGGAGTTATAATGTGAGTTATAAACTGAGTGGTCTGACTCTCCGGGTTTGGAGGACAAACGCGTGAACCTGAACAAACACATGTTCAGGAGGAAGCAACGGACAACTCTTTACGCCACATATGTGACCCTTATTTTAAGAGACTCACCCAGAAGAGAAATAAAGTCCAGTGAATGCCAGTCATTTATCAGTATCAGCCATCAGCTAAATCACAGGAGTAAGGCCCAGGGAAGATCGAAAACAGTCCCCTGAGAAGAGCAAACCTTTGGAAAGGGGAAAACAAGCATTCCTTTTCTCTGAGCCAAGGCGGAGATACGTGGGTAGCAAAGGATTCAGCCATACCCTCTGTTTTTGGAATATTTGATCACTAATAAAGTGGGAAGCATTTTCTATTTTTATTTGCTATTCTTATATAGTCAGTAAATTAAATATTGCCTTTGATTTTGGACTTTGAGGTGTTAAAGTTTTCCTTCATGATTTTAAGGGCAATTTATGTAGCTCTTTATATACTGACCATATTAATCCTTGATGATAATAATTGATGCCAATATATTGCATAATTTTTGTTACTATATAATGGTATTTATTATTTAGAACCTGTAGATAACTTAAAAAGTCTGGTTTTTAAATCTTTCTTAGAATTATATTTTAAAAAAAATACATAGTCTTTTATAAATCAGGTCTTTCCAATACTGTTTTTATCATTTATTACTATAGATTTAAATTCTAATTTTTTAGTTATAGCAAATGTATTAAATTTTTAGTGTCATTGAGTACTTGCTTAGTTCTTTGGTCTTTACTAGTTTTGCTTAATAATTAAATAAAACATTTCAGCGTCTGTATTTGCCTCTGAATTCAACTTTGAATGTCATTTTATTTTTTTCACATTTTTGCGTTCTTTGTTGTTGCTTTCTCAGTGATTTTCTCTAAAATCTACAAGTGACTTAGAACCTCTGCCATTAATTTCAAAGATGAATACATTACAGTTAGATGTTGCAACTTGTACAAGTTGAAATCTGATTAACTATAAAAAATTATGAACTTTGACTCTGCTTATGAAAAACAGATAGCATGTGTAGCCTTCGGCTGGATTCTCAGCTCTTAACAGACTTTGCTGCCCAGAGACTGCGGAAGTGGAATCATCTCCTGCCTGTAGCATGGCTGCTTTCCCTTCTGCACTGGGAGAATGCATGGCTTACACAACATCCAGCTTGTACTCACCAGCCATCTCCTGCCTTTCCTCCTCACCCAGAGCTCCAGAAACGCAATGTGGCATGCTCAAAAGCTAGTTCCCAGCCTGTCTTCTTCTGGAAGCTTCTATCTCCAAATGGAATTGCAGAGGTATGGAATAAAGTGCTAGTCTAATATGAAAAACACTGCCAGAAGTAGAGGAATAGGTCCCTAGGTTTTGAACTATTATAGAACTAAAGATACTGAATCTTGTGACATGGAGTGGGAAACAAACATGGCATTTTTCCATCATTCTTAAACATGAGTACTATTTCAAGAGGCAAAGAACAGATAGAACACTAACCACAAAAAGGTTGATTTACTTCAGGTTCCACGGTGACTTTTGGAGTTCACTCAGGCACTGTCTTCTGCTATCTGTACTATAGAATTAATCTATGCTACCAATTCGCTCATCTGTACAAAGCTTCATGTGGTCTAACTTCCATCCATCAACCTCTTTGTTAATCAAGCGTCATTTCTTAATTTGACTTCTGTTCTGGTGCTATTTCTGTGGACACAGCATTTTCCTGCTCTGCCTTTCAAACCCTCTCAATGTTTTATACACTGGGCCAACGCTATATTCTTCTTCAACACTGAATTACATACATGATGTCTCCATTTATTTGTCATCACTTTCTCTATTTAAAAATGTGTTTTATTACTGTTATTCAGGTATGGGGAATCATCGTTGCAATGTCATTCAATGGCCATTGAAAAGATAGTTTGTTACTCACAGATCTCAGGAGGAGTAGGGATGCCAAAACGTGGAGGGCCACCTGGGGAAACACCAGGTTGGCCGGGAGGCAGAGGGAATGAGAGACACACATGAGCAAGAGCCTGCATTGTGGTTTCTGCAGGAAGGAACAGGTTGAGACAGTATAGACAGGCTTAGAATTGGCTAGCTTCAATAGTGTCAGCATGCTCTGGGGGATAGGACGTGTCTCTTATCTGCTACCTGGTGCTGGTGTAATTAGAACAGGGAAATAGCAGCCCTGAGTGTAAGTGTCAAATAAAGTTGGTGGTCCAAGGTGTAAGCGCTGGATAGGTTGATCTGCATATGAAAGGTATATTTGCAAGCAAGTCCTTTAATATCTCTGGCAATTAGCTAGCCCTGGAAGGGGCAAACTCTCTGGAGTTAGCAAGGCCCCAGATGTCAACAATAAAAAATACAGTAAATAAAAAGTATGACTAATATTCTCTTTTCTCTTGACATTTAAATTCTGCCACATATTCTTATTCATTAACTTATTTAACTTATTTAGTTAACCTCCTTAATAAGATATTTTCTTGTTCAACTGTATATGTTTTACAGCCTCTACTAGCCTTGAATGCTTATTTTAAATACTAAATCAATATTTATTAACCAAAATACAGCACATTAGATGTTTTGCTTGGAATATGGCAAAGAGTAACAAAAAGCAGAGATTAGAAAGGTTGTTTGTCTCAGGCAGAGTGGTGACTAATAAATAAAATTAAATAGAACATTCGTGCTTTGTCTACGCAATACTCATTATCTGACCTCTAAATGGATCATTACTTAGTCATTTTAGCTTCATTGCCTTTCTTTCTTTTCTTTTTTCATCTCTTTTAAAAATCCAATGTTTCTATCTTGCTATCAACTTTTTATCATGTGCTATATTCTACATATTACGTTGAATCTCTAAAGAAAACCTCACGAAATGTGAAAGTACTAGTGATTCCATAGGGTCCAGCCCTGCAGGGTCCTTTGAGCCCCTCTCTGCTGGCGTGGAGGTGAGAAACTGTAGAAATAAAAGACACAAGACACAGAGATAGAGAAAAGAGAGTGTGGGCCCAGGGGTCCACTGCCTACCAAAGCGCGTATCAGGCAGTGGCCCTGAGTGTCTGCACACTCTGACTTTTATTGAGTACAAAGCTGGGGGCAGGGCAGGTAGGGTGAGGCACTGGTGGTCAGTGATAGGGTCAAGTACATCACGTGTCACATAGGTAGGGGCCCAAGGCTTTCTAGTAGCCGAGATGAGGTAAGAAGCATAAGTATCAGCACTTTTCCATACTTGTCAAGAAAGAACAAAGACATTAAGGTTTATATTACTTTTACTGATTACCTCTTCTAAGAAGAAACGAACCAGGTGCAGAAGTGGAACATGAGAGTGGACGTGGAACATGACCTCCGAAGCACAGCATCACACAGAGACAGTTACGCCCCCGGATGTCTGCGGGCCTCCCTGACAGCCGACAGGCCCACCGCAAGAGCTTGGGGGAGTGGAGTTTTCTCCTGACTTCTCCCAGGAAGGAGACATCACTGACATCTCCTTCTGCAGCTTGCAAAACAGCGGGCCACATAGCCAAGGCACTCTCCAGCAGCCCTTACACGGGTGTGACAGAGGGCTTAAAGCGTCTTGCCTTAGGGTCATTCCTGTTACAATGTCACCCCAGGTTCACGCTTTGCAACCTGAGAGGCATTAGTAAAGGAACTAAGATCACCTATGAAAACTAAGATCACATGTGAATAACTAAGATCACCTATGAATAACTACTATGGTTATAGCTATTTTCTTCTTCATTAGTTATACGGGAATAGGCTGAGGCCTTGGCACTTATGGGGTCTCCCCCAACATGATTCATAAAATAACTGAAGCCTAAACCACTTCTATTTAGATAACTCTTATCTTTCCTTGACTTGGTATGTCAAGAAAGCTTGCTGTTAACTCAGTGAAAGCGACAGCCTGTGGGACTTTTCTAATGAAGTAGGCTGAATATAAAAGTGCATGTTTATTTTACACGTGTGTGTATGAATATGCATGGTGACTGAACTCATCTCCTTTTGGTTGCTTGAGGGATCTAGAGAGGTGTTCTCCAGCTGCTCCTGGCAGCTTGGGCCTGATGGCCCTGCTCCCTCTGCTGAGGTGATTTCAGGAGGCAAATGCAGGGTCAGGGACCCAGAAAACCACAAGACTCTGGGAAGCTTGCCATAGCTTTGCTTCAAACCAATCTTTCAAATTAGATTTGCAGACGCCTCTTTTTCTCAGCGGGGAATTTGGAGGATAATGGAATATTTGTACAGTATGTGTTAATCTAATGATCTATCTCTTTTAACAACTTCAAAGCATCATAAACACAAGATACTAGTTAATGCTTACATGTGAGGCACACAGCTGGCCAGACCGTTCTGATGCTGAGTCTTGACAACAGCTCTTGGAAACTTCTTATGTCTCTGCTGTGACATGAGACACCATCTAAAGAGACATCTTTTAACTTTCCTCTTTGGGCACAGAATGTCAGGAGTAAGTATGGCACAAATGTTCAGTAGAGCTGTCTGCAGTATAGGGCTGATGAGTTAAACGAACTGATCCCATATTGCCACCCACTTACTAGGGCTGTCCTCTTGCCTCACCAGTCCACAGAGTGACCTTTATATATGTGTAAGATCAACTTCAGGGCACACTCATCACATTAGTGATATTGCAGCAGGGGAAGAGCTGCAGGTGGTGTCGCTGGTTCCAGGCTTCTCTCTTGTGCTTCTGTCTCAGATGGACAAATGTCCCTCCTCTCTATCAATGTCATTTCTTCTATCCATGTTCTCAACTCTGTCTCCTCAACTCATAGCTTCCTCTAGATTCTTGCTCCATTGAGTATCTCAGTTCTCACTCTTGTTTCTTCTGTATTTTCCTTTTATGCCGCTCTGTTTCTTTTAAGAATGCACCCAGTTCTTTCCTCCCATTAAAAGGGTCTTCTGAGTCCATGGCTCACATAAGCTACTATCATAATGTTCTTTGCTTTACTGCAAAAAGCCTGAGCATCTCCCCTTCCACATCCTGCATACCCCAAATGAACACCAGAAACTTCTCTGTAAATGTCACTCATGTCCTCTTGATTGCCAAATAGGATAGCTTTATTTTGTTTTTCTAGCTAAATTGCTGCTTCTCACATTTGTTTTCTTTAAAGGACAGGCCCTAAATTCTGTGCTCTTCCATTCTCAGTAAATGGTGACTAAATTCAGAGGATTGTAGCCACAGGTCTGTTCTGCAGCACAGAGTTGCTATCTAGAGCAGCAATCAAGAGCACAGATGCCAGAGCCCACTTCCTGGGGGACCTAGGCCAGTCACTCCACCTCTCTGTACCCATCTCTAACATGAGGTTCACGACAGCATCTACTCACCAGATTGCTACAAGCTTTGGATGTGTTAATATACGAAAAGTTTTTTGAACAGCTCCTAGAATGCAATGGGCATGCTCATGTTTGTTATGGTTTTGTTTTGTTTTATTTTATTTTATTTCTTGTCTTAGCCTCCACCTCTTTCTGGTCAAACACGATGTTCATGTTAGATGCTGGACACAGGTTTCTATAGAAAGTCAGTCTATGTTTTATTCTCATTACACTGCATAAGATGAACATTTTTTTGTCACCCTTTGTCACCAGCTGTCCAATATTTGGTTTCTGAAGAGGTGGAGACCTACTGTCAGGAACAGAGAAGTCGGGCTATTTTGCACATGGGTTTGAATTGTACCTAAGGAGAGGACTGATCATATGTGTCGAGTTAGAGGGGCCAGTTTCTCAAACGTCCAATACAACTATTTGCCTGTGTTAAGGAGTAAAACTTCAGAATCAATTCAAGCAGCACTGTGAGACTCTTCCAAAGTTGGCTAGCACTCATTGAGAGCCACTCATGTTCAGTGCATTTCATGTAAGCAGTGCATGAATTCTGTTAGGTGGTTATTATTTCTCGTTCACAAAGAGGAAAACCTAAAAAGTCCCAAACCAGAGAGCATCGTTTTATCATTTAGGGAGTGGCAAATATAGTACTTGACTCAGAGCTCCTGGATCTAATTTTATTTTATCACAATTTACTAATAGAAATAATTTGAATTTTAGTGATAAAGAAAAGAAGATATGAAAAAGACAATAAATCATGGAAGAAAGATATGCATCCCGGTCTTTGAGGGGCAGCCACTGGCTGAGGGGTCTCTCCTTCTCAGTTCCTTCTGCCCTGTTGCTCTGCAGGCTGGTACTTATGAGAATCAAGTACGGTTCAGGGAATACTGGAGCTGCTCTCTTTAAAATATGAAAACTTTCATACAAGTCGCCTTGGTATTTCAGGGGCATTTGCAGGCCTCAAGCTCTTGCCTCTTTTTTCATTCTTGCTGTGATAAAATCCCAAAGCCTTCTCCTATACTTCCTCCTAAAGGAACAAAAAAACATACACCTTCAATCACGTTGCTAAGTTTCATTGTCTTAATTAAAGGTCATCAAAGAGAAAACGCTCTTCAAACAATAACAATAACAAACATGCTTAATGAATAATTTTAATATTACAATTGACAATTTTATAACCAAAAAGGTGATGTTTGCATATAATCAGAAAGTATAACGTTTAGAGATTAAAGCCTTAAACACACAGAAAACATTTTCAAACATCGATTGAAAACTAGACTTTCTACAATTTGAGCAAGAAGAATGAAGCTGGAGGCATCATAATTCTTGATTTCAAAATATGTTAAAAAACTATAGTAATCCAAATAGCACGGTACTGTTGTAGAGGGAGACATGAAGATCAAAGGAGCAAGAGCAGAAAAGGAAATCTTTTACGTTCTTGGTAGAAATGTAAATTAGTACTGCCATTATGGAAAATGGTATGAAAATTTCTCAGAAAAATAAAAATCTTAATTATCAGTATTAATTATTAACTATTAAACATATCATACAGCAATCTCACTTTTAGGTATTTATCCAAAGTAATTGAAAAGGTATATTGAAGAGATATCTGTACATCCATGTTCATTGCAGCATTATTCCCAACAGCCAAGACATGGAAGCAACCTAAATGACCTTCGATGAATGAAAGAAGAAAGAAATTGCGGTATCTATACACAAGATATTATTCTACATTAAAAAGGAAAAAAAAACATTCTTCCATTTGCAACAACATGAATAGATGTGGAGGGTATTATATTTAGTTAAATAAACTAATCACAGAAATACAAATACTATATGATTTTATTTACATGTGGAATCTAAAATAGTGAAACTTACAGAATCAGAAAATAGAATGCTGATTTCCAGGAACTAGACAGAAGAAAATAGGAAGGTAATAATTGAAGGATACAAAGTTCCGGTTATGCAAAATAAATAATTTTTGCAAATCTACTATGTGGCATAGTGCCTATAGCAAACAATACTTTATTGAGCACTCTACATGAATAAAGAAAGTAGAAGATTTTATGTTGTGTTTTTATCACAATAATAATAATTATAATAATAAATAAAAACGGCACAAGGAAGCTGTTGGAGACAAGGGATGGGTTCATGGCATAGACTGTGGTGATGGCTTCACTGGTGTACACTTATCTACAAACTCATTATGTTGTACACATTGAATATCTACAGCTTTTTCTTCATTAATTATAGTACAACAGAATGCTTAAAAAAACTAGACTTTATATAAAATATAACTTGTTTGTTTGTTTTTCCACAAAACAACCACTTAGAGAGGCATGTAAGGAATGGTTAATTTTTTTTAGTAATACAAGAAAAGCAAAAAGTGTTTTGTTTATTAAATTTAACCAATTTAATATGGCCAGCACTACTGTCAAGGTTTTCCAGTAAATCTTGTGTTGTTTCTGGTGTAATTCAACCTTCGTTAAAATTTTTCAGCTCAAATAAAATTCTCTTGCCACTTCTAAAACATGTGTTTTATGACTTTCTATTGAACTGTTACAGATTGAGCATCAGTTGTAGCCTTCCCACTGGCATTTCAGGTCAGGTTCTGGGTGAAGATCTGACCTCCTCCTCCACACACAATTACTGCCTCCTGAATTTCTGTTAAGTGACAAGAAGAATGAGGTAAATGGAAGAAAACTGGCATTGGCACTGACACATGGGTAATGAAATCCACTGTGCTATTCATAAATAAGAATCTGAAGAATTTCTGCAGGGCACAGGAAAGGCAGGGCTGGCTTGAGACAAGAACCAACAGGTAAATAATGTGAGACAATGCCCACTGGGAAAATCAGCCAAAGGGAATCCAGGAACACAAGCCACTGGGGAGAAGAGGCTGCAAACCAAGACCAGAACAGACGGGGACAAAGATGGAGGGCAGAGCCAGGCCAGAACCTTCCACAGTCAGTGCCCACACTCCAGAGCTGGGATAGAAGAGGCTGAGGCTATTAAGAATGGTGTCAGGGAAAGCCAATGGCTGGGAATCTGGGAATCTGAGGGCTGGGCCTGCAGGTCACTCTGCACCTGGCCAGTGAAGTGTGGGAGAATCAAAGGGAGCATGACTGCAAGAGTCCCTGAGAGGGGACAGGGTGGCTGGATAACCTACAGGAACAAAGCTCAGGAGACCCCCAAGTGAAGATGATGCATAGGATACCATTTGGAATTCCGAGCATTGAAAATCACTTTGTGAAACTATTTTTAAGACAGAAGAGACTTTTCTCAGTAACTTGTAAGAACTTGCTATGGTCTGAATGTTTATGCCTTTTCCAAATTCATGTGTTGAAGTTGTGACCTTCAAGGTAATGGTATCAGGAGGTAGGGTCTTTGGAAATAGTATTCGTTCCCTTGTAAAAGAGAGTCTAGCAAGCTGCCTTGCCTTTCCAGCAGGTGAGAAGACTGTGAAAACATGGCGTCCATGAACCAGGAAGTGGCCCTCACCAGATACAGAATATAATGTCTTATCTTGGACTTCGCAGTCTCCAGAACCATGAGAAACAAATGTGCTGCTTATAAGCCACCCAGTTTATGGTATTCTATTTTAGCAGCCCAGATAAACTAAGACAGAGCTCATTCATATTAAAATAGGAACATATTCTCTTTTACTGCCTATGTGACACACATTCTCTTCCCAGTGGACAATGGACTTTCAGCCTTCTTCTAAATCTTGTTAATGTGTGGGTTCTCAGGTCTATCAATGTCTTCCTGCATGGGTTTTGCCTTTGGTATCCCCCCTGCAAGGCCTTTCCCAAACTCTTCACCTTTCAGCAGTGCCTCTTCCCCACTGAATAACAGAGAAAATTCTCCCTTCATTCACATTTTATGTCCTCTGAAAAGGTCTTATAGTTCTGTTCACAAAAGTACTGTATTTAAACCTTGCTTCTTACTAATATTATTTTCCAATAACATTTTCTAAGCAGTTATTCATTTATATTTTAACTAGTCTTGATTTTCTTGTGTTTTTTGGTAGATCAATGTATTTTTTATAAATAATGATTATTTACTACTACAACTTTGTTATTTGTGACTTCTGATATTCCTTTCAGTCTTGTAGTAATAGTTATTACTTATAGGAAAATGTAAATTACATAAATAATGGCAAGTAACCTTGCTTCATTACAAACTTTAACAAGAATAACACTATTATTCCAAATTATTTATGACAACAGCTATGCATTACTCACTCACTAAACGTGGTCAGGAGTGTGCAGTTTTTCCTTGGTAGCCACAGGGGATTGGTTCCAAGGCTCCAGTGGATACCAAAATCCACAGATGTGCAAGTTCCTTATATAAAGTGACATAAGTGACATAATACATAGTTGCCATTTTTCTACTGCATTCTTTCTTGTTTTCCACATGAATTTTTAAAATGTTTATTACATTAAAACAAATCTTAACCTTCATGAAGCATCTCTTTTCAGGTCAACTAGTGTCTTAGTCCATGTTCTGCTGCTATAACAGAATGCCAATACTGGGTAATTTATAATAAATTTATTCTGGAGACTCCAGAATAAATTTGTTTATTATAAATAAATAAACCCCACCTCCTATGTATTTGAATATTCTTAACATGAGGAGTCAACCAACTGTAAATGAAAAATACTTTTGAAAAAAGAATAAAAAAGAATAATACAATAATAAAAATTAATACAAATAAAAAGCAACACAGCATAAGTATTTATGTAGAATTTACATTACATTATGTATTACAAGTAATTTAGAGTTAATTCAAGATATATGAATGCTCATAGTTCTATGCAAATACTATGCCATTTTATATAAAAGATCTGTGCATTCACAGATTTTGGTATCTGTGGAAGTCCTGGAACCAATCCCCCATGAATGAGAGTATTGTATATATAACAGCCTACACATTCTACTGTATACTTTTAATCAACTCCATTTTCTTTATAATACTTAATACAATGTAAAAGCCATCTAAAGAGTTGTTGTACTGTAGCGCTCATTTGTTGTTGTTGTTTTGATACAGAGTCTTGCTGTGTCACCCGGGCTGGAGTGCAGTGGCACAATCTTGGCTCACTGCAACCTCTGCCTCCTGGGTTCAAGCAATTCTCTTGCCTCAGCCATCCGAACATCTGGGACTACTGGCGTTCCCCACCACACCTGGCTAATTTTTGTAGTTTTAGTGGAGATGGTGTTTTACCATGTTGGCCAGGCTGGTCTTGAGTTTCTGGCCTCAAGTGATTCATCTGCCTCGGTCTCCCAAACTGCTGGGATGACAGGCATGAGCCACCACACCCACCCTCTCTATAGCTCTTGATATTTTAAAAAATTGTTATATTCTTGTTTTTATTTTTAGTTATTTTTTCAAAACTGTTGGTCTGAGGTTGGTTGAATCCACGGATGTGGAGCCTGAAAATACTGAAGACCAACTTTATACTGTATAAAATTCTATAAAAATTTTGTGAAACTATTAAAATATATATGATTTTTTAAATTTCTTGATACCACGATGTGATAAAATCTTATTAGTTTCATAAAGTTAAATTATTCTTCAGTCAATATGAGCTTCTGGGTTGATAGAATTTTCCCCATCAAGCATTGTTTTGGCAGGTTTTGTTGGTAGTGAGAAGCCTACTCTCAATTTCACAATGGCTCTATGGTTGGTGTTTTTATTTTCTCTCCTGCAGGAACACCACCTACAGTTGTTCATGTTCTGTACTTTACAAACTGAAAAGCGCCATTACAAAACAGTCCATGTGCAGTGCACAGCCAGTGAAGCTATGAGCAAAAGACTTTTAGCTTTCAGGTTTTCCAAAACAGATTTATTTCTATTTATTCTAGTCAGCATATGGTATACACATGAAATCTAGATTCTTATATCTCCTTTATTCCGGAAACCCTTTAACCATCACCGATTTAATGTTGGTTTTCTGTCACTCTTTCCCTCTCTCTTCTGGAAATCCTATTTAGACATGTCTTTGTTTCTTTCAATCTGCCCTACATATTTCTTAACTACTTTTCCTAATTTATTTCAAAAACATTTTATCTCTCTAATCAGATTCTATATCTGTTTATTGTTTTTCCATCTTGTTTTAATTTTATTTTTCACTTCGGGCTGAATCTTAAGAAAATTCTTTATTACAACTATGTAATGTATTAACTATTTATTTGTAGCCAGTATGCAGTTTCTCCCATCTGTTGTTAATTTTTATTTTAATGACTATTTTAAACTCTAAGTTTTGTTTATATTTTAGAAAGTATTTTTTATTTAAATAAACTTGTTGATTTTAGCATGGTTTTAGAGTTTCAGTGAAGATGCAAAGATAACAGTGTTCTCTTACACTCTGCACCTGGTTTCCTTTATTGTTACTGAACGTTTCATGTTAGTATTATACATTCATCACAACTAATAAAGCAAAACAGTACATTATTATTAACTAAACCTTTACTTTATTCAGATCTCCTGAGTTTTACATACTGTTCTTTTTTTTTGAAAAAAAAATTTTTTTAATACTTTAAGTTATGAGGTAAATGTGCAGAATGTGCAGGTTTGTTAAGTAGGTATACATGTGCCATGGTGGTTTGCTGCATCCATCCCCTGGTCATCTACATTAGGTATTTCTCCTAATGTTCCCTCTCCTCAATCCCCCCACCCCCTGACAGGCCCCAGTGTGTGATATTTCCCTCCCTGTGTCCATATGTTCTCATTGTTCAACACCTACTTCAAATGAGAACATTTAAGTGTTTGGTTTTCTGTTTTGTGTCAGTTTGCTGAGAATGATGGTTTTCAGCTTCATTCATGTCCCTGCAAAGGATATGAGCTCATCCTTTTTTCATAGCTGCATAGTATTTCATGGAATATATGTGCCACATTTTCTTTATCTCGTCTATCATTGATGGGCATTTGGGTTGGATCCAAGTCTTTGCTATTGTAAACAGTGCTTCAAGAAACGTAGAATGATTTACAATCCCTTAGGTATATACCCAGTAATGAGATTGCTGGGTCTAATGGTATATCTAGTTCTAGATCCTTAAGGAATCGTCACACTGTCTTCTACAATGGTTGAACTAATTTACACTCTCATCAACAGTGTAAAAGCATTCCTATTTCTTCACATCCTCTCCAGCATCTGTTGTCTCCTTATCTTTTAATGATCACCATTCTAACTTGCGTGAGATGGTATCTCAGTGTGGTTTTGATTTGCATTTCTCTGATGACCAGTGATGATAAGCTTTTTTCATATGTTTGTGGGCTGGATAACTATCTTCTTTTAAAAAGTGTCTGTTCATATTCTTCACCCACATTTTGATGGGGTTGTTTTTTTCTTGTCAATTTGTTTAAGTTCTTTGTAGATTCTGGATATTAGCCCTTTGTCAGATGGGTAGATTGTGAATTTTTTTTTCCCATTCTGTTGGTTGCCAGTTCACTCTAATGTTCTTTTTTGTTCTAGAATACCACCCAGGATATCATGTTACATTTAGTCATTGAGGCAGTCTTTACTTGGCTATAAGTGTTTTAATTGAATATCCCAAAAAGTTTGTTAGGAAAGACTGGGACAAGCTCTTTTTACTAACAGGATAACCGAGATCCTCTTTTTATATCTGTAGAACCCACACTAAATTCTATTTTGTCTTCATGCTCTATAGGAAACTATTAGATAAGTTGCTCGAGTGGCTTCCTGATTTGCTGAAATGTTGTAAAAATGTATGTCGGTAGTGATTGTACCAAATGCTGGCATCACCCAGTTGTAGAAAATACCTTTTCTTTTAATATTCTGTCACCCAGGCTGGAGTGCAGTGGCACAATCCTGGCTCACTGAAATCTCTGCCTCCTGGGTTCAAGCACTTTTCCTGACTTAGCCTCCTGAGTAGTTGGGATTACAGGTGTCTGCCATTATGCCTGGCTAATTTTTGTATTTTTAGTGGAGACAGAGTTTCACCATGTTGGCCAGGCTGGTCTTGAGATGCTGACCTCCAGTGATCCGCCCACGTCAGCCTCCCAAAGTGATGAGGTTACAGGTGTGAACCACAGTGCCCAGCCAAAATATGTATGTATATATATATATATATATATATATATATATATATATACACATACACATGTGACAGAGCAAGACTCCATCTCAATATATCAAGGGTGTGGCTTCCTCATAAAAGTATAGGTTTGACCTCTTCCTTTTCTCTCATGTGCGTGCTGTCTTGCCCTTCTGCCCTCACAGGATAATGTGTCAAGAATGCCCTCACCAGATGAAGCCTCTCAATCTTCGACTTCCCAGTCTCCAGAATAAATTTGTTTATTATAAATTACCCAGTGTTGGTATTCTGTTATAGCTGCAGAACATGGACTAAGACACTAGTTGACCTGAAAAGAGATGCTTCATGAACCCTAGGGGTTAATTGTTTTAATGTAATAAACTTATTTAAAAAATTCATGTGAAAAACAAGAAAGAATGCAGTATAAAAATGGCAAAATATCTCAACAAGAACTTCACATACCCCAGAAAAATATAATGAAATAAATATTAAAAATGCTAAAATGTATTCACAATGAAAATATAGGTTTACCTGGTGTCAATTGAAAATATAGCACAATTGACTGACCAAGAGAACAGTAAGTATGCTAGCTCTCTTAGGTAAAAGAATCATCAGTGGTGCACAAGCTTGAGAGGATCTGTGACAACGCTGGTGGCAGCAGGTGCTGTTGCTGCCCCACCCACATTTCCTGGGCACTGACTTCCAGTTGCCGAGCACCTGGTTCCCTTCCACCAAGGGCTCGCTCTGCCCCAGGCTGCACATTCAGGGAACACAGGAGGTGGAGGAAATCACACCTGACCTCTAACTAAATAACTCACTGGAGTTGGTGGTGGACACCTCAGTGCCCAGTCTGCTCCGGGGTGCATACGCTGAGGTATATGCTTCATTCTCACTCTGGGAGTTTCCCAGTTGGTAACTTGCTGGCTCCAACACCTATTGCTTGCCTTCGCTGCTCTTCTGATGATTCCCATGATCTGTTGACGAAGAAATTATTTGCACTTGAATTCTTATGTCAGGGTCTGTTTTCTGGGAAAACCCAAAGTAAAACACTAGTATTTGTATAACTGAATAGCTTACAAGGAGCTTTTCCCTTTCATAATGTCAGCCTTACAGTAGGCATAGCGGTAGTTACTGTGTGGGTTTTTCAGTTACATTGATTTTAGAGAGATTGAGCGATGTGCTCATGTTGACACAGATAACTGAGGAGCAAATACTAAAACCAGTGCTCTTGAGTACCACTTAATTTCCTCATCTCCAAATTTGCCGCTCAAGTAGACAGAGCCAGTATGTAATTCTCAGAAGGGATGAAAACTGGACCAGCTTTTATAACTGGCCATATACATAAAAGCTTCTTGCCTCTACTTTAAGAATTTTTGTTTTAAGGAGAGTAGCCAGGCAGAGTTTGCCAAAGGAAGTTACAGTAGGAGAGAAGACTTAAAGCATGATCTCCAAAACTCAGGTTTGCCCACAAGTAGATCAAAGTTGTGTAATGAAGACATTTTCTTTGGAAGAAGGAAAAAGCTCTCTGAGGTACAGATAACTGGGCAAGATCCTGCATGAGGCCAGTAAGTGCTGGCTGATTGATCTGCTGAGCTCAGCTCTGTGCCTGGCTTGCTCTCAGAAAGCAGGGCTCTTAGTTCATGTTGGCACGGGTCCACTTGACAAAGTTGGGCCCAGATGTTGTGATCCCCATTTGATAATTACATTCCAGCATCATGTTTGGCAAGTTTTTAACATGGAAAAGTATATAAACTATATAAGACAAAAAGCAATGAAAGTAAAATCATAAAGTTTGATTCAAAAATACTTGAACTAAGAATTTTTGATGTATGAAAATAGATTTTGTGGAGAATTTCTTGGAAAAGGGGCAAAATGTGAAAAATAAAAATATAGCAGGTGAGTGTACGCATCTACCCATGCACTTAAGCCCAGGGTGAAGGGAGGCCAGAATTAGCAAGCCTACTTGCATTTCCAAGTCCTTTTGGAGATTATAGCCACCGAAGAAATATTTTATAAGAAATTTATGTTGAAAAGAGTAAAATCAATATGCTTGCAGCCGAGAGAATACTTCTCAACGTATGAAAGTCATATACAGCCTGCACCCGTGAAGCCAACAAAATCTATGCTCCCATGTTGGCCAAGGGGCCCAAGTGCCACCACTATGTTGCTGATGGAATCAAAACAAGGAGGAAGGTTTTCTATTTGGGAGCTTATGGAGACATTTGGGCTGTCAGATTTCAGATGGCATAGGAGCCAAGTGTGGTCAGAGGGCC
Source organism: Sapajus apella (assembly GCF_009761245.1). Classification (NCBI taxonomy): domain Eukaryota; kingdom Metazoa; phylum Chordata; class Mammalia; order Primates; family Cebidae; genus Sapajus; species Sapajus apella. The sequence goes on from NW_022436951.1 coordinate 37,416,243, forward strand.
AAATAAAGAAGTCAGCAGGCTTTGGGGGTGCTTGGAGTGGTCTAGGCTGTCTATAGAAACCCTTTCAATCAATCTTACCCCGGCCCCTGGGCAGGGATGTCCCTTTTCCATACTATGATGCTTTCAGATGCAAACTTAATCCTGGTCACTGGGTCATCTATGACAGTCACAGAACTTAACGCATTTATCTAAAACAAAAACTATCATTTGAAATAGTGTAGACATATCTTTTTTTAAAATCCTGAATACTTGTGAATCTTTCGCTTTTCCAATATGCTCTATGGGGCATTACAGAACAGAGACAATCAGTCTAGAATGTCCGAAGCATTTCCAGCTGACCCTGGATGTCTATTTGTGGAAACCAAGGTTTATACCTTGGAAGAGACATTTAACCCCCTGAGACTCAATTGTCCAAATAAAGATCTTCGACCATTCATATGTTATATAGAACGACTTTTGAGGCCCACCATTTTTCTCTTAATATCCAAACATTTTATTATTGATGTAATCCATATTCATACTGATAGACCCAGTTTATTTAAATTGCTGTGTAATATTCCATTCTATGAATATCAATTATTTATCTGTATAACGTTCCCAATGACTGTGGTAGGGCGGAAATGGAAGTGACACCAGTCACCATCCTAGTGATGGCAGTCCTAGTAGACCCTAGTGATCCACTAGAAAAAATTTTGTTTCCTGTTCTGCAACATTATGTTCTGTTGGCCTAGAGGTTTTAGTTCCAGAGGGAGGAATGCTGCCACCAGGAGACACAAAAATGATTCCATTAATTCATAATTCCAGGAAGTTATGATTGCCACCTGGACACTTTAGACTCCTCCTACCTCTCAGTCAACAGGCTAAGAAGGGAGTTGCAGTGTTGGCTGGGGTGACTGACCCCAGTTATCAAGATGAAATCAGTCTTCTACTCCACAACAGAGGTGAGGAAGAATGTGCATGGAATTCAGGAGATCCATCAGGGCGTCTCATTGTATTACCATGTCGAATGATTAAGGTCAATGGAAAGCTACAACAGCCCAACCCAGGCAGGACCACAAATGGCCCAGGCCCTTCAGGAATGAAGGTCTGCATCACCCCACCAGGCAAAACACGCTGCTTGCTGAGGTGCTTGCTGAAGGCAAGGGGAATACAGAATGAGTAGTAGAAGGTAGTCATCACTACCAGCTATGACCACGTGACCAGTTGCAGAAACAAGGACTATAGTTGCCATGAGTATTTCCTCCTTATTTTGTTACGAACCTGTTTGTGTATGTAAAAACTTCTACTAAAAAATATTTATTTTATTTCCTTTCTTTTTCCGTTATCATGTGACAAAATTTATTGAGTCATATCAGAATTTAAGTGTTGTTAACTTTGTGTAATAGCATTTAGGTTAAGGATTAGTGCACTTTGGTTGTATGAAGGATAGCTTTATCATGTTAGGCATAATTATGATCTTATTATTGTCTTCATTTGAAGATTATATGTGTATGATTTCAGGAGATATGTATAGGTTCAAGTTGACAAGGGGCAAACTTGTGATAGTTAATACTGACAACTTGATTGGATTGAAGGATGCAAAGGATTGTTCCTGGGTGTGTCTGTGAGGGTGTTGCCAAAGGAGATTAACGTTTGAGTCAGTGGACTGGGAGAGGCAGACCCACCCTCAATCTGTGTGGGCACCATCTTGTCAGCTGCCAGCGTGGTTAGCATAAAGCAGGCAGAAGAAGGGGAAGGAGCTGACTTGATGAGTCTTCCAGCCTTCATCTTTCTCCCATGCTGGATGTTTCCTGCCCTCGAACATCAGACTCCATGTTCTTCGGCTTTGGGATACTTGGACCTACACCGGTGGTTTGCCAGGGGCTGTAGGGCCTTCAGCCACAGGCTGAAGGTTCCACTTTCGGCTTCCCTACTTTTGAGGTTTTAGGACTCACACTGGCATCCTTGCTCCTCAGCTTGCAGATGGCCTGTCATGGACTTCACCTTGTGACTGTGTAAGTCAATTCTCCTAATAATCTCCTCTTCCTATATACATATATCCTGTTCGTTCTGCCCTTTAGAGAACCCTGATTAATACACCAGGTCTTTGGGAATGATCAACTCAGCATCTGGGACTGCAAAATCATAATACCTGACACCACATGATGCGTGCTAACCTGGCAGGAAACACTGGTGAGGTGTTTGGTTTTTTTTTTAGAGTATTCTTTATTCTTTATTTAGAGTTCAATTGGAATTAACGTCTTTTATCACTAAAACTTTAAAAGTATATTAGTTTCATTTATAAAAAAAAGAAAAAAAAAGGATCACAGCATTTGGAAACCTATTTCCACTTCCTCTTTTGGCCTCTTAGAGGTAACTGACCTGACGGTAAAGTGAGGAGATGCAAGTGAAGGTCAAGTTCCTGGGCTAAGGTCCCGTGCTGTGTCTGGAGAGGCAGTGAGGAGGAGATAAGACTTTCATTTGCCTTTGAAATCCTGAGCTGCTATTTGTAGAAACCAATGTAAATCACATAATAGTTTTGACTCAATATCCTCATTTGTACCTGAGGATAGTTCCTTTCTTGATTGTTTTGCACTGTTGTCTGTGAAAATTGTATAAGGTGACATAGGCCAAACCATGTAACAGCACAAAAAGTTAAGTAATTTAATATGATGCTATAGATGGTTACAATCTTCCCTAGAACTGTGTACTTTTCTATCACCATTTTGCTAGTAATTTAGATGGCCTTATTATTAATGGGGGAAAAGGAGTAAGGGAATTAGGGGAAGGGAAGGTAGAAGGGAAGAGAGGGAGAGGGCAGGAAAGGGCTCATCCCACACTGTAGATAACCCATCCTCCAGCTGTCTTTATTCTAGAGCTCAATTGCTCTTTCAGAAAGCAGCAGATAATAATAGTTTTTACTGAAACAAAATGAATTACAGGTAGTGAGGGCAAAGCTGGTTTTGAGTGAGCTCTCAGATTATGGTTACAGGGACCATAAGCAGAAAACAACACAGTTTGGTTAATATCTGACTATCAGAGAAACAAACGGCTTTTTTCTATACTCATCCCCAACACTTGTGTGCCCAGGGGTGTGTGTGTGTGTGTGTGTGTGTGTGTGTGTGTGTGTGTGTGTGTGTGTTTTCCCCCACACCAACACATTCTCCAACTTTCCAGAAACCAACTGGATGTCCTACAATTAAATTCAATTCTGACACCATCTATCTGGAGTTGATGTTGGATTCCATAAGAGCTCTGCCCACTTCACATGGCAGTCACAGTCCATGTTGTCCCTGGAGCTGCTCTCCTTTCTTCTGACCAGCTGGCTATAAATCAGAAGTTCCTATAATCTCCCTCCTTGGGCTTGATCATTTGCTTTGATGGCTAACAGAACTGAGGGAAAAACTTACTTACATTGTTGATTTATTAGAAAGAATATTATCAAGGATACAGAAGAACAGTCAGATGAAAAGGTGCATAGGGGAGTGTCTGGAAGAGTCCTAAGCACAGATGCTTCTGTCTCCACGGAGTTGGGACACAGTACCGCCTTGGCACATAGATGCATTTTCCAACACAGAAGCTCTCTGAAAACTCCAGAGATTTTTTTTTTTTTTGAGATAGAGTTTCGCTCTTGTTACCCAGGCTAGAGTGCAATGGCGTGATCTCGGCTCATCGCTACCTCCGCCTCCTGGGTTCAAGCAATTCTCCTGCCTCAGCCTCCTGAGTAGCTGGGACTACAGGTGCGCACCACCATGCCCAGCTAATTTTTTGTGTGTTTAGTAGAGACGAGTTTTCACCATGTTGACCAGGATGGTCTCCATCTCTTGACCTCGTGATCCACCCACCTCGGCCTCCCAAAGTGCTGGGATTATAGGTGTGAGCCACCACGCCCGGCCAACTGCAGAGATTTTTATGGAGGCATCACCACATAGGCGTGATTAATTATTACCTAAGTCTCCAGCCCCTCTCGCATCCTCAGAGGATAGGAGTACGGGGCTGAAAGTTTCAAGCTTCTAACCATGGCTTTGCCTTTCTGGTGACCAGCCCCCATCCAGGAACACACAAAGACATAGGAGCAAAAGATGCTCCTGTTGCTAGAAAATTCCACAAGATTAGGGGATATAAATCAAGAAGTGTGGTGAAAGAACAGATATTTGAATAAAAGATGCACATAGGATTTCTGTCACTCAAAAATTACAAGGATTTTAATTGCTGTATGCCAGAAACCAGGGGCAGAGACCAAATATATATTTCTTATTATACATCATAATGTCACAATACCATATAAAATAAAAGACTCATGTAAGTGCTGAAACTCTCAACATAACAACTCATCCCTGGGGAGAAAACTGGCAAGAATGGGGCCTATAAATTCATATTAACAAAACCATCATTGGATTCGAAGCAACAGCAGTGTAAAGAAAAGTGGCCACTAAATTGGTTTTGAAACTACAATAAATTGGCTTGTCTATGCTTATAGGGAATTAAGAACAAGCAAAATCTGCAGCATCTGGCTGCCATCTCATCTAGAAAAAATACCTTTTAGTTTAACCAAGTTCCAGGATACAGTGTGAAGCCCACCTTTCCTGACCAGGAACTACAGGGGACTGTGTCTAGAACTAGAGCTGTGAGGTTATCTTACTTCCTTCCCATCTCCCACTACATTACTTACCATCTCCAGGCCTCAATTTCTGCACCTATGGAAAGGGAATGGGGTAATATTTCTACTTATTTTCAGATTCTCTAAGAAAAAACAATAATTTGTTACATGCAAAGTTGTTAACACACACACCTATTGCAGTGATGACTGTCCAGGGTGGCAACTGGAGGGAAGAAATCTTTAGGATTCCCCACAGAAACCATGTAAATGACCATCCTGTTCCCTGGCTGAGACACAGGCATGTGGAGTCTTCCAGTCACTGGGACTCTCCAGAAATTAAGAAGACCTGTGGCCCATGAGCCTTGGATGTGAAAGCCTGAGATTGTGATTTTGGTAATCTCCATGAGCTGGTCAAGAATTCTATTCCAAAAGGAGGATTCCCAACAGGTTGTTAGACAGGTTTATCAATTACAGGATTAAAACTTAGAATAGCAACACAACAGGAATTCGGACTAAAGTTTTAGTTGTACTTTCTTTTTTTTTAGGTTCATGATCCAGTATTTTTCTTTATTCATTAAGTGAGCTCGTTAGAGAGATGAGGACAAATACATTGCTGTTGAAAGCCATATCATTCTCCTCAAGACTTACGTATATCCTGATATGGTTGGCTCTGTGTCCCCATCCAAATCCCATCTTTAATTTCCACGTGTTGTGGGAGGGACAACATGGAAGATGATTGAATCATGGGGACAGGTCTTTTCTAGTTGTACTTTCCAAATGCACTTAAAGGGAATTGCAATGGTTGAATGCATGTTAAGAGGTGGTATTTTTAGACAGCTCAGGTATCAGAAAAACAGGAAAACAGAAAACAAGCATCCAGTTGCAGGGCCTAGGGAATGTTTACTCTTCACCTTCTGAAGGTTCACTGAAAATCAAATGACAAAGGGAAGATTAATGGGAGAAAAGAGGCATACAAATTTATTTTAATGTGCTTAGCATGGGGGATTTAGAGGAATATGGTCACTCAATAACACAATAGGGTACAAATACTTCATCTTCATAGGAAAGGAAGATGAGAGGTGTTGGAGCAAGTGATGTTGAAGGGGAATGAACGACCCAGAAGACAGAAGTTACCTTGTGAACGATTCTTTTTGGGAATTAAATGGGACCAACGAACAGACAACAGTTTAAAACAAAGTTTGAAGTGATATTTCTAAAAAGCTAAGTTACTAGCTTCAGCCTCAGGAAAAATTTTTTAGTGATTCCCAGACAGAAGAGTGGGAGAAAAATTGTAAACATTAGCCTGGAGGATCAAGCCCAGATACTGGAAGAAATTAAAAGTTCAAGATTGCAATCCAGAATTTTTTAAAAGACAAAGACTCAAAAACAAATGGGCGAGGCTAGAATCAAACAATAAATACAGTTTTTTTTTTTTTTTTTTTAACTAGAATTTTTTTTTTTATGGACTCCTTATTTTTTTACCAAAGATAATCACAGTAAGACAAATTTATTTGCAAAATTAGTTTGGTCTTTGTTCTGATTATTTATATAAGTTCAGCAAGGATAGTGATTTATGATATAGAACCTTTCTAAATTGGGTTTGTTGAAACTTTTTCATAAGGAATCTCAAATCAAACTATTAGAAACTTCTCTAGGATAAGGAGCCAACCCAAGGACTTGACTTGCCCCAGACTGTCTGAACTGCCTATAAAAGCTGGGTTAATTACCCTCTTCTTGAGGTCTTCAAAATATCTTGAGGTTCCCAGGTCTGTCAGAAAAATGACATTATTTATTTAAGTACAGTGTCAGGAATCTCCTAAGGAAACTGTAGAAAAGGTATCAGGCCAGGATTTTTATTCACTTTTCCATGAAAGTTAACCTCAATCCCTCAAAGCAGTCTGCTCACTTCTGAAAATATGATGTTTTATTCAAATCCTTGGTAAAATAGCCAGTGTTTCTAATCACGTCCTGTTACAAAAGAAAACAGATTCATATTGGCTTTATGCAAATAACCATAGTGTCATAAAAATTACCTGTGAATATAAACCTAAACTTAAGTTTAATAATTAATGTTTCAGTATCTTAATGTACTTAGAAATGACTCAGATATTTAATGATTATCTATTATTTAGTTTAACATAGTATGACTTTAAGATTTTAAATTATTAAAAATTTTTTAAAGCTATGACAAATATAAATAGTCATTCCATTCACATTTATCTAACTTATTCATTAACAATTTTATCTGAATTATTCATGGAAAATAAAGCTAGTCATTGAAGTTATTTTTTCTTTAAAAAAGCAAGACCAGGATAGCCCTGTGTCAGTCAGTCTTTATTTTAGCCAAGGTTTTTGGGATATTTGACACAGATATCCACCCCCTCAGTGTCCCCCAATTCATAGTGGATCTCAAGTATCCCCATGGCACCCAGGGTGGTTATGAAGGGCAAGATCCATCTGAGTTCTGGTTACAGGAGCAGAGGACAGAACCCAAGACAGAGGACAGAGCTGCAAAGGCAGTATTCGACCCCTCCCAGGATGGCCAGAAGGAAGAGCTGGACCATGGAGGTAGGGACCATATTGAGCTTGACTCTGTCCTTTAGCTGATGGCTCAGGCACTGAGGATACACACATGTCCCCAGGCCTCACCACGGCCACCTGTCTAGACCCTAGATCTAGAGGCATAAAACCAAAGACATGAGCTCACAGGAGGGTGTGTGCACGGCTTCGAGGGAGTCCAGTAACCAGTCTTTCTAGCTGTACTTTATAGGCAAATCAATCAAGTGTCAAAAAATATCCCAGAAGCAACACTTTTATAATCCTACAACATCTAGTTAAACCAGCATAAATTTGTCTGACCAGTAGGCTCAGGAATTAAATTCTGAAGATGTTTTTTTTTTTTTTAACCACAATTTAAAAATGGCTTTATTTACCAAAGATTACTAAAGTTATCTGAATTTCAAAAGCACTTTGGCTAGTTATTTAATTCATGGGTACTCATTTATTTTAAGCCAATTTGGCATTATGCAGACAATACAAACATAGGCACATATATATATTCACACACACACACACACACACACAACACATGTAGACACAATGTACAACACACATGTATACATGTTATATATCTAAAAGCCAAAGAGATCAGGGAGTTGAATATAAGGAGAGAATATCAATAAACCTGAGAGGAACTTTTCTATGATTCTTAGGTTTCCATGAGAAAAACAAGTGACTGCAAAAGAGGGGATCAGTGGCAACTTTTTCGTGTGTTCCTCAAAGAGTAACACAAAGCCAAGGGTCCCAGGGTCACCAGAAGTAAGACCTATCTGTATCCCTCTGTGTGGTGTTGAAGGTGGCAAAAGGAAGGAGGGATACAAGTAAATGAAAGAACAAGTGTTAGCGGAGCCAGTTACGGGGGAGACAAAGCTTTCCAAAAAGCCAGTGACGTTCTAGTGAACAAGACTTAGAGAAAAAATTTTCTAATTAACTAAGACATTCCCACTGAAGATATAGTATTTAAAAGAGACCACAAAAGAATAAAAGCTTTTAATTGAGTTGACATTTGACTATAGAGCTCTAAAAAATTCTTTTAAGTATATGAGTAGAAACCCTTCTGTCACTTGAGCAGCTGGCCTTTGCTGGAGCCAAAGGGATGGCAGCTGTGAGTGCAATGTCCCCCACCCAGCCCCCTGTCCGGGAGGATCCTAGATGATCTGCTCACCAGTTCAGATCCCAGAGGTGGTGAGAGGCATGTCTCTTCTGCCCATTAGAGAAAGAATCATAAATGAGAAAAAAGATACTATCACACTCTAGATAGAAATCAAACCTTTAAACCAGAGGTATGCCTAAACAAATGACTTAAAACCAAAACACATAAGCACGTGTGATACTAAAACCAAGAAGCCCTTTATGGGTTTAACCAAGGTCTCTAAAAAGGAAGCAAAAGCTACAGTCTTTTCAAGATCCAGACCCCTCTCAATGATGACTGAATAAAGGGAGAGTTTACTGATGGAAAATGGGGTGTGACACACATCTCTGTCTGGCCATATTCTCCAGGGCTCTCACCTTTTTAGTTGGGCACCTGTGCTCAAAAATCCAACCAGCTTGTACACTGACAGATGAAAAATTCAAAGAGACAAACAGTAAAACAAATGGGAAATCAAAAGCTATCCCAGGTGGAAGAAAGAATGATAATGAATGGGTACCCCCGATGTCAAGGAACATACAAATAACGTAAATGAATTCTTATAAATATATATATACTTATCACCTGAGTTAAAGGGCTTACTTTCCAAGGGACTGGCTCCCTGAAAGAGATTCAGGAAATTGAACCACATTCAGGCTACAGCAGTGAAAGTGCCCAATTTTAACCACTGGTTTAAGAGTGGATGCCTTTTTTACAAATCCCACAGGGAATCCAAAGAGACATTTGGAACATTCAAAGATTTTAATTCTTGTTTTAGCTTAGATTTTTGTACTTCAGCTTGTCAAGAGAATTTCTAAGGCTAGTCATGACATTATTATGCATATTTCTTTTAACTTGATCTTCCCGTAAATAAAAATAAGGTCTTGCTTAGAATGAGATATTTCTAAAATATTTTTTAAATATAGGGACCTTACAATGCAAATAATTTGTCTTCTGGCCACAGATGATTTGCCTTCCAGTGGTATGCTTATTGCAATAGTGACTCAATCTAACAAGCCTCCTTATGGAAAGGCCGGGAGGTCACCTTCTAAGCTTAGGATATGTTTTTACTATATAAACAAGAGGCATTCCTGGAGAGGGCACAGAAGAGGCAGTCCTTATGATCCTCAAAAATTCACTTTCAGAGGTAGGCTAAGGAAGCAAAAGATCTTTGCTGCCCTGGGCGGTTAAGGATGGTGCAGTGTGAGAAATACCTCTGGTCTCAGGATTACATGGATGCAGGGGCATGTGGAGGTGGCTCCAGTAACAAGGCTGCTAACCTGGGATGTCAGGTGGGCCCTTCTGGGACTGGACTTTTCCAGTACTAAACAGACAATAGAGATCAAACTTACTAAGACAAACTCTCCTGAGAGCTTGGCATATTCAGAACAAAGAGAGTGCTGCTTAAAATTTTATGTGTCTTGGGATTCCCAGTCCTTCCTGAGTGGTCACTAGATGTAACATGAAGTCATGGTCCCAGCTGGCAGAGGCCAGGGGAGAACCTTCCCATTTGGTCACAAAAGCCAAGTTCTTAGGGTATAAATCAACATGAAGGGGAACCTCTTCAGATTGTCCTAAGGTACCCCTCTTTACAACAAAATAACACAAGAAGACAAGGACAAAAGAAAAGCAAAGGCTATTTAGACTATTTCTGGAAGGAAAGGAACACACTATATAAATATTCACACAGAATGTATGCCAGAGTTTCTACTCCTAAGACTAGCCATACAATGCTTTCCTCCCATTAATATTAAATTTGGAAAGGAAAAAGAGACATGTAGTGGTGACCAGATTGCAGAGAGAGAGAAAGAGAGAGAGGCTGGGAGTAGTGAGAACTTGTCATCTTTTCTTTTTACCAGTTGTCAGATCCTGGGTTTCCTTGACTGTGGCTTCCAGAACAGCAGATGGTTTGGGTCTGCCCTTCTCACTGTGCCAAATCTGTGGGAGTGAAGGGAAAGCTTCCCCGTCACTCTCTGAAGGTTGGCTGAAAATCAGCCCACAAAAGGCAGATTAATATGGAAAAAAGACTATATTAGTCTGTTCTCATCCTGCTAATAAAGACATACCTGAGACTAGGTAATTTATAAAGGAAAGAGGTTTAATTGGCTCACAGTTCAGCATGGCTGGGAAGGCCTCAGGAAACTTACAATCATGGTGGAAGGGGAAACAAACACATCCTTTTTCACATGGCAACAGCAAGGAGAAGTGCTGAACAAAAGGAGAAAAAGTCCCTTATAAAACTATCAGACCTTGTGGGAGCTCACTATCATGAGAATAGCATGGGGTAACTTAACTGCCTCATGATTCGGTTACATCCCACCAGGTCCCTCCCACCACATGTAGAAATTATGGGAACTACAAATCAAGATGAGATTTGGGTGGGGACACCGCCAAACTATGTCAAGGATGTACACACTTATTTTAATGTGCATAGCATGGAGAAATCACAGGAACATGTTTACCCAACAATCTAATAATTAGGTATAGATTCTTATATGCACTTGATTATAGGAAAAGGGGAGATGAGCCTGTAGGAGTGAATGACCTTCTGGGGGAATGAATGGACCCATAAGGCAGAACATTATCTTGTGAACAATTATTTTTGAGAATTGAATGAGACCTGTGAACAGAAAATGTTCAAAGTCTCTCTGGGACCTGGGTGTGGTATTTAATTTTTCAATCTCTTCCTCTGTGACATGAGTTTTAATCTTTTTTGGTTAATGAAATTTCAGGGAAGGCAATTGTGTTTCTCTCTGGCAGGTCTGGTCTCTAGGTAGATAAGGAAATTTCAGAGAACAGTTTTGTCCTGTGCTTGGGGAGAGTCAGAGGATTGAGAGGTGATGGTGTGATGGCAGGGGTGAGTGAAGGTCTGACAGACCATGTGACTTTTACTTTCTTAGTTCACACATATTTTGAAGGGAGATATTCTAGTTTCCTACACAGTCATGGCTCCAAATAACCCAGGAACATGAAAAGAACTTATGGCACATAATAAATGTCACCTCCGTGAACACTTGAATAATCTACTCATGTCATAAGATGAATGAACATGGCTGAGCTGACACAGTAGCTCCCAGAAGGGGCTTTCCCTTCCTGCTGAGTAATAGGCTCCTTGTTTTTTATTCTAAGTTGGGCATAGGGGGCCCTACTGAATAAAGGCTACATTTTCCAGTTTTTGCTGAAGCTTCTTGAGGTCAAGAGATCAGTTCTAGCTAGCAGAATATAAACAGGGTAGAAGCAGTTAATGTCCTTGGAGGAAAAATGCTCTTTTCTGCCTCCCTTCTGCTGGCTGGAAATAGATACAATGGCTGGAGCACTAGTGACAATCTTGGGCAATGATGTGGCAATGTGTGTGGAGTGCTGAGGAGGATGCTTCCTCAGAGATCAGGAGCCTCCAAAAATCCTGCAAAGCCCATCCCGCAGCCTGCCTCCCCCTGGCCAGCAAAACCCATCCCGCAGCCTGCCTCGCCATGACCAGCTTCTCTTTTGTGAAAGAGAAATGCATATCAGTTTAGTTTAACCCAAATCTACTACTTCAAAGGACAGAAGGAGTGATAGACTATTCTATATATCATTTGCAGGTTAGAAGGCTAAAACTCAATTCCAGAATGACTCATAGTTATCTATAAATTTGAGATGAGAATAAACAAAGAATAGATATTTTAGGACACAAAGGAAATAATAATGTTCTGCAATAATGGAAGGAAGGAATGTTTAATTTTTCAATCCTAATTAATAGTTGAAGTAAGAGCAACATGTTGTTTTCTTTATTGATGTCATAAGATGAATGTCGTAAGATGAATTATGTCATAAGATGATTGTCGTAAGATGAATTATGTCACAAGATGAATATCAATATAAATAATTGGTATTCACATGTTAACTATTCCCATTTTAATGAATTGATGTGTTTCTTACTGTTTGTCACCGTAATAGGGTAGTTGTTTTGAATGACATGATATTATTTTGTTCAGCATCAGTGTACTGCCATTGTTTTCTCTCGGACATAGTGCATCAAGAACTGAAATTTGCATGCTCTGCTTGTAGATTTAAGTGTCCAAGTCTCTCTGCACATTGCCAGTTTTCATACTGGGTTTCCCATGAAGGCTGCAGGCACATGGGAGTGACACTGAGGACATAAGACAGCCGAGATGTGACAAAGCAAACTGATCTACCTTTTGCATGATAGCAGTGATGGATGCTGTGAAATAACACCCCACCTGACCCAGAGCTGATGGGGCGATGCCGGGGTGACCTGTGCGGCTCAAACCACCTCTCGACCTCGCTTAATTGTTCACTTTTTACATAACTTATTTCTGACCCCAAGTGATATTTCCAGTGTTCCAGTGACCACGCTCATCACTGCGTAACTGGGGTTAACATAACACATTGCTGTAGTCTCTCAAATTCTTTTACAGTCTCCCTGCTATATATTATGCTGGGACTTCAATTTCCCCCCAAGCCAAGAGATTTCCCCTTCATCTAAGCAGAGTGAACTCCTTAGCTTCCAGGACGGCAGAGCCACACTGAGGATCTTGGCTGAGGTGTGGGCACAGACCAGCTCATCCTGGGTTAAAAGTGGAGATTGTGGCAATCTTGCCCAAACAGGTGTAGCTCTCCCCACACAAACACACACAGACACATAGCCTCTGTGGGGAGAGACAGAGAGAAAAAGAGAGAGAAAATGTTCCCCATAAGACCTAGGGGGGCTTCAATTTTTTTTTATTTTTATTTTTTTGAGACAGGGACTCACTCTGTCACCCAGTTTGGAGTGTGGTGGCACAATCACGGCTCACTGCAGCCTTGCATCCTGGGTTCAAGCGATCCTCCCACTTCAGCGTCTGGAGTAGCTGGGACTACAGGTGTGTACCAGCACTCCTGGCTATTTTTTGCATTTTTTATAGAGATGAGATTTTGCCATGTTACCGAGGCTGTGCTCAATTTTTTTTTTTAATTAAACCGTTGAGGGCATATCTGACGCTCTGGCTTATAATCGTAATTTTCTAAAGCATACACTTTTCCAAAGTTGAAAATACTAAAGCAGCTTGCCCAAAGTCAACATTTTAAACAAATACCAAAATATAAACAAATGACCAGCATGGCTGCAACGTCACCCACAGCAGCCCCTGTTCGGTGACTGGAGGTTCAGTGGCCCTGTCTCTGGTAAGTACAACTTCCCACTCGTTGCATGGGTAGAAAAGCTCATAGTGAGGACCCCAGCCTGTATGCCAGCATCTCCCTAGGACCAGCAAGGCCTGGAGCACGTGTGAGGCAATGGCAGTGAATGGAAGAACAGTGACGTGTGACGTCATGAGGTCCACTGCAGGTGTGTTCTCTTCTCCTTATCAGGTAACTCCAGGCAGATTTAGAGCATCCTTGGTAATCCAGACAAGCTTCAAGGCAGGCCTGGCCACATTGCTCCTATGTGTGCCAGGAAGACAACATCCTCTGTTCTGATGATCAGTTCCAGGTAAGAGTCCTACAGCACACAGTCTGTGCCAGAGACTCTATTAACGCTTTAATTATCACCAATCACCCTGTGAAGAGGCATTAGAACCAGAGTGACTCCATCTTGAATGAAGGCTAGGAAAAGTGAGGCTGGGTCTTGCTGCACTGCAGTCTCAGGAGTTCTGCATTCCTAGCCTCTAGATGCTTATGGTTAAAAGAACAGATTAATAATGTTTACTAAACACACCCAGGGTCAGGAATGCCCTGATATTCTGATATCTTGAGGACAAAAACATTCCTAATTTTACTTTAAAGATAACAATATTGATTTTTGTAAATAAAGTCATTAATGAAAATTAATCCTTTATCATAAATTCTTGTAGTAGAGCACATCTGCCATGATTTCTTTGTTGTTGTTGTTATTTTATATATAAACAAGCATTATACTTAGGGTGGGAGGCTTCTTCCCCTTATTTTTGGAAACACCCTGCTCTGCTTATGGAATATTTGTTCTTCCTTCCTTTTGTTTCCTAATAAACTTGTTTTTTCTTTATTCTATGGATTCGCCTCAAATTCTTTCTTGTGTGAGATACAAGACCCCTCTCTTGGGGTCTGGATCAGGACCACCTTCTGGTCATAACACTGCTATTATTGCTACCTTCATATGAATTGTGACAAAGAGATGTTAAGTGGCGGCCACAGCTGGAGAGCACCAGGCCAGGCTGGGCTTGGATGGGTACTCCTGGCTTCTGGGTCTCTGCTGTCACCAAGCATCTCCTGAAAGATGCTCCTGCCTTCCCCAGGGACCCCACTCAGGTTCTCAGAGTTCTGTGTCCTATTTTACTCAAGGAGTTTGTTTGGCTATGGATGTGGAGGACACACTTGCAATTGACGTCTACGGGTCATTGTGCCGTAGTGTCTGATGAAGACAGAGAGGACTGTCTTCATCACACTGTTTTGGCCAAAACTTAAAAACTTACCACTTTCATGATGATTCTCCACCCTCTCTCTGCTCAGGAACACCAGCTTTCTGTGGGTGAATATCCTAACCTCCCAGAGGGAAATCATCACTGGCAGGGGCTGCCTTTTGTGGTTAAGAAGACCCTTAGCAGTGAATCCTAGTGCTGAGCACATGGCTTATGCTTGCTTTTCTTTCCCCCAATAGGGAATGAGGAAATGCAAGGGAATCACCTCGTTTATGCTCTGGTTTCAATTTCAGTGCCTTAAAGAATGCCCTTAGGTTGCCAATCAAAGCATTAACAGTCAGCAAATGTTTGTTTCATGTTTGCACATTTCTTTTGGCAAACACCCAATTTCCTCTCTATCATTTCTGATCAAGGCTCACTCCTGTCTTGGGGGTAACTTGAAAAGTGAGTAACCAGGATTTTAGTTAACATAACCAAAGTCACACAAAGGAGCATGACATAAATGCTGATTTTGCCCCTGGGATGCCCTTGCGGGTAGCTTTTGTGCGCTCTCCGCATGGGGTTTGTTTATCACAGATGGAAAAGAACCAAGACAAAAACAAAGCCATTTTGGTGTTTTAAAACATCATGATCAATAACCAGGTTCTACTCTAAACAAGAAAACTTTCTAGGATCACACCCTCCCAAAGGGAATGCTAACAGGTGTCTCTTGATCAAAGAAATCTGTGATCAAATAAGTTCCAGAAATGCGGGATCTGACCAAGCAAGGTGGATTTCTTGGAGCAGAACAGTCCTAGCCTTTATTCCGCTAGGGAATCTGTGGGTGGGGGAAGTCCCCCACTGGGTAGCCCAAGCTTAACAGAGAAGAGCTTTCCTGAGGGTCCTTGCAAGGGATCAGTATCTGTTAAGATATCATTTAGGAAATGATATACTAGATTAAAATTCTAAAGGTGAATTGCTGTGGCTTCTGCTTGCAAAGCTCCAAGTGTTCTAGCTAGGCATACATAAACCAAAGATAAAATTCTAAGCCCCACAGCCAACTCAAAACCAGTTCATGTCATGACGGAAAAGGCGGCCAGATATGCATGATTATACACCCATCCCTTTAGGAATTTAGGCACAACAGACCAGCATTAACGTGAAAATGGAGATCTTAAGACTGATGAGACCAACTCTTTGTGGCAATAAGATACCCGAATTCTAACCTGACTCTGGTATAGCATCACATGGCAGAGAACAGATTCTGAAGGAAATCAAAGTATTACACCCCATTACATATTAATATTTCTTTGACATATTTTGGAAGGGCTCTGTACAGCCTTCTCTTGTGGGGGCAAATTTGCATTTTGTAGAGAATCTCCTTCCCTTACTAGATCTTTTCCACGGAGTGTGACACCTTTTCAGGTCAGAAAAGAGACATTTACCGTCTATTCTCTCTGAAGTCCGCTACCTGGAGTCTTCATCTACACGACAGGAACCTTGGCTTCTACAATCTCTCTTATCTTCATTCAAGCACATTACCTTTCTGCTGACTACAAAGCTTTCAGCAAAGCTTAACTCTTTCAACCAATTGCTAATCAGAAAGACTTTGAACGCAATCTATGGCCTCTGAGCCCCCTTGCTTCTAGATGTTCTGCCTTTCCAGGCTGAATAAGTGTACACCTTACAGGTATGAATGTATGTATGCATATATAGGTCTTTGCGTACATTAGTAATGCCTTGCAGGTATTAATGTATGTAACAACTGCCTCCCTAAAGTGTGTAGAGCCACGCTGTCACCTGACCCCCTGCGTGTTCTCAGCACCTCTTGAAGCTGTGTCTTGGGCCATGGTCACTCATATTTGGCTCAGAATAAACCTCTTCAAGTATTTTACAAAGTTTAGCTTTTTTTTGTCCATTAATACATGTAAGACAAAGTGAAAAATTAAGTAAATTAACTACATTATGCATTTACATCTGGAAAATTCCAAAGGTATGGTCTGTGATGGAACGATTCATGAGAAAAGTGCTTAGGACAAATAGCATACCATTTAACAATGCTCCGCTTGGATAAGTATTGCTTTTTCTCTTCACAAACTCAAGTTTATACACTAAAGTTCTAGTCACATGGATACTAGAAAACATCTTCTGTAAGCAACCTGGCAACTCATTTGATGGTATATATGACGATCATATATATACATATATGTACATGTATATGCACACACACGTTTGTGTACACAAACACACACATATACGTAACTATAAAATGAATGTCCATTTTTTTTTCTGAGAATAGTGAGGCATAATTCTTACACAGTGGAAAGAAAAGAATGAACAACCAAATACTGTGCTTTAAAGCTAATTTTGAATCATGATTTAATTATTCTCATATATTTCCTGCTTACTCACTTCATTAATAAATGCACCAACTACCTCTGAACTGTACACTTAAAATGGTTAAACTTTAAACTCTTTAATTCTATGCAATGTGTAATTTACTTCAACAAAAACAAATCAGCAGAAGCTGGAAGTATCCATAAATATTTATTGTCTCACCAGTCAAAAGGGAAATGGTATGCTTTGCAAAGAATAGGATTTATTTGACTGACCATAGTTTGCCAGAGTTCTCTATTTGCTGAAGTAATTTTAAGTAATTTATTTTTGTTTATGAAGTTAATGTCAAAAAAATTTATGGCATCTTACCAAAAAGCCATAACTCCAGTCTAATCATGAGAAGACATTAAACAAATCTAAATTGAGGTATATTCAACAAAATACCTGACATGTAATCCTCAGAACTGTCACTTACAAGGAAAGACCGAGAAGCTGCCACAATCAAAGGAGAAGAAGGTAACAGGAATAAACGCAACTTGAAGAATTGGCTGGGACCTGGTACTGCCTGGGTTGTGTGCCCAGGAAACCACCCTGGTGATGTGGAATCCTGCATTGGACAGAGGATGCTGTTCTGTGGAAAGACTGCTATAATCTGAATAAAGCCTGGAATCTAGTTTCTAGTATTGCACTCATACTTTTTTCTTTTACTTTTGATAAATACACAACAATAAATTATATGTTGGGGAAAGAGAACCCTCTCTCTTCCCTGTTGAAGTTTGATATTTGAGTCTGAGATATGAACTGAAATAGACTGATAAACAGGAGATAAGACATGCATTTATTATGTGCACGGAGACGTCACAATACCCAGGAAGCCAATGAAACGTATATAACTTTTTCCATGCGGGAAAGGGAAGCAGGAGCTGTAGGCACCATTAGAAGGAAATTAAATGATCTTTAGGGGAGATGAATGGGCTTGAAGAACAGACAAATGCCGGGGACAGAGTCTCTCTGGGCTCTGGGTGTGGTGTCCACGCCAGTTTTTTCTCCCATGAGTTACTCTTCCTTGTTTGATGGAATTATAAGGAGCAGGCTCTGGAGAACTGCATTCCCTCCAGAGGAACTTCCCTTCGTTTGGGAAGGGAACCTCAGATAAGGCCACTTGCCTGTGTGTCTGAAGTGGTAGAGGGGCAGGAGTCATGCACGGGAGTAGGGCTGTCATCGAAACGTGATCCTGGGGCTGCTTTTTTAGTTCAAAGAGGCCAGCATGTCAAAGCACAGTACTTTGGGCCATTGTTTTCTGAACCCCAACATATGTGTAGTGATAACATTAGAGGCAGCTGGGTGGAAGACACCTGGAAGCTCTCTATAGCATCTTTGAAACTCTTCTATAAATTTAACAGTATTTCAATGTGAAAAAATTTAAAGTAAGAAAATAATGAAATTGAGAAATTTTTAAAGTCTCTTTCAAAAGTTTATAAATAAATGGGACTCGATCATCTAGAAATTCAATAATTTTATCTAGATTATCTAGAAATTGGATGCTTCTATCAACTTCAACTTAATTTGTTGGTTATATGTCAACTGAAACAGATGAAAGTTTCAGCCCCTCCCATCTTTGGTTGTATGTCTAGGGTAGGTTCATTAATCTCTTGGTGCTTCAGTTCCTCATCTGAGAAACTGGGTATTTTAGTCAGTTCCAGCTGTCATAACAAAACCCCATAGGCTGTGGGCTGAAACAACTGAAATGCATTTTCTCAGGGTTCTGGAGGCTGGAAGTCTGAGAACGGGGTGCCAACTTGGTTTGTTTCTGGTGAGGGCTCTTCCTGGCTTCCTAACAGCCACTGTCTTTCTTGCTTGTGGGAAGGGACAGGGTGAGTTCTCCAAAGTCTCTTCTTAAAAGGGCACTAATCCTATCATGCCCACCTGTATTTAGTGTGTTCTCACACTGCTATAAAGAACCACCTGAAACTGGGTAATTTATGAAGAAAAAAGGTTTAATGGACTCAACAGTTTTGCAGAGTTAATAGGAAGCATGACTGGGAGGCCTCAGGAAACTTACAATCATGGTGGAAGGTGAGGGGGAAGCAAGCACCTTCTTCACATGTCAGCAGGAGAGAAAGAGTGGGGAGGAAGCGCCACACACTTTTAAACCATTAGATCTCATGAGAACTCTCTCACTATCCTGAGAACATCAAGGGGGAAAATACTCCCCATGATACAGTCACCGCCTACAAGCTGCGTCCTCCAACTGGACATGAGATTTGGGCAGGGACACAAATCCAAACCGTATCAGAATCCCACTCACAGGACCCCATGTAAACACCATTATCTCCCAGGGCCCCACCTCCCAATACCATCACAATGGCAATTAGGGATTCAATTTATGAATTTAAGTCCATTGCACAGGGACCTGCACACCTACAAGGTAACTTGTTTCTGGTGAGTGACATTATGTTTACAATGTTGTATGAAGTTGCTGCCATGCGGCTGCCCTTCGCTGAGCACCAGTACTGTTGTGATGGCTGCTGACGTGATTCCCCAGCACCTCTGTGGACATGGACAGTGATTCATGGATTTAGGTTCAGCATCTCCCTAACAACAAAAGGGTGAGATATATAACTAATTAAAAAGTGACAGATGGTAGCACTGTCAGGAATAGACACAGACTCTTGGGCTCTTAATTTAATCCAGATCATTTACTTGACACAAGTAACTTCGCATCCAGGAACTATGGGGGATTAAAAATCCATCCATGCCAGAGTGATAAGCCCAAGGAGTGCAGGACAGGGGACAATAATGCCACATTAGACAGGAGGACAATGCAGCCAGGAAGGCAGAAGGCAGAGGCTCAGAGGTTGTCTCCCAGGAGCTGGTCAGGGAAAGGCCTCTATTTAGAATGTGCATGACTTGCTCAGTCAGGCCTGAATTAACCCGTTACTGCACACTCTTCTTGCACTTTAGTGGAGTGATTCTGTGACTCAGAACATGATCTACTTGAACATGATCTATTTGCCATCCACACAACAGTGATGGCAGCAATGCTACCAGAGTAGAAGAGGAAGGTGTCAGGGAAGCCTCTCCATGGAAATGGGTTAGAACTGGATCCTGAATGGTTGGATCTGAGGGACTCACCAGAATATAAAGGGAACAAGAAGAATGCAATAAATACAAAAGCGTCTGGATGCCACGTCCCCAGGGATTTCAGGCTGGAAACTAATCGGGCTGGGTTATTCTGTAGGTGCGCCTCTCTACATTTCTTTGTACATGGTAAAAGACTTGGGAACACAAAACCAGCCAGCAGGTCTGTCACCACCACTTCATCTTGACTGAGCCCCATCTCCAGAGCAGAAGCTCAGAGCCAGGACTTCTTCCTCCCAGAGACACCATTTCACTCACCTCCTCTGTCCCCTGAGCTGTACATGAGGAAAGGGCTGTAACCAGGGAGTGAGTTTTTTTTCCCAAAAGGGCTGAATTTTAATGGATCAAGACTTGAATGTCACAGTACATGATGGTTAATATTGAGAGTCAACTTGATTGGATTGAAAGATGTAAAGTATTGTTCCTGGATGTGTCTGTGAGGGGGGTTGCCAAAAGAGATGAACATTGACTCAGTGGACTGGGAGAGGCAGACCCACCCACCCTCAGTCTGTGTGGGCACAATCTAATCAGCTGTCAGCATGGCTAGTATAAAAGCAGGCAGAAGAACATGGGAAGACTAGTCTGGTTTAGTCTCCTGGCTTTATCTTTCTCCTGTGCTAGATGCTTTCTGCCTGTGAACATGGGACTCCAAGTTCTTCGGCTTTGGGGCTGTTGGTCCTTCAACCACAGACTGAAGGCTGCACTGTCGGCCTCCCTGCTTTTGAGGTTTTGGGACTTGGATTGATTTCCTTGCCCTTCAGCTGGCAGACAATCTATTGTGGGACCTCATCTTATGATGGTGTGAATCAATACTTCTTAATAAGCTCCCCGTTATATGTGCATATTTCCTCTTAGTTCTGCCCCTCTAGAGAACCCTGACTAATACATAGTGCCTTATGCAGCTTTTATTCCAATGAAGTTAAATCTGAGAAAGAGACCAAACAGGTGGTTCTCCTCTCTGCTCCTCAGAGGAGAAATCCACTTGCCTTCCTGGTGACTGACAGGCTCTGAGGTTCCTGTCTCATTGTCGGTCATCCTTTTTCTACCCAAACTCGACAACAGGTCAGGACACTCAGAAGCTCAGAGAAGTGTGTGCTTTTCTACATTGCTGGGCAGCTCAGTGCTCATCCCCCTGAAGCTCCCCAGGCTGACCCTCATGTCCTGCAGGAAGGACATTTCAGCTGGCCCCCGACCCTCAGAAAGCAGAGCCTGGGGTAAAAAGCAGGTGCCAGTTCTTCATGAGGTGCTGAGGATGGAGGAGAAGGAAAATGAGAAAAGAAAGCTTGAAGTAGAAGTGGTGTGATGTCCAGCATTGTCCCTGCTCCAGAAGCCCCCAGGAGACTCACCAGTCTCTCAGCAGGTGGTCCTGTGGTCCACAGGACTTCTCCAGGAGAGCTGAAGGGAGGAATCGCACCACAGATAATTCTGGGGAGGGAGAGAGGGAGTCTTTGATCTACCTTGCTTCTTCCTACCTCCCTCCACCTTAGAAGAGCTGCCTTATAAGCACTCCCAGGTGTTTCCTCCTGTCCTGGGCAGTGGGAAGCCAGGCCAATGTCCTGAGTCATAGAATCGTGTCAGTGTCAAGAAGGAAGCTGACCAGACACAGGCATAGCACAGAGGAGGAGGGAGAAAGACAAGGGTCAGAGGAGGCTGAGAAGGGTTGCAGGGCCGAGCTCTCAAAATGTCCCTAGAAGTGTTTTCTCTTTCCCCACCTTTGTCATTTCAAAAATGGTCATTCGGGCATGACACAGCAGCACTGGGCCAGAATATTCAGCTCACCAAAACACATGCTCGGCTGCTGTTCTGGATAAAGGACGTGAGGTAATGAATAATTCCTGGAGTTTCGTGGAGAATTTGGCCAAGTTTTAAAGGCACTGGAAAGAAAAACATTGTTTCCGCATGTTAGTGAAAGAGCAGTAAAGAGCACAGTAGGGCAGTGTGGCTCAGCCAGGGAAACAGGACCCCGGAAGAGGATGTGTGGTCTTGACTACCTGGGAGACGCTGGCGATTCTGATGTGGAACCTACTCCTTTTTAAGTACCACCTCAGTGTCATCAAAGGAATATGGCTGTGAGTGAGTTGAATAACATTTCCATATGCGATCTGAGTGCCTTAGTACACATTGCCAGGTGCAAGAGAGTGTAGTTTTCATTTAATAATAACGTTTGGGTTTTCATTTCTGTCTGGTGGCATTGTTTGCTTCCTTTGGGCTCCTGGTTGAAAGTGAAGGGTTCATGGATTGGTCTGACATTAAATCACTAACACAGCAGACACCAAAGTGAAAAGAGTCCCAGGAAGGGCCACAAGCCCAATGCTCTTCCCTTTTTGATGGTTTTCGTAAATCCAAGCATTATGCTAAAATTAAAACGGCAAACTCAAAACCAGGCAAAGCGTTGATCTAGAAGAAAAACTGGTACATTGCCGGAGAAAATAAAGAGATAAATTAGACACTAAAGCCCATTTAGACTGACAAAGGGTGGAGAGGCAGAATTCAGAGGAAACAAAGGGAAATTATGCACTGTGCACATAGACACTGGGGATCGGGGACCACAAGGCCACACTGTTACCATGAAAAGCAGACTGTTAAATTTTATGATGCTGGGAGACAAACGCCTTCCAAGAAAAAGTAAAAAATCCCACTAGGTTTATACAATCCGAGCCAGCAAAGTTTATGCTTTCAGAAAAATGTGTCTGAAAACGGGGGATTACAATACAAACCATTGTGTACCAACCGCCTGCCCCCGCCTGGGGTTCCATGACGGCTTTCATAGATAGACATAAGAGATACTGAGCTCTGATTCTGCGGTGGACAGGGGTTTCTTTGCCTCTGGTGGAATTCCTTTCCCTCTGAAATGCCACTTTTCTCAAGACGATTTTCTTTCTCCCTGGTTTATTGTCTGAGTAAGCCTTTACTGTAGGCAAGGAATCTTTGGCTACACTGGGCAGTGCCAAGAACAGTCAACAATAAACAAATAGTCATAATATTCAGCAACATGTCAGTTATTGGAACACATAAGATAATTGTGGAGCAGGCTGAGGGGCTTTGTGTCTCTTTCCCTCCAGCCACGGAGATTGCTTGCAAGTTTTCCTTAACGTTTTAAAAATATTGAAACTGCTCCTTAAATATTTTAATGGCCTTTTGCACCCTCACATTCCCTTCAACCCAGCTTCCTGACTTAGCTTTAATAGGACACAAAACTTTTGTCATCTCTACCCAGCACTGGCTTCATCTACTCATAGTTCTATTGTTTACGTATATTGCTTATTTCTTAGTTGATATTCTGCATGTATCTATCTGTGTCCATGATATGGTCAACTCATAGATTTTGCTCTCTCATGCTTTGACTCTGTGCTCCTCTGTCAGGCAGCAAACCCTGCAATTTGCTTTTGAATCCTACAACTGAGTACTTGGATGGATGAAGTGGTTGCAGTGTGCCTCTGAGGGATACACGTGAAGGTGGAACCACTGTGGAACGGAAGCTTCAGAGAAGTCGCTGTCTCCATGGACCCATTGCAAACACAATGACCTGATGAGGAGAGAAATTCCATCTTGGAAAAAAAGAGACAGCTGAGTCTGCAGGGTCCCTATTTGTGAGTCTAAGACTTTATAATCAATTTTGAAAGATGGAATCTAATAGAAATTTAAATTCTGTCTCTATTAGGGCTCATCAAAAAGGGGCATAAGTCATTGTCTTTTAAAATTCCTTCTCGTGACTCTAGTTAAAAAGACTGAAATGAATTCTGTTAATATACTTTTCCACATTCTATGCTAGCTATTTTATTCTTTGAATTATCACATACACAACATTCAGTACTATTTTTAAAATAAATATCCTAGAATCCCACCTCATCTGATTTGCTGAGATTTTCCATTTAATTTTCTTTGACGTGGCCTCTGGTAATGTGATGTGCCTGTGTGCGTGTGTGAGTGTGTGTGTGTGTGTGTGTGTGTGTGTGTGTGTGTGATATAGGTATACACAGGTCACGCTAGAACAGCAGGGGATTAAGGAAGCCAACCCCTGCATAGAAAAAAAAATTCATTCATAACTTTTGACTCCTCAAAACCTGCATACTAATAGCCTACTCTTGACTGGAAGCCTTACTGATAACAAAAACAATAGATTAATGTGGGTATTTTATGCATTCATAACATATCTAACTTTCTTGTAATTTAAAAAATAATTCTAGGCTACACAATTTATCTGTGAGTTTTTAAAAACTGTTGCAAATCTCCAAGATTGTTCTAAAATATTGATTGAAAAAAAAATCCACATATAAGAACCTATGTAGTCCAGAGTCAGCAAGCATTTAATGGGGTTGGTCGGCTGGAAGACTTATCCTGAAGCTTTTGCTGACGTAGAATACACGGCGTATAGAGTACAAAACAAAATCAATGGGAAGAACGCATTTCAGTGGTGTGGAAAGAATGTTTAAAATGAAGAAAAGATTTTCAGTGAAGGTCAGAACATTTGAAGAAGCAGGTAAAAACATAGATAAATTTTATGTCATATTTACTCAGGATACATGATTTATTTTATTTTATTTTTTGTTTCTGAATGAACTTTACTTTTAGGGCAATTTTAAGCTTACAGAAAAATTACGCAGAAAGCACAGAGTTCTCATAGACACCACCCCCTCCCCTAGAGTTAGCCTTTTGTTATTAGCAACGTGCATGAGTGTGGTAGGTTTGTGACCACTGAAGAACCAATATTCACGAGGCAGTCTGAATAACGCCTCTGACCCGGCCACCTAAGAGGCACCTGCAGAACAGCTGACTTAGGATCTGAATCTGGGTTCACCTTCCCTAGCCTCTGTGGTAGCCTGCCTTGTTTTATTTGACTTTCTTCAGATTGAAGCCTTCTTCTAAAGCACACTCATGGAGCTTGTCTGCAGGCGTAAGGTGGCCGGAGAAGCTCTGCTCACAGTCCACTTCCAGGAAACACACTGCGGGAGAGGAGGAGCCAGGGCTCCCCTTTGTATTACTCTCACATCCTCAGCAAGGGCTTAGTGTGAAATCAAACTGGGTACTGTGAAGGCAGCTATGAATTAGTGGGAAAGAGTACAGATTATTTCGTGAATGCATTCACACACCCTTTTTAACAAAAAATGCATAGTTTGAAATATGCCAATTCAATCCAGCAGAATTGCTGACTGCTGAGAATGCACGGTCTGTGATTTGCAGTCCTGTAGGTCCTATGAGCTCAGCTTCCTCAAAATATGTTTTTATTCATCTGAACAGCCCTTACTCAGAAATAGAAATTGAGCAAGAAATGCCAAAATAGAGAAGACATTAAGTGTTTGCTAATGTATTTGACTTTAGTTTTCTTGGGTTCAACTTGGCAGCATGTATTTAACTTAAAGCTCCCTTAGTTGTTTCTAAGAATAAATGGAAGGAAAACATTCCCTTGGTGGAGACAGAGATTAGATGTGTGAGACCTGGAGAGTGTTGGGGTGGTCAGGGGATGGCCAGTACCGGCTCAGCCTCCGCAGTGGGATGATCGCGGCCAAACTTTATCTGTCTGGGTTGCCATTCATTTCAATTCTAAAATGAGACCTTCTAGCTCTAAAGATAACAACCGTATCTGCAGTTAAATAATTCTTAGTACATGATCATAGGAGGACCAGAAATGTAATTTTTCTTGAAGTCAAATTAAATTCAACTTCAGGTTAAATCCATTTATTTGTTCAGAAAATTGTTGAATTGCCCTTAAGATTTCATCTATTGTGATGCCACACCAGGCGTCTTCATGGCACAATCTCTGCAGCGTTGACATCTTTCTGGGGAAAGAAGATTGGGGAGCAGAGGGACATCTGGGCTTTGGGAACGTCACACACTGTGTCTCTGGGAGACGCTGTGATAGTGAGAAATGTCTTATCACAGTTGTCAACGACTTCATTGGGCAATCTGTTAACTAATGGTACTTCAACTGCTTTCCCTGAGGAATGAAAAGAGAATTAGATCAGTGCCAAAAAAAGTGGGCTTTTTGTCTACTTCTTTAAAAAAAATTAACTAAATAACTTTTGTTTCTCCTCCTTGATCAGTGTTTCTCAATCCTGGAAGCATGTCAGAACCACCTGGAGAGCAATAAAAATACCGATGACATCACCTGGGCCCAGGCCAGGGAAACCAGACTCTCAGGGGAAGAGGGCTGACTTTTCCCCCCTGCCTTTTGAGGGCGGGGGCCTGTTTTTGTTTCGGTTCTTTTCAGTTCTTTCCCCACAGAAAGAACTGGTGCTGCTAGTTGTTCTGGGACCACACTTTGAGCCACTGCGTCCTCAGTTACTTTTAAGTCATTAGTTCTCAAAGTGTGGTCCTCAGACAAGCAGCAGCACCAGTGTCTCCTGCACAGGAAGTGCCAATTTCCTCCCAGCTCTGCTGGCTGAGAAGCTCTGGGTGTGGGACCAGCAGCCTGTGCTGTAAGGAGCCCTCCAGGTGCTGCTGCGGTGGGCTGAAGTCTGAGAACCACCCATCTAAGGTCTATGGCTTCAACTCTCTGTCTCGGAGTGCAAGTTAAACTTTCCCTCTCTACTTTCCTTCAGCTGGTTCCAGGTGTGTGCCTACGCATCCCGGCAACGCCTTGTATTCATGTCAAATGCAAGACCGAATCTTCCCTTGACGTTTTTTAAACCATCTATGCTCCTCACCATGATTCTGATGTGCCGGCTCAACAACTCAGAGCTGTCTTCAGTTTCTCCTGGTTTCCTTGCCCAGCAGTTGGTCTGTCCCCGAGTCTGTGTGCCTCTCCCTCGCCCTCCCCTTTGTCACAGGACTGGCTGTGCTCTCATTATCAATCTGCCGTGAGTTCCCACAGAGACCCTTCTGCAGAGGAGGAGGACTCTTTCCCCATCTCCCCAGCTATCATCCTGATCATCTTTGTTGCTTCCAAACAGCCTTCATTTCTCGTCAAAGCCCTCGGCCCCTCTCAGTACCATAAACAAACAGATCCATCACTTCTAGAAATTAGTACAGATACAAGTCCCTGTCTCTCATATAGTCTGGTGACACTTATCCCCACCAAGTTGCTTTTCTGTGCGCCCTCCTCAGATCCCGGAGGCTGGCAGCGTGAGCCGCCCCGGGCTTCCTGCTTCTGCAGCTGGCATCACGATCACTCAACAGTTTCTACTGGAAGCTTCCTCCTGAGGTTTGTTCTGGATTGATCCTCGTATCTGTCATCCATCCTTCAAGAGTCGGCTGAATTTTGACTGCCTCCCACCCAGAAGGAATCACTTCCTCATTTGTGCTCCTGTAGGATTTTCTTTGTAACGTTATAACACTTGACACATTAATATGAGTCTAGCTTTTTTATGACAAACAGGACCGAAAGTCAGAAAAGTGTTCTTGCTGTCTCCACCCAAGCTTCATACATGGGTTAAGTGCTGGCTTATTTCTTTCTCTGCTTGGATTGCCCCTTAACCTTTAAGTTCTTTAACCCTCTGCTTGCATGGTCTGCTTGGGTGTCTGTGGCATCAGTCAACATGCGTCAGCAACGCTTTGCCAGGGGCCTCTCCAGGTTCCCTGTAGATCTTTCTAATTTTCTTAATGATATTACCACTATCAGTGATTCAAAGTGAATCCTTGAAGGTGTCCCTGACATACTCCCCTTCACTCCCATGTCTGCAATTTGCTCCAAAGTGTTGATTCTTTTATTTTATTGCTTTTTTTTTTTTGAGACTGAGACTCACTTTATTGCCCAGGCTGGAGTGCAGTAGTGGCATTTTGTCTCACTGCAACCTCCATCTCACAGATTCAAGAGATTCTCGTGCCTCAGCCTCCCGAGTAGCTGGGATTACAAGCACCCACAATTACGTCTGGCTACTTTTTGTATTTTTAGTAAAGATGGTGTTTGATCATGTTGGCCAGGCTGGTCTGGAACTCCTGACCTCAAATGATCCACCCACCTTGGCCTTCCAAAGTACTGGGATTACAGTCGTCAGCCACCGCACCTGGCCTGTTTTATTCTTTATGATAGGAATTTTCCTCCTTAGTCAACAACCTAGTTGATCTCTTATCCATTTATGCCTGCTAAATGTGCAGCAAACATAGGCTGGCACAAGTCTGTGGGCGAGGATGACTTTCTCCTGTGTCCCCCACTGTGACTGTTAAAATCCTAATGCCATAGTCAGGCAACTATAGCTCTGTAGAGGAATGACAATTATTAAGAACCTAAGGAATACAAATACAGATATGCTTATGAATGATTACTCCACATTAGAGAGTGAGCATGGTTTACTTCCATTCATAACCAATACATTAACTTCACTATCTTTTGCCTCACCTCTGGACACATTCTTAGCTTCTCAACTCTCCCACCTCATCCTTGAACACTTTGTCAAGCAGATTTCCCATCTTTTCCATTAGTTTCAGTAGGACATGCTCATTTTTTAGCACTTTAGAAAGTTGAGACTCTTTCCTGGTTCAATTTATCATAACACCCAAGGCATCCATCCTTCCCTGTGGAGAGACTATCACCAGCTTGAGAACTTGAAGCAGGAGGATGCCGGCCTGCCTGGTTTTCCTCACTCCTCCTCTTGGGTGGAGGACAGGACTTGGAAGGTGGAGACATAAAGGGTTCAAAGGTGTTTCTGGATGAGGCAGCAGTCATCTGGGGTTACTGCCATGTTCCTGGCAGGGAGGGGGAAATGCTGGCACCCTCTCCCTCTCTCTCTCTCCCTCCCTCCCTCTCTCTCTCTCTCTCTCTCACACACACACACACACAGACACACACACACACACACACACACACTGTCTCTCTCTCTCTCTCATGGTGCCTGTAGATGCCTCACAGACCTGGTGTTCACTCTGATCCTGTGGTTCCCTGGGAAGGTCTGAGCTCTGCTCCTGTGCTAGATTGTGGCACCCCATGGCTTCTGTTCCAGGAAACCCCAAAGCTCCTTTCTGCTAGAATTGCTTCCCCTGGCAGGCAGGACTCTTGGCAGGACCTTCTCTGTGATGCAATCCCAGCTACTTCTAGAAGCATCTTCTTGGGCTGTGGGATAGGTCAGTGTCATGCCCCAACCATTGGCATAAGAGCTCCCCTCAGATGACCACCTGAGGCTGCTCCCGCCTGCCCAGGTGGGAGTCTAGTGTCAGTGTTGGTCTCCACACTGCGGGAGGTGCACGTTGAATGCTTTCCCCAGAGAACTCCCCTAGGGCTTCCTAGGCAGCAGGGGCAGCTCCGAAAGCCTCCAGCAGGGGTGAGGGTGGGAAGACAGACGTGAGTCTCCATTCCAGCACATCACCTTTGCTCGCTGATTATTTCTTTCCAAGATCCTTGTTTGTTTTGATGTGGGAAAGGAATGTAGAGCATTCCAATAACTTTGCCTGATCAATCCTCAATCTTTTTCTTACTGTAAATCATTAACATTCTCTATTATACTCTGGAGGTGAGTGAATAGCCTCAGAACGAGCTTTGGGCCCCCACATGTACTATATGCACAGTTCTGCATTCTCTTTTCAGGATGTGGTATGATTGAGACATGTTCTTCTCAACTTTGCTGACTCAGGTGAGACCAGGAAAAAAAAATCATTTAACATCTGGTGGCAGAGTTAACTGTAGCAAAATATATATGATGTGCCTTAAAGTAGCAAGCTCAAATCCAGATCAGTTAGCTTACTCCAGAACTGACAGGCGCTCCATAGGCTAGGTAGCATCTGTCTGGTTCAGTCCAACCTCCTCCTCTCCCACGCTGCCCGTGTTTCACGGTCTCATCTGCTCTCCACTCCCTTCTTTTTCTCGTCAAGCCTCCCGTGGCACGGGAGGGTTCCTGTGTGCCTGCGTGTGTGCACACATGCTCATGCATACTTTGTGTACACTTAGCTGGGCAAATAGTCTCAGATTTTGCAAATTGACTTGATCAATATTAAAATTAAAAGAGGAGCTTTGAGTGAGTTTTGTTCCCAGGGCAGTTTTTCTTCTTTTGTTAAGCTTTTCAAAAATATTTCTTATCAGTGTGTGACTTCTCTCCCAATTTGCAGCTCCCTGGGGCTTGTATTTTTAAATTATTTTGATAACATCCTGGTGCACAGTGCTTTCCGCATTTTCTGCCTGAGCACCCTGGGAAGGCTTAGGAGGGTCCCAGGGGGAGTCAGAGACTGGAATCTTCTTTTCCCAAAGCCCCATTAGTTGGTGTTTAGATCTTAAGTAATTTTTTTTGTCTCTGGAAGTTCCGTAGGCAGATTGACAGCTGCCTTGGGTCTGCAGCTCTTGACCTTGCCAATCTTTAGGACATTGACTAAACATCTTAGATTAAAAAGGAAAACTTCCTCTTCCCATTATTTATAATTACTATGTTTCCAATTCAGTTTCTGTAAATATATGTCATTACTATTGAATAGAACAAATTCTACATTAAATTGAAGTGAAAATGTTTTATTTTACTTATAATTCACAAGCATGTTTATTTCTTAATTCATTTTACTTTAAATTATGAGATCAGGTTTCCAAGTTTAGCCCCACGTTAATTTGCACAAATGGTTGGGGGTGGTTTGGGGAGTGTGTAAAAAAACTCAACCATTTTGCTGTCCACCAGGTGAACATGCGCTTTGCAGTAGAAGAAACCAAACTCTTCTATTTTTTGGTCACTGAAACATCCATATTAAAAAACAATTTTAAAGGAAACCCTTTAAATGCTCCTCAGCAAACACATGAAAACAATTTCACCAAAACAATAAATTAATTTGGTTTTATTCCAGGAGGGCAGCAGAAAGAATCTCTGGAAGTATCACTGACATGGGTGTTTTCTTCTTTTGAGGAGAGACTGACTAAGAATTGCCTGTGGAAAGCTCCTGTAAAAAGAAAATTCATCAGGATGTTGACAGCTAGACTCAAATCGCGTGTGGTCGGCATCTTGTCGCCTCACTCCATATCATTCATTCTGTTTCCTCATTCCCAACGGAAGTGTAGCCTCAGCCATCCTTGGAGGACTTTTTGAAGGTGTTTACATTCTGCAATTTCACACTCACATTTTGAAAGAACATATAGTTGAATCTCAATTTTTTAATTAACATCGAGAGTGAAATAATACCCCCTGGATGAGGATTACTCTTCTTCCTTTATCCAGTTACCATTTCCGAGGTTGGAGTGAAGCCATGCAACATCTTCGGTGCAAATCTAAATTTTAAGTATAAAGCAAGAATGTTTTTAAAGTATTTTCATTAAGCTTCAAAAATACGTGCACAGCAATTGTTTCCATTTAAATACATGCTTCAATGTTGTCCGTTTCTCAGATATCTTTCTTCTGTACCATCCTTTCCTCTTTATTGATTTCTTTATCCTGGTTCATTTAAAAAAATCATGTGTTAAAAGACATATTAAATGATATATTTCCAATGTTATTTATTTAATTTTTAAATTAATTTATTTTTAATGTACATGTATAAGGGCTAGTTGAGTGTTTAATTCAAGAGTCATAATGATATTCTCTTAGAATTAGGTAAATATTCCTGCATAGACTTCTAAATCAATCTGATTCTGGTTTCTTTGCAGGAAAATTGTCCATCCCAAGTAGATGAAGGCTTTGTTGTCTTTATATTATATGACCGCTCAGTGATTTTTTAATTCAAAGTTAGGAGTCAAACCATGGAATTGGAATTTTACCCAAACAGTACCTCAGAATCTTTCTTAACCTAGGCAACCACCGTTAATCAGTAATAACTGATGCACAAGACAGAAACTATTTTCTACCCCTTCTCTAAATAATAGGAGGCTTTTAAACTGACTTTCTAATTCATTAACTAGATTTTCTTTGGTAGCTTGCATGTTATTTATTTCTATTACGTTTTAAAATTTGAAAGTCAGATTTTTATTTCCCAGAATGCTCCATATTGTTTGGTGATAATGGCAGGCTTAGTACGGTGGTTTTGATGTTTTAAGTTTTCCTATTTCCCCACTAGGTTTATAAGGTCTCAGTCTGTCATCTAGGCTGGATTACAGTGGCATGATCTAGGCTCACTGCAACCTCCACCTCCCAGATTCAAGAGATCCTCCAGCCTCACCCTCCTAAGTAGTTGGGATCACAGGCATGCACCACCACACCTAGTTAATTTTTGTATTTTTAGTAGGGACAGGGGTTTCATTAGGCTGGTCTCGAACTCCTGACCTCAGGTGATCCACCAGCTTCGGCCCCCTGAGGTGTTGAGATTACAGGCAGGAGCCATAGCACCAGACCCGTGAGGGCTTTTCCAAAGTTTGCTTACATTAATTGTATCATCTCTCAACCCCGATGACCATGGCCAAGCAGAATTTCTGCTCACTCAGCTCACCTTTGATCCTCAGACACTCAGATCCGAGAGCTGCTCATGGACCCTGGAAATTCAAGGGCTGGGAGGTACTGGCCCTCTTTCTGCAGAGGCTTCCCCATAGTGAGTAGGTTGTGCCTACTCAGTCTTCTGCCAAAGCTGCTCCATGTTTCAGATGTGTAACTAGACCCTCTTTATATTTCACATATTTGATAATCTCTTTTCATGTTGCATTGATTTTGGCATTTTAGTAAGAAATTGGGAGACATAAGGATTTGTATGCATGGCTCTATACATTTTCCAGTTTATTTTAAAATGATCTTTTAAAGTTTTTTAAAATCTAGCACTTTAGAATTGCCATTTCTATATAATGTTCCTATGATTAGCTATGGTAAATCAAAAAGCCCTTGAATTCTTCTCTCATTCCACATCAGAGTAACGTAAAGTATGAAGTCTGTTTGTCTTTGGGCTGAGCTTTAAAAATTTCCTACTCTAGTTAGCTTTCATTTAAGATCCCCAAGTCGATGTGCATGTTTTGTAAGATTATCCCTTAGTAAATATGCAGGAGATGAAATTGGAGCAATTATTGCTATTTCTCTCTTAAAATGTAGGACGGAGGATGAAGTGATGTCTGCTGCTTTGCCATGGTCATATGGTGATGTGTCTGGCCCACTGATCAAGTATCTGTCCACCCAACTATGATGACTTCATTATTGACCCAACTTTCTCTCCTTCTCCATCCAATTTTAGCTTTTTGGACTTCTGTGTACACATACACTGCCTTTGGAGCACTCTTAAATGACTATATCCCGTTGTATTTTGTTACATGTGAAGAAAATAGTAGATTTCAGATTCCTGAAGATGAAGGATCTTCAATCCTGTAAAACAGCAATCCTAAACATTAAAACACAGTTTTAGAAGAAGGATCAATTCTCCAAATACAACAGATTGTTTTCAGGCAATTATTGATTACATTTTATAAGTAGAATTCTGCTACAATTTTTGGGAAATTAACATTGAGTCCATGCCCAAATTATAAAGTATTGTCCTTTCCACTACCAGCTTCATCGAGGTTCTGTTTTATTTCAGTTTCAAAACATCTTTATGCTGTGTTTGAAGTGCACCTAAAAGTAAAGAAGAAGCTGGCATGGCAGGGGGGGTGGAGATCAGTAAGCCAAATTGGCAGATCATCCTCTCCAAATCTATAGCCCATCTGTTCCTCTGCAGAAATCTGTAATGCAGACACTCATGCAAAGGCAGCTTTTGTACCAGCAAACCAATCAGAGTGAGCGATTAGAAGGAATAGAATCTAAACCTTTGACCAGCAAAATGGTATAAACTGTGTGACTTACTTCGGCTGCCTGGGATTGGCTAAAGTATAACCAGTTGTAATAGGTTCCTAAGGGTGTGCCCTAGGCATAAAACTCACGCTGGTTCAAAACATTTCTTCGGGTTCATCAAGCCAACATCAGTCATAAGGTCTAGAAAAATCACTGAATGGTTATTCTCCACTACTTTTAAAAGATTTTTTTCCCCTTGATGACAATGAAAAGTAAAAGAATCATTGTGTCTTAGCCTTTGTGCTACCATAGCAAAATACCTTAGACTGAGAAATTCATAACTAAGAAGTTTATTGATCATAGTTCCAGGGGCTGGGTCATCCAAGACCAAGTTACCAGGGAGATTCATTGTCTGGTGAATGCTTGCTCCCCTTCAAATATAGCACCTTCTAGCTGTGTCTTCACCTGGCAAAAGGGGCGAAAAAGGATGAACAGGCTCCCTCAAATCCTTTCATAAGGGACTAATCCCATTCATGGTAACAGAGCCCTCATGACCTAATCACCTTATAAAGACCCCATAACTTTATACTACTGCATTGGGGATTAAATTTCAACATGAATCTTGGAGAGACACAAACATTCAAACAACAGCAGAGTGGAAAATCTAGCTTAAACAATTATTAGAAGTTAAATTAGTTAATCTATTAAGAATCCAACATTATTCTTCTAGCAGTCTCTAAAATTAAGAGTGGGAGATAATGTGGTTATCATCGTGAAATAAATGTCAACAGGCATTAAAATAAATTTCCATTTCTCCCAAATCCAAACTGTATCCTTATTTTCCATTTGTGAAAAACTCTCTCACACACACACACATACACACGCACAATACATTTTATTTTTTAAAAATGGACACCATGAATTATAAAATAGATGACCATAACAAAAGCAACAATGATTACAATGACCAAAAATGAACACACTCAGGCTGTGCTGAAAGAGTGACTGATATTTTTGGCGCAGTAACTTGCCCTTGCAGCAGCACTTTTATTTTCTGTGATAATTGGCTTACATGTGTCTTGACTTTGAGACCTTGTAGGATTTCAAGTTTCCTTCCCTTTCTTTTCTTTCCCTTCCCCTTCCTTTTCCTCCTTTCTTTCCCTTTCCATCCCCTCCTTTTTCCTTCCTTTCTTTCATGGGTTTCTTCTTTCAAAAAAAAATTGTGGATCTCTAACAGAGACTCTGAGGGCGAAGTGCAGAGGCCACTGGGATTTTCCCGTAGGCGTGCACAGCAGTGAGCAACGTGACTGTGAGTAAAATTCTAGGAGGGAGAAAAGAGGGAGTTATGTTTGTTTGTGTTTGCGGGACTCTGGAGAGTTTCAAGAGTCTAATACTTAAAAAAATATGCCCTGAAATTGCAATTTATATTTTACCAATAAAGAGGGAGCAGAAAGCTGAGCCACCAGAGCAGTGAGTGGGAGTGTGCAGAGCGTGCGATTCTGCAAACAGAGCTGCTTTCCGGGGCGAGCAGCTCCTGAAATCTGGGGGAGGAGGTCCTTTTTGGAATGTAGCTTGAGGTAAGATTTAGAAGGATTTCAAGGGCAACGACAAAAGGATTGACATTTATTTTGAAGAGAGTGGGGCCATGTCACATTTCTGAGGAGGGGACTTTATGAGCTGATCTGTATTTTCAAAAGGCAACTCCTATCATGAGGCTGGTAATAAATCAGCAGGGATGTGTCTGGAAGCTTAATTGTTTTATCTTGCACATGGAATTCTGTGGTCCAATTAAATCAATTTTTGTCTTTGCATTAAGTTAGAGGTCAAAATTCATTTTTTCGGTACAGATATCAGATTTACCTAGCGTTACGTATGGCAATTCTAAGACTTATCCCACTGATTTTCAGTGGTTCCTTCATCACAAACCAGGTAACCATGTGGTGGGTTGGCTGCAGAAAGAGCCTACTAAGTTTCCCCACATCCATTCTTTTGGTCCTATAATTCTTACTTCTCTCCAACTTTGCCTTGAACTTAGCCATGTGACTTACATTAACCAATTGGATGTGAATAAAATAACTTCAAAGTACACTAAATTTCCATGTGCCTTTTGCATGATTGGACTTGCTGGGTTTTGACTCTTTGCATTTAATGTGGTGACATGTGGAGGGACTGAGGGATGTGAGAGACCTGTGGATGAGAGCCCAGTCATCTCAGCCCTTGCAACTGAAGCCATCACGAACTGGCCACAGCCACTGACCCCAAACATGTCAGACAGCCCAGCCTCCATCAGCAGAGGCACTCACCAGACCTGCGGCCGACCACAGATGCCCAGGTGAGAGCAGTAAAACTGCCCAGCTGACCGCTGATGCATGAGCAATAACAAACGTACATTGTTTTAAGGTATCTGAGGATAGTTTCTAAACATTGTTATCATGACAATAGGTAATTAATGCAGAATTTGCTATGCAGAATTGGGGTGGCAATGCTGCTATAATAAAAATCTGAAATTCCTGTCGTTGCATTGTGGTCAAGGTTAGAGGAAGTGGAGGAACATGTTTAGGAGTCTGGAGTTAACGGTGACCCATGTCACGTGGTGGTGGACCAAACTAAAACCATCATGTGTGCTAACTTGGGAGATAACAAAGGTACCTAATAAACATTTTAATTTGAACAATTACATTTTGAAGCAGAATGTTGAATGTTCAGCTGGCTCTTAGAGCTAAGTATGGTAAGGCATTGCAAGAAAGAGATGAGCTAGAGAAAGAATGGAGCATTTTGCAATCAGGATTAAGAGAGAATATGAAAGAGCCAGAATTTTCAAATGGGAGAGAAAATTTCTTCTCATCTCCAGTATTTCCATCAGGTGAAAAGGGCTCAGGATAAAATTCTCAGCTATGAGTGGAGAGTAAATTAACAATGTATCTGTAAGACCTTTTTTGATAATCTCAGTACATCCTCTCAGCTAGACAAAGAGATTTTACATATCATAGTGTGTTAATCAAAATTGAAAATGTAGCATTGATTCAATACTATTTTCTAATCCATATTTCATGTTTAAATTTTACTAATTTTCCTAATAACTTTTTTGTAGCTACATTTCTTTTTTATATGCCAGGATCCAATTCAGAATTTGACATTAAATTTAATTGCCATGTCCCGTTTGTCTCCTTTAATCCAGAACATTTACTCAGGCTTCATCTTTTATGATTTTGACTTTAAGAATTCAGTCCAATTACGTTGTAGAATGTTCCTCAATTTGGGTTTGTTGCATGTTTCCTCCTGATTGAATTCAGGTTATGAGGTTATGCTTTTCTTTTCTTTTGGCAAGAATATTAAAGAAGTCATGTTTCCTTCTCAGGGAATCATAACTGGAGGCAGATGATGTCACTTTGTCCTGTTATTGAGGATATTAACTTGGATCACTTGGTTAAGGTTAAGTTAACCCATCCTGAAGTTTTTACTCCTGTTGTAAAAATACAAATGAATGAATGTAAACATTATTACTCAGCAAACTTATATTCATTAGTTTCTGTGTCCACCGAAGAATGCTGCCTGGATTAATTGTTACAGGCCCATGGTGAAACTGTTTTCCTCACCAAGTGTAATACCATTCAGAGTTGTTGGCTATAATTACAAATCAATTCTAGTTTAAGCAGGAAAGAGACCTATTTAGGCATACTACAGACCCTCAGAGTATGTCACAGAAGGCCAAAGAAACATCCTTTCATGCAGCACCCATGTGGCACAGCAGTACTGCCCCAGCAGAGGAACACGGAGCTGTGGGCACGGCCCCTGGAGAGAGCACTGAGTGCTGGGCCTGGATGCTATGGCTGGCCTGGTGGAGGAGGTCTCTGCCCTTACCCTCACTACAATAGATGCTGCAAGGCACCTGCTTCTTAGGTTCTCTGGTCTCTGAACAGAAGCTTCACTCAAGCCTATTCAAATATGCTTATTGTTAGAGCCCACGTCGCATGCTTGCACCTTAGCTGCAAGGGAGGATGCAAAGTGACAGCCGGTTTCTTCCTCCTGAGGGCAGAGCACCAACTCACACGACGAGGAATTTGCAACCACTGGAGAGAAATGTTAGGATGATTTTAAAACTTGACAATTTTTAGCAGTAAAGCTTTTCTCTTTGTTTCTTCTTCTTTCCTCATTTTTTCCCCTTATTTTTTCTAATATTACCTTTTATGATATTAAAACAGGTTTTTCATTCTCTTTTACTTTCTTTAAGATTATTCATACTTAAATAAATAGGATCTATTCTAAATTTTTTCAACAGTGTCAAAAATTATTTAGGTCCTCTATTCTCCTTCCACAATAAGATAAGGAGCATGATATTTGTTAGCTATTAACTAAGGGATCCCTCAAGCTGTTATCTAGAATTTTAACTGTAACTGTTTAATATACAAAAATCAAATTTAGACACATAATTGGTTATACAAA
The DNA here is from genome assembly GCF_009761245.1 of Sapajus apella. Taxonomy (NCBI): domain Eukaryota; kingdom Metazoa; phylum Chordata; class Mammalia; order Primates; family Cebidae; genus Sapajus; species Sapajus apella. The sequence continues at coordinate 37,454,301 of NW_022436951.1, forward strand.
CACATAAATGTCACTGTAACCGGGGGGACAGGAGCAGGTTGCAGGGATGTCCCAAAAGGCGCTCACTGTTCCCCGATTGGATGTGTTTTTTCCAGGGATCCTTGGGATCTCACTCACTCAAGAATGGGTAGGACACCCTGGTGGTGGTGATATTGTTCAAGTAAATATTGGACACAAAGAGCTTTGTAGAAAAGTGATTTATTAGGCAGAGAGAAAGAGAAATAGAGAGAGAGAGAGAGAGAGAGGAGCTCCCATGCTGTCGTGGGAGGAGGTCCAGAGATGGAGTCTACACAGGTAAGGGGCAGGGGGACTTTTAACCTGGGAGTTACTCCTGCCCCATTTAAGTTCTTCTCCCATGAGAGGAGTTCCCTCAAACTTCCGCTGGAGTGATTGATCTTTGACTTGGGTATCTGATTGGCTACATGGCTGCCAAATAAAGCCCCTCCTTTCAAGGCTTTTGGCAGGCTTTCTAAAGAGAGGAAGCTCAGCTGGGCAGTCTACCTTTCCTCCACTCATGCAGAAATTAGACAAAGACCTCTAGTTCCCACATGGGGAGGTGGGTGGAGGTATGGTGCTGGGAAGTTCTTGCCTTTGAAACCACGTCCCTTGTGGACCCGGGAAGATAAATTAACATAGTCCTTCGTTACTAAGGTCTTTACTGGGCATAGTTCTGTAATCCCCACCATGATACCTCCATAGGCGTTTTTCCTTTTCCTTTTTTCTTTTTTTTTGTAATATGTAGTCCTTCCTTTCAATGTAGAAAGCTTGTAAAGCGTCTTAAAAATTTAAGACTGAAAACATCTTTATTGCATCATAAATTTGAATGGTCATGGATTAGAACACAATTCAATATTGATTTTCCTCCCTTGGAGGATATTTCATTGATTTCTTCATCAATTTGCCAGTGATGTGTCTGCTATTATTCTGGCAGATATTTATTTTCAAAACTTTTTTTAAATAGCTTTTACTTTTTTTCAACTCGCCATTCTAAATGGTACTACCTCCTGTCCCATTATGGATTTTTTTCTTATCTCACTCTGAATTCAGATTGAGTGTCCTACAGAAGATGCAGCACTTTTAAGTTGGAAAATAACCATTCACTTTTAGACTACACACTTCTGTGCCATTGTCTTTTCATCTTCTAGAGCTGCCACTGAGAGTTTTTGGAGCCTCACAATCTGTCTACTGGATCTGTTAGTTTTCTGTATTAAAAAAAATCCCTTCTTGGTGTCTTTCTCAGTGCTATCTTACTACTTGGTAATTGTTTCGGAAGCTCAGCAATAGCTTGTTCTCCACTCCCATCTCCAGTTTCACTGCCTAAATGTTTGTTGTTTTATCACAAAGGTTCAGAGAGATTCATTTCCTCGTGGATTCATACATTCATGCATTTATGCATGTTTTCAACAAAAATTCATTGAGTATTATTGGCACTGTGCTCTATGCTACGGATGACTATTCCAAATGTTTTTAGGTTAGAAAATGGACTTTTTTTTTTTTTTTTTTTTTTTTTTTACTTATTTGTATTATCTGAGTTCAAGATAAGGAAAATGTGATCATGGGTAATGTAAGTCACAGGCTATCATTCTTAAAAATTTATTAAATTGAAATTCCAGAAATTGGCTATTGATAAAAAACAGAGGGTTTTCTCTCTGACGTCTTACTCCCTGTGAAGAGGTGTATGATACTTGCTTCCTGTGGGTCATTTAATGATAAGAGTTCCATTTATTTTTACACAATGAAAAAATTCAGGCCACCTTCAGTTGTCTTTTAGTTTTTTGATTTATACCATAGAAGTAATTAATATTCTTTTGAGATAGGTGGCTATGGTTACCGCACATGAAAAGAATAACAGGGTCTGCTTTTTTCCTTCCTTTTTTCTTCCTCCCTTTCTTCTTTCTTTCCTTCCCCTCTTTCATCATATACCCCAGATGTCTCAGAGCTTCAGAGTCTCCAGAGCAGCAGAGTTAGGGTCAGAGTCTAACCATAGCTAGCTGTCTGCTGTACCAGTGTGGAAGTGAGACTGGAGACGCTCAACTCCAAGAGCTCTCTATAAATCAAAGAAACTCTACAAAGGAGATGATTGAATTGAAGCTGTAAGATAGGTGAATAAGAGAAAGTAAATAGTGGCCGAGTTTTAGCATAAGCAACAGATGGAAAGACAAATTGAATTCAAACCCCAGGTTTGTCTTTGATTGGCTGTGAGTTTAACAAGTTGCTTAGCGATTACTGCAAGATTGTGTTTCCTTATTTGCAGCGTGGGTTAATGACAATGTCTGCCTCAGCTGGCTGATTGTGAGGAGTACCCGAGACAGGACACACAAAGAGCTTGGCCCAGCGCCTGGCGAAGGGGGTGCCCTCTCCAGGGATGAGCAGGGATGAACCTTAGCTGTTCGTCATGAGCAGGCGCGAATGTTGCTTTCCTTCACTGTCCAGCCACTCCGCTGCCTGCATCAACTTTGCTGAGGTCCTGGAGCTCACTGGAGTATTGGTGTGCTCCCTGCCTCCCAGCATTGAGTGCCCTGTTATGATTGCTGACCATTCCTTTTCTGGGAAACTATCCACTCATTTGCCAGCAGCCCTCATCAGCTCCTAGAAACCAGGTGCTTCTGCTTGGCTTCCTACTGGGACCAATGAAGCAATGGACCGAAGGTACAGGATGACCAGTCAGATGCTACTGCCCATGAGAAGAAGCACATGCCCTGGGAGCCTGATCATGAGGCGTCCAGTGTCACAGCTCCCTATTGGGAGGGAGTGCAGAGAGCCTGAAGTCGACCTTGCTTCGGCGGCTTTTCTCTGCCATCCTCAAGGACTTTGCAGAGACCCGGATCAGAGCAGAAGCTGCTGAGGCTGAACATGTGCCCCTGGACTTCAGCGACTGGACATCTTGACCATTCCTCCAGCTCCCAGCAGTTATCACAATGGCAGGAAATAAGTTTACGATCACTGTGTTTAACACGTAATCAACCAATCAATTAATCAATCAAATGAAGTTGCTTTGGCATTGCCTTCTAAAAGAAACAAAATTGAGAACTTTGTTAAATGACTCAGAGCAAACAAGCAAAGTGCTTTGATAAAATCTGAACCCAGTTTGTTTGTTACAGTCCAATTACTTCAACTTTCAAAGTTAGAGGAGATGCCTACTGTTTTACTGAACTTCTGATTTATTGTGAGGAGAGAGATACCTGTGTTTGTTTAGAGTTCCTTTATTCTTCATTCTGAGAATAGATCAGGATGCAAGAAAAGCCTGTTCTACATAGAAAAACACCTGAAGCAAGAGAGTGAAACAAACTATTTGCATGGAATCCTTGGCAAAGAGTTTATATTTGAGCAGGGATCTCCTTCTATCAAACCCCTAAGACACCCTAGACCACTGGTCCAAATTTAAACTGTGAAAGCTTGGGGATAGCTCTGCCAGGTTTTTTCTTTCCTTTAGAAAAATGCTAACCTCAGTACTCTATTTCCTAAAAGGAATATTCCATACTCCACCTTTCTCTCAATTATTGTTAATGATTATTGAGTACTTGCTTATTGGGCCAGCCTTTGACTCAGTAGTAGAAATCTAGGGTCCATTCACCATCCTGCTGTTGCTGTCTAAAGCAAATACTGAGAATACTTGGATGCAAAATGGGGAGAGGTGTTAGACTTTAGGTAAGGAATAAGCCAAATTTGAACTTAATAAAAAATTAATTAATAAATAATAAAACTATATTTCTCACCTGAGCTCTCCTTTTCTCTTTCCTGAATGGGGCAAAAGGTTCAGATATGTTAGGAACAAGAATAAAACAACATGTGTCATTGAGAAGAAAAAACAAGAAAAAGGAAAGCTCAGCCATCTACACCAGAGAAAGCACTTTATCGGTTAACAGTAAAGTTAATTAAGGGCTATGCAGGGTGGGGGTGAGGGAGACCCGTTCCTGATTCACATCATGAAGGAGAGAGAAAGGTGAAGATGAGTACTGAGTTACCCAGGGTCAGGCCAGGAATGATGTGTAAAGTTCTGTCTTAAGCTTCAAAATAGAGGACAGAGGCAGTAGGGGAGAACCACACTGACGACCACGGCCTGCATCTGGAAGACTGAAGCCAGACCCACCACCCACACCCCATCCAGAGGCCCATGCAGCCCAGACATTCCATAGGCCAGCAAGGAGATGCCCGTGACGTCAGGTGCATCTTGCCCAACAAATGCTTCTGTGCCATCTGCTTGCTTGGGCCCCTCTCACCTGGGCTTTTGTTGTAGGATAAATTATAAATGTATCCTGCCAAACAAAGAAAGTCTCTTTGGTTTCGGTGAAAACTTGTAAGTGCTTTCAGAACAGTGACGGGCTTCTCAGTGATTAACTAGAATGAGTTGAGATTGCTTTAGATTATCAAGGCAATCAAAGAGGTATAATCAAACGAAACAGTTTTCTGCCTTTATCTGGAGAAGCTGAGAGGTCTTTAATGAGGCAGCCATTCCGCGTATCCCTGCCCATTCCACGGATAGGTCCAGGTATATGCTACACCTCGCTGCAAATGCTCATGGTCTCCATGTGTGCCCTAATCCAGTTCGACCAGCTCTAATTAGGTGATAGTCTACTGATAGGGCACCAGGATGCCTTCTACATAGCATAAGAAGAGAAAAGGGGGCCGGGCGCGGTGGCTCAAGCCTGTAATCCCAGCACTTTGGGAGGCCGAGGCGGGTGGAACACGAGGTCAAGAGATCGAGACCATCCTGGTCAACATGGTGAAACCCCGTCTCTACTAAAACTACAAAAAATTAGCTGGGCATGGTGGTGCGTGCCTGTAATCCCAGCTACTCAGGAGGCTGAGGCAGGAGAATTGCCTGAACCCAGGAGGCGGAGGTTGCGGTGAGCCGAGATCGCGCCATTGCACTCCAGCCTGGGTAACAAGAGCGAAACTCCGTCTCAAAAAAAAAAAAAAAAAAAAAAAAAAAAAAAAAAAAAAAAAAAAAAAAGAGAAAAGGGAAAGGGTTTTAATTCAGTGTCCACCTTCACACGAGTCTTGCACTAGGGATTCTAGGAGGGTGTCATAGAGCTCGCTCTGTACATAGTGCTGTGATGTTTCAGATAAAGAACTACAACATAAGGCAACAGGCTGCCCCTGCTGCTGTTAACGGACTGGATGAGAGTTAATCTGTAAAGGGATAATGAGTCCAATGAAGGAGGGATGCTGGGTGAGGGTCATTAAGGGTCTTGGCAGCCAGGGGGATCTGGACACATTTCTTTCTGGGGAACTAACGGATGGTGTGGAGGTGGATGGAGGGCTGTAGGTTCCAAGGTGAGTCAGGGGTAAAGCTTGACCAGAGGTTAAGAAGCCAGAGAGGAGAAAAAGAGGAATATGCCTGTTAATATTACAAAGGGCCTTTCACATCAATCCAACAGTCATTCATTTTACTAGTTCAACAGTAGATAGAGAGCATTATTAGGTTTTACAGTATCTTCATGGCACACTGAAGTTAAAATAGATAGGACAGGGGTTGGGCACAGTGGCTCACATCTGTAATCTCAGCACTTTGGGAAACCGAGGTGGGTGGATTACCTGAGGTCAGGAGTTCAAGACCAGCCTGATCAACATGGTAAAATCCTGTCTGTGCTAAAAATACAAAAACTTAGATGGGTGTGGTGGCGCATGCCTGTAATCCCAGCGACTCAGGAGGCTGAGGCAGGAGAATCGCTTGAAACCAGGAGGCAGAGGCTGCAGTGAGCCTAGATTGTGCCACTGCACTCCAGCCTGGGTGACAGAGTGAGACTCTGTCTCAAAAAAATAAAAAAGAACAAAACCCAGCTAGGACAGGACAGTGACTATGGGCCATCAGGCACAGCCAGACCCCGCTGCTCTGCGCTACACCTTTGCTTTCCCATGTGCTAGTCACTGCTTAACGCGGCCACGGAGCAGCTGAAAGCAGACTAGTCTGAATTGAAATGCGCTGTAAATATAAGGCACACTGTATTTAAAAGATTTAGTACAAAAACAAGTAAACTATCTCACCTATGATTTAACATTAATTACATTTTGAAGTGATAAACTTTTAATATATTGGGTTAAAATATAGTATTGAAATAGGATTTAACTGTTTTTTTCTTTTTCAAGGTGGTTATTAAAAATAACTAAGCTTCCTACTTAGCTGGAATTATTTTTCTGTTAGACAGTGCTGCACTAAACAATGAGAGCTGGGAAGGTGGGTGGAGCCCCCAGGGAGGGTCAGAAGAGAAGCTGACCAGCTGCCTGGATGGCTTTTTCAGGTGAGGAGGTGGGACCCCAAAAGAAAGTCCACTGGGAATAGGAGGAAGGATATACTGTTGGAAAGAGACCCTTTTGGGTTTGAAAAAGATGAAATGTGTGTTTTGTAGAGTGTTTTTGAAACACCGAGGAGTTTAAGTAGTAGGTTCAAGGTCACTCTCGGTGTGGGTCAGTGTTGGGAACTGTAAACCAAGTTTGTCTACAGGAGGTCACCTCCCAGGGTCCCTCCTTCAGCAGAAATTCGGAGACATATGGCAGAACAATTTACTGGAGTGGGCAAGAAAAGTAACATGCATGGACCAGTCACCTGTGATTTCCTTTCAAGAACTGGCAATGCATGCCTCCTGCTGAAAGCCGTAGGTGGCTGCCTTTCACTTGGCTAAAAAGAGGGGTCCAGCTAGCGTCAGGCTTGCCCACCAACTTTTGTTCATGGGTAGGCGCCTAAGGTTGCCGCCGCCCATGTGTGTTCAGGAGGGAGCCTTCCTAGAATTGTGGAGTTCTTTTAAACTTGTACTCTTCTTTCAGCTCCTACAGGAAAAAGCTCTACTTGATATGTGTGTGCACCTACAACTTCCCTAGGCTGTTATATTTTAACTAGGATTAAAAAGAGGGGCTTTGCTAATCAATTTTGAAAGGTTATACTTTATAAGCCTATTTTCTAAACCTACAATACAGATTTTTATAATTTTTCCATGTAGATAAGTTGAATTCTTGGAGTGCATTGATTTGTTTTAACAATATTTTCAGTTACCAGGTAAACCTAAATTGCATGTTTAAGCTTGACTTGAGGATTATCAATGTGTTCTATCATTTTGGGATTTAAAAAGTTTTCTTTCAATTCAATGAACATAAAATGATTCCCCTAGAAAGATACATACAATGGAGGCTTGAAAACATTTTCCTGATGCATTCAGCAAAAGGAGATTGCTTCGTAATTGGATTAAGATGTAATAGTCTTTGGGGGAATCATTTAACCTCATGGAACTTGGACAGTTCCTTGGCTGGTGAGGAAGTTCACAGACAAAGAACTTATGAGAAACCTTAGGGAAAACACTTTCCAGAACAATTATGGATTTGATTGTGGTGGGGATTGTTCTTTGCACAATCACTCCGAGGCAGGGCTGAAAAGGAACTGGGTCAGAGGAGAGTTCTGTCTCCCTCATACTCTTTCCATGGGGCAGTATCAGATTCAGGCACTTGACAAAGGAAGCCAGTTAAATGACAGCCCCTTTGCAAAGTTTTCCAGAGTCTTTGAATCAATTTCCTTTGTATTCTCAGGCCACTGAGATTTTCAGACACAAATCAAGAGGATTGAAAAGATTGCTTTTCAGGGAAAAAAATAAAAAGAGTGGATTTCAAAGGCACATATCCTGGTTAGTAATTCTTCTCAGCTCTCCTCCATAACTGACACTCAAACGCATTACCCTCCATCACTGGAGTTTTCATGTAAAAATGACACTAAAATCGCCTGGTTGTGCTTGAGCCAGTACTGATGAAAACACTATTAAAATTTGGGCAGTTCTTTGTTCATATGGGAAGTCCCACAGACCAAGCTCAATTGTCCTAGGAAGCTGAACTTTTATCCTAAAAATCAGAAGTAGCTAGTCTGGAACTCAACATGATCCCAAACTCATCTAATAGCTGCTTCTGAGAATGCAATTTTCAGAGGGAAGCACAAGAGAACTCTTCATTAAAAGTTCCATGTTTGGCCAAAACCGTAGAAAAAAATCAGTCAGTATTTTCAAGGTCCCACCTAGCTTGGTTAATCATCCATAATCAAAGGTTTGAGCAAAATGCATGTGCCTGAGCCAGGTTCTTACTCATGATGCTTCTGTCTGAGATGTGAAACGCTATCACCTGCTGGTAGACAGAATACATAAGAAAGAGTTCATGGTTTTAGTTGAGACTGTGTAACAGCCCCAAGGAAAAAGCAAAAACAAAAACAAAAACAAAACAAAACAAAAAAAAACAAGGGAAAAAAACTAGATGTGGAAAACCTAAGTTTTCTACGGAGTTTGACAAAATCACCATGTGTATCAACATATCAGCATGTGGCTTCCAGCTTCAAGAAGCTCATCTCTTTATGTTGAGAACAAGGAAAGAGTAGAAAAGCAGAATACATACTGGATCTAAGGTCTAAACTGATCTGCAGAGGGGATCAGCCCTCAAGGGCCAGCTATGGCATCTACCATCTTTTTCTTGACGCTTTCCTTCTAATTACATAGATATAAAATGTTATTTTATACGAATGCAGGTATACAAATGGGACCACGAAATCCAAAGTGTAACATCAGAAAACAGTCACAAAAGCTTATTATATTCTAAAAGATAGCTTATAATAATAAAGAGCAAAAAACAAGCCAACTTCAATTTAAATCAAAGAAGAGAGGAAGTAGCAAACACTTTCATTTGTTTCAAATATTCTGTATCATGACAAAGGACAAAACTCAGTTAAGGATAGATTAAGATGTGCCAACACATGAATCTAGACTCCTTGGAAGACAGGAAATAGGAAAGAGAAAATTCATTGCAGTGGTAGAAATTCCACTTTTGCAGACAGGCATAGGTGAGTCTCCTCTGACCAAACAGTAGAGCTGTCAGAATGAATACAGATGAGGCTTACCTCCCCATGCTGTAGACTAGAATTCTTAACCCTGTCATTGCTACATAAGACTTGATTGTGTAGATAGGACAGCTGAGCCTGCAATTGAGGATTAATTGTCATTATTTGTTGGGAGAAAATTTGCCCCTGACTTGGTTTCTTTGATTCAGTCTGAGGCACCCACTGTCCACTCTCCTACCAGGGAAGGTCAGCACCAGCTTCATTCCCCTGACTGATGTGGCCTTTGCATGCTTCCAAGCCCACCAGCGTCCACCAGGCTCTGCTTACCTCCTGTGAGCCTTGGCTCGGACCCTTTTGCAGTTCACGTCTTGTCCACATGGCCTGGCTGCTTGGTCTTTGGCTGGTACTCAGCTTTCCTTCAAGGGCTTGTCTTGGACCCTCCCTAGGGATTCTTTCTGGTTCAAAACCAATGGCAGGAATTCCTATCATGTTTGTTCCTGTTCTAAATCCCAGCTGAAGGTAGAAAACGGGGTTCAGGCCAAGGATGTTGTGTTGAGATCCCACACAGCTATTGACTAATAACAAGCAGCACCAGTATCATTGGTGATACTAAGAATGGTATACTCCTCTCATTACTTCATTGCATCCTCTCTCTTATCTTGGCAAGAGAATGATTGCTACTGCTGTTTTGTAGTTGAGGAAACCTAGGCTCAGAGGTAGAGACCACAGTCTCAAAGCCGCTATCCTCAAGTGTAGGTTTTTGTGAAGAGTAAATGAGATTAATTGAAATGAAAAGAGCTGATTACATGAGATAAGCAATTACTCATCAATTTCAATCAAAGCAATTAACCTCAGTAGTCTTTTCCTGTGAAATCTACTTTGCTTTGCAGGGCTGTTCCAAATAACTTTGATACAGAGATTACTTGGTTCTACTGTACAGGATTCTGTTCATGTCCCTTGGGTTCACAATTGCTTAGACATTGTTGAATAACCGGATCCCTTTGAGCAGCTGTATAGAAATTTTATCATGTGGTTATTAAGCAAAATAAAATGACCAAAAAGAGACAGAGCAAAGGACAGAAACATGTATTTCTACCAATATATATGCACATATATATATATGCATAAATGCATATTTGTACATATGTGTATGTGTACAACCTCCTCCCCTCCCCCCCACACACGTCTTTGATCCTTGATCCTTGACTTGGTGTGGTTAGATGAATGAATAATTAATGCATAGATAATTTTATACACAATCCTCCACTCATAGCTGTAATCCTACCATGAAACTCTGAAAGTTCATTTAAATTTTAGCAATATCATTGCTGTTATGTGAGCTGTTTTCTTTATTTCTTCAGAAACACAGGATACCATAATGAGCATTTATTTCTCTAAATTCTAAATCCAGTGATTAAATTCAATTCTGAATAGAGGATCACTGAATTGTGTTTAGAAAATGGTAATGAAGCTATTAAAAGTTAGAAAAATGTTTTAACGCAGAACTCAGGTCACTCAGGCTTCTCACTGGTATGTAGCCAGATAGACATGTGCCCAGGAAACAGGATCTAATGCACGTGGAGTGACATAGAAAGCTGCCATCTGAAAATAAGTATTTTAGCAGGTTTGAAAATAGATATCAAGCATGTTTTGAATTCCTAGGTAATCCTCACCAACTATTTGAACTAGCTGAAGAAGACATACAAATGGCCAACAATCATATGAAAAATGCTTTACATCACTGACCATTAGAGAAGCGCAAATCAAAACCACAATGAGAACCATTTCACACCAGTCAGAATGGCTAGTATTAAAAGTCAGAAAATCACAGATCCTGGTGGCATTGTGGTAAAAACAGAATGTGAATACACTGTTGATGAGAATGTAAATGAGTGTCACTGTTGTGGAAGACAGCGTGGTGATTCCTCGAAGACCTAAAGATGGAAATACCATTTGATCCAGCAATCCCATAACTGGGTATATACCCAAATGAATTCAAATTGTTCTATTGTCATAAACACATGCACACATCTGTTCATTGCAGCACTATTCGCAGTCGAAAAGACATAGAATCAACTTAAATATCCATCAACGATACATTGGATAAAGAAAACGTACATATACACGGAATGCTATGGAATGCTGTGGAATGCTATGCAGCCACAAAAAGGAATGAGATTATGTCCTTTGCAGGAACATGGATGGAGCAAGAGGCCATTATCCTTAGCAAACTAACACAATAACAGAAAACCAAATACCTCATGTTCTCACTTTTAAGTGGGAGCTAAATGATGAGATCGCATGGACACATAGAGGGAACAACACACATTGGAGCATATTGGAGGATGGAGAGCAGGAGGAGGGAGAGGATCAAGAAAAATAGCTAATGAGTATCAGGCTTAATACTTGGTGATGAAGTAATCTGTACGACAACCCCCATGACGCAAGTTGATCTATGTCACAACTCTTTGAATGTACCTGTACTTAAAAGTTTAAATAAATAAATATAATAAAGATTAAATGTTTGCCTTTTTATGTTTTTAAAATTATATATAAGATGTACATCATGATGTTTTGATATACTTACCTTGACATATATAGATATCTATATACCTAAATATCTATATATATCTTGACATATATACATCAAGATAAGTATATCAGAACATCCTTGTTATCGTACTATGTATATATACACATATGTATATTGAAGTGATTATGGTGAAGAGGTTTTCTTCTTCCCTCCCTCCCTCTCTCTCTTTCTTTCTTCCTGTCTCCCTCTTTCTTTCTCCTCTTTCTTTCTCCTTTTTCTCTTCTCCCTCCCCTCCTCCCTTCCTTCTTTCCTTCCCTCCTTCCTTCCTTCCTTCCTTCCTTCCTTCCTTCCTTCCTTCCTTCTTTGTATAGTAAGAGTATCTACCATCTACTTTCTTGGCAAATTACAAGTATGCAATAAAATGTTTCTTTTAAAGTTAATAAATAGACACACAGATACCTATTTATATCTATATCTATGTCATCCATTTATATCCATAAAACATATATATGCATTTGAATAAGGTGGTTGCTACTCCAAATGTACAGAAAGTTTGGAAATCCAAGCTGGGCTGTTGAATTCAGAGCCATTGCCTTTAGCATAAATGCTATTTCTGGGACCCTTCCTGGCAGGATCCCAAGTAGCAGCAAGGGATCTCAGTTGTCCCTTGCAACCACCACGGAGGAGAGAGGCAGAAGGCATCCTGCTGTTTTGCTGTCTTGTATTACAAAAATCCCAGGGTGATAGACAAATTTAGAATGCATTTATAAACCGAAGTTCATTGTAAAAAACTAGTTGGTCCTTACTGAACTTTCCCAGAGGGCATATTTCCATTGAAGCATGGGAATGTAGATTACATTCTTTTTCAGACTGGTCACTTTTCTCAAGGGTGTTTGAAGTTCAAGTTCAGAACCCTGAATTTTCCATTCACAAGGTAGAATTCTGTAATTCCTCAGGCATCCATTGTTGAAGTGTCTGTTTGCCTGCTCAGAGAAGCTGTATGAATCCTCTGAAGACAATTCAGAGATCAGTCATTTACTGGGTTTAAAATACTCAGAGCTTTTAAGTGAGGTGGGAAAATTAATTTCATATTTTCATGGTTAAAAAACCAATCCCTTCTATATATGTGTTATTAATATCAGGTGCATAACCCTTACTCTCTGACACAAGTTCCATAATCTAGATAGATGATGCTTAAACCAAGAGAGAGAAATTGCCTTTCTAGTCAGAAACTGGGTCCATGAAGTCCACCATTCTGTTGCCAAGAAGAATTTCCTGGGATATCCTATGAAATAGCCTATTTACTCTGGCTAACATTGACCTCTGAGGTTCGTTTATGGAACTGCTTTTTATTATTTACTCAAACGATTTTTACTCTTTTGTACTTCTTACTGGTAAAAATCTTGGAGTCATGAGCTCCAGAATCTGATTTGCTACTCTGAAGTCATGTTTCTTTTTATTTATTCTCAGCTTGCCTTGCTCATGCTGCATTTAAAAAAAATTACACTTTACCTATTTTCAGAAATAATTTGAGCAATAAGTGCCTAGGTTTTAGTATAGACACCAAATTTATCCCTCTTTTGGTCACTAGAGAGAGCTTTCCTTACCTCATTTTCATTATAATACAGTCGAGAGAAAAGTCCACATGTTCTTTTTTTGAGACGATTGGCATACTTAGCACTTTGATTTTTCTGCTAAAATAGGCCCGATTGTGTGCTATCACAATAATTTACAGTGCACATTGAAATTAAACACAAAACACATTATTGTGACCGTAATTTAACCACAAATTTGGCTGAAGCTCACAGAACTATAAAAATTCATATTTTGGCTCTCACAAAATTTCTCATATGTATTTCTTTGACAATTCAACAGGCAGGTTTGCTTGCCTTCTAGGGTTCAGTCCTGTGGCTTGGAGAAGCATCAGCACCCCAGAGGCTTGCTGAGCACCAGCCACTGCTGTCTACCTCCTACCCATGTTACCTCACTTCCCCCTCACTGAGAAATGGGAACAAGAAAATAATGCCCTAGACTCCTTCCTCTTAGCTCTTCCTCTGCCAGCATCTATCTCTACCTTCTTCCCCTTTATGCTTCTTCCCTGGATGCCCTGTCTGAGCTCCCGGTGAAGAAAGCTTCTCCAGTGGTGTGTGCTGCCCCTGTTTGCCCCAGACCCCAGGGCATGGCCACCAGAGCTTTCTCCACTTTCTCTCACATTGCCACGTTTCTCCTCTTCACTGGATTATCACCCTCCATGCAAAAGCATGCTGTCATTCCTCCCATTTTTTGGTGACCCTTCTCCTAACCCCATTTCTTCTGCCTGCAATCACCCATTTCTGTGCTCCCCTTTGCAATAAGCCATCAAGCGTTATCTATTCTCACTAACTCCACTTCCTCTCCCTTCTTTGCCTTTTAACCTCACACCAGCAGCTTCCGTCCCCTATACTCCACAAAGACGTTATGGAAGATCTTTGCACTGCTAAACCCAATGGGACCAGCTACATTCCACCCTGCTGACCCCTTCCCCTCTCTTGATTTATGTCTTCTCTTAGATTCCACAATGCCACACTCCTGTGGTTTTTCTCATAACAAATTTTTCTTTCTTTCCCCTCTGATTTTTCACTTTGTACGGCCCAGAGCTCGGTCTTACTCTCCTCTCTGTCCACACACATTCCTCTCGTGAACTTATGCAGTCTCACGACTTCAAATACTATTCATACATTGATGTGGCTCAAGTCCACAGTCTACGCTGCAGCCTCCTGACCTGGGCTCCTTTGTCTCTTTGACATCTCCACTTGGGTGCTTTACTCACATTGGACTCTCCACACGTTCAACACGGAGCCCATTCCCAGCCTTCCCTTCTCAGCTGGTAGTATTCTCCTCCACCAATTTTTTGCCTCCCCAAAACTTAGGGTCATTCTTAGCTGTTATCACTCTTGCACATTCCATATCCTTTGAGTGAGGGAATCATTTTGGTTTTATTTTAAAAACTTTTCCAGCAATCTAATTATTTCTTACCATCTCCAGGGCTACCACTCTATTCTGAGGGACCACAATCTCATGCCCACATTTCCACAGTGGCCTCAGAATTGGTCTCCATGTTCCTGACCCTGACCCTATCCAACATCCCCTGGAGTCTGTCCTAGATTCAGAATCCAGAGTGGCTCATTGTAAATGTCTGTTCCTGATATCCCTTTCTGCTGAAAACATCCCTTCTTCATCTAAAATTGCTTGCTACACTCCACATATTCTAGCCCCACATTATTTTCCTCACCAACAAATTTCTCCCTGTTCTTTCTACTCCAGATGTTCCAGCCATCAGGTCTTCCATTCCACTAGGCTTCCTCCAGCCTCAGGACCTTTGTCTGGTTGCTCTTTCTGCTTAGAAAGCCCTTGCCCTAGATCTCCATGTGACTAATTATTTCATCCCCTTTAAGAGTTTCCCAAATGTCCTTCCTGGTGATGTCATTTGGCTGTGTCCCCACCCAAATCTCATTTTGAATTTTAGTTCCCATAATCTCCACGTGTCGTGGGAGGGAAACTGTGGAAGGTAATTGAATCATGGGGGCGGGTACTGCCATGCTGCTCTCATGACAGTGAGTTCTCACAAGATCCAATGGTTTCATAAGGGACATTTCCGTTGCTTCACTGATACTTCTCCTTGCTGCTGCCATGTGAAGAAGGATGTGTTTGCTTCCCCTCTGCCATGATTGTAAGTTTCCTGAGGCCTCCCCAGCCCTGCTGAAATTTGAGTCAATTAAAACCTCTTTCCTTTATAAGTGACCTTGTCTCGAGTATGCCTTTATTAGCAGTGCAAGAATGGACTAATACACCTGGTCACTATATTTTAAAAATCACAACCACCTGCCTTTGAGACTATTTCTTTTTTTTGCCTTATTTTGTTTTTCTACTTGTCATTTATTCTATTTATTATTTGTGTCCTCACACTAGAATGTAAGCTCTAAGAGGACAGGGGATTCTTTTTTTGTTCACTGATGGTTCCAGAGTGGCCAGAAGAGGACCTAGAACAATTTTGGTACAGGGCAGTTGAAAAATAACCGTAACGTACTTAATTCTCCTTAGTATCCTTTATGCAGTGCTGCTGGCCCCACAGAGCACAGGCGCCACCTCGCATTGCCCTGTCTCTCAATCCTCACCTATCAGCTATTTGCATTTTGTTGGCCTTAGTTAGGGCATAAATTGCATGGGAAAAGTGAGGCTTAAAAAAATGCTATTGTGGCCAAATTGTAATCACTTTTTATAAGGTGAAGGAAAATTAGGATTTCATCCTGAAGGAGAGGTAACAAAAGTTTATTAAGCAGGAGCCTGACATAAAGTGAGTTGCATTTTTCAAAGACAATTCTGTAGGAAGAGAGCAGCATTGGGTGCCAGGTCATCCAATGGGTGAAGGCCTCACAGGACCTGTGACAGCCCTGTGGCAGCAAAAGAGAGGGAGATGAGCTGGATACTTGTAGAGGTAGGGTGAAAAGGATTTATGATCTAAAAAAGAAGTTGTTATAAAGCATCACAATGTCTTTTTTCTATTAACAGATTCCTATAAAATTACACTTAGCATCTACTCATAGATACTACAAAGTAGCCAGGATATTATTGTTATTGATCCACTAGAACTAATCTTGTATCTTAACAAATAAGAAAATACAAGGGTTTTATTTTTTTATTCTTTTACTTCTATGAATTTATTGACATTCAATCAGAATGATAAAAACAGGTAAAGCTGAAAATTCCCACAAACTCTTGGGGCTAGAAGACAACACTGCTCATTCCAATCTTCACTGCTGCACAGAGAGAGCAGACACTGTTCTAGTATCTCATTCCATCACCAGCACCAGCCCAACCTCCCACCTGCCCTCCCTCCAGCGGTGCAGGTGGAGGGCTGGGTGATTCTGCATAAGCAAAGAGACACTAGGTTCTTTCTATAAACTCTTATTCTTTATAATCTGTAAATGTAGACTCTTGTTAGTTAATTGGACTCCTAGTGGCTGTGTGATTATATAAGATGACTTCACAATCCACATTTTAGTTTTTTAGTAAATATCAAGTGTATTTCATATTTACAATAAAGCTGGAATGAAGAAACTTGAGCTATAATGTTTTCAGATTAACTCATCAAATAGCCAGGCAATCTGTATGCATTAGCTAAAAACTACCACAATAAATTTATTAAAAGTAGTTATTTTTAAAAATGTGAAAAAATGGTCTTTCATACAAGAGTTATCTTAAATATTATAAAGCATGTATTAAAGAATTTTATACATGTAAAAAGTTAACCTTTTGAAATCAATATGGCAACATGTAGGGAAAGCTCTAACATGATTCAAAACTTTGAATCATTCAAAACTTCTCTCAAGCATTTACAAAATGGATCTGTTCTCCCAGATGTGATGAACAAAGCATCCCCGGTGGCATTACCAACAAGAGCAATCAACTTAAAAACCTCTAAACATCTAACATTAGAGGAAAGACAGATAAAGAAGTTCGTGAATTTATGTATAATATTTACATTACACCTCTTTCCATAAAATGTTTGACACTGCTTATAACAAATATCCATCAAAATAGGAAACTATGTTTATAAGATATTTACCATAAAAATATATGTATAACACATCAACTATAAAAGTTAGCCCATTATTTCTGTGAATGAATTATGAACAGATCTTTTTCTTTTTTTTTTCCTGAGACAGGGTCTCATTGTGTCACCCAGGCTGGAGTGCAGTGGCACAATCTTGGCTCACTGCAGCCTCCATCTTCCAGTCTCAAGCAATCCTCCCACCTCAGCCTCTGGTAGCTGGGACCACAGGCGTGCACCACCACACCCGGCTAATTTTTCTATGGTTTGTAGAGATAGGGTTTTGTCATGTTGCCCAGGCTGGTCTTAAACTCTGAGCTCAAGCTGTCTACCTGCCTTGGCCTCCCAGAGTGCTGGGATTACAGGTGTGAGCCATCACACCCAGCCTTGAACAGATCTTAATAGGTTACTGATATCTCAGCTTAAAAAAGTATGTACAGAATTCTGATTAGGAGTGAGGAGAAAACATTAAGTTCAAGGTGACACAGAGTTTTCTTAGTTCTTAATTCTAAAATAACTTTCTCTTATAGAAGATTTACCAGAAGGATATGAATCACTATAATAACCAGGGTTCTCCAAAAACATTTAGGCATTATTAAGTAGTCAGGATATTATTGTTTTTGATCCACTAGAACCAACTTTATGTCTTGAGAAATAAGAAAATATGAGGGTTTTCATTTTTATGCTCTTACTTTACAGAACGATTTTATTAAAAGTGCAAGAACAGATTTCACAGCCTTATCCCATACGCTACTTGTCAATAAAAAATGAGAAATCATATCCAACTTGAAGTATGAACAATGGAAGAGGTAAAATGAGGTAGTTCAGATATACATGGACTGATTGGCTAGATCTATTCCTAGCATGCAGAGACTAAATTTTGACTGAACTGCATTGTATGAGTCTGTTCACATGCTGCTAATAAAGACGTACCCAAGACTAGATAATGATAAAGGAAAGGAGTTTAATTGACTCTCAGTTCCATATGGATGGGGAGGCTTCACAATCACGGTGGAAGGCAAGGAAGAGCAAGTCACATCTTACATGGTGGCAAGCAAGAGAGAATTGAGAACCAAGCAAAAGGGGTTTCCCTTATAAAACCATCCGATCTCGTGAGACTTGTTCACAGCCGTGAGAGCAGAATGGGGGAAACTGCTCCCATGATTTAGTTATCTCCCACTGGGTCTCTCCCATAACATGTGGAAATTATGGGAGCTAAAATTCAAGATGAGATTGGGGTGGGAACACAGACCATATCATTCATGTGCTTCATTTAATGATATCTTATTAATCTAACTTCTGTACTGGAAATGGTTGAATCTGCACCTTCTTGTGCTAAACTGGCACTTCTGTTTTTATTCATTTTTAATTTATGAATAAGAACAAACCCATACATTTCTGAAAAGATGCTTTAATGCATACATAACTTTATTTATTGAGATAGTGGAATATTTTCTCAGATATTTAAATTATGGTTATGAAAACTACTTAGAAAATGTGGTATCTACAGTAACACTATGATAATTAAATGTGATTGGCAGACTTCTGCGACAATCCCCGATGACTGCCACTTTCTTTGTATTTATGTCCTTGCACTTAAACCTGTTCTTTGAGTGTAGACTGGACGCAACGATTTTCTTCCAATCTGGCAAGTTTCTCTGCCATCCAGGGGGCTGCATCCATGGCTTCTTCACTGTAGTCCTAGCTGCAGGGAGGAGGCATTGCTTCCAAATTTATCCTTCCTTGGGTACTCTCCCTCAGTCCAAGGCCATTCTTTCAAGTGCTCTTCATATCTTCATATTCCTAGTTGGAAATTCTTTACACTGAAAGTCCTCTGTTTAAATTACGGCTTTTTTCTCCTGATTGTACCATCCTTAACAAGAAGCTTGTTCATATGAAGTTCTCTTCCAGGAAACAGGATTTAGGATCCAGTGAGAACCCTGGAGACAGTGTGAGTATACCCTAAAAATTGGCTTCCTAATGGCTAATGAGCAGAGAATGAAAATAAGTCTGAGCTGTGGTTCAAAGATGGTCCAACTTGGTCACAATTGACCACAGTAGAGTACTTCTGTCCTGAAAGGGGCAGCAATTCCTTTTCATCAGGAAAGGGCACATACTGGTGGTGAACTTGTCTTTCTGTTTTGGGGCCTCACCACAATATTCTGTTGCTCTAGGGGCTTACAGAACGTTTGGTGTACAATAAGTCATTTTATGTGACATCACATCACACCAAGGGACCCACTTTATAAAAAGGGAGATATGACAGTGGGCACGTGACCACAGCACTAATCTCACCACACCCCACACCATCAGAAGTGTCCAGTCCAGCGTAATGGGACAGCCTGTGAATATACATCTGCTGCTCTAGCTCAGAGGTGATGTCCTGTGAGGATGAGGGGACATTCCTTAAAATTCAGTGTAGGTGCTAAGTCAATGACCATTTCATGTGCTATGTTTCCAACCAATAAAGTCATTAGGTTCCAGCAGAAGTGGCCTTGTCATTCATCATATCTGTGGTAACCTAAATTGGGCTAGCCTGACTGGCTCCATTTTAGCTGAAAATTCCAGCTTCACTTCCCCCTCCCTGCCACGGCCCCTCAGGTTCATAACTGTGTCATGCTTTACCCAGAGCCGTGAAGGCTGAGGTTTGAAGCATGCTGTTCTTAGCCCTTGTAACCATTGTACCTGCACCCTGCTTGGCCAGCCCACCTGCCATTGTGAAAAACTCCGTTTGATTATTGTGTAGAAAGTACCCAAACACCCGCTTAGTGATTGTATGGAAAGTTCCCCCTGCTTCCCCCCTTAATGCCTCCTACTAACCTGCTTTTTCTGTTTCTGTAAAATTCCACTTCAGCTAGGTACCTCCTCCCCTACCTAAATAAAGGTATAAAAGATAATCAAGCCCTTTCCTCAAGACCTAGAGAATTTTGAGCATTAGCCGTCTCTCGGTTGCTGGCTAATAAAGGACTCTTAATTTGGATCTCAGAGTGTGGCACATTCCTTCTAACTCACTTGGATACAACAATATCCACTTGTGAATGTGTGATTTTCATCTAGACAGTTGAGATTTCTGTGGATTTTAGAGGTCCTGATTTCTACAGGACACACCAGAATTCCACTGAACACACAACTTCAGCCACCACATGAGCAGTTCAGACTGTTTGTGCCAAAGGAAAGGCATCCTCTTACAGAATGACTGATACCAAATATGGCATTTCTTGTGACATCACATCAGACCAAATGACCCATTTGATAGAAAGGGAGATGCCACAGTGCACACGGCACAGTAGGCCACCAGAGGAGGTCCTACGGCTGTCGCAAGGTCCTACTGCTGCCATCAGTAGGATGTATGGTCACCTCTCCGTGGAGCTGAGGAGAAAACTTGACACATGGTATCCACGTAGGTGGTTCTTAGGACTTCCTTCTCCAGTTTTGACAGTGAATGGAGCCATTCCCTGATAAGAGCATGATAAACACAGACTCAGATCCCCAGGGATAGGAGCTGGGTCTCACCCAGGCAAACCAGCAGACATGCTAGCCAAGTGAGATGAGAGCCTCATATGGAAAGAAGGGGAAGACATGTGCATCGTTTGTAGATTTGAGTCTGGCTTTAGTGCCAGAGACTATAGTTTATTACAGTAAGTTTAAGCTTCTGCTAAGCTTCCTGAGAAGGTGATGCCAGCAGCCTTCTGGGTGAGCTGCTCCCAGGACACACGTGTAGCTAGCCTATCAGAAAGGCCACGACAGTGGGCTCTCAAGGGTGCTAGGCTGCACCTCCCAGATCCCCTTCCAGAACAGAAGGACTTTGTTTCCCTGGCTGCTGAAAACATTTTGGGCTGGTAGTTCCTCAGGAGTTGCCTTGGCTGAGAGTCACGTTGCCCAAGATCCTGCTGCCTTCTGAGCAGCCCTCAGACAATGACTGGCTAATGCAGTAACATAGAGACTCTGTCTCCTCACTCCAACCCTGGACCACTCTCAGGGGGCATCTTAGATACAAGGCCTTCTCCCTATAGGTTAGCAGAGATCTTAATGGGTCTGCATCTCAACCCAACTTCTCCCTCTGCCCAATTCTCCTTTTTTCCCCTCTATTCATAGGTATTGATCCTGTGATCACTCCCTAAAAAACTTCCATGATGTTCATCTGTATCTCAGAGGCTGCTTCTTAGTGAATCCAACCTGTATATTAGGAGTTTTAAAAACATTAGATACAAACAAAAATGTAAAATCTTTATTTTTATCAAATGAATCTATGTCTATGACATAACTTTTTCAAAATGTATAAAGGAATATGTTTTCTAAAACATAATTATGAAATGCATCTACAAGACAGGGAGAAAAAAAGAACTGAGCCTAGTCACGCAGATTAGAATCCAGGGGATGGAAAGAAAGTAAGTCAAACTCTCCATCTTCTCCCCACACATCCACAGACAATATGTAAAGGGATTAGCTATTTAAATGTTAAGATCAGAAAAAGAACAAAACATAGAGTTTACTTATTAGAACTTGGCATTGCAAAAGGCCAAGTTAAGTATCCAACCAAAACCAAAAACTATAGAATAAAAGGTTTAGGGTCCTGTCTTCAGAAATTTGAAATTATTGTATGATTATATTACCCCAAATCAAATAAAAAGATAATAAATGTGATTTATAAATGTTAATATTAATACACAAAGATATCCTTCAAATAATTAAGATAGATAAATTCCAAATAAATAATTAAAAATGAGAATAAACAATTAAGAATTTTAAACATAAACATAAGCAATACAAATACCATCAACCCTGAAACTGATTAATCTCAGTGATAATCAATGAGGTATAAAGTTCAAATATAAATGTGAAATTATTGCTATCTGTCAAGTTGGAAAAGATTAAAGCAATTAAAATGTTTGTGATTTCTCAATTTATGGTTAAACACATGCACTAGTTCGTTTTTACACTGCTATAAATAACTTCTTGGCAGGGTGCAGTGGGTCACGCCTGCAATCCCAGCACTTTGGGAGGCTGAGGTGGGCGGGTCACGAGGTCAATAGATTGAGACCATGCTGGTTGACATGGTGAAACCCCATATCTACTAAAAACACAAAAATTAGCTGGGCATGATGGTGCCTGCCTGTAGTTCCAGCTACTCAGGAGACTGAGGCAGGAGAATCACTTGAACCTGGGAAGTGGAGGTTGTAGTGAGTCGAGACCATGTTATTGCATTCCAGCCTGGTGACAGAAACAGACTCTATCTCAAAAAAAAAAAAAAAAAAAAAAAAAAAAAGAACTTCCCAAGACTGCATAATTTATAAAGGAAAGAGGTTTAATTGACTCACAGTTCTGCATGGCTGGGGAGGCCTCAGGAAAGTTACAATCATGGTGGAAAGGGAAGCAGGCACACCTTCCATGGTAGCAGGTATGTGAGAGAGACAGAGAGCATGTGAGAGCACAGGAAAAACTACCATTTATAAAATCATCATATCTTGTGAGCATTTATACACTATCGCAAGAACAGTATGTGGGAAACTGCCCCCATTGTCCAGTCACCTCCCACAAGGTCCCTCCTGTGACATGTGGAGATTGTGGGGATTACAATTCAAAATGAGAACTGGGTGGGAACCCAGAGCCAAACCATAGAAACACAACTGGAATGTGAAGGTGTAGATTCTTGAGAGGGGTAGTAAGAACAAAAGCAATAGAGAGAAGACATTTTGCAACTTTGTGTCACATGTATGTTTGACGTGGCCTTATTTTTAATGCTAAAACCTAAAAACAAATGAACTATGCAATTAAAAAAAACTGGAGATGTAAATCGGTCTATCTCCATGGCTACAGAGTCAGTTGAAATAATTTTGTTGAAAAATATTCAATTGCTTGGAAAAAAGTTTACATTGGTTATTTAAAATTTGATTTTAAAACAGCATGGCATTATTTTGTAGAATCAGATAACTTACCAAATGTTAAAAGTAATAATTGAATAGTATGATTATGGGGCCATTGTTATTTTTCCCTTGTGGTTTTCTGCATTTATCAAATGTTTAGTATTAAATGTAATGATTAGTTACAAAAATAGTCACTAGGTATAATAGTTATAGGCATAATTAAATGCAAATATAGTAAATAAAAAGAAGGTTAAGGCAGTGTTACTCATTTCTGCAAATTTATTTATTTATTTATTGTTTTGCTTTAAGTTCTGGGATACAAGTGCGGAACCTGCGAATGTGTTACATAGGTATACACGTACAGTGGTGGTTTGCTGCAGCTATTGACCTGTCCTCTAACTTCCCTCCCCTCACCTCCATCCCCTAACAGGCCCTGTTGTGTGATGTTCATGTGTTCTCATTGCTCAACACCCACTTATGAGTGAGAGCATGAGAGCTTGGTTTTCTGTTCCTGTTTTAATTTGCTGAGGATGATGCCTTCCAGCTTCATCCGTGTCCCTGCAAAGGACATGACCTCATTCCTTTTTATGTTTACATAGTATGCCATGCTGTATATGTACCACATTTCCTTTATCCAGTCTATCATTAATGGGCATTTGGGTTGGACCTATTTCTTTGCTATTGTAAATAGTGCTGCAATAAACATACATGTGCATATTCCTTTATAGTAGAATGATTTATATTCCTTTGGGTATACACCCAGTAATGGAATTGGTGGGTTGAATGGTATGTCTGGTCCTAGATCCTTAAGGAATTGCCATACTGTCTTCCACAATGGTTGAACTAATTTACACTCCAGTCAACAGTGTGAAAACATTTCTATTTCTCCATAGCCTTGCCAGCACCTATTGTTTCTTGACTTTTTAATAATTGCCATTCTGACTGGCATGAGATGATATCTCACTGTGGTTTTGATTTGCATTTCTCTGATGATCAGTGATGCTGTTCTTTTTACATATGTTTGTTGAGCATGTAAATGTATTCTTTTGAGAAGTGTCTGTTCATATCCTTTGCCCACATTTTTATGTGGTTTTGTGTTTTTAATTCTCATAAATTTAAGTTCCTTGTAATTCTGGATATTAACCCTTTGTCAGATGGGTAGATTGCAGGTATTAAACCTTTGTCAGATGGGTAGATTGCAAAAAATTTATCCCATTCTGCAGGTTTCCTGTTCACTCTGATGCTAGTTGCTTTTGCTGTGCAGAAGCTCTTCAGTTTAATTAGATCTCATTAGTTAATTTTAGCTTTTGTTGCAATTGCTTTTGTCTTTTTTCATCATGAAACCTTTGCCTGCTCATATCTATGTCCTGAATAGTATTGTCTATGTTTTCTTCTAGAGTTTTTATGGTTTTGGGTTTTAAATTTAAGTCTTTAATCCATCTTGAGTTAATTTTTGTGTAAGGTGTAACTAAAGGGTCCAGTTTCAGTTTTCTGCATATGGCTAGCCAGTTTTCCCAGGACTGTTTACTGAAAAGGAGATCCTTCCCCCATTGCTTGTTTTTGTCAGGTTTGTCAAAGATCAGATGACTGGAGATGTGTGGTGTTATTTTTGAAGCTTCTGTTCTGTTCCATTGGTCTATATGCCTGTTTTGGTACTAGTTCCATGCTGTTTTGGTTACTGTAGCCTTGTAGTATAGTTTGAAGTCAGGTACTGTAGTGTGATGTCTTCAGCTTTGTTCTTTTTGCTTAGGATTGTCTAAGCTATATGGACTCATATAAATTTTATATGGAATCTTATTTATTCCATATAAAGTCATAGTGTATTTTTTCTAATTCTGTGAAAAATGTCAATGGTAGTTTGATAGGAATAGTATTGAATCTATAAATTACTTTGGGCAGTATGGCCATTTTTATGATATTGATTCTTCCTATCCATGAGGGTGGAATGTTTTCCATTTATTTGTGCCCTGTCTTATTTCCTTGAGCAGTGGTTTGCAGTTTTTCTTGAAGTGGTCCTACATATCCCTTATTAGCTGTATTCCTAGATATTTTATTCTTTTTGTAGCAATTATAAATGGGAGTTCATTCATGATTTGGCTCTCTCTCTATTGTTGGTGTAAAGGAATGCTTGTGATTTTTGCACATGGATATTGTATCCTGAGACTTTGCTGAAGTTGCTAATTAGTTTAAGAATTTTTAGGCTGAGATAATGGGGTTTTTAAAAAATAAAATCATGTCATCTGCAAACAGAGACAATTTGATATCCTCTCTTTCTATTGAAATACCCTTTATTTCTTTCTGTAGCCTGATTGCTCCAACCAGAACTTCCAATACTATGTTAAATAGGAATGGTGAGAGAGGGTATCCTTATCTTGGGCTGGTTTTCACAGGGAATGCTGCCAGCTTTAGCTCTTTCAGTATGATATTGGCTGTGAATCTGTCATAAATAACTCTTCTTATTTTGAGATATGTTCCATCAATATCTAGTTTATTGAGATGTTTTTAATGTGATGAAATGTTTAATTTGATCAAAGGCCTTTTGTGCATCTATTGAGATAATTATGTGGTTTTTGTCTTTGGTCCTGTTGATGTGATGGACTATGTTTATTGATTTGCATATGTTGAATCAGCCTTGCATTCCAGGGATGAAGCTGACTTGATTGTGGTGGTTACGTTTTTTGATGTGGTGTGGGTTTAATTTGCCAGTATTTTACTGAGGATTTTCACTTCAATGTTCATCAGGAATATTGGCCCATAAGTTTTCTTTTGTTGTTGTGCCTCTTTCTGGTTTTGGTATGAGGATGATGCTGGCTTCAATAAATCAGTTAGAGAAGAGTCCTACCTTTTCAATTTTTTGAATTAATTTCAGAAGGAACAATACCAGCTCCTCTTTTTACCCCTAGTAGAATTTGGCTGTGAATCAATGTTGTCCTGGGCTTTTTTGCTTTGTAGGCTGTTAATTACTGTCTCAATTTCAGAACCTGTTATTGGTCTACTCAGAGATTCAACTTCTTCCTGGTTTAGTCTTGGGAGGGTGTATGTGTCCAGGAATTTATCCATTTATTCTAGATTTTCATGTTTTTTTGTTGTTGTTGTTTAGAAGTGTTTATAGTATTATCTGATGGTAGTTTGTATTTCTGTGAGATCAATGGTGATATTACCTTTATCATTAATTATTTTGTTTATTTGATTCTCCTCTGTTTTTCTCTTTATTAACCCAGCTAGTGGTCTATCTATGTTGTTATTTTATTTTTATTAATTTTTTTTTGAAAAAGCAGCTCCTGGATTCATTGATTTCCTAGAGTGGTTTTTGTGTCTCTATCTCCTTCAATTCTTCTCTGATATTAGATATTTCTTGTTTTCTGCTAGCTTTTGAATTAGTTTGTTCTTGCCTCTCTATCTGTTTCAATTGTGATGTTAGGGTGTTGATTTGAGACCGTTTTACCTTTCTGATGTGGCCATTAATGCTATAAATTTCCCTCTTAACACTGCTTTAGCTGTGTCCCAGTGATTCTGGTACATTGTCTCTTTGTTCTCATTTGTTTCAAAGAACTTCTTGATTTCTGCCTGAATTTCATTACTTACCCAGGAGTCATTCAGGAGCAGCTTGTTCAATTTCTATGTAATTGTGTGGTTTTGAGTGAATTTCTTAATCTCGAATTCTAATTTGATTGCACTGTGGTCTGAGAGACTGTTTTTTGTTTGTTTGTTTGTTTTTTTATAATTTTCATTCTTTCGCATTTGCTGAGGAGTGTTTTACTTCCAATTGTGTGGTCTATTTTAGAATAAGTGCCATGTGGTGCTGAGTAGAATGTATAGTCTGTTGATTTGGGGTCAAGAGTTCTGTAGATGTCTTTTAGATACAGTTGATCCAGAGATGAGTTCAAGTCCTGAGTATCCTTGTTAATTTTCTGTCTTGTTGATCTGTCTAATACTGACAGTGTCATGTTACAGTCTCCCACTATTATTGTATGGGAGTCTAAGTCTCTTTGTAGGTCTCTAAGAACTTGTTTTGTGAGTCTAGGTGCTCTTGTTTTGGGTACCTATATATTTAGAATAGTTAGCTCTTTTGTTGAATTATTCCCTTTACCATTACATAAATTCTTCCTTGTCTTTTTGATGTTTGTTAGTTTAAAGTCTGTTTTATCAGAGACTAGGATTGCAATCCCTGCTTTTTTTGCTTTCCATTTGCTTGGTAAATTTTCCACCATCCTTTTTGGAGCCTATGTGTGTCTTTGCACATGAGATGATTCTCCCGAATACAGCACACTGATGGGTCTTGACTCTTTATCCAATTTGCCAGTCTCCATCTTTTAATTGGGGCACTTAACCCATTTACATTTAAGGCTGATACCATAATGTGTGAATTTGGTCCCGTCATGATGCTATCTGATTATTTTGCACACAAGTTGATGCAGTTTCTTCACAGTGTCATTGGTCTTTATATTTTGGTGTGTTTTTGCAGTGGTTGGTACCCATTTTTTCTTTCCATATTTAGGGCTTCCGTTAGGAGCTTTTGCAAGGCAGGTCTGGTGGTAATAAAATCCATCAGCATTTGCCTTTCGGGAAAGGATTTTATTTCTCCTTTGCTTATGAATCTTAGTTTGGTTAGATGTGAAATTCTTGAAAATCCTTTTCTTAAAAATTGTTGACTATTGGCCCTGAATCTCTTCTGGCTTGTAGAGTTTCTGCTGAGAGTTCTGCTGTTAGCCTGATGGGCTTCCCTTTGAAGGTGACCTGGCCTTTCTCTCTGGCTGTTTTTAACATTTCTTCCTTCATTTCAACTTTGGAGAATCTGATGATTATGTGTCTTTGGGTTGGTCTTTTCATGCAGTATCTTAGTGATGTTCTCTGTATTTTTTGAATTTGCATGTTGGCTTGTCTTGCTAGGTTGGGAAAATTCTCCTACAAAATATCCTGAAGTGTATTTTCCAGCTTGTTTCCATCCTCCTTTTCTGCTTCAGGTACTCCAATCAATCATAGGTTTCGTCTTTTTATGAAGTCTTATATTTCTTGGAGGCTTTGTTCATTTATTTTCATTCTTTTTTCTCTAGTCCTGCCTGCATGCCTTATTTCAGCTAGGTGGTCTTCAAACTCTGATATCATTTCTCCTGCTTAGGCGATTCAGCTATTGTTACTTACATGTGTTTCACAAAGTTCTCATGCTGTGTTTTTCAGCTCCATCAGGTCATTTATGTCCTCTCTGAACTGTTTATTCTAGTTAGCAGCTCCTCTAACCTTTTATCAAGGTTCTTAGCTTCTTTGCATTGGACTGAACATGTTTATTTAGTTCAGTATATATATTTTTTATTATCCATTTTCTGAAGGCTACTTCTGCCAATTCATACATCTTATCCTCCATTCAGTTCTGTGCCCTTGCTGGAGAGATGTTGTGATCATTCAGAGGAGAAGAGGCACTCCTGCCTTTTGAGTTTTCAGCACTTTTTCATTGATTATTTCTCATCTTCATGAGTTTTTCCAGTTTTGATATTTGAGGCTGTTGTCCCTTGGATGGTGTTTTTTGGGGGCTTCTGTTGTTGTTGATGCTGCTGTTGTTGCTTTCTGTTGTTTGTTTTTCTTCCAATGATCAGTTTCCTCTGTTGTAGGGCTGCTGTGGTTTGCTGGGGTTTCACTTCAGGCCCTGTTCATCTGGCTTACTCCCACACCTGGAGAACAGCAAAGATGGTTGCCTGCTCCTTCTACTGGGATCTTTGACTTCAAGGGGCACCAATCAGATACCAGTAGGATTGTGCCTGTATAGTGTCTGAAAACACCTGTTGGAGAGTCTCAGTTGTGTGGCATAGGGAATGGAACTCATTTAACAAAGCTTTTTGACTGTCCTTTGATGGAGGACATGTGCCTTGCTGGGGGGAAACTCACTCATCTGCACTACTCAGATTCCTCAGAACTACCCAGGGGAAAGGCTTAGTCTGCTGGTCTGCAGACAATGTGGCCACCCCTCCCGCTAGGGGCTCTGGCCCAGGGAGATCCAGGTTCTGTCCTTGAGCCTCTGCTGGAGCTATTGGCGTTCCTGCAGGGAAGTCCTGCCCAGTTGAGGAAGGATGAGTCAGGGTCAGGCCTGAAGAGGCACTCTGCCACAGCTGGTGTGTTGGGCTGTGGGGGACACATCTTGGGACCAGGCAGTCCAGCCTCCCTGGTACTAACTTGGGAAAAAGTGCAACCTGGAGCTATAGAGATAGATGCTGCCCTTCCACCGCCCAGCAAGCTTAACGCATTAGGCAGTTGTGAGTCCCTGTGCTGGCAGCTGCCCCTCCTCCAAGGAACACAAAGGCTTAGACAGCAGGCAACTACAGCTTCAGTGCCGATCACTCCTCCCCAGGGAGGTCACTAGGCTTAAGCAGATTTCCAGCTGAGAGGCTGTTGAGAATCTGTGCAGCTCTGGGCCTGGGACTCTAGGCCTTGGTGGTGTGGTGTGGGTTTGGTGTGACATTTTCTGATCCATGGGTTGCACAGTTTCGTGGAAAAAGCACGATTTCCCCAGGTGGGTAGCACATTCACTCCCCTCCTCCCGTGGTTGGGGGAGTGGCTCCCATGCACTATGTGGCTCTCAGGTGGGCCTCCGCACCACACTGCTCTTCCTTACTCTCCATGGATCACATCCGGTTCTGAGAGAACTTGGATACCTTGGTAGCTGGTGAAGGATTCATATGCTTATTATGGATTTGTTCTGTTTTGTTTTTTTGATGGGAGCCTCAGATCACTGCTGTTTTTAATCAGCCATCCTGGCCCTGTCCCCCACCCCAATTTTTGCACATTTAAATATGAGATTTGTCCCCTTAGGTGCACAGTCCAGACCCCATCCAGCCTAACTCCTTTTAAAGTCACATGAAAAGTTGGCTGGAATGATCTGAGAGTTAGCCCAGTACATTGTCTTCCTCCCTCGCCTATCCCTGATAACTCCTATCTTTGAAATGAGCCTCTAATCTGGTCTTCTGTGTTGTGTTTAATTTCCTAGATGCTTCTATTTTTTTTTTCTTAGCTTCTCCAGACTGATGCTTCCTTTTAGGGGTCTCTCTGTTCCTTCATCCACTTTCTCTTCATCACGTCCTCCCCATCACTACTACCAGGTGACATCCAACAATGAGTGCAGCCTCATTGATCCCATGGATCACATGTGCTAGGCAAAATCTTGCTCAGTAGAAAACTCGCTCTTGGTGATAACTCACTGTTGTATTCAATCTGTTCTGTTAGAGCTGGGAGCTCAGTGAGCACCTGCAAGGAAACTGGTGTTGGGTGTCTTGTCCATTCTTAAGGATGAAAAATTTTCACAGTTTATGGGTCAACACAGACCAGCTGTCCTGGGCTGAGAAAAAGTTCACCATTTCATGACTTTCATGTGGGTTTGGGTTCTTCATGTCATTTGGGTCTTTACCTTGGTTCCTGACTCACAGATTCAGATCGTGTTCACTTCTTTGGTTAATCACAATGTGATTAGCAAGGGTTAAATGCAGGTGTATGTGCTCATTGTAAGTCCCAGAATGTGATTATGTTAACAACCCCACTTGAGGGGTAAAATTGTCTTCATTTAAAAAAAAAAATGAAGAAATTGAAGGAGGCACAGAGATTTCGCAATGGGGCTAGACTTTCCTGGGCCAATATCCTCATTCAAGCTACACAAGACTCTCTAAACAAATAGCAACAAACATCTCACTCATTTAGATCCAGACACTTTCAGAAGTGATCATTTGTAGCCATAGAGTAAACTGTTGGGGGAGAGGCAGTGATCTTGTCTGGGGTCTGGGCCTTTCATTCAGTACCTAAACTGTGTTACTCTCCATGTTGGGTTTCAGGAGACAGCACTGAGGAACAAAATACAAGATGTCTACGCAAGGCTCTTAGTTTTAAAGGAGCCTCAAAATTTATTCAGAGACTAAGAAATAGTTAGATAAATGTCCTTTGGCATCTATTTTAACTCCCAAAGCATGTTACACTTTTTTATGTATTTCAATCTGCTTTCACATATTTTAGATAATATTTGTAGTTCTCTTAAAGGCAACACCTAATTCTCATTAAAATCTCTCTAGTTAGCACTTTTTCTGGGAGAGGATTGGAAATTTCTTTCTGAATTCAATTATGATATTGGAACTAAGTTTTTATATGTGCCTTGGTTTTTATTTAAATAATTTTTATTACAAAAATAATGACATGTTATGTTGAAATACTCCTTGCAATACTTTTTTTTCTATTATTTTTTTCTTGCTTTTGTTCAGTGAATAAATTGTTTCTTGACTTTGTCCATCATAAAATTTGCGACACAATAATCATTGTGCTATATTTATTAATCTACATAACCACTCATGTTTAGAAAAACAATTTCATAGACCACAATTATTTTAAAAAATATCTCTTCATATAAGAAGTAGTGTTAACCCATTGTCGTTTTCTAGATGGCAGTTATTTTAAACCATTTCTTAACTAACCTAAAATGAATCTTAACTAGTTATCTACATATGAACGAATCTATTTCTTAACTAATTTACACATTCCTTTCTTGATTTGAAATTCTGTCTTCATTAAACACGAAGTTGCCATGTGCACTTGGTCTGCAGCTGGCCCCCCTGCTCTACCAGCCTGTCTGTTCATTCCTCTGTAGTATGAACAGTTTTAGTTACTGCTGCTTTATTTTATATTTTATTAGTGAGTGGCAAGTCCCTGTTCTTACTTCCTGTGTTCAAAATGTTCCTGCCTGGTTCTGAATTATCCAGAAGACTTTGAATTTTCAATTTCCAAAAATGGTGGAAATTTTGATTGAGGTTGCCTTTAATTTACTTAGTTATGTGAAGAAATCAATATATTTAATATGCTGGTCTTATATGAAGCAACAAATCTACTCTTAATTTATTCAAATATTTTCTGTATTCAGAAAGATTTTTATAGGTTTACACATATAGTTCTTTGTATATCTAGTTAGTTTATTGGCTTTAGAGGAATTTTGTAGGATTTTGGTTTATATCAATGGCATGGCTGTAATTGTAACCCAGGCCTTCAAGAGTCCCCTCTTCTGGGGTTCATATATATACTCATTTTATGGAGAGGATGATGATGGGCCAGGGTAGGCCAGACATATTTTATTGAAAGGTTCATATTATCAGTTCCATAAAAGAGTAGGTCTGGCAAATTGACGATCAAAACTGTAATAAAACTTATTTGTGTAGCACTTTTCCTTGGGGATGCATTTCTAAAGAACTAATTCAAGTGAAAAATCACTCTGATTTTGGAAACCTACTGGGAAAAATCAAGTGGTTTTGTACACTGGAATGCACCTCTAGTCCCAGGTATAGGAGGCCCTGTGACCAGAGTTGGGGACGGGAGGTTCAGACATGTGACTTATTTCATTTTTTTATGATTTAATAGAATAACAAACACAAAGTGTCAAAATTAAGGGAATGTTTCTTCACTTCTATACAGTAGGCATATGAACATTTCAATTTGTTTATTGCACTAAGTATATAATATGCAAACTAAGTAAACATTGCATCCCAAGGCTAATTTGGATCCAGTTGTAATACAGGCAATGGTTTGATGCATTGTGCTCGTTTTCCTTCTGTGTATTTCTGTCCCTAGGTTTTGGTTCATGGGATGATAGAGACAAAAATTTGATTATGGAGCTGACGAGCCCAGATGGTGCCTCCAAGAGCTCCCATGCCCTCCCCTGTGAGCCCCAAACTTCTGCTGGGCTGCTGCTTTCCCAGCTTTCTGAGTCATTCCACAAACCAGGGCAATGGGTTATTCTCATGCTATTTTGTTTCATATTATATTAAGAATCTAGATCTTTCACTGATAGGGGCTTCTTAACAAATGCATCTCCGCCAGACGTGGTGGCTCACGCCTGTAATCCTAGCACTTTGGAAGGTTGAGGCAGGTGGACCACTTGAATCCAGGAGCTTAAGACCAGCCTACACAGCACAGTGAAATCCCGTCTTTACAAAATGTATAAAAACTAGCTCGGCATGGTGGTGAACGCCTATAGTCCCAGCTACTTGGGAGGCTAAGGTGGGAGGATCAACTGAGCTGGGAGGTCATGGCTGTGGTGAGCCATGGCTGTGCCACTGCACTCCAGCCTGAGTGACAGAGTGAGACCCTGTCTCAAA
The DNA here is from genome assembly GCF_009761245.1 of Sapajus apella. NCBI lineage: Eukaryota > Metazoa > Chordata > Mammalia > Primates > Cebidae > Sapajus > Sapajus apella. Next base: position 37,487,203 of record NW_022436951.1, read on the forward strand.
AATTTAAAAATACATAAAAAGTAAATAAATGCATTTCTGTGATTCTTTGTTTAAAGCTGTGCCTTGTGTTCCCCTCCAGGGCAGGGCTGAGTGGAGCCTATAGGTTTATAAGTAAAAACCAAGGGAACTGTGAAACCTGTTCTCTCTTCCTGAAGGATCTGCAATCCACCTCACAGGAAGGGACTAGCAGGCAATTTAAAAAAGCTGGCCTCTGCTCTTTCCTCCTTTTAATAATCATTTTCCCATTCTAGAATTCTGCTACTCCATTATTCTATTATTTTCATCTGTCAGTGAGCTCTTGGCTACAACAATTTTTTTCCTTATCGGTTTATAATAAGGCATACTGTTTTGAAAATGCTGCTCTTTCTAAATTTAGTACACCAATGGACTTTAAGATCTTTATTTTCTAAATTCCCTTTGATATGCCAGTATGTATCTGTTTTATAATGGCAAAATAATATAAATCTGCCTAATGAGCTTGCCAGAAGCACTGAATGTCATTGGCTTCCATGAAATAGCAATAAGAGGATGACCAGCCCAGAAATCCAAGTACCCCTTATGTTGCCCAAGACAGTCCAGAGGTGGTTTCTAGAAAAGCCTATCTGTGGTATCGGTCCTAGGTGCCTCTTCCCAACACTTTCTACATAGGATTTTTATTTTTGTTTGTTTCTTGTGTTGTTTTACTTTTATCTTGAAACTGTAAAACAGGATTATCAGGAAAGAAGTGAATTCCATCCATTGGATAAACCACAGCCACAGTGTCTATTAGTACTAAGTTGGAAACAGAGTAATAATTCCACAGTACAGTCTGGGATGTACTCACAGGCCAGTTCAGCGTGGCTGGCCACAGATCCGGCATCATGGCTGAGCTGATGCATCGTGCAGCCTCCTGGCTTTCCTTCTCATCACCTATCACAGCTCATGATGGCTTCGCCCTTTGGTTTTATTCATTGCTATTGTTTCTGTTTGGTTCCTATGGGAAGAAACCAATTATGTACTCTTGCCTGTCAGTCATTTTCTCACACATATCAGGCTACCCTGATTCCCACCTTCCATCACTCTTTTGATCCCACTTTGCTTTTTAATTTTCTTTATAATGCTTGATGCTTCCAGGCATAATTTAATCAGCTTCTTCTTCATGACTTTCCTAGCCCCTCATCCACGAATGAGCTCTGAAGCTACCTGTACTGGTTTACAACAGAGCTCTCTCTCCCGGGCACCCACTCCAGGCCCAGGCACACTCAGTGTTGTGATAATAAGCGTCTGATGAACATGTGCTAAGAAGACCATTGTGCGTTTCTGGTTTTGGACTAGTTTCTAGGCTGTGTTCTATTTAATCAGTTGTTTTTTTTTTTTTTTAGAATCAAATAAATAAGAGCAGGAAAGGCAGAAGGAAGACTGATTGCTACAAGAAAATACGGGAAAGATTCCTAAGAAACTGAAACTGCGTGGGCAGAAGGCTTGGTGTGGATTAGGTAAGTGGACCCCTTGGGGAGGGGGAGAGTTTTTGAACCATGTGAACACATCACATATTTAGCAGCCAACAGAAATAATTCTTGTAGGAAGATGCTGTGCTGATAGTTTGCTATGTACCATGCTGGCTCTGTGCATCTACAAATGTGTCTTACCACACTGGTACTGCTGTCAAGCAAGGATAATTTTGTGTAAAACTCACTCTCACCCACCTTGAATTGGATATTTTCTTTTGAGAAAACACAGAAGTACTATGGTATTGAATGAATGATTGACTTTATATGTTCACTTTATATCCAAAGTATGTCACAATTATTTATTTTACCTACGATATAACTCAAAGTTTTCCTCAAATTAACTTCTTTGTGGGGTTCACAGAAAGGTAACCATATTAGCTTCAGTTCATCCTTAACCTTCCCACCAGCCAACCTTCCCAAATGCTTCTTTAGCCCTTTGTTATAACGTTTTTCCAGTTCCTGTGGAATAAAGCCCTGGCTTCTTAGGCCGGGATTTAGCGCTCTCCGAATTTGGTCTCAGACAACCAAGCCAAGTGTGTGGGATCCTGCTTCACTCGAGGATAGCACATTTCCTGCCTGCCTGACACCGCAGACTGGCTGTACAAAGGCACACAGCGTCCTGTCTGTGCTCACAAAGCTCCTGGACAAGCACCCTGTCCTTGCTGGTGCGCTGCAGTCACAACACTCTGCCCATGGCTGCAGCTTGGGCTGTGGGCCCAGCACTAATAGCTGAGTTTCCATTGTGTTCTTGTCCCCAGTGAAACCAGGAATACATTTCCAGTGTCACTTGTCAGAGAGATCATCAGAATGTAGCCAAGATGATTTGGGATCCAAAACCATGTCCTCCAAAGCAGAACTAAAGAGCCCTAGCTTACAGAGGCATGTGTGGAACAAGAGGGCCTAATTGCCTGGGATCAGAATGAATCCTCTGTCTGGTGTGGGAGCCCAAAAGGCAGAGTTGCCTGAGGCTGGATCAACAGACTCCAGCAGCCAAGGTGAAGGGGGCAGGAGCCTTTTTCTGATTTCTCTGGCCCCATCCATGGGTGCCACATCAGTTCTGGATGACTCATTCAGAGAGCACTAAACAAACAAAGCAAAATTCAAAAGCCATGGCCAGGACAAGTAGCCAGAGAATGCTTGGGTGAGGAAAGGTGGAGGCCTTGACAGCTGTTTAGCTGCTCAGAGAAACAGAACAAGGAGCGTAGTTGCCCCTTTTGAGTGTTGGCCGAAATCACTTGGAGAAGCAGCACTATGTCCATCTCTGGATGGGCCAAATGGCTTTGTCAGGTTCAAGCCCTGGGGCAGGAAGCTCCAGGGTGTGATCCAAGGCAGGCCCGTCCAAGGATGGGGAGGTCCCCGTGAGAGGTGTCACTGGAGGCCCCAGTGTACAGCTGTGTGACTGCCTGGAGGGGGTGATGGGGGCACTGGAAAGAGCTTTGAAGTTGTCTTACCCAAATCCCACTGCATGAAGACGTGTCTTCATCCGTGATTCCTTGCACCCCTAATTAAGTTGACCTTTGCAACGTGCATTACCCTCTTCCCCAGTCCCCAAACAGGTCCCTCCTCTGAAATCTTCCCTGTCCCTTTAGGAGAGACCCTGCCCTCATCCAGACGATTTGATTCACACTCCATCCAGACTCTAACCTGTTGGTCAGTTCTACCTCCAAGCACACCACAAATCCAGTCCCCTTTCCTCTCCTGAGGCGGTGGTCAGGTCAGTCTCACAGCACTTTGCAGACATGGCAGATACTCCCAGGAGATCTAACTGCTCTCTGCTATACCCTCCCTCCCACAACGCGGGCTCCACACAATGGCACCTGGATCAAAACACTGCCCTGGCGTCCCGTTAGCCTTAAGATGAACCTGAATTCACCCCTGGCCACCGGATTTCAGGCTGGGCTCAGACCCATCTCTTCAGATCCATCCTGGGCCACCCTTCACTCACTCCCTGTCCATCCCTCGTCCACACCCACACTGGCCTCTCTCAAGTCCAGGGTCTTCCAGTTAACGGACCAGTGCAATTGATGACGACTCTGATGGAATGCCTCTCCTTTGACTGGACTCAGCTGGTTCCTTCTCAGCCGTCAGAGGTCAGCATACAGGTCACTCGCTCAAGACAGGGTCCCACCCCATTCTCTGTAGGAGCAGCACTTCCATCATCATCCTGCCTCCCAGCCTCCCAGTTTTCCTTCCCATTACAAGTCACAGCTCCTGATGGCTTTCCCTGTTGGTTTATTTGCTGTTGCTGTTGTTTCTGTTTGCTCCCTGTGGGCAGAAATCAATTTTGTAGTCTTGACCATCAGTCACGTACTCAGACAGGTCAGGACAGCCCGATCCCCGCCCTCTGTCACTCTTCTGATCCCGCTATGCTTTTTTTCCCTTTATAATGCTTGATGCTTTCCGATATAACTTAATCAATTTCTTCTTTATGCCTTCCCTGGCCCCTCAGCAGGGCATCAGCTCTGAAGGTATAAGAGTTCTTTCTCCCCAGCACCCACTTCCGCCCCAGGCACACACAATGTTATGGTAGTAAGTTTTTGATAAACATGTGCTACATGATCAGATGTGGTGGGAGAGCTTCTTTGGTGCTCGGTGACAGGCGTCACGTGCTACAGATATCTGCAAAGTATCGAAGTATTTATTTCATAAGTGTATGTAGAGATAATAAAACATCTTTTTGGTTACCAGCATAGTTTGTAGCTTTCAATGTGCCATGGAAAAAATTGAAGATTAGGAGTTGGAAAACCCCGAAGTCCTGTCCTAACCCTATGTTTTATTCTGTGGCATGCTGGGAAAGCCATGCTAGGCTGCAGGGTTGTCACCTTCGAAATGAAATGATGACATAACCTCGTCTCACAGTTGTTGAGAGAATCAAGCAGAAGAGGGTGTGTGACTCCTCCTCTTGACAATCCTTTGTCTAATATGAGTGATTTTCTTCAAATTATCAAGTAAATTCAAACTGAATTCTCCTATGACTATTTTTTAAATTCATATGTGTCAGATACACTGAAAATATTTATTTATGAAAGGCCTCTCATAACTTCTTTGAAAAATTATGTGCCTTCTTCTGCTTTATAAGTTGATGCATACCCAGAGATAATCAATTTTATTTAATAGGATCCCGGTGAAAGCATATCAGTATGGTATCTAGTGTTGTAGCTATTAAAAAAAATAAGATAAAAAGGCAATGAAGAACTGGAAATCTGGCATGTGGCAAATGGAGAAGGTTCAGGAATCATTCTTGATTTGAGCTAATCTGGTTTCTTCCTCTCAGTATTGAAAGCATGAAATTGAGTCCCATCAGATTTGAATGGCATCTGTATGACAGGACGTATTTATTTTCCTCTTAACAGCATAAACATATCTGACACTAATGCAGTGGGACTGGAATATTAAATCCTCTCTTCATTTCTATTTAAGCTAAAATGGGCAACTGCAGAATGTGTTAAAGACCTGTGGATTTTCAGCTTGGAAATAAAAGGTCAGAGAAGGAGAGAGAAGGTGCAGGATATAGCCAAAGTGTCTACCATGGTGATGAGCTGCCCCTGGGAAGCTGTGTGGCCAGGCCTCTCTAGCAGCAAGAATGGTGGTCACATTGTAGGACCACAGAGCATTGGGTGAGGAGGAAGGGTGTGCAGGGACCAGAGAGAGCACACGCTTTCTTTGGAAATGTGGGGTAAAAGTACCGAACTGGCAGAGGGAATAACTGCACCTGAGTCTGCTAGACACTTCCCCTTGGAATCTGGCTGAGCTAAAAGTCTTCCCCATGCAGAACACTCAGGTATCAATGCATTTCTTTGTCAGGGAAAGAGAAGGAGCCTCAATTAAAAAAAATGTATCTAAGGAGACCTCTTGGGGTCTGACACAAACCCTTCTTCCAGCCAAAAGACACTGACATCCAATTCACAGCTTCTTTAGGAAACCCTGTGATGACATTGTTTGGCAGCCCAGGAATGTCTAAGAATTTAGTTCCAGTCTGCTAGCAGAGAGCCGCCTCCTGTACTTGCCAGCCCACGCGGTGTGAACACACCATGAATCACTGCTGGGCTTTCTCTTGGCCCCCACCACGTTGCTCAGGGCCCCTTCCAAGTCTCATTCAGTAGGCTGTCCTGTATCCAAAATACTTTCCTAAACCTTTTCAAAATCCCATAAAACATGGATATGGCAGTTATGGGAAACAGGATGCCAAATTGCATGCAGTTAAAAGAGTAGAAACAGTCACTGTTAAGCCTTCAGACATCTGAATGACAGGATCGTGTTTAATGATGGAAAGATGAATAGGGATTTAGGTCAAGATTAGCATATAGGCTCAAATACTACGTACAGCACAAAGGAGAAAACCTGAAAGTTTCCAGGAAAAAATAACATAAGGAGAAACCATTTTGCAGATTCGAATTTGTTAATAAAAACACATCCTCTGATTTAGCATATTTTAGCCAACCATTTGGACGTATCTGTGACGTTTGCTTCAGAGACCTTCCTCAAGCTGACTGAGAAAGCAACACCTGTCTGTCTTCTGTTGGACAGTTAGGCAGATTAGAGCAGATTATATTTAAAAATGTTATCCCTGCTGTAGTGATACCACAGCTGAACAGACTGAGACAATGATAAAAAGGAGCTATATGGAGAAATAGAACTTTTCATCTCCAATTTTTGGGTAAGCATGTTTGGAAAGTAGGGAAAATTAGAAACTACCACTAAAAGATAAATGATGGCATTTAAACTATACTTTTCTTAACATTTTGGACAAAGATTCATATATATATGCATGTATACATACCTACAAACACATATATACATATGTTATAATCCACAAGTACTGTGATGGGCTTTTAAAAATAAGACATAGTTTTTAAAAGAATCATATGGTTCTTTATGTTCACTTTAACCAATTCAATTCATTCTGAAGTCTGTCAAAACTGAATTTATTTTGTTTGTATGATTTATCAAGTCAAACCCGTGAATTTAGACAATGCACCTTATGCAATGAGCAAGGGCTATGCCTGCAGTTGTCAGTTTAGCACATGGGCCACCTGAGTGGGCCCTGAATGTCCAAAGAGAGTGAACACAAGGGTCCTTTTTACCTGAGCAAGAAAATGGGGGCCAGTGAATTACTTGTTAATTTCCTGTTGCTGCTATAATAAATTTCCGTAATCAAACCTGAATTGCATTATTTCCCTGTTCTGAAGGCAAGAAATTCCCTGCCTGAAATTAGTTTCACTAGACCAAACTCAAGGTGTCAGCAGGGCCTGTTCCTTCCAGAAGTTTTGGGGAAAAATCCATTTTTTGCCTCTTCCAGCTTCAGGTGGCTGTGGTATTCCTTGGTCTGTGGCCACATCACTTCTATTTCTGTGTTCCTGTGTCCTTCTCTTCTGGGTGTATGTTATTGCTCATCTATAACAAGGGATTGCATTTAGGGCCCACCCAGAGAATCCAGGATCATTTCCCCATCTTAGAATTATGAATCACAAAGCTTCCTTGTTTGCCGTATAAGCTAGTACGTATGGTCTCCAGAGATTAGCAGCTGATTAACTTTTTTTGGAGGAAGGGCATTTTATCATAAATGGTTGTCTTTTAATTAACAAAATAATATCAGGTATAACTGTGTCTGATGAGTATTATGTATCTTTAAATCTTGTATGTAAATTTACAATCTCATCTAAAATTGCGGGATGGAGATGCTGTTGTATAGATACGGTTGCTGGAAACTGACAGAAGAATCTTCCGACTGACAGGGTGAAAATTGGCATCCATTTTTCTTACACAGCAGTTGGTCAGAATGTTCTGTAATTTTGCAATGATGAGTGTTTTACTATATATCAAATTTGTCCAATGCATGGACTCCAAGCTGCATGTGGCCTAGGACAGCTTTGAATGAGGCTCAACATGGCTTTGAATGGAGCCCAACATAAATTTGTAAACTTTCTTAATATGTCGTGAAATTTTCTTTTGTGTGTGTGTTTTTCTTAGCTCATCAGCTATCATTAGTGTTAGTGTATTTTATGTGTGGCTCAAGACAATTCTTCTTCTTCCAATGTTGCCCAGGGAAGCCAAAAGATTGGACACCTCTGCTATATATGTTTTTTTCTCAGTATTATGTCTTTGGATTAGATAGCTGAAAAGGTAGAATAATAGTCAAGCCTCTGATTTGCTCTTACTCATCCAGTTACCATGGTCAAGCCGTTTATGTGCTTTCATAGCCTGCGTCTCAATCCCTAGTGGGCAATGATCAACTCAAGGAGAAGCTATGATGGTTGGTATGGTGCCAGCTCTTTTTTTTAAGATAAAAAAAGGCAAAACCGTTGGGTGAAAAGGTAAAACTTCCGGAAATTTTTTTGAATGCTTTGAAACTGTGATGCCAAGTGTAGCATTTTTGGGAGCTGTGAATGGGTGTGAAGGAACATGCTGTCTGCTGTCCTCTGAATGCTTAAACAGTGTGGGGACATGGTCTTGCATCTCCTCACAGAACTGTTACAGGTTAGGGCAACACAATAATACCTGCCCCTCCTCATATGCGCATTTCTTTTTATAATTAATGTTTTTGAGAGATACTTTCAAGGTACATGACCAAAAAGTATCATTTATCTCTCCCTTGGGAGTTACCATAAATTTAAGTCTCTTTTCATGATATTCCCAGTAAGGGATGCAAGGATTCTAGCCTCAGTATGTTAAATTTACCAGTAAGAATGCTAAATATCACCAGTCTGGCTGACATGGTGAAACCTCATCTCTACTCAAAATTCAAAAATTAGCCACGCATGATGGCAGGTGCCTGTAATCCCAGCTACTCTGGAGTCTGAGGCAGAATAGCTTGAACCTGGGAGGCAGAAGTTGCAGTGAGCAAAGATTGTGCCACTGCACTCAAGGCTGGGTGACAGAGTAGGACTCTGTTTCAAAAAAAAAAAAAGTGTTAAATATGATGTTTGCACTGTAAACTGTTGTTAGGATTTTGAAAGTGTTAATGAATGTCTTCCCTACCCCCACATTTGAATTAATTAGTGCATAGGGGAGAAACCAAAGAGGTAGAGAACCAAATAATTGCATTTATTACTAATCAGGTTGTTTGCAGAGAGCGGTTCCTTCCTCTGCCTAAGTGGGCTTCCCGTTCAGCAATTGAACCTACCAGTTCCTGCATTGAACCCAACCAGTTATTGATAAACTGAAGACTTCAGCCTTCCCTGCCCTTGAAAATTTATGATACAGAGAATGCATGAATAGATGCTATTTCAGATTTCCAAATAAAACAGAGAATAAAAGGACAAACAGGTTCTGCTATAATTCTTTCCCTAATATGGCCAATCAAATAATTGACTTTGTTTTCTATTTAGGAAGGGTGAATAGGACAGAAGGGAGAGGCCGAAAAAAGCCAACAACATGGAAATATATTGAATTTTTCTATTAAATTGAAGTTCTTTCCTTATATGTCTGATTTATTTTGGGAAATCAAGGTTTAAGTCAAAAAGATGGCAAAGGTTCCCCAAGTGCCCATGTCACCATAATGAAGTAACTTCCCTCAAGCTAGCCAGGAATATCCAGGGACTCTTTAGAGGAAGGCACAATGGGAGCAATTGGATTGCTGACCAAAGCATAACTTGGGGCAGATGGAGAGTCACAGAATCGTGTTGCTTGCATATGACGTGGAACACAGAAATTATTGCTCATAGCATGACTTGAGTCATTCACTAAGGGCTTACTGTGGAAATGCCTGGAAAAGAGAAACCACATAAGACCTACATATGTATCTTTATATCTACCTCTAGATCTCTATATACTTATGTCTCCATATTATGTATCTATGTATCTACCTAACAAGGGAGAACGTAATGCAGAAAAACCTCTGCACAGTTAAGGGAGGGGCAGGGAGCCAAAAGAGAATGCAAGTACCCAGGGTTGAACATCAGCAGGAAGCCACTGCACCAGGCTAGTGAGTGCCGTGGGGAAGTGATGGAGGTGATGTAACTCACCCCTGGGAAACTCCCAGGGGAAACTGAGGCCATCACACAGCTACTACCATTGCAAGGAGATAAAGAGAAGACAAGGCTGGCTTGATTCCTCTCTCCAACTGCCAGTCTCCCTCTAGTGCCTCGCAGGGCCACACCCAGTCAGTAGCTCATGGGTCTATCACTGAGGAACACATCTCAGAGCATCAGGACTTGCAATTCAAACTAGAGCAAGGGAAGAGAATAGAATCCACCAGAGAGCCAAGCTGCCCAAGGTCATCAACAGGAAGAATAATTTTCTATCCCATCAGGGAAACATGTAATCTTTAGAAAAAAAAAAAATCCATAATCGTGGTTGTTTTGTTTAAATGAATCTACAGTGGAAAGTCTTACTAACTTCAAAAATGGTGAAAAATACAAAAAGAAGAGCAGTTTGAGGTAATTTAGTAGAATGGTATGAACCATGAAAATATCCAGAAACGTTGAGGATGTCATTATATCAACAGTACAATGCAGTAAAATATTTTATCTCTATTTCAATGATTGTTAAATAAAATAATCTGGGTTCCATGTAATCTCTTTGGAATGAAAGAAAATACACGCTGTGATTTTTACAAGCTTCTTAGTATTTAAAGTATTTAATGAAATATCTGGAAAAGTTGTCTTCTGTAATTTATTCCAGCTATCACTATAATATTTTTAAGATATAACATAAATGCTCTTCTCTGTGTTATAATTAATATATCGTAAGTTTTCCTGACAAAATTTAAAGATTAAGTGAACAAATAAATAGTAATTATTATTGTATAAAATAAATTCTTTATACTTGCTTTAGGTTTTATTCTTGCAATGAATATTAAGAGTCTAGTCAGAGTCAAGTACTCTTCTAAGTGAAGGGGTTACAAAAGCAAAGAAAACACAAAATGTCCATGCTTTTTGAAGCTTTTACTTCTAAATGTGGAAGGCACATAACAGACAAGGTCATTATTCACAAGAGGCCATGTTGTAGTTATTGACAGATTTCATGGAGGAAAAGACATACAGAAGTAGAGAGAAAATGCCATGCAGTTTGATGGGGGAAATTCAATTTTGGAAAGAGTTGCTAGAAAAGATTCAGGAAGGAGATGAAGCTTGAAATAAAAGTGAAGACAATGAGGTGGAGAGCCATTGGATGTCTGGAAGCAGGCTGTGGACCAAGGGCAGTGGGTGTACAGCTCCAATGCATGGCTGGGATATCTACAAGAGGGAGGACACAGGTGTAGCACAAATGAAAACGATGAGACTATGTGGTTAGAAACCCAGTTGTGATGAGGACTAGGGGAAGATCGGACAGGTCATTGAAAGCATTTATTTTTCCCCAGAAAGCCATAGGTAGTTTTTAGTAACAGAGTAGCATGCTGTAAACTGTTTAGCCAGAATGACTCTGACCAATAGGCTGAGACTAGACTATGATGATGGGGGAGCGGGCAAGAGTAGAAGCAGGGAGATAGGTGGAAGGATGCTGAAGTAATCCAGGCAAAGGTGATGATACTTTGGTTTCTGGTTATGATATTGAGTCACCAGACTCTCCTTCCAGTGGAGAACAAGCATAAAACTGGACAGAATTGATGAGTCAACTGTTTTTGTACATCGGGCAACAGAGAACCAAGGTACAAGTTGTGAGGAAAATCCAAACACGGAGCCAAGCTTGAAGACAGCACTGCCATCCTTCCTGCAGAGACACAAGAAGGTGGAACCCAAGCAGAGTAGTGGGGTCGTTGAATTAAAAAGTCAGAGATTGGAGTTTGAGCCTGCCGAAGTGACTGGGAGCCATGAAGTGAAGCAGATATACAGAGAAGTGGCTGCAGAAGTGGCAGTGGTACTCATTTTGAAGCCTTGCACAGGGCTGGACATGCATCCACAGGAGACTCCTTGAGGCCTTGCAGAGAGGATTTGTTATAGAGTTGGCAGCTGAACAGAGATACAAGAGGTCCTGTAGGACTCATGGACATTAATGTTGTGACATAGCAACGGTGGAGAAACCTCACTACACACTTTGATCATCCACTTGAGATCCCAGAAAATGATGTGCCTTATACATAAGACTCACATTTTACAGTAAAGTCAACATCCTAGGATCTAATTGAAAAGTGAAATAGATACATCTTATCAAAAGAAAACAGCTTGATAGGATCTACCAGTAATTTGGTTATCTCATAAAAATATTTAACATCCTTAAAGGAAGACAAACTAATAGATGATACCATTCATAATATTCAGCAAATAAAAAATTACCGTTTCAGGACATTTTTGTGTTGCTATGAAATATCTGAGGCTGAGTAATGCAAAAAGAAAAGAGATTTAATAGGCTCATGGTTCTGCAGACTGTATAAACATGGCTTCAGCGGATGCTTCTGGTGAGAACCTCAAGAAGTTTACAATCACAGCAGAAGGCAAAGGGGAAGCTGGCATGTCACATAGTGAGAGTGGGAGCAAGAGAGTGTGAAGGGGGAGGTGCTACACACTTTTAAACAATCAGATCTCACAAAACTCACTCACTACCACAAGGACAGCACAACAAATCATTCACAAGGGATTTGCCCCATGACCCAAACACCTTCGACTAGGCCTCACCTCCAACATCAGGGATTATATTTTAACATGAAATTTGGATGGAACAAATATGCAAAGTATATCATTTACTGTATATGTAAAGAAGCAGGAAAACATGATCCATTAAAAAGGGGGAAAAAGCATTTAAGATAGTCTAGAAGACGAGCTAATGTGACAAAAATTTTGAAGCAGCATTATAAATATATTCAAGAGCTTTCAGGAAAAGATTATAATTATAAAAGATTATAAACTGATGGAAAAGATCTCCAGAGACATAAAAACTGTGAAAAATAATTAAATGAAAATTCTAGAACTAAAAATTACAGCATGTGAGTTGAAAAAAAATGAATGGGCCTAACAGTGGATTAGATATGGCAGTAAAAGAACTGATGAACTTAAAAAGAAGTAAATGAAAGTTATCCATACTGAAGGACAACAAGAAAAAAGAAAACTGACTAGAGCCTCACTGACTTATGGGACAATGTCAAGTAGACAAACATAGGTAGAATGTGAATTTCAAAATAAAGGAGATAGAGAATGGAGTAGAAAAATTAGTTGAGAAATGAAATTGTTTGAAAAACACCCACTTAGAGATCTACAAGAAAGAAAGTGCCTTACAGAATAAAGTTTAAAAACGAGAACTACATACATCAGGGTCGAACTGCTGAAAGTGAGATATAAAAATAAATCTTCAAGCAGATGGAAGTCTTATTTATTATCTCATATACCATATGAATGTATATACCAACTATGCAACCACAAAAATAAACACATAAAACAAAATAAACAATGAAAAACAGGCAGACAGAGGAAAAAACCTATTAATTAGAAAGTTATAAATAACGCTTGATTCACATAAAAAGCAATGAAGAATAGAAAACAATAAAACAACATAGTTAATATGCTGAAAATGCTGAAAGAAAAGGAAAAAAGTCAACCCCCAAATAGCTCCATATATAAAGATCACATAATTTTTGAAAAAGGTGCCAATGTATTTTCTTGGTGAAATGAAAGTTTTTTTAAACCACTTCATTGATGTATAATTAATACACAAACAACCATACATATCTAATGTACACAACTTTATGAGTCTGCAGATAAGTCTATACCCATGAAACTCACTGAGATCTATGCCATCAATCTTTCCATCACCTTTAGAAGATTCTACATTTTCATTTGTTTATAAAAATTATTTTTTTGTCATAAAATTACTTAACATGATACCTACAACCATAGGAAAAATTTAAATATATAATACAGTATTGTTAACTTTAGGCACTATGCTGTATGGTAGCTCTTTAGGACTTACTCAATCTTGCACAGCAGAAGCTCAGTACCTCCTGGTTTTCTGTTTCCCTCAGTCCCTGGTAATCACCCTTCCACTCTCTGCTTCTAGGAGTTTGACTATTTTCAATTCTTTATGTAACTGGTGTATTAGTCTATTCTCACACTGCTATAAAGAACTGCCCAAGACTGAGTAATCTACAAAGAAAATGGTTTAATTGGCTTACAGTTCCACAGGCTGGGAAGGCCTCAGGAAACTGTATATCTATGTGCAGGCTCTGACCCCACATTTCCCTTTCTCACTGCCCTAGCAGAGGTTCTCCACGAGGGCTCTGCCCCTGCAGTAAATTTCTGCTTGGACATGCAGGCATTTCCATACATCCTCTGAAATCTTGGTGGAGGTTCCCAAACCTCAGTTCTTGACTTCTGTGCACCCAAAGGCTCAACACCATGTGTAAGCCACCAAGGCCTGAGGCTTGCACCCTCTGAAGCAATGCCCTGAGCTTTGTGTCAATCCCTTTTAGCCACTGCTGGGCTATAGGCCACCAAGTCCTAAGACTGAACAAAGCAACAAGGTACTTGGCCTGGCCCATGAAACCATTTTTTTCTCCTAGGCCTCTAAGCCTGTGATGGAAAGGACTGCTGTGAGCACCTCTGACATCGCCTGGAAACATTTTTCCTATTGTCTTCGTGATTAACTTTGATTCCTCATTATTTATGCAAATTTCTGTAGCTGACTTGAATTTCTCCTCAGAAAATGGGTTTTTCTTTTCTATAGGATTTTCAGGCTGCAAAGTTTTTGAACTTTTATGCTCTGCTTCTGTTTTAAACATAAGTTCCAATTCCAAACCTTATCTGTATGAATACAGGAAATGGAATGCATTTAACAGCACCAAAGTCACCTCTTGAATGCTTCGCTGCTTGGAAATTTCTTTTGCCAGATACCCTAAATCATCTCTCTCAAGTTCAAAGTTCCATAGATCTCTAGGGCAGGGGCAAAATGCAACCAGTGTCTTTGATAAATAATCATCTTTATTTTAGTTCACAACAAGTTCCACATCTCCATCTGAGACCACGTCAGCCTGGACTTCATATCACTATCAGCATTTTGGTCAAAGCCATTCAACAAGTCCCTGGAAAGTTCTGAACTTTTCCACATCTTCCTGTCTTCTTCTGCACCCTATAAACTATTCTAACCTCTGCCTGTTACCAAGTTCCAAAGTCACTTCCATATTTTTGGGTATCTTTACAGTAGCCTCCTACTACCTGTTACCAATTTACATACTGTATTAATTCATTATCAGGCTGATATACAGAATTGCCTGAGACTGGGTAATTCACAAAGGAAAGAGGTTTGATTGACTCACAGTCCTTCAGGCAGGGAAGGCCTCAGAAAACTGACAATCGTGGTGGAAGAGGACTCAAACGCATCCTTCGCATAATGGCAGGAAGGAGAAGAATGAGAGCCAAGCAAAGGGGGAAACCCTTCATAAAATCTTCGGATCTCCTGAGAACTTACACACTATCACACTATCATGGAAATAGCATGAGGGAAACCACCCTTATGATTCAATTACCTCCCACTGGGTCTTTCCCACCACACATGGGAATTATGGAAACTACCGTTCAAGATGAAATGTGGGTGTGAACACACCCAAATCATATAAAGTGGCATCATGCGGCTTGTGTCCTTCTGTGACTCATTTATTTCCCTTAGCATAATGTCTTCTAGATTTATCCATGTTGACACAAGTGGCAGGATTTCTTTCTTCTTAACATTAAATGCTATTTCATTGTGTGTATATGAAATATTTCTTTTATCTATTCATCTATCAATGGACATTGTGTTTATTTCTATATGTTGGCAATTGTGAATAAATAATGCTGCAATGAACGTGGGAGTGCTGATCTGTCTTCAACAGACTGATTTCAATTATTTTGTATATATATAGAGAAATGGGATTGTTGTATCATATTCTGCTCTCTTTAAATTTTTGGAGAATCTCCCTATTCTTCTTCATAGTGGCTGCACCAATTTACATTTTCACCAACAGACTACCAGGGATTTTTTTTTAATATTATTTCCAATACTTGTGTTTTGTTTTGTTTTGATGATAGCCATTTTCTTAGCTGTGAGGTGATAAGTCTTTGTGGTTTCAATTTGTATTTTTCTGATGATTGGTGATGTTGAGCACCTTTTCACATACTTGCTGTTCATTTGCATGTTTTTGGAGAAATGCCTATTCAGTTTATTTTCCATATTTTAAATATTGTTATTGATTGATTGCTGTTGATCTTATAAATTCCTCACATATTTTGGAAATTAACCCCTTAACAGACATATAATTAGGAAATTTTTTTTTATTCCGTAGGTTTATTTTATATTTGATTGTTTTCTTCAATATGCAGAATATTTTTGTTTGATATAATTTTACTTTTCTATTTTTGCTTGTGTTGCCTGTGCTTTTGGTGTCATATCCAATACATTATTACCAAGGCTAATGTCAAGAAGATTTTCCCCAAGTTTTTGAGAGTTATATGGTTTCAGTTCTTACATTTAAATCTTTAATCCATTTGGAGATAATTTTTATGTATGCTGTAATATGAGTCCAATTTCATTCATTTGAATGTGGATATCCAGGTTTTACGGCAACATTTATTAAAGAAGCCATTTTTTCCTTTGTGTATTCTTTTCTATAGCATTTTCATTGCATCTTTGTCAAAGATCAGTTGACCACGAACGTGTGTATTCGTTCCCGGGCTCTCTATTCTGATCCATCGGTCTACATGTCACTTTTTATTGCCAGTACCAGAGTGTTTTGATTACTGTTGCTTTGAAATCTAAAAATGTGTTAACTCTTCTTGCTCAAAATTATTTTGGCTATGTTTTTATTTCTTTTTCTATTAAGAAGTGCCATTGACATTTTGATAGAAATTACAATATGTCTGTAGATCACCTTGGATAGTATGAACTTTTAAACAACATTAATTCTTCTAATCTGTGAATATGTGATGTCTTTCCATTTATTTATGCTGGCTTTAATTTCTTTCATCAGTATTTTAGTTTCCAATGTACAAGTCTTTCACATTTTCTGTGGTTGAACATTTGTCATAAAACTCATGTTAAAACTTAATTAGCATTGTATCAGTAATAAAAAGTGAAAACATTAAAAAGTGATTTGACTATAAGGGTTATGCCCTCATGGGCAAAATTGATGCTGTTATAAAAGGGTGAATTCAGCCTTCACTTAGTCTCTCTTGCCTTCTCTGCCTTTCTACTATCTAATGCCTTTTGCCTTATGACAGTACAGCAGAGGCCTTCATAAGATGCTGGCAGATTAATCTTGGACTTCCCAGTTTTCAGAGATGGAAGCCAATATATTTCTGTTTGTCATAAATTACCCAGTCTGTGGTTTTCTGTTATAGCAGCACAAAATAGACTAAGACAGCATTTCTGGTTAAGTTTATTTCCAAGATCTTATTCTTTTGGATGCTACTGCAAATGTGATTGTTTCTTAATTTCCTATTAGGATATTTTATTGTTAGTGCACAGAAATGCAATAGATTGTTTGTCAATTATGTATTATGCAATATTACTGCATTTATTAGTTTATTAGTTCAGTAACATTGCGCAATTATGTATTATGCAATATTACTGAATTTGTTTATTAGTCCATTATGCAATATTACTGAATTTGTTTATTAGTTCTAACTACTGTGTGTGTGTGTGTGTGTGTGTGTGTAGACATTATGGGTTTCTACGTATAACATTATGACATCTGAAAAGAGGGATAATTTTACTTCTTCCTTTCATAGTTAAATGCATTTTTTAAATTGCTCTGGTAATAACTTACAGAAGTATGTTGTATAAAAGTGAAGTGATGAGTCAGCATTCTTGCCTTGGTCCAGGATTGTAGAGAAAAAGTTTATAGTGTCTAATAATTGAAGATGATGATGTTAGCTGTGTGCTTTTCCAACTTGGCATTTATTGCATTGGAGAAAGTGTCATTTATTTCTAATTTGTTGGAATTTTTTTACTATAAAAGAGTGTTAATTTTTTTTTCAAAATTCAACATCTATTGAGATGATTATGGGACATCTTATGCTGTATTCTGTTAATCTGGTGTATTACACTTCTTGATTTGCATACATCGAACTATCTATATACCAACGGGATAAGTCCTCCTTGGTCATGGTGTATGATTTTTTAAATATGCTATAAAATTTTCCCATGTCTATGTCCTGAATGTTATTGCCTAGATTTTTTTCTAGGGTTTTATGGTTTTAGGTGTTAAGTTTAAGTCTTTAGTCCATCTTGAGTTAAATTTTGTATAAAGTGTTAAGGAAAGGGTCCAGTTTCAGTTTTCTACATATGGCTCCACAGTTTTCCCAATATCATTTATTAAATAGGGAATCCTTTCCCCATTGCTTGTTTTTGTCAGATTTGTCAAAGATCAGATGGTTGTAGATGTGTTAAAACACCAAAAGCAATGACAACAGAAGTGAAACTTGATAAATGGGATCTAATTAAACTAAAGAGCTTCTGCACACCAAAAGAAACTATCATCAGAGTGAACAGGCAACTTACAAAATGGGAAAAAAAAATTCAATCTATTCATCTGACAAAGGTCTAATATCCAGAATCTACAAAGAACTTAAACAAATTTACAAAAAATTTCAATCTATTCATCTGACAAAGGTCTAATATCCAGAATCTACAAAGAACTTAAACAAATTTACAAGAAAAAAATCGAACAACTTCATCAAAAAGTGGGCAAAGAATATGAACATACACTTCTCAAGAGAAGACATTTATGTGGCCAACAAACATATGAAAAAAAGCACTGGTCATTAGAGAAATGCAAACCAAAACCATAGTGAGATATCATCTCACACCAGTTAGAATCATGATTCCTAAAAAGTCAGGAGACAGCAGATGCTGGAATGGATGTGGAGAAATAGGAACACTTTTACACTGTTGGTGGGAATGTAAATTAGTTCAACCATTATGGAAGACTGTGTGGCAATTCCTCAAGGACCCAGAACCAGAAATACCATTTGACCCAGCAATCCCATTACTGGGTATATATCAAAAGGATTATAAATTATTCTACTATAAAGACACATGCACATGTATCTTTATTGAAGCACTATCACAATAACAAAGACTTGGAGCCAACCCAAATGTCTATCAATGATAGATTGGATAAAGAAATGTAGCACATATATACCATGGAATACTATGCAGCAATAAAAAATGATGAGTTCATGTCCTTTGCAGGGACATGGATGAAGATGGAAACCATCATTTTCAGCAAACTAACAAAAGAACAGAAAACCAAACACCAAATGTTCTCACTCATAAGTAGGAGTTGAACAGTGAGAACACATGGACACAGGGAAGGGAACATCACATGCCAGGGCATGTTGGAGAATGGGTATAACATTAGGAGAAATACGTAAGGTAGATGACAGGTTGATGGGTGCAACACACCACCATGGCACATGTACACCTATGTAACAAACCTGCACATTCTGCACTTGTATCCCAGAACTTAAACTATAATTATATATATATATATACACACACACATTATAAAATTATATATATATTATAAAATTTATATATATATACTATAATTGTACATATATAAATTATATATATATACTATAAAATTTACTATGCAAATATTTTGTTAAGAATTTGGGCATCTGTGTTCAGTGTTCATCAGAAACATTGGCCTGTAGTTTTTTTTTGTTTTTTTTTTCTTATGCTGTTTTTGTCTGTCTTTGGTATCAGGGTGATGCTGCCTCATAAAAACAATTTGGAATGTTTTAGTATATTTTGCATTGCTATCAAGAAATATAAGATGCTGAGTAATTTATAAAAGAAGACGTTTATTTGGCTCATGGTTCTGCAGGTTGTACAAGAAGAATGGCACTAGTAACTGCTTCCAGACAGAACTTCAGGAAGCTTTTAGTCATGGTGGATGGCGAATAGATAGCAGCTGTGTTGCCTGACAAAAAGGAAGCCAGAGAGAGGAGGAAGGCCTCACGTACATTTTAACAATCAGATCTTATGTGAACTAATTCCTGAAGGAATCTGCCCCGATGACACAAATACCTCCCACAAGGTCCCTCCCATTTAACATCTCGACATGAGATTTAGAGGGAACAAACATCCAAACTATGTGAGGAAGTATTCTTTCTTTATGTTTTGAAAAAGTTAGATAATTTCTGTTAATTCTTTAAATTAATTAGAAGAATTGTGAAACTTCTGTTTCTGCAGTTTTCTTTGTTGAAAGGTTTTCGATTAATGATTCAATGCATTTATTTGCTGTTGGTTTGTTCCAGATTTCTACTTATTTTTTATTTAGTTTAGGTGGATTGTACATTTCTAGGAATTTATCTGTTTCTTCTAGGTTGTTCAGTTTATTGGCATATAATTTTTCCTAGTAATCCATCATGATACTTTTACTTTCATGGTATCTATACTGATGTCTCTGTTTTAACCACTGGTTTTGTCCTTTGAGGCTTCTCTCTTTTTTTCTTAACTAGTCTAGCAATTTTCTTTATCTCTTACAAAAACTTTAGTTTTGCCAG
Organism: Sapajus apella; assembly: GCF_009761245.1. Taxonomy (NCBI): domain Eukaryota; kingdom Metazoa; phylum Chordata; class Mammalia; order Primates; family Cebidae; genus Sapajus; species Sapajus apella. Next base: position 37,507,112 of record NW_022436951.1, read on the forward strand.
TTTTTAAATATTTTTCTATTTATTTTTGCCCTTCTGCTGAATGTAGGTTTAGTTTCTTCTTTTTCTAGCTCCCTAAGGTAGAAAGTTACATTAGTTATTGGAGCTCTTCTTTTTTTAAATGTATGTGTTTATCACTGTAAACTTCCCTCCTATTACCAGTTTTGCTGCATCCCATAAATTCTGGTATGTTGTGCTTTTATTTGGTTTGTTTTGGCATACTGACTAATTTCACTTTTGATTTCTTTTTTGACTGTGTGGCTGTTAAAGAGTATGTAGTTTAATTTTCATGTATTTGTGATTTTTTCCCTTTTCTTTTTCTCACTGATTTTTAGTTTTACTGTATTTCATTGCAGTCAGAAAAGATACATGGACTGTTTAAATCTTCTTGAATTTGTTAAGGCTTGGTTTGTACACATTACTGATGTATCCTCGAGAATGCTGCATATGTGCTTGAGTGAAATGTTCTGCTGATGTTGGGTGAAGTGTTCTGCATGTGTCTCTTAGGTTCATTTGTTCTATAGTATTGTTCAAGAATGCTGTTTCTTTATTGATTTCCTGTTTGAGTGATCTATCTATAACTGAAAGTGTGTTATTAAAATTTGCCACTATTATTGTATTTCTTTTTCTTCCTTCAGATCTTTTAATACTTGCTTTCTATATTTAGGTGCTCTGATGTTAAGTGCATATATATTTATAATTGTTATATCTTTCTCTTGAATTAGCTGTTTTATCATTAGTGATTATCATACTTGCCTATTATAAAACAGTTTGTTAAAATTTAAATTCTAATTATATTATTCTAGCTACTTCTGCTCTATTTTGTTTATCATTTGCATAAAATATCTTTTTACATTTCTAACTTTTAGACTATGGATGTCTCTAAATCTAAAATGAGTCTCTTGGACAGCATATAAGGTTTTATTTTAAATTAATTAGATATTGAGACAGGGTCTTACTCTGTCCCTCATGCTAGAGTGCAGTGGCATAATCATGGCTCATTATATCCTTGAGCTCTTGGGCACAAGTAATCCTCCCACCTCAGCCTCCCAGGTGGCTGGGACTACAGAGGTGCACAACCAAACTTTGAATTTTTTTTTGACTTTGTGTAGAGATAAAGTTTTACTAGGTTGCCCAGGCTGTTCTTAAACTCCTGGGTTCAAGTGATTGCCTTATCTCAGCCTCCTAATGTGCTAGCATTACAGGTGTGAGCCACAACACCTGGCCTATTTTATTTTTATCTATGTATTCACTCTATATTATTTGACTGGTAAGTTTAATATATTTGTGTTTAAAATAATTATTAAGAGGTATCAGCTTACTATGGCCACTTTGTTGTTTTCTGTTTGTTTTTGTAGTTCCTGTGTTTCTCTTTCTCTTATTGCCTTCCTTTGTTATTTGATTATACTTTCCGTAGTCATACACTTGGTTCATTTTTCTTTATCATTTTTGTATCCACTACAGCTTGTTTCTTTGTGGTAACCATGAGGATTGCATAAAACTGCTTATGGTTGTAACAGTCTACTTTAATCTGATAACTTCAAATGCATGTAAAAACCTTATGCCTTCACTTTATTTCAGAGTTTACTTCTTTAATACTCTGTATCCATTAACTAGTTTGGAGAAGTAATAGTTTTTCTTAATATTATTGTCTTGTGACTTCTGTGCTAGGGTTAAAAATGATTTATGTACTTTTCTAGCAATGTTGGATGTTCTGTATTTGACTGTATATTCACCTTTATCAGTGATATGTATGATTTCATGTGAATTTGTGTTGACACATCCTTTCATTTTAACTTGAATTTTTTTTATTAGTTCTGACATGGTAATCTAGTGGTGATAAAGACTTCCAGTTTTTGTTTGTCTGGAAGTCTTTGACTTTTCTTCATTTGTAAAGGACAGAGTTACTAGAAATAGTATTCTTGGTTGACAGGAGGTTTTGTTTGTTTGTTTGTTTGTTTGCTTTGTTTTGTTTTTCAACTTTTAAGTTCAGGGAGAACCTGTGTAGCTTTGCTAGTTACATGGGTAAATTGTGTGTTACTGGAGTTTGATGTACAAATAGTTTAATCACCCAACTAGTGAGCATAGTGTCTTATAGGCAGTTTTTTCTTTTTTATTCTTATCCTCCTTGTACTCTCCACCCTAAAATAAGCCTTCATTGTTCCCCTCTTTGTGTACTCAATGTTTAGCTCCAACTTATAAATGAGAACATGTGATATATGGTTTTCTATTTCTGAATTAATTTGCTTGGAATAGTGGCCTCAAGCTGCATCTATATTGCTGAAAAGGATGTGATTCCATTCTTTTTTAGGGTTGGGTTTTTTGTCTTCTTTTAACACTTTGAATATATAATTCCACTCTCTCCTCTCCTGTAATACATCTGCTGAAGAAATGTACTATTATGGTGGTTTGTTGTATGCGATCCATTGCTTTACTCTTGCTGCTTTCAAAATTCTTTTTTCTTTAATTTTGGCAATTTAATTGTAAGGTATTTTGGTGTAGACCTCCTTAGATTCCATCTATTTGGAATCATTTGTGCTTCATTCATCTGTATGTCCATTTGCCTCCTTAAATTTAAAAAGTTTTCAGCCATTATTTCTTTAAAACATTTTCTTTTTTTTTTTTTTTAATTTTCTTCTTTTTAGTTTCCATAATGTATATATTGGTTTGCTTTACAGTGTCCCATAAGTCCCACTGGGTCTCTTTATTCTTTTTTAATTCCTTACTTTTGTTGTTCTTCTGGCTTGTTTTTGAGTTAACTGATTCTTTCTTTTGCTTAAACAAATCTGTTGTTGCAGCTTTATATTGAGGTTTTTTTTTTTTAGTTCAGTTATAATATTTTTTACTTCCAGAATTTCTATTTGTTTCTCTTTTATGGTTTTTCTTGGTTAAAATCTCATTTTGTTCATGTATCATTTCTATAATTTCATTTAGTTGTTTATCTCTGTTCTTTTGTAGCTCACTAAGCTGTGTAAAGATGGTTATTTTGATTTTGAATTATTTGTCAGGCATTTCATAAATCTCCATTTCTTTAGGGCTCATAAACATTTATTTTGTTCCTTTGATGGTGTCATGTTTCCCAGATTTTAAAATAATTTTTGTAGCCTTGCAATGGTGTCTGCAAATTGGCATTTATATCTTCTCCAGTCTTTACAGGCTAACTTTAGCAGAAAAATATCCTCCATCAGTCAGATTGGCCAGAGATTCTGGATAGACTGGCTCATGGGACTGGTGGGCAGGCCTGATGCCAAGAGCCTTCGCTGGTTGTTGAGATCTGCAAAGATCTGGATATTTAGAACTTTGATCTCTCTTCTTTGGTTTTAGCTATCTCCAGGTGAACTAGCCATGCTGATTTTCTCAGTGTTCTAAATAAAGCACAACTAAGGTGAGCTTCTCAGGTAGCACCTCAAAAGACTGAAGAATTGGTGATGTTCACTCCAATATTTCTTTCTCCCATGGGAGAACATGCAGACTGAGGGGATCTCTCTTGGCACTGCACTGTTCTGACTTGGGGAAAAATGACATACATAAAGTAAAACTCTTCTGTTTACCCTTTCAATGTTTGGTTTATTGTTTTTATGTTCCATTGGGATGCTGAAACCTCTTACTTTTATTTCAGATCCCTCCCAAAGGTATATTTGTCCATGGACTGTTATTAAATTGGTGTGTCTGTCAGGGTACAAGAGTTGGAACCTTCTAATCTACCACATTTCTGACATTACTCACTCAAGAAAGTCTTTTAAACTAATGATGCTGCAACAACTAGATATACATGTGGGAAGAAAAAGGAAGCTTGATCTGTAGCTCACACTATACAAAATTTTTATTTGAAATAAATCATCAACTCAAACATAAAAACTAAAACTATAGTTTTTCAAACACTGATATGATTTGACCGTGTCTCCATCCAAATCTCATCTCGAATTGTATCTCCCATAATTCCTTCATGTTCTTGGAGGAATACAATGGGAGATAATTGAATCATGGGGGTGATTTCCCCCATACTGTTCCCATGGTAGTGAACAAGTCTCATGAAATCTGATGGTTTTATAAGCAGAAACATTTTTCACTTGGTTCACACTCTTCCCTTATCTGATGCCATGTGAAATGAGGCTTTCACTTTCCACCATGATTGTGAGGCTTCTCCAGCCATGTGGAACTGTAAATCCATTAAACCTCTTTCTTTTGTAAATTGCCCAGTCTTGAGTATGCTTTTATTGGCAGCATGAAAATGAACTAACAGTAAATTGGTACCAGTGGAATGGGGTGCTACTGAAAAGATACCTGAAAATATGGAAGTGACTTTGGAACTAGGCAACAGGCAGAGGTTGGAAGAGTTTGGAGGGTTCAGAAGAAGACAGAAAAATGTGGGAAAGTTTGGGAACCCTTAGAGACTTCTTGAATGGCTTTGACCAAAAAACTCATGATATGAACAAGGAAATCCGGTTGAGGTGGTCTTAGATGAAGATGAGGAACTTGTTGGGAACAGGAACAAATGTGACTCTTGTTATGTTTTAGCAAAAAGACTGGTTGCATTTTGCCTCTGCCCTAGAGATCTGTGAATCTTTGAACTTGAGATAGATGATTTAAGGCATCTGGTGGAAGAAATTTGTAAGCAGCAGAGCATTTGAGATATAATGTGGATACTGTTAAAGGCATTCATTTTTAAAAGGGAAAATGGAGCATAGAAGCTCAGAAAATTTGCAGCCTGACAATGCAATAGAAAAGAAAGTCCCATTTTTGATGAGGTACGTACACAACATGGAATATTATGCAGCCATAGAAAGGAATGAGATCATGTAATTTGCAGAGACATCAATGAAGCTGGAAGCCACCCTCAGCAAACTAACACGGGAATAGAAAACCAAACACTGCATATTCTCACTCATACTCATAAGTGGGAGTTGAATATTTAAAACACATAGAAACAGAGAGGAGAATAACACACACCAAGGCCTGTTGGGGGGTGGGGGGTGAAGGAAGGGAACTTAGAGGATGGGTCATAAGGTGCAGCAAACCACAATAGCACATGTATACCTATGTAACAAACCTGCATTTTCTGCACATGAATTCTGTTTTTTTTTTTTTAAGAAATAAAGAAAATAAATACATAAAAGTCATAAAAATTATTTAAGAAAAGAAAAGCAAATCCCGTTTTCTGAGGAGAAATTCAAGCCAGCTCTAGAAATTTGCATAAGTCATCAGGAGCCAAATGTTAATCACCAAGACAACAGGAAAATGTCTCCAGGGTAGATCAGAGACCCTTGCAGGAGCCCCTCCCATTACAGGTCCAGAGGCCTAGGAGGAAAAAAATAGCTTCCTAGGCTGGTCCTAATTTCCCTCTGTTATATGCAGTTTAGGGCTCCAGCTATGACTAAAAAGGGTTAAGGTACAGCTCAGGCAGTGACTTCAGAGGGTGCAAGCCCTGAGCCTTGGTGGCTTCTATGTGGTAGGTGCGCAGAAGTCAAGAATTGAGATTTGGGAACCTCCACCTAGATTTCAAAGGATGTATGGAAATTACAGGGTGCCAAGGCAGAAATTTGCTACAGGAGCGGGGCATGATGCTCATGGAGAACCTCTGCTAGGACAGTGCAGGAGGGAAATGTGGCCTGGATACCACCACACAGAGTTCCCACTGGGGTGCTGCCAGTGGAGCTGTGAGAAGAGGGCTACTGTCCTCTAGACCCTAGAACAGTAGACTCTCTAACAGCTTGCACCATGTGCCTGGAAAAGCTGCAGACACTCAGTGCCAGTCCATGACAGCATCAGGAGGGAGGCTGTTTCCTTCAAAGCCACAGGGGCAGAGCCACCCAAGACAATGGGAACCCACCTCTTGCAACAGCATGACCCAGCTGCGAGACATAAAGTCAAAGGAGATTATTTCGAAACTTTAAGATTTGGCTGCCCTGCTGGATTTTCGACTTGCATGGGGCCTGCAGCCCCTTTGTTTTGGCCAATTTCTTCCATTTGGAATGGCTGTATTTACCCAATGCCAGTACCCCCATTGTATCTAGGAAGGAAGTAACTTGCTTTTGATTTTAAAGGATCACAGGCAGAAGCGACTTGCCTCGTCACAAATAAGACTTTGGACTGTGGACTTTTAAGTTAATGCTGGAATAAGTTAAGAGTTTGGGGGACTATTAGGAAGCCATGATTGATGTTGAAATGGTGAGAACATGAGATTTGGGAGTGGCCAGGGGCAGAATAATATGGCTTGGCTGTGTCCCCACCCAAATCACGTCTTGAATTGTAGCTCCCAATAATTCTCATGTCGTGGGAGTGATCCAGTGTGAGATAATGTCATCATGGTGGTGGTTCCCCTACACTGCTCTCATGGTAGTTAATAAGTCTCATGAGATCTGATGGTTTTGTAAGGGGAAACCCCTTTCACTTGGTTCTCACTCTTCTCTTATCTGCCTCCATGTGAGATGAGGCTTTCACCTTCCACTATGATTGTGAGGCCTCCCCCATCCATGTGGAACTGTGAATCCATTAAACCTCTTTCTTTTGTAAATTGTCCAGTCTGAGTATGCCTTTATTAGCAATGTGAAAAGGGACTAATACAGATACTAAACATAAAGTATTTCCAATTAGGCAAAGATTTTTTTTTTGGAGAGAACAAAATATACCAAATGTAAACTAAATTTAATGAATTCATTAAAATTGATCCCAATTACAGTATCCTATTCATAAAAGACATCATTAAGAAAAGGTGAAGAGGAGAGGCAAACCAATTTTGAAGAAAATTTTGCAATATATCTGATATATACTTCTACGTACAATATATATAAATAAATAATACAAAATCAGAAATTTATTAAACAAAATATTTGTTTAAAATATTAAAAGGCAGAGATTAGCAGAATGGGTAACCATGATAGAACTACATGTTCTGTATGAAGCATGTTTCTGTATGGGGAGATACTATATGTTCCTGAATTGAGAGATAGCTAAAAACTTCTGCACAGGCAAAGAAACAATAAACAGGGTGAATAAACTAGAGATTGGAAGAAGCAATTCATACAGCCAACAAAGGGTCAATACCCCAAAATGGATGATACTCAAATAACCCAATAACAATGAAACACAAATAACCTAATTTAAAGGACCTGAAAAGATATCTCTCAAAAGATGACATACAAGCAGCTAACAGTTACATGAAAAACAAAACAAAACAAAACAAAACAAAATGCTCAACATCATTAATCATATTAATCATTAGGGATATGCAAATTAAAAGCACAAGGAGATACCACCTCACACCTGTTCCAATGGCTATTATCAAAAAACGAAAGTGTTGGCAATATTGTGGAGAAAAGGAAATCCTTATATGTACACTATTGGTGAGAGTGTAAATTATTTTAGCCATTATGGAAAACTATATGGAGTTTCATCAATAAAATAAAAATAGAACTATCATATGACCCAGCAATCTCACTTGTGAGTATACATTCACATGAATTAAAATTAGTATGTTGAACAGATTTCTGCCCTCAGATGTTAATTGCAGCATTATTCACAATGGCCAAGACACAGAGCAAACTCAGTATTCATTCATGGATGAAAGAATAAGGAAAATATGGCACACATATGCTGAATACTATTCAACCTTCAAAAAGAAGAACATGCTGTCATTTGTAACAACATGGACAAACTTGGAGGACATTACACTAAGTGAAATACGCCAGGCACAGAAAGACAAATACTACATAATCTTACTTATATATGGAATTTTTAAAAGTGAAACTCATGGAAATAGTAGAATGGTGGTACCAGAAGTCAGTGGTGGGGGTGATGGGGGAAGAATGGTGAGACGTTGGTTAAAGTGTACAAAGATTCAATTAGATGGGAAACAAATTTCAAGCTTTCGAAATCTATCATACAACATAGTAACTATACGTAATAATAATGTACTGTTTATTTCAAAATTACTAAGAGATACACTTCAAATGTTTTCATCACAAAAAAAAGGTAAGTGTGTGTAATGATAGAATTATTAATTAGCTTGATTTAATCATTTAACTATATATAAAGATATCAAAACATTAAACCTCATAAATATATACAATTGTTATTTGTCAATTAAAAACAAAATTTCTAAAAAAAATTTTAAAAGACAACACTTCCTAAATTCATCTGTGAAATCAACACACCTTAATCAAAATTCCAGATGGTTATATGTGGAAATTAATAAGCTGATCTTAAAATTCTTAAGGAAATTTAAGGGACCCAGAATATATATATGTGTGTGTGTGTGTGTGTGTGTATATATATATATATATATATATATGTAATATATTCTATTTTAATTTCTGCAATTTTGAGAGAGAAAAAAATAAATTTTAATTTAATACTTTTAAATTTTATTAGAATTAAAATTACAGAAATAAACCCCAACATTTTTGGTCAATTAATTTTCCACCGTAATGCTAAGAGTAGTCAATGGAAGGAATAAACTTTTCAGCAAATGGGGCTTAGAAAACTACATATTCCCATGAAAAAGAATGAATTTGGACTCTCATCACCTTTCTTCATATATTAAAAAAACTCAAATGGAAAACAGAGCTAAAGTACAAGCTAGAAGTATAAAACTCTTAGAAGAACACATAGGCATAAATCTTTGTGACTTTGGATCAGGCAATAATTTTCTGGATATGCTGCAAATTCCAAGGAACAAAATAAAAAATAGATAACTTAAACTTTATCAAAATTTAATACTGAAATGTCTCTGGGGAAATCACCAAGAAAGTGATAAGATATACTACAGTAAGAGAGAAATTATCTGCAAATTAAATCTCTAATAAAAATTTCATTTTGCATTTATATTTTTATGGTTTGATACTAAAAAATAGCCAATTTAAAATTATGCAAAGGATCTGAATAGATACTTCATCAGAAAAATATAAAAGAGTGAATGACACTTAAAAATATGCTCAACATCATTAGACACTAGGAAATGCAAATGAAACCCACAGTGATATGATGACAATCAGAAGATGAACACAAGGAAGTGTTGGAAAATATGAAATATTTGAACTCTCAAATGTTTCTGGTATGAATATAAGATGGTGAAGTAGTGAAGCAGGTAAATGGTTTGACAATACTTCAGAAAAATATGTCATTATCCTGTAATACAGAAATATCACTTCTACTTACATGACCATGACAATTGCAAATATGTATTAATACAAAAATTTGAACATGGATGTTCATTGCAGCAGCATTCATAATAGCCAAGAAACAATAAAAATTTCTACCATGTGATTAATGGATGAGCACAATGTGAGATGTCTGTATAATGAAATAATAATTAGCCATTAAAAAATGAAGTGTTGATACATGATACAATGCAGCTGAACCTTGAAAACATTATGCTAGTGAAAGAGGCCAGACACAAAAGATCACGTATTATGTGATTCCATTTATTTGAAATAGTCAACTTAGGCAAATCCTCAGAGGCAGAAAGTATTGTACATTAGTGGTTCCCAGGGGCTAGAGAAAGCGAGGCATGGGGAATGATTACTAGTGAGAATGGAGTTTTTCTGTGAGATGATGAAAGCATTCTGGAATTAGATATGGTAATGGTTGCACAACTCTGTGAATATACTCATCACCACTGAATTGTACTCTTTGAAATGGCAAACTTCATCATACATGAATTATATTCCAACAAAGCTGTTAAAAAACGGGTGCCTGCAGAGAGCTTTGGTGACTTCAGAAACAAAACAAAATGAATACAACAAAAACCAAGTTCTTCAAGTTTGAATTCTTTCCATATTTATCTTGAAAGCATAATTTCAAACAAAATTCACTTTTTCTCTGAAGGTGAAGCAAACTAGTTTGGTTCTTTGACTCCATACTAAGTTGTAAGGGGCTCCAAGGAAATATTGACAATATTTCTAAAAATCTTTTGAAAATATTTCAAAAATCTGTATCTTGATTGGGTGTTGGTTACATGGATGTATCTTTTATTAGTCCGTTCTCACACTGCTATAAATAACTTTCCTGAGCCTAGGTAATTTATAAAGGAAAGACGTTTAATTGACTCGCAGTTCGATATGGCTGAGGAGGCCTCAGGAAACTTACAATCATGGAGAAAGTTGAAGGGGAAGCCGGCACCTTCTTCACAAGGTGGCTGGAGAGAATGAGAGTGAGCACAGGAAAACTGCCACTTTTAAAACCCTAAGATCCCATGAGACTCATTCACTTTCAGGAGAACAGCATGAAAGGAACCTCCCCCATAATCCAATTACTTCCCCCCCTTGACATGTGGGGACTACAATTCAAGATGAGATTTGGGTGAGGACACAGAACAAAATCATGTCACATGCACTTGTAAAACTCATTGAATTACACAGTTAACATTTGTGTTTCACTATATGTATACTTTTACTTCAATTAAAGAAGCAAAGATGTCTGTGGCTTAGATTATAGTGACAGCCACGGATATTGTGAGATTCAAGGTGTACGCTGATGCTAGATTGACCAGGAGCTGCTGTCCCATATCTCATGGAGTATGACAAGAAAGGAGTCGGGGGAATTCACCTTTCTTTGGTTTAATTAAGTGAAAGATTGGAGTTATTATTTACAAAAATGGGGAAGGACAAGGAAGGAGCAGATTTGGGGAAATACATAAAGAACTAATCTTAGGTCCCTTTAAAGTTTGAGATGTTTAAATACATCTAGTGGTGAATAACTACTTGCTATGTAGGAATCTATATTGTAGGAAAAAAGTACCAGGCTGAGGAATAAAATATGGTAGTAATCTGTATACAAGCAAATTTTAGACTATGAGCCTTGACGAGTTATCAACAGAGTGATTACAGACAGAAAAAGAGGTTCAAAGAGTAAGCTCTAGGCTCTAGGGTTGCAAAAAAAGGGACTAATAAAAAGATAAAACTAATAAAAAGAGACAGTGAAGCAGAAGGAAAGCTCAATGAATGAGTTTGAACACTTCTTGTTGTTTCAGTGATAGCTGCAAGGCTCACCCAAATTTAAGGCCATCCATAAACTGTGACTCTGTTTAGTGAACTAACACTGCTAAGAACATACCTGATTGGGCCGGGCGCGGTGGCTCAAGCCTGTAATCCCAGCACTTTGGGAGGCCAAGGCGGGTGGATCACGAGGTCAAGAGATCGAGACCATCCTGATCAACATGGTGAAACCCCGTCTCTACTAAAACTACAAAAAATTAGCTGGGCATGGTGGTGCGTGCCTGTAATCCCAGCTACTCAGGAGGCTGAGGCAGGAGAATTGCCTGAACCCAGGAGACGGAGGTTGCGGTGAGCCGAGATCGCGCCATTGCACTCCAGCCTGGGTAACAAGAGCGAAACTCCGTCTCAAAAAAAAAAAAAAAAAAAAAAAAGAACATACCTGATTATAGAGGTGCTATACGGTGCAAACTGGCTCCAGGATTAACCTGGTTGTTGAGTCTGTCCACCATTCAAGCATTTCAAGACTTAGACTTTGGATAAATTATACCATAAACTGTACAGGTTCATATGCTAAGACCATTTTAAGGCAAGATATGGTTGTAAATAACTCCTTAGGTTTCCTGGAGAAATTGGGTAAGGCATTCCTTAGATCAAATCTCCTTTCACAAATCACCACCTGCCCCTATAGCAATGACCTCTACTCTTTTGCAGACTATCAAAATCAGCTGAGAGCCAAAGTCCAGCCTTTGATATACTGTCTAATGCAGATTGTGAACTTAAAGTTTTATGGCATAATCCCACTTGGAAGCTAACTGCTGACTATGCATGTATATGCAAATATAGTGTGTGTGTGTGTGTGTGTGTGTGTGTGTGTGTGTGTGTGGTTTGTATACATACATACTGTGAATGTGCATATTATGCAAAAGGAAATTTAACTATTTTGATATTTCTGCTTTCTTAAAGTATTGACAGGTTAAAGACATCAAAAAAGAATGCACTGAAAATAAACTATGTATGTGTTTCAATATTTGAAGTAACCACATGTCTTTCATCAGCTACATATGTTCAATAGTGTGTGGGAAGAGGTGCATTTGGAGTAGATCAGATAAAAGCTATTATTTTACTTTAGAGTATAGAGAGCAGGAATATGAGAAAGTGTAATGTGGGCACTCAGTCAAAAATGAATAAACTTATACATCAAAATTAAACTGTATTCTCTGTATAAAATATTAAGCACAGCACAATCCACTGTAGAAAATGAAGTATTTATCTGACATCCAATTTTTCTAACTTCCTGTTAAATTGCATGTTGATGATCATCTTATGATGCCTTAGTAAAAACAGCAACACCAATGCATTAGAAATTAAGAAAGTGGTTTATGAGCATTTGGTGAAATCTAACATAAGCAACAACTTGAACCACTGCCATCTGTGGCATACGCAAGATGTCCCTCACTTTTCTTTTAGAATTTAATGTGCCCCTGTGACTTGGTTTGTTTCTGGAAAGTCTTGCCATCCACAGGTAATGTTTTTCTTTTTCAGTGCAGCTCATTTATTATACTCTGTTTATTGTAGTTGTTGTCTTTTGGATTTATAGGTTGCAGGTTATTTTTGTGTAGATGTTTATTTCTTGTTCTCTCATGTAAAATCCATAAAATGTTCCTGGTGCGTGGATAGCTTTTCCCCATGCAGTGATGTGGAGATATGTGCCCCTCTTGTCTTGTAACAGCTCATGACTTCCAAGGCGGCATGCTTGCCTGCATTAAGTCAGCAGATGAAGGAAGAACATGAGGTCTTGGCCAGAGAGGTCTTGTGGGTGAGTCTTTGAAGAACATAGAGAACTATTTATTACCTATGTTGACATCCATTGGTTTGAGCTCAGTCAATTATGTGGTCTGTTAGGTCCACAACTATGCCAAATATCATGCTCAGGATCAGGTTTAGCCCCAGCTGAGATCCAAGGCAGAGTGGGTGAATGGGCACATAGCCGAAAGGAAATGCAGGGGGCTGTAGGCAGGTGAATATGGTTTTATTCAGCAGCTCTCTTGGCAGCGCCGCCCTCATCAGCAGCTTTCTCTCACTGTCTGCTCTGTCTTGGCTCCTTGCTCCAGCCACTCGCACACACAGCTGCACGGCCGGCTCTTTCTTGCCTCCAGGTTCAGCAGCTTGACTCTTTTTCTCTCCAGACAGAAACCAGTTCCTGGCTCCCCACCTTGCCTGCCTTCAAGGCAACTGGATCTCCCTTACAGGGATCAGTAGCATTACTCTCTCCCTGGGTGCATGCAAGCCAGGCCCGTACAGTGTTAGCAGGGCAGTTATACCTTTTTCAGACAATAGAGGCTCTGAGCTACCGATGGGCTTATATAAACTAGTTATATAACAAGTGGAGTATGCACCTGCACCCTAAACGTGCTGAGTCACTCTGGCCTGGATGTTCGCCTCAGCCTATTTCTGACCAAAGCATATCAATGTACCTTACAGGTTACATCTCACTACCAGGGTCCCATAAAATGCCGTGTCACTGTGTGCTCGGGAAGAAAATGGCAAGATCAGTGAACACGTAACCAGCCTGATGCACCTGACATTCTCATTGTGAGAATGAGGTTCTAACTTGAACCTCACAAACAGCATACTCTTATATGTCATTCTCACAAACAGCATGCTCTTGTGGAAAAGCCTCAGTCAGCTTTTGTTCTGGTTTCTTTAGTTATATGTTCAGAAATGTGGGCTGGATGACATTTAGGGTCTCTTTCAACCATGAAGTCATTGCTAAATCAACCAAATTCAATAAATATCTACTGTAAGAGAATGTAGGGTATAGTTCCTGACAAAGTAACTGTCACCAATTTGCATAACTTACTCTTGAGTAATTTTATTCTTGCAATTAAAGGAGACAGAGCAAAAGGAGACCAAATTTAAATTTTCCTGAAGGGTTGCATGGAAACCCTGATATTTGACTTGGCAAAGCTGGATAGATGTCTGAGAGGCCCTCTGAAGTTTTAAAAGTATTCTACTGAAAAAAAAACATTAAAAAAAAGTCCAGCCTAGCTCATATATTTCTGGAATGTATTTGTAAACAATTCTCTGTTTCTGTGAGAATTGCCTTGATTTTCTGGAACTTTTGCAAACGACACATATTTTCCCAGTAGAGTATCTGCCTTTGATCTACAGTGAGGCCCCACTGAATCACCAACTACTTTCTCACCTGGAACCAACTAAGGCTGTGTGCTTAGCTGGCAGAAAATAACAAGTTCACATTAATTAGCGTATCTAGAAAGGGGAGGCTGGTAAAAATATGCACCATCTGTAAAACTCTTGACAATCATTTATAGACTGCATTAATGAGTCAGGCATTACAAAGCACTTCCCAACCCCAGGCCAGGTTGTAAGGAACTTTTATCCCAGTGTAACAGTTTGTGCTTGTGAATTCTCAGACTAAACAGTGTGCTCAACAACAAAGCAAATAGACACATACAAAATAGATCCGTTAAATAATATAAATACTAGCTTATAGTCATCAATTTATAAAAAACACAACAAAACAAAACACCAGGATGACTTCAAAGGAATGACTCATAAAGCACAGACATATTACAAATATGCTATAAATGGAAAAAAAAGCCTCTTAAGAACTGTTGGTTGTACATTTGTTTTATATTTTTCTGTCAGTCAAAGAGAGGCCATGGATCCACAGAGGAGTTCTTTCAATCTGCAGTGGGTTGGTCAGTGCAGCCCACTACAAAATCCGCACATCTGCCCTTATTTAGATGTGAAGAGACTAAGCACAACAGTTCCGTGTGACTACAGAAGATGCAATCGTCAGGGAATACGAAGCAGGTAAATCCACCCATGTGCGTAGTAAACCCAATTCACTTTTAAGCTGGAAAGAAAACTAAGATACCAAAGAGAGCTGATGCTGCTGTCTTTCTATGACAGCGGGATTTTTCTGGATGTTTGGAACCATGCTGTGGTGGTGAGCATTTATGGCAAAGTTGAGTTACATATTCTTAGATCATATTTACCTGACTTCGATGAAATGGGCAATGGGCAAGATATTAATATGAAAAATTGACTGATGATTGCACCCCCAACAGTTTTACAAAAATAACTTACACAGCTAACAACAATGCTTTCAACATAACAGGATAAAATAACACTTAAAGTTCATAAATGAAGAAAAATGTAGGCCAGGAAAGGAGGAAAGAACACATACAATTATTTCTTCTCCTATTATCTTTTGTATAAGATTGTTCATCTTTTGTTTTAGAAAAAAGGACTTAAACTTCCAGACAGTGGAAATCATTTCTCTTTACAGTTACCCTATAGGAGTTGCAGGAATCTGCCTTTCCATCTTTTCCTTAAGGTATTATCCTGAAGCTGTTGACTTCTCGGTCTCTGAGTTGGAGGGGTCCCAAGACCATCCTCAGCTTCTATGATCCACTGGAACAACTTACAGGACTCAGAAAAGCTATTATACTCACCGTTACAGCTTATTACAGCAAAGGAATAGGGATTGTTCCCGCAAAGGAATAAAGCTTTCAGGCATCCTCTTACAGTGGAGTCCCATGGACATGCTTAATTCTCCCAACAACAATGTGCAACAGCATCTGTAGAGTGCTGCCAAGCACAGAAGCTCACCTGAGCCCGGGTGTCCAGGAAGCTCACCTGGACCTTGGAGTCCAGGATGCTCACCTGAGCACTGGTTTCCAGAAAGTTCGCCTGAGCGCTGGTGTCTAGGAAGCTCACCCGAGCCTTTGTGTCCAGGGTTCTTATCGGGAGCCTGTCTTGGAGACCTGAAGCATTTATATGACTGACTTCAGATACTCAGATTCCAGTTCCCCAGAGCAAAATTAGTCATTCAGCATGCATCACATTGCTAGCATTAACAAGCTATTCAACCGGTGCCATGCAGCCCAAGGCCTCAGCCACACAAAAACACTCTTTCCAGGGAGAACACACCAAGGCCCAGTGTTTACTTCCCAAGAACTACTCAAGGGCCGGTTTTGAAAATAGTCATTTCTGGGGAATGTGCAGGGTTTGAGAAACTCAGGCCTCCTTCCTTTTCATCTCCCTTCTGTATTTCTCAAGGCACCTTGTCCCTTCTTTACTCCTCACACAGTCCCCCCAAAAAAAGTCATTCTCTTTGATCTCAATGCCCTCAGACAGTCCATATGTAAGACATTTGTTAGCAGGAATGCTTTGGGAGAAGCAGCAATGTCCAATATCTAGGACAATACACAAAACTTCTTAAGAATGAGCACTAAACATTGTTTTGTTCAGAGATCTTCTGCCATTACCATGCCAAGTGACTTCCATGGGATATTTACCCCTTCTCACTTAGCTTGCCACGGCTGCTGGTCTTTTGTCACCCCTCATTCCAGCAGCCTCTGAGGAGACCCCTCTAATCAGCCACGTCTCTGTTTTTCTGCCCTTCCTCATGCCCAGACTTCCTCCCAGGCTCCCCATGCTCTGGACTGCAGAGCTGCCCAGCTTTCTCTTGACTTGTATGCTTTGTCCAGCTGTGCCCTGAGGTTCTCTTCACACAGCTGGGACACCCATCAGTGTTATTCTGATCCCAGGCCAAGCGCCACTGTCAGCTTTACAATACATGATGTTTATTATTATTATTGTCATTTTATGGTGCTTGTGTGGAAACTGGCATGAACACCCCCAGCGCCAAACAATCTGGTGGCACATCACGGTCTGAACTGACACATTCAACGTGGAGTCACAGTTCGGGGCTGACTTTCAGGTACTGTCATTCTCAGACTCATGAGAAGTCTGATTTTATCTCATGAAGTTTGCTGTTAGAGTTAGATTTTATAGCTGCAGAAACTTTCATTCTTCTTAGCAAGAGCTATCATTTTAACTTCTTTCTATCAAGGAAGTATTAATAGTTACATGAGGTGCAGTTGCTCACACTTGTAATTCCATCACTTTAGGGGGCTGAGATAGGAGGATCTCCTGAGGCCTTGAGTTCAAGGGCAGCCTGGGAAACATAGCAAGGCCCTGTCTCTAAAAAATAAATAAATAAATAAAAATAAAAATAAAAGCCAAGCATGGTGGCATGCATCTGTAGTCCCAGCTACTCTGGTGGCTGACGTAGGAGGATCACTTGAGCTCAGGAGGTTGAGGGGGCAATTACGTCATTGCACTCCAGCCTTGGTGACAGAGCAAGACCCTGTCTCAAAAAGAAGAAAGTAATAAAACTACAATTACTTGAGACAGAAAGGGACTTTGTTTATTTGAATATTCCGTTTTATACCAATATTCCTATGCTTACACTTTGGCTTCACAACTCTCCGTACGTCTTCATTTATAATTATCATGTACTAAGTGGGAGAATACCCACCAGGGAACGGAAATTGTGAATGGATGCCTAGAGGCTCAGTAGTGCCATAGACTGGAGGTGAGGATGGCCTGACTCCTCCCAAGGGGAAAGGAGCTGCTCCTCTGTGATGCCACCACTGCAGAGCACAGTATATCTGTACGTGACTTATTTTCTATTCCAAAGTGTTATGAAGAAATCATGTTGAAGTTCTTAGTTCTTTGAATTTGTGTAATTCCTATTCCAAGCTTGGCTTTAGAGCTGGTGTCTGTTCTCACCATTCCAACCCAGAGGAGGCTGTGGACTGGAGGGCCGATCACACTCCAGCAATGCTTCTGAAAGAAGAGGTGAGGTGCATGAATGTGCTCAAGGCAGTGGCAAGAAAGTGGTACCTAGCACATTGCTTTTCTAAATGGCTTATATGGGTTTACATTTCTCCACCTCAACCTTTCTCAGACTCACGCTATGTTGTTTAATATGTGAATTTTAAAAAATACGTTCTCTGTTTCTGCCTCTATGGTTACCATTTCTCTGCCATCCTGGTCTTCATCACCTTGGTAGGAAGATGCTTAACAGAGTGAATGTTTTCCATTATGAATATGTGGCCTGGCAGGCAGGTTATGGGTTACAAAAGGTCTTTTAACTCTTATTAATTTATAGCCACTGTAGGAAGATCCTTACTGCTGGAGTTGGACACCAGGGTGGGAAGTTGTCATCATGAGGGTTTTAGTGATGATGAGTTTCTGCATGCAGTGTGTTAGTCAGGACCCCCCAGAGAAACAGAAGACTTAGGATGTGTGTGTGTGTGTGTGTGTGTGTGTGTATGTGACATAGAGAGAGAGAGAGAGACAGAGACAGAGAGATTACTATAAGGAATTGGCTCATTTAATTAAAGATGTTGAGAAGTACCAAGATCTGTATCCAGCAAAGTGCAGACCCAGGAGGGCTGATGGTAGAAATTTCACTCCAGGTCTGAGTCCAAAGGCATGACAAGACCAGTGTCCCAGCTCAAAGACATTCAGGCAGGAAAACAGTACATTCTTTTCTTTTTTTTAATTAATTTATTTTATTTTATTTTTATTATTTTTTGTTGTACTTTAGATTCTGGGGTACATGTGCAGATCGTGCAGGATTGTTGCATAGGTACATACACAGCAAGGTGGTTTCTGCCTTCATCCCCCCATCACCTACATCTGATATTTCTCCCCTCATTATCTCTCCCCAACCTCCCTCACCCCCCCGCTGTCCCTCCCCTAGACCCCCACAACTGACCACAGTATGTGGTGCTCCCATCCCTGTGTCCACGTGTTCTAATTATTTGACACCCACCTATGAGTGATAACATGAGGTGTTTGGTTTTCTGTTGTAGTGTCAGTTTGCTGAGAATGATAATTTCCACATTCATCCATGTCCCTGTGAAGGACATGAACTCATCATTTTTTATGGCTGTGTAGTATTCCATGGTATATATGTGCCATATTTTTTTGATTCAGTCTATCATTGATGGACATTTATTTGGGTTGCTTCCAGGTCCTTGCTATTTTAAACAGTGATGCAATGAACATATGTGTGCCTGTGTCTTTATAATAGAACAATTTATAATTCTTTGGGTATATGCCCAGTAATGGGATTGCTGGGTCAAATGGAAGTTCTATTTCTAGGTCCTTGAGGAATCGCCACACTGTCTTCCACAATGGTTGCACTAATTTGCACTCCCACCAACAGTGTAAGTGTTCCTAGTTCTCCACATCCTCTCCAGCATCTGTTGTCTCCAGATTTTTTAATGATTGCCATTCTAACTGGTGTGAGACGGTATCTCAACGTGGTTTTGGTTTGCGTTTCTCTAATGACCAGTGATGATGAGCATTTTTTCATGTTTGTTGGCCTCATATTTGTCTTCTTTTTTAAAGTGTCTCTTCATATCCTTCACCCACTTTTGAATGGGTTTGCTTTTTTTCTTGTAAATCTGTTTTAGTTCTCTGTAGATTGTGGATATTAGCCCTTTGTCGGATGGGTAGATTGCAAAACTTTGTTCCCATTCTGCTGGTTGCCAGTTTGCTCTAATGATTGTTTCCTTTGCTGTACAGAAGCTCTGGAGTTTAATTAGATCCAATTTGTCTATTTTGGCTTTTGTTGCCATTGCTTTTGGTGTTTTACCATGAAGTCCTTGCCTATGCCTATGTCCTGAATGGTTTTGCCTAGGTTTTTTTCTAGGGTTTTTATGATGTAAGGTCTTATGTTTAGATCTTTAATCCATATGGAGTTAATTTTAGTGTAAGGTGTCAGGAAGGGGTCCAGTTTCTGCTTTCTGCACATGGCTAGCCAGTTTTCCCAACACCATCTATTAAACAGGGAATCCTTTCCCCATTGCTTGTTTTTCTCAGGTTTGTCAAATATCAGATGATTATAGATGTGTGGTGTTGCTTCTGAGGCCTCTGTTCTGTTCCATTGGTCTGTGTCTCTTTTTGGTACCAGTACCATGCTGTTTTGATTACTGTGGGCTTGTAGTATAGTTCGAAGTCAGGCAGCATGATGCCTCCTGCTTTGTTCTTTTTGCTTAGGATTTTCTTGGCTATCCAGGCTCTCTTTTGGTTCCATATGAAGTTTGAAGCGGTTTTTTCCAGTTCTGTGAAGAAGGTCGTAGCATTATGGGGATAACATTGAATCCATAAATTACTTTGGGTAATATGGCCATTTTCACAATATTGATTCTTCCCAACCATGAGTATGGAATGTTTTTCCATCTGTTTCTGCCCTCTCTTATTTAATTGATCAGTGGTTTGTGGTTCTCCTTGAAGAGTCCTTTACATCCTTTGTTAGTTGTATTCCTAGGTATTTTATTATCTTTGTAGCAATTGTGAATGGGAGTTAGCTTTTGATTTGGCTCTCTGTTTGTCTGTTATTGGTGTATAGAAATGCTTGTGATTTCTGCACATTGAGTTTATATCCTGAGACTTTGCTGAAGTTGTTTATCAGTTTCAGGAGATTTTGGGCTGAGACATTGGGGTCTTCTAAATATACAATCATGTCTTCTGCAAATAGAGACAACCTGGCTTCCTCTTTTCCTAACTGAATACCCTTTATTTCTTTTTCTTGCCTGATTGCTGTGGCTAGAACTTCCAATACTATACTGAATAGGAGTAGTGAGAGAGGGCATTCTTGTCTTGGGTCAGATTTCAAAGGGGATGCTTCCAGTTTTTGCCCGTTCAGTATGATATTGGCTGTGGGTTTGTCATAAATAGCTTTTATTGTTTAATGATATGTTCCATCAATACCTAGGTTTTAGCATAAAGGGCTTTGAATTTTGTCGAAGGCCTTCTCTGCATCTATTGAGATAATTGTGTAGTTTTTGCCTTTGGCTCTGTTTATATGATGGATTACAGTTATAGACTTGCATATGTTGAACCAGCCTTGCATTCCCGGGATGAAGCCTACTTGATCGTGATGGATAAGCTTCTTGATGTGCTGTTTCATTCTGTTTGCCAGTATTTTATTGAACATTTTTGCATTGATGTTCATCATGAATATTGGCCTTAAGTTTTCTTTTTTTGTTGCATCTCTGCCCAGTTTTGGTATTAGGATGATGTTGGTCTCATAAAATGAGTTGGGAAGGATTTCCTCTTTTTATATTGTTTGGAATAGTTTCAGAAGGAATGGTACCAGCTCCTCTTTGAACGTCTGGTAAAATTCGGCTGTAAACCTATCTGGACCTGGGCTTTTTTTAGTTTCTAGGCTATTAATTGTTGCCTCAACTTCAGCCCTTGTTATTGGTCTAGTCAGGATTTCAACTTCTTCCTGGTTTAGTCTTGGGAGAGTGCAAGTGTCCAGGAATTTATCCATTTCTTCCAGATTTACTGGTTTGTGTGCATACAGTTGTTTGTAGTAATCTCTGATGGTAGTTTGTGTTTCTGTGGAATAGGTGGTGATGTCCCCTTTATCGTTTTTTGTTGCATCTATTTGATTCTTCTTTCTTTTCTTTTTTATTAGTCTGGCTAGCAATCTATCTATTTTGTTGATCTTTTCAAAAAACCAGCTCCAGTATTTGTTGATTTTTTGAAGGGTTTTTGGTGTCTCTATCTCCTTCAGTTCTTCTCTAATCTTAGTTATTTCTTGACTTCTGATGGCTTTTGAATTTGTTTGATCTTGCTCCTCTAACTCTTTCAATTTTGATGATAGGGTGTCAGTTTTAGACCTTTCCTTGCTCCTCATGTAGGCATTTATTGCTATGAATTTCCCTCTAGACACTGCTTTAAATGTGTCCCAGAGAGATTCTGGTATGTTGTGTCTTCATTCTCATTGATTTTGAAGAACATCTTTATTTCTCCTTCGTTTCATTGTTTATCCAGTTGACATTCAGGAGGCAGTTTTTCATTTTCCATGAAGTTGTGCAGTTTTGAGTTAGTTTCTTAATCCTGAGTTCTAATTTGATTGCAATGTGGTCTGAAAGACTGTTTGTTATAATTTCTATTCTTTTGCATTTGCTGAGAAGTGGTTTACTTCCAATTACGTGGTCAATTTTAGAGTAAGTGTGATGTGGTGCTGAGAAGAATGTATATTCTGTGGATTTGGGGTTGAGAGTTCTGTAAATGACCATTAAGCTCGCTTGGTCCAGATCTGTGTTCAAGTCCTGAATTTCTTTGTTGATTTTCTGTCTCGTTGATCTGTCTAATATTGACAGTGGAGTGTTTAAGCCTCCCACTATTATTGTGCAGGAGTCTAAGTCTCTTTGCAGGTCGTTAAGGACTTGCTTTTGTATCTGGGTGCTCCTGTATTGGGTGCATATGTATTTAGAAGAGTTAGCTCTTCTTGTTGTATTGATCCTTTTACCATTATGTAATGCCCTTCTTTGTCTCTTTTGATTTTTATGGTTTAAAGTCCATTTTATCAGAGACTAGGATTGCCACCCCTGCTTTTTTTTTGTTCTCCATTTGTTTGGTAAATCTTCTTCCATTCCTTTATTTTGAGTCTATGTGTGTCTTTGCCTGTGAGATGAGTCTCCTGAATACAGCACACTGATGGTTCTTGGCTTTTTATCCAATTTGCTAGCCTGTGTCTTTTGATTGGGGCATTTAGTCGGTTTACATTTAATGTTAATATTGTTATGTGTGAATTTGATCCTGCATTTTATTATTGGTTGATTGTTTTGCCCTTTGGTTGGCATAATTTCTTCATTGTGTTATTGGCCTTTACCATTTGGTTCTTTTTTGCAGTGGCTGGTACTGGTTTTTCCTTTCTGTGTTTAGTGCTTCCTTCAGGAGCTCTTGTAGGGCAGGTCTGGTAGTGACAAACTCTCTCAGCAATTGCTTGTCCCTAAAGGATTTTATTTCTCCATCAATTATGAAGCTTAGTTTGGCTGGATATGGAATTCTGAGTTGAAAGTTCTTTTCTTTAAGGATGTTGAATATTGGCCCCCACTCTCTTCTGGCTTGTAGGATTTCTACCGAGAGATCCACTGTGAGTCTGATGTGATTCCCTTTGTGGGAGGCCCAACCTTTCTCTCTGGCTGCCCTTAGCATTTTTTCCTTTGTTTCAACCCTTGTGAATTTGATGATTATGTGCCTTGGGGTTGCTCTTCTAGAGGAGTATCATGTGGTGTTCTCTGTATTTCCTGTATTTGAATGTTGGCCTACCTTGCTAGGTTGGGGAAGTTCTCCTGGAAAATATCCTGAAGAGTCTTTTTCAGCTTGGATTCATTCTCCCCGTCATCTTCTGGTACGCGGATCAAGTGTAGGTATTTTCACATAATACCATATTTCTTGAAGACTTTGTTCATTTCCTTTCACTCTTTGTTCTCTTTTTTTGCCTTCTCGCTTTATTTCATTGAGTTGATCTTCAATCTCTGATATCCTTTCTTCTGCTTGATCTATTCGGCTATTGAAACTTCTGTATGCTTCATGAAGTTCTTGTGCTGTGTTTTTCAGCTTCTTCAAGTCATTTATGTTCTTCTCTAAGCTGGTTATTCTAGTTAGCATTTCTTCTAACCCTTTTTCAAGGTTTTTAGTTTCTTTGCATTGGGATAGAACATGTTCCTTTAACTCAGAGAAGTTTGTTACTACCCACCTTCTGAAGCCTGCTTCTGTCAATTTGTCAAATTCGTTCTCCATTCAGTTTTGTTCCCTTGCTGATGAAGAGTTCTGATCTCATGGTGGGGGAGAGGTGTTTGGGTTTTTGATGGTTTCATTCTTCTTTTTGCTGGTTTCTTCCCGTCTCCTTGGATTCATATAGTTTTGATCTCAGGTAGCTGCTTTGGGAGGCGGCCTTTCTTTTGTCTGCCTGTAGGGGCACAGGTGGGCTGCCGCAAATTCAGTGGAGCTGCTATGTCTTTTTTTTTTACTCAGGAAAATTAGTCCGGCTTCTGCAATGGTGGCTTCCCCTCCCCCGCCCAAGCTCAATTGTTCCTGGCTGCTCTCTAACTTATGTTCTGGATGCAAAACTCTGGAATGAGTTTTTTTAGCCTGCTGGCTTTGTGTGGGGGATGGGGCGACCTGTCCTGCCATAGGGGCTGTTTCCCTGTTTTCAGTTCCCCTTCATCTTAGAGGAGTGGGTGGCTCCATCCAGCTGGCTTTCTGGCTTTCTCATCAGCCAGTGCTTCCACCTAGATCTATGCTGACAGCCCCAGCACTGGCTGAAGTTGCTGTTCTGCCCTGTTCAGGCAGCTCACTGAGGCTTTTCAGCCCAGCGAAGATATCCTGTTCTATGGGTTGTAGAAGGCTTGGGTGTAGCGCTGTATCTGAACCAAAGTCCCAGAAGGAGAGATCCCCTGGTCCTCCAATTGGTTGCACACATCTCCTGGGTGGAGCAGTGCCCCATCTTGCCTCAACTTGCCCTATTTGGTTTATACCCGCTGTCAAACCAGACCTGCAAAATGAACCTGGTACCGCTTTTGGAATTATGGAGACCACTCGGCTCCTGCATCTCTCTCTTTGGGAGCTGCTTCCTGGAACTGCCTCTTATTTGGCCACCTTGGGATCTAGTAAATTCTTTCTTACCCAGCCCTTTTGTTCCGTTCAGTCCCTCCATGAATTGGATGAGGCCCACCCACACTGGGGAGCACAGTCTGCTCTCTTCACTCCATCAATTCAAATATTAACTTTATCCAGAAAAACCCTCACAGACCTACCCACAGAAATGTCTAATCTCATGGCCCAGCCAAGTTGTCCCATAAAATTAACCATCACATGCTGCATTTCTTATGACCCTTCAGTCACCTCCTTTTGGGGCTTCTAGGAGGACTGATTCTAGTTTTGGCTGCAAAAGGAATCATGGGTGACTTAAAACAAATCCTCTGGGTTTGGGTGTCTCTAAGTAGTATTGAAACATCTGCAGAGGTAATTGAAGCAGGATAGGTCTATACAGCAGATCTCTGCCTTTTATTGGATAATTTTCAGTCATGTGCTAAGAAGGAAAATGCTACTTAGAGAATATCAGTAAAATGGGAAGATAATTTTATTCAGATTCTGCCTCAATTACTAGAATAGCATAGATATTTCAAAAGGAAAAAAGTAGACCAGAAATAATAGCTTTATTGTTTTTATAGAATCACATAATGCCTTTGCTTTCAAGGCTGACTGTGTTGTCCCATCATTTTTTTCCCTTGTACCCTTAGAATGTCTTAGGAAA
This sequence comes from Sapajus apella, assembly GCF_009761245.1. NCBI lineage: Eukaryota > Metazoa > Chordata > Mammalia > Primates > Cebidae > Sapajus > Sapajus apella. The sequence continues at coordinate 37,531,991 of NW_022436951.1, forward strand.
ATTAAAATACATATGATTATATCTGTATAATGAATGAGAACACGGGGACATGGAATGGTTAATTTAACAGTCCCTGGACAGCAGTGAGAAGGAGAATTAAGGTCATATTTACTCCCTCCTAGATCTCAAGATTTATCCCTTAGTAATAAAACAATTTAATACCTCCTAGATAACAGGCATTGCACTAGATGCAGGTTGAAGAATGAATTCTATTCAGCTCAGCAAGACATCTAGGAAGGAAAATGAATGTGAAAAACTACCGTGTGACATGTGATGTAATATCAATAGATAATGTATATATTATATGTATATGTGTACATTATGTTTTTTTGTTTTTTGTTTTTTGTTTTTTTTTTTGAGGTGGATTCTTGTTGTCACCAGGTTGGAGTGCAGTGGCACAATCTCGGCTCACTGCAACCTCTGCCTCCTGGGTTCAAGCGATTCTTCCACCTCAGTCTCCCGAGTAGTTGGGACTACAGGCACGTGCTACCACGTCCAGCTAATTTTTGTATTTTTAGTAGAGATGGGGTTTCACCATGTTGGCTGGGATGGTCTCGATCTCTTGACCTCGTGATCCGCCTGCCTTGGCCTCCCAAAGTGCTGGGATTACAGGTGTAAGCCACCACGCCTGGCCTATTTGTTTATTAATTATACAAAAATGTATTGAGTACCTACAATATCCTAGGCTAGATGTGCTAGTAGATGTGGAAAACCGAGTTCAGAATATAAAATATTTGTTGTTTGCCCTCCTGAAACTTGCATGCTGGTGGAAAAGACATGTTAAAACATAGGTACTCGATGACAGTATCACAAATGTGGTGGACAAGCGGTACAGGGCACTGTGGAAGCATTACAAGAGATCCCCCAGCTGGGGAAACATGAGGGATTTTGCTATTGTTGATGCCAGAACCACAGTATTAGCGTTAGCACTATGTCCTCAGTAACCTTTTCTGAAAGAAGCTGAAGCTCAGGTCGTGAACTGGCAAGCAACTTAAATGGAACTGGAAGTGGATTAATTCAAGGTCAATGAAAAACATATGCATGCGAAATGCTATAAGAAAAATAGAAACTGTGGAATCTTGATTTTATGTATACCAAAGATAGGACCGAGTCCAACAGCTTCAACATTCCTTCAAGGCTTGAAAGTAACATCTTATTCTAGTTCTGGGTAGGGAAGAACTAAGCACAGCACTGCAGCGGTGACAAGGTCATTCAGCAGTTTCTGTTCTTGGGGATCCTCTAGTACAAACTGTTTGTCTGTCACCATCTGCTTTGAACCAGGATGGTTATTTTGGACAAAATCATGAAGGTGGGCTTTGCATGTCCTGAGTCTTTCCAGCATGGACTTTCCATTTACTCTCTGCATGTCCATTTCTCAAACACCCAGGCATATGGAAGGGATCGCATGACTCTGAGTAATCTTTAGTGTTATATTACAAAATATCCCTAATAAATTCTTGATGGTAAAAGGAAAATGGTATCTTGGAGCCTATATAGATGAACTCTCCAGCACATAGAATAGCCATCAGATAAAGTGGCATGTCTGACTTAATTTAAATGCCAATTAAAGCTGCTAAATGTTTAAATAGACATGTCTGCCTTTATTTGTCCTTTTTGTCTGTGGACATACAAATTTACCATTCGAAACTTCTGCATGAATGTGAATACAGGCATGAGAAGGGTGAGCACATGACAAAGGCAGCTTCTCTCATTGCCTGACTCATTACCTGGCTGTGCTTGAGCCAACGTGCACCTGACTGGAGTTCTCCTTCTGGTTGTATTGTCCTGCTGCGGACTCATTTATTTCACGTGTTTGGATGGAGTGTTAGACTCATTCATTTCAAACGTTTGGATGGAATGTTAGTTATAGCCAGTTGTTAATCAATGATTTGAAAACGAGGGATTAATAAAATACTCTGTTAGAAGATTAGCAGACTTTGATGATAATTCAGGTAAGCTTAAAAAATGTCTCGATTCACCAATTGGAATACATAAAATAAAAGACATAGCTAGTTTAGCAGAGTCTTAATAACACAGATAACCTTGAAAAGCATCTGAAGCTGTGTCTGCTAGAGGATCCCCCGAGGCCACAAAGTGCTGAACGATATCGTCACTCCTGCAGTGCTGTGCTGAGTTCTTTCCTAACCAGAACTATGATTTGTAAGACATTATTTTCTGGCCTGAAGGAATATTGAAGTTGTTGGACTTGGTCCTATCTTTGGCATATATAAAAACCAGATTCCACCATTTCTGTTTTTCTTACAGTGCTCCGCAGGCATGTGTTCTGTGTTGATCTTGAATTAAGCTGCTTCCAGCAAAATTGTTTAATCTCTAGGGAGTGCGACCTAGATCAGTGATTTCTGAACTTCAGCATAGAGTAAAACCACCTGGAGAGCTTCTTAAGATGACATTGCTGTGTCCCATTCCCAGAGTTTCTGACTCAGAGGTCCTGGGGTGTCTTCCAGTTTCCAGGTGATGCTGATGCCACTGGTCTGGGATTACATGTGGAGATGCAGCTACCTAGACCACCCCTCCCACTGGATTTCGATAGCATCAGCAGCAAGGCCTGGTGGGGACAGTCCACACCACCATCCAGCAGCTGCCAGGGCATGGTACCACACTGCTTCTCTCCAACAGAATTTCCTTGTAGCCCAAGCTTAACACATAGCATAGATGTAGAGGAGCACCAAGGCATTAAAAAACAAGGCCAATTGTTTTTTATGTAACTAAATTTCAAATTTTGAAGTGAAATAAAATACATGCCTTGGGTTTAGGCTCATTTGGGCTCAATTAAGTGACATTGGTAAAATAGAGGCAAAATTAGTATTCACATATAGGCACCAATACTTCTCTTAACCAAAAGTCTTACGCTAGAGTTGCTGACTTTAAGTTGACTTATATTATTGGTTTAAATTATAGATACATATCCCAAATTCAACATTTCTCTGAACAAATCTCTTCAAATATTAAATAAAATAAAGACTCATACTGCTTGACCTGAATAGCCTTAAGAAATCAACCACACACCCTGTGGAAAAATGCGCGGACTCAGGAGCTAAGAGCTTGCATTACAGTATTGTGAAGTAATGCTAGAAACATATCAACTCCACCCATCTTACTCCTTCTTAGCTTCTGCCTTAGCTTACAGGTGGCTTGCCAGAAGAATAGGAACCAATTACCAGTAGATATTCCAAAGAAGTCAGGATCTTGGAAAAATAGCTGGCACAGAGAATTATCCCAGCTTAGGTCCCTCTGAGAGATGCCTGTCCACAGACAGAAAGAAAATGTGCATATTTTTTATCTTGTGTATTTTGACACTTTTTAAATAACATTTTAGCAAAACTTTCAAATAACTATTACTTATAATTTAATTAATAATGATCATCGTAATTAATATTTAAATTAGTTTGTATTTTCTATAGTTAATGAAATCCATGAGAACAAATAGAATATTTAACTCTCACAAATTTTGCCTTTAATACCTGCTAGATTCTTTTATAAGTTCAAATTTTGAACATGTAATTTATATACTCATCATCTCTGTTTCAGGTTCTTTCATTTTTTTACAAATTACTGACAGCCCATACCACTGAATGCTTTAGTACTTATTACTTTACTTTCATTCTCCAGAAAATTAAAGTGAGTAAGGCAACACCCTAAGCTTCTTTCCATTTTTCAATTTCTGAGAAATCCACCACTTTATTATCAGCCATCAGATGGAACTACTTGATACATGCAAAGCAAGTAGAGAAAGAAAAGGACGGGCCCACACTTGGGAAAATGTATTATGTTCAGAGAGGACAAAGTGAGGGCAGCACCTCTAGATGACCATGGTGTTCTCATCATCTCCAACCAGAAGACAACATTCAGGCTGACAGCAGAGACATGTCAATAAGAGTGGTCTGCTCCCCTCCAGGGGTGGGGGCAGCAAGCAAGAAAGAAAGAGATCAGATGTTCCAGGAAGCTTCATCACTTCAGGCCCACCAGAGTCACAACACAGGGCCTTCGAGTATTCGTATATATGAGAGAGGAGTTATTTTTCCATGAGAAAATGTTGAATTGTGAGAGAGGGGCCAGATGAATGGGAAAGGCTAATATTTTTCCAATTTCAAAACTGGCAAAAGAATGAATTCCAGAGATGCTGGGCCAGTCAGTCCAACATTGATCACTAACAACAACTCAGAAGGAATTGTTAACAGGCAGACGGACAATTGAAAAGTAGCAGTGATCTCCAGGTCCAGCCCAGTTAGTTTCACATCAAGCAACATGTTTTCTCTTTGTATTTATTCAACTTTCTTTGCTGGGTGCTAATTACAATAAAGATTAATGAAGACTGACGCTTGGGTTTAAGGAGCTCTCTCAATTGGTGTGTCAAACAGCCTGGTGAGCTTCCGGCTTCCTACTTCACCTGTCAGGTAGCTGTCCTTTTGATGTTCCTGTGTACTTGATGAAGCCACAGTTCAAAAGATCAGAACTGCTTTAACAATCTGTTCAAAGACTGCTACTAATTAATTGAGGTCAATCAAGAGGAAACTCTTAATGGCATTCAGTTGTGTCTTGCTCTTTATCATGCGTTAACTTATATTCAATGGTTTGGGTGATCAGCACAAAAGGCATGCTTATAAGATCTGTACATGCAGCCATATACAGAAACTTAAAACTGGACGCCATCCTTACACTATATGCAAAAATGCAACTCAAGATGGATTAAAGAGTTGAATGTAAAACCTAAAACTATAAAAATCCTGGATGATAACCTAGGAAATACCATTCTGGATATAGGACCTGGCAAAAATCTTAATGATGAAGAGTCCAAAAGCAATTGCAACAAAAACAAAATTTGACAAATCAGACTTGATAAAACCAAAGAGCTTCTGCACAACAAAAGAAACTATCAACAGAGTAAACAGAAAACCTACAGAATGGGAGAGAGTATTTGCAAACTGTGTATCTGACGAAGGTCTGATACGTAGCATCTATAAGGAACTTAAAGAAATTTACAAGAAACAAACAACCCCATTAAAAGGTGGGCAAAGGACATGAACAGTTACTTTTCAAAAGAAGAGATGTATTTAACCAAGAAGCATATGAAAAAATGTTCAGCATGACTAATTATTAGAGAAATACAAATCAAAACAACAACAAAACACCATCTCATGTCAGTCAGAATGACCATTATAAAAAGTCAAAAAATAAGAGATGTTGATGAGATTGTGGAGAAAAGAGAACACATATACACTGCTGGTGGAACTGTAAATTAGTTCAGCCATTGTGGAAAGCTGTGTCATGATCCCTCGAAGAACTTGAAACAGAACTACCATTTGACCCAGCAATTGCATTATTGGGTATATATCCAAAAGAATATAAATTACTCTACCATATAGATACATTCATGCAGATGTTCATTGCAGCATTATTTACAATAGCAAAGACATGGAATCAACCTGAACACCCAACAACGATAGATTGGATAAAGAAAATGTGGTGCATATACACCATGGAAACTACACAGTTATAAAAACATATGAGGTCATGTCTTTGCAAAAACATGGACAAAGTTAGAGGCCATATCCTAAGCAAACTAATGCAGGAAGAGAAAACCAAATACTTCATATTCTCACTTATAAGTGGGAGCTAAACAAAAAGAACCAATGGACACAAAGAGAGAAAAGACACTGGGCCTACTGGAGGTTGGGAGGAGGGAGAGAATTAAAACAATACCTGTTAGGTATTATACTTATTGCCTCAGTGATAAAATAATCTGTACGCCAAATCCCTGTAACATGCAGGTTACCTGTATCACAAACCTGCGCATGTACCCTTGAATTTAAAATAGAAGCTATAATTAAAAATTAAAAAGATTTGCACATGACACAAACTCAAAGTGATAGCTCTGTCAATTCTGTCATCTGACAGAACTCTCTTCAGAATAATTCAAAAAAAGAAGAGAACTGCAACCAAATAGGATGCAATTTAAATGAGTCATGTAAAGTTGGGAGTTTCTAGGTATTTACGTGTAGTTGTTCACACAATTGCCAATCAGAGTACCATACTGTATTAGTCCATTCTTGCATTGCTATAAAGAAATACCTGAGACTGGGTAATTCATAAACAAAAAAGGTTTAATTGTCTCACAGTTTTGCAGCCTTTACAGGAAGCCCCATGCTGGCATCTGTACAGCTTCTAGGGAGGTCTCAGAAAGCTTACAATGATGGTGGAAGACAAAGGGGAAGCAGCATGTCACATGGCAAAGACAGGAATAAGAGAAGGAGAGTGGAGGTGGAGTGCCACATGCTTTTAAATGACCAGATCTGGCAGGAACTCACTCAGTCCAATGACGACAGTACCACACCATGAGGGATCCACTCTCAGGATCTAATCACCTCCCACCTGTCCCCACCTCCAGCTTGAGATTACAGCTCAACATGAGATTTGGGTGGGGGCAGATACTCAAACTGTATCACATGCTTTTTCTAGGCTGAAGCTCAGGAAACCTGAGCGTGCATTTATGGAAGCATTAATGGGTTAGTGGGATATGGGATAGTGTCTGTCAGTGCTGGGCAGGGGTGGCTACTCACATCTTGAGCAGTGTGGCTTCTGTCTTCTGCATTCCCTCAGAGAAAGCACCCAATGGAGGATGTGAGGATGGACTGGAGATCACCTAAGAGGAACCCTGGATACAGGTGATCTCCATGGACAGGACTTGAATAAGTCTATGATGGACACAAGTAGGTGCATATCAACAGAATCAGATCACGACTTTGCTCTAAGAACTGTGCATCTACATACCATCCCTTGAGGTGATGAGCCACTCGTCATGAGGTAGATTCAAGCAAAGGTTGGAGTGGTCTGTGTCAGACACTGTAGTGTGATTCATGCATGGGATGGAAGAGGATTTCACCAGATGATCTTCCAGATCCTTCCAACTTTAAGTTTCCCTCCTCCTATGGTTGGAGTAGGCCCAGTGCTCAAGGTTCTTGCCAGATTTTGTGCGTGCGCGCGCGCGCACACACACACACACACACTTCTGCTTAGAAGAGGGTTTAACTTGGAGTAAAGGACAGATGACTGAGACTTGTTCCTAGCCTGTGCCTGTGGGTTCTTTAATCAGAGACCATCCAACAACACAGCTTCTTGTCTGCTGCCACTGCAGTAAAACGAGTGGCCGCGGCAAATGTGGGTATAACGAGCTCTCTGTCATGTTTTAATGAGGAGACTTTGGTTTCACTACGGCTTTTCCCCTTTGCTTCTATTTGTTTCCTATGGCAGTGCTCTGGAGGTTGAAGTAATGCTTGTCCCACGTCCAGCTTCTGAATTAGGATAGCATGGGTTCTGAAAACCTGATGAAAATGTCTATGGACAATTAACAGAGGAACTTTATATTGTAATTGGTGATTTTTTAAATTGCTTCCACAAGAAAGGAACACCAATTTTTTTTTTGGATAAAGCAAAAAAATACAATAAAGGAAAATGTAACAATGAAAATTTGAAGATTAATTGAAGACACAGAACTCATTCTCTCTCTCTTCTCTCCCTTTTTTTTTTTTAATAAAGTGAGATAACAGTTGAACATTTTGAAAAGCATGAAGTGATAACACTCTGTTTTGTTAAACATGGCACGATGTAGTAATTAGAGATAATAAACATAGTCACCATCCCACATTTTACCTCTGAGGGATAAACTTGCAAACCACATCAGAATTCTCAGTCTCTGTTTACCCTTTTTCAGAAGGGGAAATGATTAGCCAGAACAAATAGCTGAATGATTTGTTGGTGTTCTCATCTATTTAGAATTTCAAAGTGTGGCCTTGGCCCAAGTCTCTGCAGTTACTTGACTGTATCATTCAGTCATCCATACATCCATTCATTAATCTGCTTACCACTTTTTATGTTATTCCTAAGATGTGCATTTCTTGTTTGCATTTTCAGTTTCAATGGTGTGGATGACAGTCTACACATCCTGGGGCGATTGATCTTTAAGCCTCACAGAGAAGCATTCAAAGAAAACAACAGTGAGCACTTCATTTTCAGGTGGACAAGAACAAATTGGTGGCTCTCAGACACAAGGGCTGAGGGCATAGACTGAAATACCTTAGCTGGGTGGGGTGAGGTGAGGGGGTGAGTGCTTGTGTGAGGAGTGCCACAGGTCGTGTTTCCATGCCTTTGCTCTAGACACTCCTCTGCCTATAGAGCTGAAGGCAGAAGGAAAATTTGGCCTTTGCTGTTCTGCTGAGGGAAATGTGTTGCAGTGCATCTGAGAGCATGTTCATTACTGGGGATGAAAGCTGTACTCTCTTAAAATGTCAAGGAAATATCCTGAAGGAGACTCCAGTTAGATGGATATCTTTTATTGGTATTGAGGGAACAGAATTAAATCATGAACCAAACGTAGTAGTATGGAATAGGTCTAAGCCAAGGAAATGTAAGAAGATGGAAATATCCTTAATAAATATCAGAAATGTGCTCTTCATTCAAAAGTCATTTGAGCAAATGTGTAAAACAATAGAAGGCAGCGGAGTTGAGCGCATTTTAATAGACACATTTAAACAAGGGGTACACAATGGGGATACAACTGGAGATCCAGGGACCTGAGTGCAGAAATAAGAGATTTTCTAAAGAAAATAACCCTTCTTGGCCGGGCGCGGCGGCTCAAGCCTGTAATCCCAGCACTTTGGGAGGCCGAGGCGGGTGGATCACGAGGTCAACAGATCGAGACCATCCTGGTCAACATGGTGAAACCCCGTCTCTACTAAAAATACAAAAAAATTAGCTGGGCATGGTGGTGCATGCCTGTAATCCCAGCGACTCAGGAGGCTGAGGCAGGAGAATTGCCTGAACCCAGGAGGCGGAGGTTGCGGTGAGCCGAGATCGTGCCATTGCACTCCAGCCTGGGTAACAAGAGCGAAACTCCGTCTCAAAAAAAAAAAAAAAAAAAAAAAAAAAAAAAAAAAGAAAATAACCCTTCTTGTTAATGCATTATTAGACAGATTCAGGTGAACCTCCTTACAGCACAGAGCAGGAGAATTTCTCAAACATCGTCTTGCACTTTGTTATCTTACAGGTTTTGTTATATGCAGCTCTTTTTTTCTTTATTTCTAAGAATTTTTGACTATATCTTTGCTTATTTTAAAACGGCAATTGTGAACAATTAAATAAGCAGTTCTGAAGTTCTCTGCACAGTGTAGCTGTGAGAATAACTTCATGTCAGCATACCTCAGAACATATAAAAGTGAAATTCATCAGAAAACATGCACATTTACTAATGTGTGTCAATACTGGGAGGGGTTGAATTTAGGGTAGTCTAAACCCTAGGTGCCCCAGGTTGCCTTGGTGCTTTTTTTTTTTTTTTTTTTTTCCTGAGACAGCGTTTCACTCTTGTATCTCAGGTTGGAGTGCAATGGCGTGATCTCAGCTCGCTGCAACCTCCACCTCCCGGGTTCAAGTGATTCTTCTGCATCAGCCTCCCTAGTAGTTGGGATTACAGGCGCTCACAACCATGCCCATATAATTTTTTGTATTTTTAGTAGAGATGGAGTTTCACCATGTTGGCCAGGCCGGCCTCAAACTGCTTACCTCGTGTGATCCACCTGCCTCAGCCTCCCAAAGTGCTGGGATTACAGGCGTGAGCCACGCACACGGCCCCTTGGAACTTTTAAGCTAGCCTTCCTGTCTTCTCCGTCAGTTGTCAGTGTCCTGTGCCTGCAGACCAGCCCTGCCCTTCATACCTTTGCCTCTACTGTGCCTCTCCAGGAGTGTTGTTCACCTGCATCTACCTGGAGAAAGTCTCCCTTATTTCAAGTTCTAATTCAAATGTCACTTTTTCTATGAATTTATCTGCCTAACCCTGAGATGAAGCAATATCTCTGGGTGTTAAGAAAGAAGCTTTATCTGGTCTTCTCCTACAGCTGATATTATGGGAACATTTTGTATTTCTCCATGGAGGAGCTGAAGTGTTCAGAGGCTGGACTATTTTCCACTTATATTTGTATCCGCAGAAGCTTGCCCCAGGCTCAGCACACAGTAGATGTCAGAAGCGTCTCTGTGGATCTGCAAGCTCCTGGGAAGATGTGACCACTGTATTTTCCGCAGTGTATTAATTATCCACCCAAGGGACACATCCATGGGCCTGCTGTCAGAGACTGTGACTTCTCCCACATCCAGGAACCTCTCTTCCACTCCTTCCTGTGCCCAGGGGCTGGGACTCTGACCCTGCTTGCCATCCTGGTGGGGTTCTCCAGCTGCCATGGTTGAAATGCCCCTTTTAAACTCCAGACCTGTGGCTATACACCTTTTTCATACCAATTTGTTGCTTTTTACCCTGGCCACTAAAGCTGACCCATGGGCTGGGAGGGTAAATGGGGCCTGTTCCTGATAAGGGTGAGGCCAGGCCACTTAATGCCAGGTAGAAAAGTAAATAAGAGTATTCCATTGCAGATTCACATTATTCACTTAAGTAAATCAGAGCTGATACAAATGGATGTTTGCAGCATTTGGATATTTTGTGGCTACTGGCAGCCACTGCAGACTTCCTTTGGATGGCTCATTCTTCACAAAGACCAGCAATGACCCCTTACCAGATATGAAAATCCACCAATTTTATGTCTACCAAGGAAATCACTTTGGGGCCAACATTCAGGCAATGACTGTGAGATATTAGATGTCATATACTTGAAATCGCCTCTCGTTTAATCCTCAAAACAACTGTTGAGAGAAATACAGTTGTAGGTATAGGAGTAGGCATAGACATAGACAGGCTTAGGCATAAACACAGGCACAGGCATGCCTAAAGGTGTAGGTACTGGTGTAGGTGTAAGCATAGATGTACGAGTACACATGGGCATACACAGCTTAGGCAGAGACACGGGCATAAACATGCTTACAGGTACAGGTGTAGGTATGGGTGTAGATGTAGGTATGCTAGGTATAGGTATACGAGGAGGTATAGGATTGATATAAGTATAGGTATAGGTGTAGGTATAAGCATATGAATAGGTATAGATAAAAGTATAAAAATAGGTAGGATAAGTGTAGGTATAGATATAGGTGTACATTTAGGTATAGGTGTAGATGTATGTATAGCTGGAGGTATGGGCATAGGAGTAGGTATACATGTAGGTGTCAGTACTGGTGTAGATGTAAGTATAGGAATAGGTGGAATTGTCATTGTAGGTGTAGGTATAGGTCTAGGAGTAGGTATAGGACTAGTATAGGTATAGCATAGGTGTAGGTACAGGTATTGGTGTAAGTATAGACATAGGTAAACTTGTAGGAGTACACACAGGTGTACATAGGCTTCGGCAGAGACACAGGCATGTGTATAGGTGTAGGTACAGGTATACATATTGGTGCAGGCATAGGTATAAAAATACGTTTACATATAGATGTAGGTACAGATATAGGTATATGTACAGGTTTAGGTCTTGGTGCAGGCATAGGTATAAAAATACGTTTACATATAGATGTAGGTACAGATATAGGTATATGTACAGGTTTAGGTCTAGGTAGAGACATAAGTACAGTTGGAGGTATAGGTGTAGGTAGAGATATAGGTATATGTGGAGGTGTAGACATAGTTGGAAATATATGTATAGGTGTAGGTATAGACAGTGTGGTTGGATGTATATTTATGGGTGTAGGTATAGGTATAGACATAGTATAGTTGGAGGTATATGCATAGGTGCAGGTATAGATATAGACATAAGTGTAGTTGGAGGCACATGTATAGGTGTAGGTATAGACATAAGTGTAGTTAGAAGTATATGTATAGGTGTAGGTATGTTATAGACATAAGTGTAGTTGGAGGCACATGTATAGGTGTAGGTATACACATAAGTGTAGTTGGAAGTATATGTATAGGTGTAGGTATAGACATAAATGTAGTTGGAGGTATAGATATATGTGTAGGTATAGGTGTAGGTATAGACATGTGTAGTTGGAGATATATGTATAGGTGTAGGTATAGACATAGTGTAGTTCAGGTATATGTATAGGTGTAGGTATAGACATAAGTGTAGTTGGAGGTATAGGTATATGTGTAGGTATAGGTGTAGGTATACACATAGTGTCGTTGGAGGTATATGTATAGGTGTAGCTAAGGTATAGACATAAGTGCAGTTGGAGGTATATGTATGGGTTTAGATATAGGTATAGGTGTAGGAATATGTGTAGCATCATCATAAGTGTAGGTATAGGTGTAGGTGCAGGTGTATTTGGGATAAGTGTAGGTATAAATATAGATATAGGTGTAGCATAGGTAAAGATAGAGGTAGAGGTGTAGATATAGGTATAGATATAACTATAGATATAGGTATAGAATTACATATAGGTTAGGGATAGGTATGGGTGTAGGTATCAGTAGGAAGCCCATTTGAAATATTTTTAGGTTGTTAAAATACCTGCCTGGATTTACAACTCTTATAAGTAGAGCATCCACAAGAGCGCACTCAGGTGTGACCCACAGGCTTTCTACCAGAGGCGTTATCTCCAATTCAGAAAGCCCACTTTGATGAGGAACCCAGGATGAATGAGAAACTGCCGTTAGTGTGGGATGGAAGAAAGCATATTTTTCTGTGCAAATGGTCCAAGTTCACTGCAAAAACATAATGTCCCTCATCAGCATAAAAAGCATGCTGCAATAATGGTTACAAATTAGTTATTATAAGTAACCAATATAAACCGAGGAGCTGAGAATTACCTACTAGGCTCTGTTCTAGTTGCTATTTCCTGGGATATTTTTCTAATATCACCTGACATTGTCCCTTGACATTTGTTTTTGTTGCTTTCTTTTTATTTGTTGGCAATTTATGAAAACTGTGGCTTAAATACTCTTAGTCAAGAAATTTAATATAATAGAGGTTGAAATAAACTAAAAGTGGAGTCGTGTTTTAGCTGGGTTCTAGAATAAAATGCTAGAACAGTTATTTCTTTTTGACTTGTAACTATTGATTTAAATGCCAGTGTTGGACAAACTTCTCATAAATTTTGTAGTGAAAATTGATTAGCTGAAAGCTCTTATATAATTTTGAAACCAACTTTGTCTGAAGACTTGTGAATAAAGTGTGTTCAGAATGAAATATTACTGCTCTGCTGGGCTATATGGGTGGCCTGAACTAAAACTTTCACAAAATATCAAGCTTAAGACTTCTAATTTAACAGCAAATGTTTCAATAGAAATACTTATAATTTTAATTTTTAATATCTGAAAGCATTTTTTTTTCAGCCATGTAGGTCATCTCTCCTGAAGAATTGGAGGATTAGCTATGCGTGGTCTGCATTTAATTCTAAAGACATTTCTGAAGCTGGTGAACCCAAGTAATACTCAATCCATACATTTCATATTTATCATGTTTCCTGAAGAACTATTATTAAAGTAAGTATTATGGTCAAATGATCTGTGGATTCCTTTTTTTTGTAAGTACAATTTAGGTGATCTAGATTTCATTTGAATGATTTTAGAAAGATTAATTTGCTTTTTTTTTTTTTTTTTTTTTTTTTTTTTGAGACACAGTGTTGTTCTGTCTGCCAGGCTGGAGTGCAGTGGTGCAATCTCAGCTCACTCTAGCCTCCACTCCTGTGTTCGGGAGATTCTCCTGCCTCAGGGTCCCGAGTAGCTGGGACTACAGGCGTGCATCACCACACCTGGCAATTTTTTTTTTTTTGTATTTTTAGTAGAGATGGGGTTTCACAATGTTGGCAAGGCTGGTCTTGAACTCCTGATCTCAGGCGATCCACCAGCCTTGACCTCCCAAAGTGCTGGAATTACAGACATAAGTCCATGTGCCCTGCCTGATTTACATTTGACTGCCACTAAATTAGTAGATATAAGGAGAAAACTATGCAGTTTCTGTGTAGAGAAATGACAGAAGATAGGGGTAACATTTCAGAAAACACTAGTATTTTTTGAAACTTGAGTATCCATAGCTGTTTGGGTTCTTTAATTTAAAATTTGTTGAAGTTGATGTTATCATAATACCATTTTTGGTTTTGTTTTTTCTTCTCTATCTTCCCACAGGTCACCCCAAACCCAGTGTAGTGGTTGACCTACAGTAGCTGCTCAGTGACTATTTATTGATGAGTTAATGATAGACTTGTAAATCAGAGATCCCCAGATGGTTGCTTATGCCTAGCCACAGTGCCAAATCCTTAGGCCAGATGAGATAATGTATTTGAAAGCATTGTAAACTCAAAAGTGCTCTAATAATACAAGTTATTACAAATAGTGGAAGCAAACAGAACAAAGCCAGACAAAGCAGTAAGAGAAGGGGGGACTCAGGGACTCCCAAGGGTTTTGAGAGTAATGGGCCCAGCTGCAAATCCATATCAGCTGGGGAAATATATGCCAACCTAATAATGGGATGGGACTATTACAGAGTGGCAGAAGTTAGTAAGAATCATTCCCTGATAAAGAAGAGACTCTTGGAATAGACGTCCATTCTCTTCCACCAGGAAGGCCTCAGGAGTGTCCTGGGTGGTTGGCATTATAACAGGAATCCTCAAACAAAATTGGAATCCTCTGGGATCCTAGAATTAGTCTATTAGGAATGTCTTAGTATTGGCAATAACATAATCTGAAAGATTTCCCTCAGGGTGAAACCTTGTCCCATTTGTGAAATGTTTCAGTTACCGGAGGAATCATTCCCTTCATGGCCAGCTCCATGAAAACAAATGCATTCTGCAGTTTCTTTGTGAATTGCATCTTATTGATCAGCCATTAGCTTTTCCTCAGGTAAGTCTCCAGCAAGCCTGCCATCCACCAATGCATTCATATTTCCTGGGTCCCTTATCTTATATCTCCATGCAGGGGTATTCAATCTTTTGGCTACCACGGACCACATTGGAAGAAGAATAATTATCTTGGGCCACATAAGAAATACACTAACACTAATGATAGCCGATGAGTTGAAAGAAAATCCACCCTCCAAATCTCTTAATATCTTAAGAACGTTTACAAATTTGTGTTGAGCAGCTTTCAAAGTCATTTGGGACCATGTGGTCCTTGGGATGCACGTTGGACAGGCTTGCTCTAGAATGTGATCACAGTGGCTTCATCAGCCCTGACTTGACTCTCATAGAACAGATCCTTAATATTTTTCTTGCATATTTGTTTTCTTTTCTTTCGTTTCTAATCTGATAACAATATGATGGATTGCTCAGGACCTTGAAAATACTTCCAAAGAAAATTCAGACTTTGAGCTGGAGGTTATCCCTGAATCTAAAGATAGGCTTCAAGAGTTGTTCACCAAGTGAATTGCAGGCAAAGAGTTTACCACATCAGACAGGATGGGATTTCTATTAAATATACTCTCAGTTGAATTTTGGCAGGAAAGCTTTTGGTGGGTCTATACATTTGTAATTTAATTTAACACAGTGATTATTCTTATGTATTTATGTTAAAGCTTTCATGTGTGGCTCTATATTAATGCATGTTTTATGTTTTTCTGAATATTTTGATTTAAATGAGAAAATCCAAGCACCTAACTTTCACTCAATGGTTTATCACTAATAGACATGAAAAGATATGGCTTCCATTCTTTTCTCTCTGCCTTTTCTATTCACAAGACAAGGAAAACACTGTTTTCCTTTCATTTAATTATTGAACCTGTCATCAATTATTGTTGATTCTCCCATTCCGGTTTCTTCCAGATTGTCTCTCTCTGCTCCTACCACCATAAACTAAGGTCAGGTGCTCATTACCTCCTGTTTGCTTGTCCCTGGAATAAGGGCAGAGCTGCCCCACAGGGAAGAGGAGGATTTAATCACAGTGTAAACTAATGACAAAGAGTGGTTATAAGACCTGACCTACACACACTCTCTCTCTTCCCCCATTCTTCCCTCCCTCTGTTATCCTTCCCCTCCTTCTTTTCTTCCGCAGAAATATATTGAGAAGATATCATAATGTTCAAGTCATTGGGAGTTCACAGAAATAAACAATAAAATCCTCATTCTCAAATGAGGTGATTATAAGATACTGTCACAAATGTTATGGCAGAGAAAAGGGAAGCAGTCACATGGGATGGGTGCTGGGGCCTTGTCAGAGGCTTCCTGGAGAAGGTTTGGCCGTTTAGGCTGAGTGTCAGAAGATGAGTAGCTGGTGAACAATGAAGGAGGAGAAATCTGCTCCAAGTCCTGGGAGTGACAAAAACACAGAACATTTCCGAAGAGATATGAAACATTTGGGGGAACATGTGCATTTCAGCATGACTTCGGAATTTAATTTCAGAGGAGGAGATAGAATAGGGGGCCACAGAGGGAGCAGGAGTGAGATCTTGATGGACCTTCTGTGCCATGCTGATGATTTTGATTTCTTCCTCAGTAAAGTGACAAACAATTGGAAGACTTATAACAGGGAGATATATGGATAGATTATTCCTTGTTTGTTAATTTATCCCTCTGACATGTATTCTAAAGAGCAAGGACCTCATTTTGTTTCTAGAATCAAGGAGAATGCCAGGTATGCAGTAGGTATATGAGAAATATAAGTTGAAGAAATGAATGGACATACGATGTTTTTAAAGCCTCAAGTGGAAAGAATGACTATAGTCACATCCTTTTGTGGATTCTGGAAAACAATGCTAGTAATCATATTTGTAGAGCCACAGTGAAACTCAGTTATGGAAGAATGAACCTAAACTTGATAATTTATGCAGATGTACACATAAGTCGTAGGATGTGTAATATGAATGTGGTCTTCTTTAGTCACTACAGGCATCTTCCTGTGACATTTTGGATGACTCCTGGGATACATTTCTATCACTGAGTGACCTTGTTGGTGAGGCAGAAGCCACCATCTCCACAGAGAAAAAGATAAAGTATGGTAAGTGAACAATGCGAAAACGGGTGCGATACAGTCGTCTCTACGACTTCCTCAAGTTGTGTTACACACGTGGAAAAGGAGAGTTAAGCTATTAGGCCTCCTCAGCCATCCTGACATCAGTGCACTGTAATAGTTTCCTAAGACATCTTTTTAGTTCTCATCTCCACTCCCACACTTCTGGTCCAACCAACCTGCACTCTATCAGACTAATGCTCCCTAAGCACCCATTTCAACATGACATTTTTTGGGTCAAACAGTTACAACCGAGACAGCATTCATCAAGGAAATATTTATGATTTGGCAGTACAGACTGCTGAGCTACAGAAAAGCAAATCTGAATCAGCCACACGCATTGTCCTCAGGATGATCAGAGTCTAACCAGATGTGAGGAGCAGGGGTGAATCGTGGGAGCCTAGCCAGATGTGAGGAGCAGGGGTGAATCATGGGAGTTTAGCCAGA
>NW_022436951.1:37549272-37670340 GCF_009761245.1 Sapajus apella
TGAGGAGCAGGGGTGAATCATGGGAGTCTAGCCAGATGTGAGGAGCAAGGGTGAATCATGGCTTGGGACCTAGGATCCTTTTCTGGGCAGACCTGAGCTGTGGTCCTCACTGGAAATAGGAACTTGGACACATGGTTTCATCTTGTGGTGCTCCATTTTTCTTATCTGCCAAATGAAAATTGTGATGGCCCACCATAGACTAGTTGGGAGGATTACATGTAAGAAGTCAAGCAAAGAGCAAGCTACCAAGAGTTCAGTGGATACCAGCAGTGGTCATGATTCTGTATATATCCACATGAGCTCTCATTTCACTTGGGACATTGTTTGTTCTAGCTTTTGATTATCTTGCAAACTTTTAGTGACCCCTCCAACAAGTCTCATTCCTACTTCAGGTAGTCACTCCAACCTAACTACTTACTCTCTTTCACATTTCAACCAGAGGAAGGGAGTTGTGCATCTACTTAGAATAAGAGAAAACGGGTTCCAGGTGGCTAATGAATTGGTTAGGTTTTTCTGTCACATGGCCACAAGTCTTACTTCCTCAAATCCTGGTTCTAAGGACTACTGTGAAATCCTACGATTGAGATTCAACAAGATCTAACTCCATCTCATTATTGTGGAGGCATGGTGCAGAGAGCAATAAATGAATAAATACAACTGGGTTCTGCTCTACTGAGTACGTTATTATCATGGTTGAATATTCCAACACAGGTTTATTTTAACTCTCACATCATCCTATAGAGTATGGGTTATCCTACCAAAATCTTTGATAAGACAACTGAAACTCATGAGAAGGAAATGCTTAGCCCTCAATTAGCAAGTGCCAGAGTCACATTTTTCATGCGTACTTCAAAATTCAATTTCTGTCTCTCGTACTGTCGTTACACTCACAAGAGTTTAAGACTGTTTTTCAGTAGTTCCTTGGGTCAGTGTAGATCATTGGTTCATTCAAAATTGGTGAACATGTTTTTGGGATTGGAATGATGAGACAAACCTTTTCTAGGATGACTAATTGCTAGTCTAGAAGGATGGTCTGCTCATTCTGAAGAGCCCTGACAAGCAGAGTAATAAGTATTGCTCACAAAATCATTTTAAGTAGAACCAGTCTGCTAGTTATTAAGTGTCTGGAAGTTATTTCCCAGTATTAAGTAGCCAGGATTTGCTGCTAATAGAGTCAGAGTCAGCATTACACCCACTGCTCATAAATGACTTACTTAGAAAGAGTCAAGACATGTTGTGACTTGGCTGTCTTCTCTTCTTTGGAGATAAGGTAAAAGTTCCTAGTAACGAAACATGCAAACAAACATATTAAAATTATTTAACTTATGTTACAAGTAAGTAATTGGAGAACACACATTTGCCCACTTTTCCTTTGCCTTTTATTCTTTCCTTTGAACTGATTTATTCCCCCAGCTGCCAAACATATGTTTTTCGGGTGATGGAGTCATTGGAAGGAGCAGGCCCAGCACGATTTTCTACCATTCCTGTGTCTGATGCTCTAGTGCTAAGTAGATGAGATGATGTTTAGAAGTGGTCCACATGTAACAAAAGCCCTCCTGTGTTCTAGAAATTGATCCAGTTCAAAAAATTATTGTTTGTTCATTGCTACAGCAGAAAAATGAAATGCACCTTTCCCAGACTGGCCCATAATATACTCAACAAGTGGCAGATCCTTTGCTTCCCTAAAGGTTAGAATATTGTTATTTTTGGGTAAGGCTACCCATCAAAAGCAGAGTTATATGGTGGATATATGCTTTTCTTCTAGAACTGGACAGTTGAAGCCTGGCTCCACCACTACCTAATTGTACTCTGTGG
Organism: Sapajus apella; assembly: GCF_009761245.1. Classification (NCBI taxonomy): domain Eukaryota; kingdom Metazoa; phylum Chordata; class Mammalia; order Primates; family Cebidae; genus Sapajus; species Sapajus apella. The sequence goes on from NW_022436951.1 coordinate 37,551,088, forward strand.
AAAGTAACTTAGCTTCTCTGTGTCTCAATTTCATCATGGAATATGCCTTTTAGAGAATTGGAAGGGATACCTGAAATTAGGTAAATCTTTGAGACCAGTGCCTGACCCACGTAAGCATGATAGGAGGGTCATGATGATCACGTTCATAGCAAAGTAACATTCATGATGGTGATAATTGGATTATGCAGAAACCCTTGAGAAACAGAATAATTAGAGGTGCATTAATGACTGTTCTAGCCCAGCTAACACAAAGTGATAAAGAGAATTGCAAAGTCACTTTTATTATTTATTTATCGGCTTTAATAAATATGTGGACTGTGTATGTCTAAATAATTGGAATGAAACTAGCAAGAGTTATAAAGTATCATGTTTATATCTGTTACCCCATTTTGAAACAAATTGTTTTAGAAATTAAACTTATTTAGGTTTGGTTGTTTGAAAATTACATACTATGATTCAGTCATGCCATGCTAAAGACTTTATCTTTTCTCTCTCCTTTTTAAAATAGTCAAACCCAAATTTTCCATGAGTCTCTTTCTTTTCTTTCTTTCTTTTTTATTTTTGACGGAGTCTTGCTCTGTTACCCAGGCTGGAGTGACCTCCGCCTCCCTGGTTCAAGCAATGCTCCTTGCTTCAGCCTCCTGAGTAGCTGGGATTAAAGGTGTGCCACCGTGCTGGGCTAATTTTTGTATTTTTAGTAGAGATAGTGTTTCGCCATTTTGGCCAGGTTGGTCTCAAACTCCTGACCTCAGGTGATCTGCCTGTCTTGGCATCCCAAAATGCAGAGATTATAGGCATGAATCACTGAGCCCAGCCCCATGAGGTTTTTCTACTCAGGGGATTAAATATTTGAAGTAGCACTGCTTTTGTCTTACTTATCTCTCCCATGCTACCTCTGTTTCTTTAGGGTAAGCATCCATCCTTCAGAGGTTTCCTCCTCATTTAAAAATAATGCATGTTTTAGATTTACAGAAAAAATGTAAAGGCAGTACACAGAGTTCCTAAACCAGTGTTCTCTATGATTAACATTAAAATTAACAAACCACTACTGATACGTCATTATGAAGTGCAGTGCATACCTTATTCAGAATGCCTTTGTGGTTTACTTACTTTTTTTTTTTTTTTTAATATTTCAGGATTGCATCCTGAATACATTACATTTAGTAGTCTTGTCTTTTGAATTGCCTCTGGGCTGTGACAGTTTCTCAGGCATATCTTGTTCTCAATAACCTGACTAGTTTTGAGAAGTTTTAGTTAGGTATTTGGTTGAATTTCCATTACTAGTGAAATGTATCTGAGTTTGCACTGGTATCTTTAACTCTACCCCATTACCTCATGAATAATTCCCTTATCCTCCCCTTGCTCATCTGCAATTTCCCACTCCAGTCATGAGAAACCTGACTGCCAACACCTGCCACCCACTTACCTAATTTTTCAATTCCATTATTTGTGTGTGGCAGTAACAGGTTTGCTAACCTGTGGCCTTGTGGAAAATAATTTTATCAACTATTCAGTATGGAGCTACAAACTCTACTAATATCCAAAGATGCTTAGGATAGAAATTATTTTTCATTGTCTGTTTCAGAGAGATTGTTTCATACATTCATAATATAGTTTAATTGATTTAACACATTATGCATTCCATCAGCATTTTTTCGACCTCCCAAAGTTTTAAAAAATAATTTGCAGGCATTGAGCGTCACTGTTTGTGCTGTAAATTTCTGTGGGTTTTGACAAATTAGTAATATCTTTAATCCACCATTATTGCATCATACACACTAGTTCCACATCCTAAAATATACTCTGTGCATCATTTATTCAACTTTTCTCTTATTCCTCCAGGCACCCGGCAACTACTGATCTCTTCACTATTTCTCTCATTTGGCTTTTCCCAGAATGCCATGTGATTAGATTCATACAGTACACTTCTTGCTCACTTGGCAGTATCCACCTTTGTCATTTCTTTCTGTAATTGGTGAATAATATTATATTGTATGGATGTGCTACAGTTTGTTACCCATTTACCTGTGGAAGGACAGCTTGGGTGCTTCCAGTTTTTAATTATTTCAAATAAAGCGACTACATTTGTGTAAAAGTTTTTGTGTGCATAAATTTTAAGGTCAGCTGGGTCAATACCTAAGAGTATGATTGCTGATTTATATGTTAGGACTATATTTAGCTTTGTAAGAAATTGCCATACTGTTTTCTAAAGTGGCTGTGCCATTAGCATTCTCCATAATAGGAAAAGAGAATTCCTCTTTTGTGCATCGTCACCAGCAGTCAGGAGTGACAGTTTTGTTTTGTTTTGGCCATTCGAATAGTTGTGAATAGTATCTCATTCCCTAATGACAAATGATGTGGAGCACCTTTTCCTTTGCTGATTTACCGTATGCATTTGTTTTTGGTGAGGTATCTGTTCAGATCATTTGCACATTTTTTAATTGGGTTATTTGTCTTATCGTTGAGTCTCAAAAATTCTGTGACTTGTGAATAATTGTTTCCACTCTGTGGCTTTCATTTTCATTATCTTATCATTGTCTTCCACAGAGTACACATTTTTTTCCTTTGAATACACTCCACTTTAATGTTTATCTTTCATGGAATATGCTTTTAGCATTTTATCTGAAAGCTCATCACCAAACCAAAAGTAATATAAAATTTCTCCTATGTTTTTGTCTACAAGTGTTAGAGTTTAGATGTACATTTAGGCCAAACATGCATTTTAGTTAATTCTGGGGAGAAATGAGAGATCTTTGTCTAGGCTCATTTTTTAAAAAATATATATCTCTAAGTATCCCAGTGCCTTTTGATGAAGAGACTACTCTTTTTCGTGGGATTAATTGTGCTTCTTTTACATAAATCAGTTTGCTCTATTTATATAAGCCTATTTATTGATTCTTTATTCTGTTCCCTTGATCTATATGTCCATTTTCACCATTGCCACACTATCTTATTGACTAGTTTTATAATAAGAGTTGAAATCAGGTCATGTAAGCCTTCTAACTTTCTTCTATTTCAGTATTGTGCTAACTATTCTAGGTCTTTTGTCTTTCCATGCAAGCTTGAGAATCTATTTGTCATTGTCTGCAACTGCCTTCCTGGGATTTTGGTTGGAATTACGCTGAATGTGTAGAACAAATTGGAAGAATTAACAATTTAAAATGTTAAGTCTTTCAACTTATGAACATACAATATCTTCCCATTTCTTGAAATCTTTGGTTTCTCTTATCAGAGATTTTGTGTTCCACCTCAAGATCCTATATATTGTAAAATTTATAGTTAAAAATTTTTTTTGGTGTTATTGAAAATGTTACTGTTTCTAAAAATTTCTAATTCCATTTGTTTTTTGGAAATGAGCAACTGAGTTTTATTCATTAGCTGTTTATCCTGAAACCTTGCTGTTTGTTCTTATTAGTTCTGAAGGTTTTCTTCACCAATTCTCTGAGAATTTTTCCATGTAGAAAAAAAATCACATAATCTGAAAATAATGGCAGATTTATTTTCTTCTTTCCAATCTCTATACCTTATTTTCTTTTCTTGTTTCAATGCATTAGCTAGGACTTCCAGTGGGTTATGGAAGGGGAATGAGAGATTGCATCTTTGCCTTATTCACAATCTTATGGGGACAGCATCCAGTTTCTCACAAAGTATGATGTTAGCTATAGGTTGTCTGTAGAAATTCTTTATCAACTTAGGCAAGGTCCACTTTATTCCTGCTTCACAGAGGGTATTTATTATGAATGATTGTTGTCTTTTGTCCAGTGGCTTGACTTTACAACTAATATGGTCACAAGACTTTATTTTGTTTGCTGCTGTGGTGGATTAAATTTATTAGCATATTAATGTTAAATTGGCCTTATATAACTAGAACGAATCCTATTTTGTTGTGAGTATATTTTTTTAATACAATGTTGGATTTGATTTGCTGGTATTTGTTGAGAATTTTTATGCCTATGGTCAGGAAAGATATTGTCTATAGCTCTTCTTTGTTGTATCATTTATTTGGTTTGTTATTAGGATAATGTTGGCCCCAGAGAATGAGTTAGAAAGTATTCCATCTGCTTTGGTTCTCTAGAAGAAATTGTAGAAAGGTAGTTTTATTTTTTTCCCCCTAAATTTTTGGTAGAATTTGCCTATAAACCATTTGGATGATTCCTTTAGGTGCAACCTATTATCTGCTTCTCTTTGTGTGAGTTTTGATATCTTTGTCTTTTAAGTCATTGGTCTATTTAATCTCAGTTATCAAATTTGTGGGCATTGAATTCATGGTAAGCTTTAATTGTCCTCTTAAGGTCTATAAGATCAGCAGTAATGATGTCTCTTTCCTTACTGATATTGACAATTTGTGTCTTCTCTCTTTAGTTCTTTGATAGCCTGTCTATTGCTCATGAATTTATTGAAATTTTTAAAGAATCAAATGTGGTTTCATTGATTTTTTTCTATTGTTTCATAATTCATTTTTATTCATTTTTGTTCTAATTTCTATTATTTATTTATTTTGCTTGCTTTAGACTTAATCTTTCTTGTCTCTTTTCCTAGGGTGGAGATTGATATTGTCAACTTTATGTCTTTTTTCTTTACTAACGTGTAATTTGATGCTATAAATTGCTTCTGAAGCAGTAATTTTGGTTTATCTACAATTATGGTTAAGTTCTACTGTCATTTTAATTTGGTTCAAAATATTTTTTAATTTACCTTGTGACTTCATTTTGACCTATATGCTATTACAAGAATGTTTCTAAATTTCAAAATATTGGAGAACTTTCCAGCTATCTTTCTGTCATCGATTTGTGGTTTAACCCCATTGTTGCTTGAAAACATACTTTGTGTGATTTCTACTTTTTAAATTGTCAAGGTACATTTTATGATCCAAAATGTGCTCTATCTTGGTGAATATTCCATGTGAGCTTAAGAAGAGTATTTTTGGGCTGGGTGCGGTGGCTCACAACTGTAATCCCAGCACTTTGGGAGGCCAAGGCAGACTGATCATTTCAGGTCAGGAGTTCCAGACCAGCCTAGCCAACATGGTGAAACTCTGTCTTTACTAAAAATACAAAAAAAAAGTAGTTGAGCATGGTGGTGCGTGCCCGTGGTCCCAGCTACTCAAGGAGCTGAGGTATGAGAATCGCTTGAACCCAGGAGGCAGAGGTGGCAGTAAGCCAAGATCACACCACTGCACTGCCGCCTGGGTGACAGTAAGACTCTCTCAAAAAAAACAAAAGAAGAAAGAAGCAGAATATTTTCTGCCATTGTTGTATAAAGTAGTCTATAACTGTCTATTATGTTCGGGCCAACTGTCTCCTTCCATCTGTTAGAGCTCTCAGTTTCTAATAGGTGGTTGTTATTTCAAACCATGATTATTTATTTGTTGATTTCTCCTACCAATACCATCAGTTTTTGCCTCAAATACTTTTGCACTTCAGGTTAGGTGCATAGTCATTTGAGTTTTTATGCTAATATATTCTTTAGGGAGAAGAGCATTCTGATTGTGCCGGGAATTCCAAAGATTTCCCTGCAAGATTCTAACTCCTGGTTATTTAGTCGAACATTCATCTAGGTACCGCTGAGAAAGATCTTTACAGCTATAATTAGGGCTACATCCTTTAAAATAGAAAGATTATCCTAAATTTTCCAGTGTGCCTAAGCTAAACACATGAGTTCTAAAAAGCAGAGGCATGAGAATCGCCTTCATTCTCTGGCTGGAAGCAGAAAAGAACTGCAGCAAAAGTAGATGTTGGAGAGATTCCAGCATATGTTTGTTCTGTACCCATGCTAGCTCTTATGTAACGGGTGCCATGAGCATGAACATGGGCTGCCCCTGGGAGGCAACGGCAATCTCTACCAGCAGCTAACTAGGGAAGGGCGCCTGCAACATGGACAGACAAAAGACTGTCTCCTTTGACCAAAACTTTAGTCAGCCTCCTGATTCCTTGCTAAATAGGTCCAAACCTGGGCTTCTTTCTCTGTCCTTGTAGAATCCAGTTTGAATAAGAATCCTTCAAGGACACCCCAAACCTTGGTGTCTGACTACCCTCCCTATTAACCTCCCTACCTATCTTACCACACTGCCTTCAGCAATAATCCTAGCAAGTCAGCTTAGCCAAGATCCCTTATGCTGGAAGCATAAGAGAAGCATACAGCTTCTCTTAGTATTCATTTACTGACCCCACCCTGCTCCTTGGTTATAAACCCCCATTTGTACTTGTTGAAGTTGGTTCCAATCACTCTCTTGTATTGCAAGACCCTGTTGCAGTGGCCCCCAGACCCATCTCCATGGCTGTCCTCGGCTAATGTCTGCTTTATCATCTTTAACAAGTGTCATGATTTTTTTCCTTTAGCAGAACTGAAATCCACCAACAATCTGAGTCAGCTTAGAAACATTCTTCTCCAGAGCCTCCAGAAAATAACACAGTCTGTTCAACACCAGGATCTCCGTCTTCCGAGACCCAGAGCAGAAAAACCACCTCCCTGCTCTTCCAAAAAACAGAAGCTACGTCGTTGTAATTGTGGCAAACACTACAAAGGAAAGCAAGGATAGTTTGTAATAGATGAGAATGGCAAGGGGGCCTCTCTGAGCCCTGGAAGGCAAGAGGGAGCCTATGTGTACTAAGCAGGAGTAAGGATGAGCAAAGCCTGAGGAAGAGCAGAGTCTGGTGCGCTCGGGGAGGCAGAAGACTCCAAGGATGGAGGCAGAAGATTCCTGGGAAGGCGAGTGGACAGAGGCAAGTCAAGGAGGCCAGTGCTCACGTGGCGTATTGTGAATTCGGGATATTCCATTAGGTCTAATTTTCTCCTCTGAGTCTGCTCCTGTCCATTACTAAAAAAATGACACGACACAGAAGCTCAGTGAGGAACACTGCACATATTGATGGTATTTACAGCCCCTCCTTTAGAAGTGGTTTTGTAGGAGCATGGAAATTCTCCAATTCCCAGGAAATAAGCCTCGTCTCAATTCCTGAGCCAGAGTCTGTGAGCCCGGCTCCCTGGAGAAGCAGCGGGTGCCCATGGTCTCAGTCCCTTGACCCCTGCAGGCTGGTATTTCCACCCAGGGTCACTGCCTGTGTCTTTGATTGCCTGAGTTGTCAAGTGTGTGGGAAGAATTCAGCTTCAATATGAATACTGGACTCAACAGAAGCATCTCTGCAGGAGGAAACAGGCAGCCTGTTGTAGTCGAGAATAGAAAGGAAGCTGTTTCTCCCTTCTCACTTCCAGTTCATAAACCTGGGGGCTTGGCTGGAACATGCTGATGGGAGTTTGATCCTGGAGTCACTCTCTCGTCACCAGTCAGACGGTAGAAAATATCAGATGATGCTTTTCTTTGGTTCCCCTCCCCGTTGACAGGGCACTGGCTTTGATATTGTTTCACTTTGCTCATATATTCCAGGCTTGGAGGCAGCAGGGTGAGCTTGGGGTGACTGGAGGCTGCTTGTGGCCATGTTCACACTCTCTGACTCTGTGATCAGACTCATCACACAATGACTGCCTTCTGTTCATGCAACTTTCACCACAAAGTGCAGACACTGAAGGCACCGGTGCTCGCATAAATGCAGTAATCCAGGCAAGAGCACTGGGCTGCATCTAATATTTCAGATAGCAAGCTACTCAGGAGGCTGAGGCAGGGGAATTGCTGGAACCCAGGAGGCGGAGGTTGCAGTGAGCTGAGATCACCCTATTGTACTCCAACTTGTCCCATCAGGGAGACTTTGTCTCAAAACAAAAAAAAAAAAAAAAAAAAGAAAAAAGAAAGAAATAAAAACATGCTAATTGCATAAGTGTAGATAGTTTAAAAATTGATTCTTAAAACTAAAGTTGAAACAGCATGGTCTTCCTGCATTTCAGGTCGAGTAATGCTTTGCCAGGAAGTCACTTGATATTTATGAATGGAGCTGTTTCTGATGTTAGGGTGGGCACTGGTATAGGAATGACCTCCTCGGGTACAGGCCCAGGAAGAACCCACAGATACTTTCCCCGCATTTCCTGCTGTCTTATGCTTGAACAATTGGATTGGACTTGGTAACGCGTGAGCGGGACAAGTCTCTTGCCCTGTAGAATCCTTTTTCTCACAACAGCAGTGATCAGAGCAACACCAGCCAGTGAAGGTCACCAGGTTCAGCTTCAGCTCTGGTTAACCTGGAAGTTCTGTTGATCAGCCAGTTTGCAAGGTGCTGGCAGGCCTTGGCATCAATGTCCTATCTCATCCTTTGCCTACAGGATTATGGGCAATGGAGTAGTATGAAAAGCCTTGATGACCATAAAGGAGGGTCAAAACATAGCTGTTTAATAATAGCTACATTAAAAGAAAGTCTGGACCTGAGGCCAAAAAGCAGATTCTTATTTTTTTCATTCAGAACCAACTTCTCCAGCAAATGAAAGCCTGTCAGGCAAAGCACCATGTTTGTCACCCATGAAGCACTCTTGGGTGCTAGAAAAAGCCCTCTACTCAGTTGACAACCTGGAGAATGAGGCTCAGAGGATAAAGTCTTCCTTTGGGACAGGACGACCTGAGAGAGATCCCAGAAAAGCAAAGGAGTCCATGTCCAGCTTCATCACGGTGACTCACCCCAATCTCAAGTTAGCTTACTTTCTCTTTCTCCTTGGGAAAGAGCCAGTGAGTAAGAGGTGAGAGGAGACTGGAAACATTCTCGTGGGACTGGGGTATGTAGAGGAAGGCTCTCCACCAGGGGAGTGGGGAGCAGGTGATGATTGTCCTTTTGTGGATGCCAACATCTCCTCCACTTTTTTTTTTTTTTTTTAAGACAGTGTCTTGCTCTGTCACCCAAGCTGGAGTGCAGTGGCGCAATCTCAGCTCACTGCAACTTCCGCCTCCCTGGTTCAAGCGATTCTCCTGCCTCAGCCTCCCGCGTAGCTGGGATTACCAGTGCCTGCATCACATTCTTTCAGTGGAGACAGGGTTTCACCATGGGAGCCAGGATGGCCTTGATCTCCCGACCTCGTGATCTGCCTGCCTCAGTCTCCCAGAGTGCAGGGATTTCACAACATTCCATTTCTTTCCTCTCAGCCCTGTCCATCTGTCATGCTCTGGCTTTGACCTCAGGATTGAACAGCTCCACAGGCCCCTGGTGGCGAAGCTTCAGCTGCCTGACTTGCAGTCCTTCTCACACGCCTGCTGTCTTGGCTATTTTAACACTTTTAGCTATTTTGCTTCTCCACACACCAACACCAGGGTGGGTGAGCATTGCTGAGAAATCACATACGGGCACGTCGTTGGGCCAGTGCATCATTCTGGATTTAGTCTGTTACATCCTCAAAACTGGCTTCTTCATCAAACATCCCTTGTCACTGCCCTCTCCCATTAGTTCATCAACTGTTCTCAAGAGCTGCAAGTCTGTGAGCCCCTGTTGACCTTCAGAAGTGACCCATCTTATTCCATGGAGAATTCAGGGGTGCCCAGGTGGAAAGCTTTTGGGGTGCTGGATCTTCCTGAGACTGACTGTCCTTTGAACTCTCCCCGTTGCTTCCCCCACCGTCACTTACTGTCATTGTCCCACAGAGCCCTGCCCTTCCTGTTCATGAATTTGCATCTTTCTCATTTCTTCAAATGGTTCTTGTCCACTGCTCTCTTCTCAATGAAAACACACATCTGTATTCAGAACAGCTAACTTACAAAAACACCCCAAACCGTCCCTTGGACGATAACTATTTTCCAGATACTATGTGAGAGTTTTTCTGCTTTTCATGGTTGCCTTTTCAGAAGTACGGGGTGGCATTAGTTATCAGTGCTTCCTGAACTTTGGTTCAATTCACTTGTAACTGACAGTCTGTTTTATATCCTACACTCTACTGCAACACCACCCAACAAGGTCCTCAGTGAGGAACCAGAGAGCCAGCCACCAAATATAGAGCCACCAACCTGTTCTGTCTTAGCTGAGATCATTGTATATTGAACACTGCTGACCGTAAAACATCTTTCCCTTCTAATTTCTGGTTGTGTGTGTGTGTGTGTGTGTGTGTGTGTGTGTGTTTGTGTGTGTGTGTGTGTTTCCCTCTTTCTAGAGAGAAACACACACACACGCACACACACACACACACACACACACACACACTTCTTCTATCTTCTTCTCAGTTCTATTTCCAAATTTCTGTTACCCACCTCAGGTCTCAAATGTTGGTGCTTCAGTCTCTCTCCTAAATGCTCTTCTCATGTCTCACCCTCTCCTGGGACTATTTAACCTGTGTTGCTCAGTCTGCCACATCTAGTCTCATCTCCTCAATTCTGCTTCATTTATTTTTCTTTGCCTGTACTCAGACAGTCTTCCAATCTCTAAATTATGAACCTAATTAGCTACTAGACAACTAGATATGTCTGCCAGGTTGTCTTCAGACTGGTCACTGATTGAACACACTCTTCTACATGACAGTATGAACCCCTTGTAGACAGGGCACTGGTGTCCGCTACGTTTCCTTTTTGAGAGAAAAGCCCATGTGTGTTGGTCACCAGCCTCCCAGAGCAGCACGTGCATTCTGCTTCACCGTGTGGAGCAGCCCATTCCGCTGGAGGTGGGGGGCCAATGTCCTTGCAGCTGCTTAGGAAGCCACGGTTGCCACCTTTAATGATATCCTCACTGTAGAACTCGCAATGCTGACTCCACCAGCCTGTGCATGTCTGTTGCTTCAAGACAGGTACTCCTCCCATGACAGGTCAATGGCATTACTGTGTGCCGTGCCTGAAACCTGACCTTATCCAGCTGACAATTCCTCAGTGCATTTAAAGCCTAGCCCTTGAAATTTGCTCAAGAGTTCTGCTTGCTAATTTTGATGGACTGGGCAATGGACCCAGCAGGGCCAGCAATAAGCTTTGAAACAGCTCGTTAAGTCCAGGTGCTCTTCCACAGCTTGTGGTGAACACAGGCAGCTGTGTCAAACTCTTCCAGGAAGTGCTTTATATAGCGTCCTGAATCCTGTCATCTTATTTTGTGATTATGCTTTTGTTTTCTCCTGTATAAACTTTTAAAATATAGCTCTTCCCTCAAGGTCATTTTGATTAATTTACCAAATTGTGTGGACTTGCCTAAGATGGCCTTAACATTGCCCTCAGCTTGGCTAACCTCAGAGAGGCTTCTTCTTGACTCAAGTTCCCCACTGACCTCCCTTTCCTTTGAGCAATTTTTTAAAAAATAATTTTTCTATGCTTGATGATTTCTGACTGGTTGTGATCCCTCTCCTTATTGCAACAGTTATAAATTCTTCCTTGACTGTTTAATCTTGGGTCTGGTGCAACTTTTGCTTTGATAGATTATTTTAACTAAGTGGCATTCTCCTCCCAACTACATCAAGTCAATAACGTCCCCACAAAATTACAGGAGACAATTCCATAACGGAAAATGATGGAGTCCAAGCATACTGCACTATTAACTATGCAGGCTTCATGGAAACACTGATAATACACAACAACACTCAAAAACACACGTTAGCTGTGACGTTTTCTTGTTTTCTCAGTTGACATAAGAGAACTCAGGGTTCACTCCCTTCTGTGTCCAGATGCCCATGTTTCTCAGGGCACTATGGTTCATACAGACTTTCTTTACCCTTCACTTCCATGGCAGAGTAATTCTCCTCGGAGAAGATGCCTCTCTCTACTGTGGGCAAGTATAAAAACCAACTCTGGTTTGCCCCCAAGGAAGAGATCTTTCTGTTTCTCTTGGGAACTCACATTCTGTGATGGTTAATATTGAGTATCAATTTGATTGAATTGAAGGGTGAAAAGTATTGTTCCTGGGTGTGTCTGTGAGGGTGTTGCCCAAGAAGATTAACATTTCAGTCAGTGGACTGGGGAGGCAGACCCACCCTTAATCTGGGTGGGCACCATCGAATCAGCTGTCAGCGTGACTAGGATAAAAGCAGGCAGGGAAACGTGGAAAGACTAGACTGGCTGAGTCTTCCGGCCTCATCCTTCTCCTGTGCTGCATGCTTCCTGCCCTCGAACATCAGACTCCAAGTATTTCAGCTTTTGGACTCTTGGACTTACACCACTGGTTTGCCAGGGGCTTGAGGGACTGAAGGGTGCACTCTGAACTTCCTTACTTTTGAGGTTTTGGGACTTGGACTGGTTTCCTTGATCCTCAGCTTGCAGACGGATCATTGTCTGTCTGGAACTTCACCTTGTGGTCATGTGATCGTGTGAGTCCATATTCCTTCATATACTGCCTTTTATATATACATCTATCCTATTAGTTCTGTTCTTCCAGGGAACCCTGAATAACACAGGTTCCATGCGGTTACCTCTGCCATTCATGGCCACCCATATATCTGATGGACACTGCTGACTCTCCTCCTTTAACTACCAATGTGTTCTCTTTTCATGTTCTCCACCAAAAAGAGCTGCTTTAGAGGTTTTCTGTCTACCTCCTTCCAACTGACTTCCAAAGGACCCGTCTCCATAATGCATGTTCTACATAGCTAGATTAAATCCGTGTTTCAAGAGCTTCTCTAGAGCAAATGCTGACATCAAATGTCCTAGATTTTTAGTAAATATAACTTGCACTCTTGCAAACTTTACTTAGCTATATTAATTCCATGATCTTCACCACTGATTTATGTTAAATCACATACGGTAACTTGCCATGATAGCAATATTTGGGTAGCTGGGAAGAATTTTTAAAAGTACTCCAAAATTTTTAAAGTATTTTTCTGCATCTGGATTTTCCCTTGGAATCATCTGGCTGCACTTTATCAGATTAGGTCATGCCTAGGAAGAAAACCATCCCCACCTCTAAAAGCATACCTCAAGGGCTTTGTTCATGGTGAAAGAAGCATTTGTTAAATCAAATACATTTGTGATTTTTGACCAGCAACTGCTTTAAACTTTGGTAATTAGAGGAATCAGCGTGAAAAATTGTGTATCATGCAATCCAATGTCCCTGGTGAATCCGAGCAATTGGAACTACATCAAGCAACTTGATTAATCGACTAAAATGGATCCATCAGGGCTATTAGTGTTATCAGTGATTTATGCTTAAAGTAGCAAAATATTGCAGATGACTCTTGGGATCAGTTTTAAACACTAAAACCAAGTGCCTCCATCCGAATGGGCAGCAGATTGCTCTAGGAAGCCTCTCTGCCCGTAGTAATGGACATATTCAGGTTAGCATGTAAGCCAGGCTGTCTCTTCTCTCTCTTTCTCTCTCTCTCTCTCTGTTTTCCCTGGAAAAGAATAAAAGTTCATTAGCCTTTAAGAGGAAAAACAATCCGTAACTAAAACATTTTTAATTCTGATTCCTGCTTCCATTTCCTTTTTAACCTGACTCGTCTTTTCAGTTTTAGACTGGCCACACTTTTCATGACCCATTTTGTACATTCTGTTCTTTACGTTTAGATCAACAAAGGCATTTAAACAACAATGCAATCGTCAATGAAAAAATAACATCTGAAATTTAGGTGTGTGTGTTGTGTGAATTTATTTCTGATGCAGAACAAAATGGGTCTTTGTTTTCACAATTATATACCTGGACACATATTATATATGCACACATAGTGCGGAGGGTTCAAAATGTATCGCTGAAGAATGGGAGGGAGATGATCGAGTATCCCATTAAGAGGCAATCATGTAAGGCTAACGTCATTAACTCCATTCAGGTGGCGTGAACAGAATTATTATATTGCCTGCCCTAAACAAAATATACATCTATTGAGAAAAATTTAAATCCAGCACACAAAAATAAAAGCAACTAAACAAAAGGTTTAGAAAAATTTCTGGTTTCTGTGTTTGATCCGTCTTTGGCAGTTGCATATAGGGAAGGGTGTTGGTCTGTGAGGGTTCTTAGCACACAGCACATAGAGGTGTCTATGACTTAGCTGAAATCAGAAAACAGCACTCACAAGAATGCCTTTTTAATTGCTGTGTTGCAATCAAGTGGGCAAAGCAGAATGTTAAAATTGTTCCTGTGGCTGGGCGCGGTGGCTCACACCTGTAAGCCTAGCTCTTTGGAAGGCCAAGCCAGGCAGGTAGCTTGAGGCCAGGAGTTCAAGACCAGACTGGACAACATAGTGAAACTCTGTCTCTATCAGAAATACAAAAAATTAGCCAGGCACGGTGACACGTGACTATAGTCCTAACCACTTGGGAGGCTGAGGTAGGAGGCTCACTGGCTTGGGAGGTTGAGGCTGCAATGAACAACCAACATCACAGCACTGAGCTCTAGCCGGGACCACAAAGTGAGATTCTCTCCAAAAAAGAAAAAAAAAAGGAAGAAATTCATTTGTTTTATAATTCCATTAGTTGTAATGAGACATATGGACAAAATAATGTGAAAGTGAGCTATTATTTTATTCTAATAAAACAAAATTACAAAGCCTCTTTAAATCAATACTAAAAATATTTATACATGTGCATATTCAATACCAATACCAAGTGAAATGCAACAAAATAGAAGAGTTTTCCAGAAATTCTCATGAATACTGCATTGAGTTTTCTTTCCTTGTTTTCTGAGCTTTTAAATGTAAAAATTAGCTTGCAAAAACATTAGTGGTACATAAAATGGCTTCACTGGAAGTTCTTTTAATCCGTACCAACACTGCTATAGTCAGTCACCCCTGTGTGCCAATTAGCATTCTTTCTTGGCTCTGCTCCTTTTGAATCATCCAATTTTCAAATTGCCAAATTTCTCCACCTAACTAAGCCCAGTGGCTGTTGCTACCATGGTCTTGGAATATTCTTTCCCCATGATTCAGACATATAATTCAGTGTTGATGTTTTTTTCCCCTAAACCAAAATGTTTACCTTGGCTTATTCTCAAAATGTTTATTTCTTTTTAACAAAACCTAAAGAATTTTGTTTTTCTTTTCTCCACCTATTTCTATTTCCCACTCTGGGCAGTGTTTTAAATCTTTCCTTCTAAGTAAATTTTGGCATGTAGATCAGTGTCCCACACTTCTGTCATTGATATTGAAGTTCGGAGCCAGGAATAATCACCTGCAGCCTTTGATTAGAATTAATGTCCTAATCTTTGGTTCAGAAAAAGTCTGGAAAATATCGGGTGCTCTATTGCCCTGGAGATGTGCAAGGAATATTCTTATATTAACCAGCTCTAGACACTGAACTTGAAATAAAGGAGGGTGGGTTATGGGAAGCAGAGGCTTTTTAAAGTTAGTGTTTTCCAAACATTTTGACTAAAGGACCCATGCAAAATTGTTCGTCTTTTTTTTCATATTTGTTAACGTCAAGTAAAATTGTGTTCGTTTTACAACATTTTAGAAAGTGATGCATTTTGCTCTGAATTTAAGAATTGTGTGAATGAATTACTGAGGTTAAGTGGTCTAACACCCTTACCAGAAAGGTTGTGAGAAAAAGATTATAAAAACAAAGGGGAACTTTGTCTTAATAATAAGCTTTCAAATTTCAAAAGAACCTTTAATAGTTCTTAAACACAGAATATAAAGTCAGATGCATTCTGATTTGAGACTTAAAAAATATAAATACATATAATCATCGATTTTGGCCTCTGCATTATTTAGAAGCCTTTCACCCTCAGTTAATGTTTTTGATTTGCATGACACCACCTAGCTATTTGAAAGAAGAGCTTTATGCCTAAAAGAGATTCCAATTTTATTCCAGATGAGGCAAAACAGCAGCAACTTTCTAGGAGCAGCAAGAGGTCCTGGATCATTTCTTCTCATTAGCTCCAGGGTGCCAAAGATCCTTCAGAAATTCTTGAACTGGAAGCTGGTGGTGATCTCATCCCTGTCAAGAATGTCAACATTGATTTATTTAACATCTCTGGAGGTGTTGTGGGTGACATTTCTTAATACATAAATTGGTAATAACAAAGTAATTCTAGCTACAAAGAGTTTGTTTTCCTGTTTTGTACACTCAGGAAAAATGAGCCCTAGAAGAGGAAATACTATGACTATGTGTCTTCGTCTACCATAGACTATGGCTGAAGCAACAGAAATGTATTTCTTCTACTTTTGGAGGCTGGACGTCTGAGACCAGGGTGCCAGCATGACCAGGTTCAGGTTGAACTGAATGATGTCCCCTTGAAATTCATCTTCATATGGTTGAAGCTGTAACCTCCAGTGCAACTGGATTTGGAGATAGCTTTTAAACAAGTAACTGATGTTAATGAGCTCATAAGAGTGAGGTCCTAATAAGACTGGTGTTCTTATAAAAAGAGAGACACCAAGGATGTACAGGCACAGAGGAAAGAACACAGAAGAAGGTGGCCATTTGCAAGCTGAGAAGAGAGGCCCTGGAGAAAGCAAACCTTCGTCTTGGATTTTCAGACTCCTGAACCATGAGAAATAAACACCTGTCATTCAAGCCTCCAAGCTCATGAAAAGTGATGGCAGCCCTAGTGGACGAATGTACTCCTTCTCTACTAAACACTTGTGACAATGCCTGAGTGCTGACCTTGTGATCTCTTCTACCTTGGTTTGGAGCTGCACCATGCTTCCTCTGAGAAAATACCCCAGAATGTTCGTCATCCATCTGAGGAAGAACCTAGCCTCTCACTTATGCAGCCACACACGCGTTCCAGCCTGCTAGTCAGCTACAGGATGTTTGCAAAGATGTTTCAGACCCCAAGGGCATCTGTCAACCTCTTCCAGTTGCTTGCAGGCTTAGCACTATACAGAAAGAAAAATATGAGTGTTTGTCTCCAGGGAGCTTAAAGTCATATCCAACAATAGATATTAATGACCCGACTTGAGATAATTTAGTCTATGTATTGTTTTAGAATCTTTGAATGCCTTTCTAGTCTTGTTTCTAGACCAAGAGGAAAAACATGTGTGAATCCTGTAAACGTAGGCATTCCCAGTCTCTGTGGTCCTTGCTGTAGTCTGGCATGAGAAGGTTAGAATTAACCTCCTCAAACTCCTATAGCCGGGAAGGAGTGGTGAAGATGGATCGTTTCCTTGCAGCGTTGGACATGCACTGGGAAAGCGCTGCTGCTGTGGATGCTGTCTCCTGGCTGCACACATGAGACTTGCACCTGTCCTTTCAGGTTACCCGTCTAAAGTGCACCGTATTTCAGTTCCTGCTGATGCCAGCTGGTACCTCAGTCCACCTTCCATGTTGTAAAACAATAGCTTCACAGATGGTGCTGCCCTTTCATTGTGGGGGGCATTTTCTTTATTTAGCCATGACAGTATGCTTTACATTGTTATCTGGTAAACAAGATGCTCCACTTCTATCATAAAACGTGTACCACGCTAGGCAAGATGACATGGCTTACTTTACACTGGCCTGGCTTCATCAAGAATATGACGCTGAGTCTCAGCCAAGCTGTTACTCTCTGAAAGACCAATTATGTGTTCAGAGCATGAGGTCCCTGCCCGCAAACCCTCATAACCCTTACTGTAGTCGGCTCAGACACATTAGAAATGCTCCCTCCTCCCCTGCATTTTTTACATTACAAAGCATGATTTCACTTCCTGCCCTGTTTAATAAACTAAAATTTTCTGAAATGTGAAATCCAAAGAGCTAGATTTGTAATGAAGTCTTCCTCTCTCCATTTCTGAAAGGTGGACAGTGTGACTCCTACATTCACAGCGTGGCAATCAAATGGAAAAGAACGAGAGGCAGCTTTGTAAACCGCAGGGTCCGTAAGACGTTGCCCGGGACTTTTTTTCTGTTGTGCATCTTGGTAATTTTGTGTCCAGAATTCCTGATTCTAGGAAGTGCTACTGAACCTGCCAGGATTTTGCCTGATCCAACCCCCGATGGTCTCTGTGGCCTGGCCCAGTAATGAGTAAGTGTGCCCACCTAAGTCAGCTGTCATGCCCTGCCCCTCTGCCCTTCAGACCTTCCCTGGCCTGTTCCATCCATCCAGGCTTGACTTCCAAGGATGAGTTCCTCTGGGATGTTTGGCTATGGGGAAAAAGAACGCCAGGTCACTCTATCACCCGGTAGGCACTGTGGGCAGCCACATTCTGTCAAATACGAAGCCAAGTCCCAGGCTGCCCGGGGAAGGCCACTCATGCCTCCGCCCCTCCCAGGGTCTGGGTGTACAATGGCCCAGAGATTCTCTGAACTTTTGACAAAAGGCTGTTAGAGTTGAACTTACATCACTTGCAACCTACACCTAATTGTTAGATAAATAATTAATATTGAATCTCACAGCCCACATTACCCAGCAGACCAATTACAAACTGTACCATTTTTACTCTTTTATAAGAAGCAAGGATTTGTAGTGGAGTTATGGACCACTGTGAGACTGTTTGTTTCCTTTATACTAACACAGTTTCAGGATGACATCACCATCATTTCTGGATGTGTGGACTCTTTCTGTGTGGTTAAGTATACTGCACTTCAGAGCCGGTAGAGGTAATAATCCAAGCATTGCTCGGGAGCTCGATAACACAGTTACTATATAATTGTTTAACTCACCAGGAGACTACCCAGGCCTATGGATTCTGTGTCTAGGGAACCTTGATTTCATTCATTAAGGCTGTTCATTTCTCTCCTGGGGATTTTCCCCTCCTGCCCTCTCATTGAGCCACCCATCTGGGATTCCCAAAACTTTCACTAAGAAGAGGCTGGAGGGGGCGTGAACCACCCAGGCAGTGTGAACCACGCAGGCAGTGTGGGGATGAGAAGCCAGTCATGACTGACCCAGAAGACTCACACAGCAGAGGCCTCTGAGTAATGAGGGAAAGGCGGCTCAGCATTTTATCACGAGTCTGTGTTGAATTCGTGACAAGTGACTAAATGAAATCTTTGACTCACTCCTGGCAAATTAAAATGTTTTACAAAGCAGCACCTATTTATGCCAAATACATTATTCTTTATTGCCAAATGTTGTGTGTTTTCCATAGCAGAAGGGCTTGGTGTCCCCGTGGACAGAGGTAAGGTGCTGACCACTCTGGACATTCCGGCTCATCTCATCACACTGGAGCTCATGATGCTAAATGCACTTGTCATTTCTTCATTAGTAGATGAAAAATATGAAAATACAATATGTTTTGGAATTGAACAGTGTTATTCCTCTTCAGGGAGTTCACTGTGATAAGTGTGCAGTTGTGGACCGGAAATATGATATTGGAGGTTCTGTTTTGGATCCTGGCCTTTCGGATGTTAGAGGAAAGACAGTAAAATAGAGAGAATTGATTCTTTTCTCAGAAAAGACGAGAAAATGTATATTTTAAACCAGATTATGGAGCGCTAAAATAAGTTAGTCCTGTTGATAACAAGAAATAAAATATTCTCGGTAGTACAATAGTGTTCAAGAAGTTTGGGGACTCATGTTGTAAGAAGGGAGGGGCTCACTGAGCTTTTCTGCTGCTTAGGAAATACAGGGAACCACCTTGGATCTAGACGTCTTTGGTTGGGTCACGAGGATGTCTTGTGCTATGACTTCTGTCATGGTGGGCAGGGGTGGGGGTGTCCTCAGCATAACAAAGGCAGGGCATTGAGTCAGTGTATGTGGTCATCTTTAAAGAGAAGATTAACCTCTCATGTCTTCTACACACGCAAAAGGGAATTCTCGAGGAGAAGAGATGGGCTTTTATTTTAGATATTGTATGAAATAAAGAGGTGCATTGTAGAAGGGAGGTTCCCCCACCCACCCACCCCAGCTTCTTTCTGGCCCACCCTCTCCTTTCTCCCAGGCCTTGGACAGCAGCCTCTGAGACCCTCACACATGCCAGGGCTCCACCTGCCACAGAAAATTCCTCCCTGGCAGTGGCTGCTGGGGTGGGGTCTGGGACATTCACATTGCAGAAGAGGGTGGAGATCCATATCTGTACCTTGGAACTTGGAAAGGAGACATGGTGGGGGCAGGGACAGGAAGGCTTAGGAAGGAAGATATTGAAGAAGAGGAGCAAGAAAGGGGAGCTCAGAGTTCTGCCACGTGCACTGCTCCACATGGGCTTGGAGGCCTTGCAGGACAACCTCGCAGAGATCTGGTCAATGAGGCCCCATCCCAGAAGGGCAGGAAGGCCGGGACACCGTACCTTCCAGACACTGCAGGTATCCAGCAGAGGTTTGTGTTCAGAGCAGCGTGGATGGGCTCTGGTAAAGGTAGAGAGGCTGATGCTTGGGCTGCCCGGCTGGAGAAACTCCAGGCTCCATGCCTGGGTCCTGCTCTGTGCTCACTGCTGATAGCGAAACGCTGTCTTTCAGGCCCGAAGGCTGGTTACGGAAATCTATAGGGTCAGCTAGACCCTAAAAGACTGGCATTCCTAAAAAAACGGCAATTCTAAAAAAAAAAGTGGAAACTAACCAAACACTTTCTGCATGTCTAATCTCTTAGGCCATGAAACTGGAGGGGGGAGAAGCCTATATTTGGTTTCTATTCCCTTTGCATAGTAATAGGTTTGTGATATTAGCCAGATTATTCACGCCCTTGAGCCAATTTGCTTCTCAGTTGATTGGAGAAAGCGATGCTGCATCACGTAGGTATTACAGGTCCTGCGTAAGCTATATAGCTAATTATCATGACTACAATACTGTACGTTGGAATCTAAAGTCCATTAAACACACTAATGCTTAATGAGCATTTACAATATGCCATGTACTTTGCCAAACTTTTAAAGGTACTTACTCATTTATTCTTCCCAAAAAACTCATGGAGTAGTTAATTTTCTTTTATTTATTTATTTATTATTTTTAGATGGAATCTAGCTCTGTCACTCAGCCTGGAGTGCAGTGGCACAATCTCCGCTCACTGCAGCTTCCACCTTCTGGGTTCAATGGGTTGAAGTGATTATCCTGCCTCAGAGTATCTTTTTCTGTTTTAGAGAAGAGAAAATTAAGCACAGAGAAGTAAAGTAACTTTCCTGAAGTCACGCAATAGGTAAAAGAGCTAAGATCCTCAGCTCATCAAAAAAAATGGGGTTACGTCCATTTAATAAGATAACAAATTCCAGAACTATTTTCTGTAGGGGTAGAAATAGCTTTATCTTTCTATAAAATAACTTTTATAATTAAATTAAGAACATCTCCACGCATTTCAGTGAATCAAAACCTTTCCAGTAACTGAGGGTGGCAAAATGTGTCTAACCAGCAATTTATGAAGCGCAGGTCAGTGATGAAGCATGTGGGCTTGGGAGCAGGTGGCCCAATGCCAACAGCAGTGTTTGGGCAAGCTCCCTGATTACTCTGTGCTTTCACTCTCTCTCTCTCATTTGTGAAACAAGACAAGAGGACCCATCACATGGATTTGTAAGGGGAAGAAAAGAGTTAACAAATGGCAACCACTTGGATCAGCACCCACCAACACAGAGAGCACAGCAAACGTTATATGCTAAGCACTGCACACTCACAGATTGAACACATAACATTATAAATAACAGACACGGACTTTTAGAAATAGCAATTAATAAGTCTAATAATTTTATAAAATCAATGCGACAGGATTCTCTCAGAGGCCCACATGTGTCCTGACAGCTAGGACAGGACCAGGTGGTGATCTAGGAAAATGTAGGAAGGAGGTGCTGGGGAGGACTCTGAAGGGAGTCCTCCTCTGAAGGGAGGATGGACTCATGAGTACCTAGTGCTGGAAAAGACTCTGTAGGAAAAATGGACTTGTGAGTACCCCATGCTGGAGAAGACTCTGTAGGAAAAGTGGACTCATGAGCACTCAGTGCTGGAGACAACTCTGGAGGGAGGATGGACTCCTAAGTACTCAGTGCTGGGGAGAACTCTGGAGGGAGGATGGACTTGTGAGTACCTAGTGCTGGGGAAGACTCTGGAGGGAGGATGGACTCCTGAGTACCTAGTGTTGAAGAGTATTCTGCAGGAAAAATGGATTGGTGAGTACTCAGTCCTGCAGACAACTCTACAGGAAAGATGGACTCAAGTAACCAGTGTTGGAGAGAACTCTACAGAAAGAATGGACTCCTGAGTAACCACCAGTGCTGGGGAGGACCCTGCAAAAAGGATGGACTCGTGAGTAACCATGGCTGAAGAGGACTCTACAAAATGATGGACTTATGAATAATCAGAGCTGGAGAGGACTCAGGACAGAGGATGGACTCGTGAGTACCCAGTGCTGGAGAGGATTCACAAGGGAGGATGGACTCGTGAGTATCCAGTGCTGGCAAGGACTCTGGAGGGAGGATGGACTTGTGAGTACCCAGTGCTGGAGAGGACTCTGGAGGGAGGATGGACTCGTGAGTACCCAGTGCTGGAGAGGACTCTGGAGGGATGATGGACTCGTGAGCACCCATGGCTGGAGAGGACTCAGAAGGGAGGATGGACTCGTGAGTACCCAGTGCTGGAGAGTACTCCGGAGGGAGGATGGATTCGTGAGTACCCAGTGCTGGAGAGGACTCCGGAGGGAGGATGGACTCGTCAGTACCCAGTGCTGGAGAGGACTCCAGAAGGAGGATGGACTCGTGAGTACCCAGTGCTGGCGAGGACTCCGGAGGGAGGATGGACTCGTGAGTATCCAGTGCTGGAGAGGACTCCAGAGGGAGGATGGACTCGTGAGTACCCAGTGCTGGAGAGGGCTCTGGAGGGAGGATGGACTCGTGAGTACCCAGTGCTGGAGAGGGCTCTGGAGGGAGGATGGACTCGTGAGTACCCAGTGCTGGAGAGGACTCTGGTGGGAGGATGGACTCGTGAACACCCAGTGCTGGAGAGGGCTCTGGAGGGAGGATGAACTCATGAGTACCAGTGCTGGAGAGGGCTCTGGAGGGAGGATGAACTCATGAGTACCAGTGCTGGAGAGGACTGCATAGGGAGGAAGCATTCATGAGCAACTCCTGCCGGAGAGGACAATTTCACTTCAGGAAATTTTTCTCATAGATGCTCATTCCCAGAAGCTGATATCTCTAATGTATACACACATTCATGATTATAAGTACTGTTGGAATCCATCATACTTATGGTGCCTGTATAATACTTGTATGTTTGTGTGTATATTTGAGTACAAAATGTACATACGAACATAATGTATGCAGAAATATTTGTAATCATGAAAACAGGAAATAATCCAATGCCAAAGAAAAAGGGAAGGCTAAGCAACTGATGCACTTTTTGTCCACTCTCTGAAACACCAAGAGTGAGGAAACTGCAGGATCTCGGACCTTGGACAGTGGCTGGGGATTTTGACTCCTGGTAAAACGATTTCCAGGGTCCAGCATCTACATGCCGCCATGAAGGTTTGGATCTATACATAATATTATTGTGTAAATTGGCTTGAGTTGCCTTTCCTGTGGTTGCCATGTGGAAAAAGACAGGCAAATATGCCAAATTCAGTCCCTGTTACTCTGACGTTTCTGTTTGCTGTAAGTTATCTCTGACCTGGGCGGCTGAATCGCAGTGGCTGTCAGTACCATCCTCTCCTGTCTTTCGGGACAGATGTTCAGAGACTCATTGACTGATTATTTTGTTTGTCTGTTATTTATGGTAACTCTTATTTAGGGGAACACCGTTTGTTATCCTGAAATGCTTGAAATCCTCCTTAGGTCTGAACTTCTGAGAGGATGCAGGCGTCACCCACTGTCTGAGGCAGTGTGTCCTGCCTGGAGCATTCATTCTTCAGTGTTCAAAGCCCAGCCCCCTCCTTCTCAAAAGCAGATTCCATGAGTGCCTGCTATGGAAGACCGGGTACAGGGACATGGACAAGAAGAGGCCGGCAGTCTGGGCCCAGGCATGGCTTCTGACCATGCCTCCATGCCATCTTTTGTATTAATGAATTCTTTTATTTTCTGAATTCTGGTGCTTGGACATCTGGGGTCTTGCTGACGCTGGAGGAACTGCCCTTGCCAGAATGAGCTGGTTCTTCGAACCCAGGGCTGTGTTTTCCAAATCAAAGCAACCACCTCTAGTCCACACTCCAGCCACCTTCCCTGTGACCCTCACACTCCAGGCCACCACACACCTGCCCAAGTCACCCCAGACCAGGGATCAGACCATGAGGGACAGCCCCACGACCCTGATCCTGCAAAAATGACTCAGGTTAGCTGATCGTAGCCTTCCCTGGTACACACTCCCCTCACCACCTTGGCCACCTGTCTGGCTGTGCATCTCTGGGTGGTCAGGTGTGCCTCCCCCGTCCAGGGATCTGTGAGGATAAACTTCTTTCTTCATGACAATCTTTTCCGTGTCTGTGCATCCCACCCTGACTTCAAAAAATATTCCAGGTACCATGAAAACAGCTTTGGCTTACAAAGTCTGTCTATGCCTCCAGCCCCAGGGGTGCCTTCCCTCTTCTGGTACTTCCCACGATCCTTCTCACCCTTCTTTTGAAGTTGTCAATTTGCTTCTCCTTTCTCGCCTCTAGTGACTTTCCCAGTCCTATGGGTGCCTGGTGCTCTGCCACTACTCCACTGCTGGCCTGGGTCACAACCAGCTCCTCCCGCAGTGCGGGGCTTCCTTGCACCACCATGGCCGTTCTGGACTGCAGGTCCCCACCGCAGTGCTCCCAGCACGTGGGTGATGCTCCCAGGTCTACCTGCAGGCTTCGCGGGGCTCCAGGCCAGCATTTACAAATGGCCCTGCAGGGGGAAGGCTGTGGCAAACACGTGCTCACCTCTAATCCCTCCTGCAGCCTCCCTTACCCTCTGACAGCCCCATGGTTAGCACTGAATAAGATGCAGTGTTTGATAGTACAGCAGGGTGACTACAGTCAACAACCACTCAACCGTACATTTCAAAACAACTAAAAGAGTGTAGCTGGATTGTTTGTAACACAAAGCTTGGATGCTTGAGGGGATGGGTACCCCACGTTTCACGTGATGATAACACATCGCATGCCTGTATCAAAACAGCTCGTATACCCTACACAATATATGCTATTACTATGTACCCACAAAAATTAAATTAAAACATTGAGCAACAAAACAGCACAGCAGAAACCAGATTGTCAGCATCTGGGGACTGCGGCCCGGCTGGCCTGCAGTGCGTGGGGCGGCCCCTAGGTGGCAGCACAGTACCGGTCGCCCGGTTTGGGGGGACAAAGGCCCCCCTCCTGGCCTGGGACCCTCAGGGCAAGAGGGTCCCCGGGTGTCCCCAGGCCCTGCAGCCTGGGCAGCCGCGCGGGCGCTGTCTCCAGAGGGGAGGGACCCAACGCCTGGGGAGTGGACAGAAGCTGGGGAAACACGCGAGCTTTTCCTGAGAAGGGGTCCCAGCCAAGGAAGGGGGCGCTGCGATGGGACTTGGGGGTGCCTGGCGGGCGACAGAAAGGGGCTCCTGCGTGGCCTTCAGAGAGGCCTTCGAAAAGTGCACCCCGGAGCACCCGCAGCTGCAGATGGAGAAGGAGAAGCAGCCGCAGCCCGCGTGGCCAGAGCACCCCCAGAGGGAAGCCCCAGGCTGGGGGTCCCCCGTGACCCACTGGACGGCTGGTCCACGGCGTGGAGGGGCCCGAGACGCACCGGCAGCGGCTGCTCACAGAGCTCAGTGCAGAGTGAAGACACGGGCTCCCCTCACCACGCCCCTGCCTCACCGGGGGGCGCCCCTGCTTGTGCAGGGACTGTGGGGGCGCAGACGTGTTCCCACATGGTTCACGCGTTCCCCTCAGCGGTCCGCTTCAGGAAAACGGTTAGACACGTGAGTGCAGGTTAGCATTGCTTTCAAGGATCTCACAAAAGCATGGACTGATTTTTACAGAGTCAGAGAAAACGTGTTATTGCTGTTGCGTGCCAGCTCCATAAGGCCTGTGGCACTTGTTTTGTTAGTGACATAACTCAGAGTCACACTTATTGTCACTGTTTGGCATAGTCAGCGGCTGGGCAGGGCCGCGCCACCTCCCCCGTTCATCTCGGAGGCCTGGGACCCACTGCACTTGCCGGGCTCTGCGTCTGGCCCGGACAGGGGAGTCTAAATGATTCCTCAGCTGAGTTCACACTGAGCGTGGAAATCAATTACTTTTCAACTACACACCGCAGCAGTGAATCCAAAGCCTGGCTGCCGAGCTCTGCTCACTGGCCCCAGCTCTTTGCGCAGCTGGGGAGCCGGAAAACCTTTCTAAGGCTGTGAAATTAAACGGGAGTGGGATGAGTTTGGGAAGGACAGTTTTCCACGCGAGCATGATCGTTACCCGGTGTGGTGAGGCGGCAAGGCCATCACCACAGAAAACGTGGTTTCTGTGTCAGCCCTTCTGTTCAGGAAGCCAGGAAGCCTGCCTCGGTTTCCTCATCATATTCTGTGCGAGCTTCTACCCCAAATGGGGTATATCTCTCGTCTGCGATTTACTTATAACAATATTCTTTCTTAATCAAATTACACCCTCCATTCCTGAACTGAAGAGCTGCTGCACACAAAAGAGGTGATGAAATTAAACGCTTAATTCTAGGAAACCAGCCCCAGCACCCCAGAATCCTGCACACACAGTTCTCACATAAAATCCATTTTTTTCTGTGCCTCATGGCCTAGCCACTTCACCACACCGGGTGACAACCATGCTTGCGTGGAAAATTCTTGTCCTTCCCAAACTTACTCCGGCTCCCGTTTAATTCCAAAGCCTTAGAAGGATTTCCCTGCTTCCCAGCTGTCCACAGAGCTGGGACCAGTGAGCAGAGCTCAGCACTGAGGCTTTGGATTCATTGTTGCAGTGGATATTTGCAAAGTAATTGAGCTTTTTATTGACAGAAAGATTTTTTTAGGCTGAGTGTGATGGCTCACACCTGCAATCCAAGTACTTTGGGAGGCCGAGGTGTGCAGATCACCTGAGGTCAGGAATTTGAGAACAGCCTGGCCAACGTGGTAAAACCCAGTTCCTACTAAAAATAAAAAAATTAGCCAGGCAGGGTGACGCACACCTGTGATCCTAGCTTCTTGGGGGACTGAGGCAGGAGAATTGCTTGAACCCGAGAGGCAAATGTTGCAGTGAGCTGAGATGGTGCCACTACACTCCAGCCTGGGGGACAGAGCGATACCCCACTTCAAAAAAAAAAAAGTAATTGTTACCTTTAGGAAACTTTTACTAGGAATTACTGTTTGTGGTTAATAGATTTCATTTGCAAAAAAATTTTAGGTATCAAAAAATGTGATTCACCTGCTGTTTCACATGGAAGGAAAACATTATCTTTAGTATCCTGGGTAGAAGTAGGCCTGCTGTCTGCTCTTAGGGAGACAACTTCTCTATACTGTAAGGTGGTTTGCTATGCACATAGCCTTGAAAAGATGATCTGAAATGAAAAGCAGCCAGTGTCTCTCCTGGAAAGATGTGCAGAAGCGTAAGAGGCAGGTGGAGAATCATCTACTCTCCCAGCTCTCCCTGTATATACGCGTAATGCCTGTCAGAGCGATGGGCATGACTAACTCATTGGCTAGGACTTTTGAATGTGTATGTAATTGAATCCAAGGCCAGAGATGAGAGAGATTCATGGTGACGGTCTGACAGGCAAGAAGATGGGCTCTGTGCCTCCAGCCCTTCTCATGTTCAAGTTGCAGGCTGAGAATGTCATACGGAAATCCATTTGTGCATCAGCTGTTTGGACATCTGGCTGCGTCCAAATGCATGGGGCATTTACAAGTTGGGTGTGCAACATTTGGAGCGTGCCAGTGCACACATGCCCATAGTATTTTTGGTCCCAGCTGGTGGCATCACCTCACAGTCCCCTCCCCTGGCTACTGCCCCTGGGCAACACCAGCTGTGGAGGGGTTTTGCTGCACCCGAGCCCTCCAACATCTAGGGGCTGAGTCATTTGATAAAGTTTGCTTTCTCCAACAGTAGAAAAATGCTCGGTTAGACCCTCAGGACGACGGAGCAGAGCTGGGGCCTGTGCTCTGGAAACAGAAGAGTCAGCATTAGGCATGTCCTGCCACTACTGAGATCTTTTGTCTTTGCTTAAGCTGACAAACTGCCTCTCCAAGATGTTTATGCTACACAGCACAACAGTGGTGATATCCCAAACGAAGGTCCGGAGGCCTGTCAGATTGGCATTGCTGTTATGTTACCAACTTGCCGTAATACAGAGAAAACCTCTGTCTGCAAGATCCAGTGCAGCCTCACGTGATTGGACCACTTTGTATATAAGGTGACGCATGCCAGCAGATTGCACAATGTCCTCAATGACAAAGACCACTTCGTCTGCATGCATTGATGCCTTGTGGTGGTGCCAATTGCTTGAAACACCTCCCTGGGAGGAGACTTAGACACCTTTATATCTTTTAATTTTCAGATGACTCTCAAAGTGGGGTATTGAGAAATTCTCCTTCATTATGCTCTGAAATTCCATTCTGAAATTTCTTTTTGCAGGAAGTTAGGTGCTCAGATATAAGGGATTTGGTGGTTGATCCGTGCATTCGTGCATGTTCTTCTGAAAGCAATGGCTTCACTATCGCTGGCACGTGTGAATAAGCAGCTGCAGCTTAAACTAAATAAGAGCAAGAAACCACTTAGAGGGTTCTGTTTGCACGTTCAAGAAAAATAACATCACAGACAACTCGTAATGTGGTTACAGTGGAAATAGCGTGCTTTATGCTTACCAAGAAAGCCAGTAAAACCTTCTACTACGTATAAGCGGTTTTAACAAATACACCCGTTAGTGTTGTAGAAACTAACCCAGTATCATGATTTAAACAACACTGGAAGACAGTGTGTCAGTGAGCTGCATGTTAGAAGATGACATGGCAGACACATGTGCTCAAGAAGAGTGTATTTGCACCAAATGCTGCTTTTTCCATTTCCTCCTTTACTCATCTCACCTGAAACCCTGTACAGGCGGCAGGTGCTAGGATGAAGCAAGGATTTTGAGAGAAACGGCTCTCCTCTGGGCTGAAGCTCAGTGCAGGGATCCTCAAAGCTGTGGGCGAACTTGCAGCAGGGTAGTGGGTGAAAGCCAGAGGAGGCGGGGGCTGCTGCGGGAGAGATGGAGCATGGCGAACCAAGGCCCCGGGCTCAGAGGGATGATGTCCAAACTAAGATTTAAGAATGTGGTATTTATCCTGGAACACAGGACAAGCAAGCACGCCACCGGGGAGGACAGCTTATGTAGATGTTCTGCATCTTCTCTGTGTTTCTAAGATACTGGCAAATCATTAAAAGAGAGAACCTGCATTGATGACATCCTTGATCTCTGTAGGAAGTAGAAAAGTTCCTTTTTAAAGTTTTCTTTCTTGTTAAACAATACATCATAAGTGTGCTAATAGCTCTTTGTTAAGCCCTGTCCTATGTAACTGTTAGACATGCCATGCTTACAGGCATGTAGTACATTCTATGTCCTTGTACTTTTCACCAAGATATTTGTGCTGGACATGCTCACAGGTGTGTCCCAGCTCTCCATTACTTTTACCTGTTTAGAAAAGTTTTAAGTTATTAGCCAATCGGGTTTCAGTTTAGATTGTGAGATCTGACTCCAGCCATCAGAGGTCAGAAACAGCAGTAAGGACGACCCCAAATGTGTAAGGGATAAATGTGTATATTTTTCCTTTGTTCATTGTACTTCATTGTACTCTTGTGGTAAGATGGCTAGTGAGAGTATGCTTTCTGCAGTCCAGGGAGTAAACATTTCATTGATAAAAGATTCTTTGTCTCAGTGCTAATTTTCTTTGTGGCACCAAGTATCTGTTTCCAACAATCTGTTTCAGGAGATGGAGTTTTTTTCTGGCAGGGAAAGTGAAAGATGGCAGAGTAAAAAGATTAATTTTGTACTTACTGAATTAGAGGATTATAGAAAAGCTTTATGGGTATCACCTCACTGGGTTCTCAGGGCACACCCCAAACAATGACAATCACCGTGGTCATGGCTGTTCTGAGGGGCAGAGCTAAATCACTTCCCTAGGACAGTGCCTGGCTCTGGGTCAGCATTCTGTCTGGATTCAAGCACACATGTGCATACCTGATGCCAACATCTGGAGAGATTCCCACTCTTCAAGTGTTCCTGTCTGAAGCTTTTGAAAATAAAATTTGAACTTATTTGTAAATAGAATGCATTTTCATCCCACAGTACTGGTAAACATAAATTAAGAAAAGGCTGAGACCTCCCTAGCTTCTAAAGAATCAGAGTTTCTTTCTTATTCACAAAGATGTAGGTGGGCAGGCCCTCATCCTCCCTGCAGTGACTCAGGACAGGAGCTGTCTTGAGGGTCCACCATCGTCAGAGGACAAGAGCCTCCAAGGTCATTACAGAAAGGGACAATGTGCAAAGGGCCTTGTGGGAGATTTCCATTAGTTCCTCCATTAGGAGGTGGAAAGCATTGACCACTCATTGTCTGGGGCTCAGCTGCAGGGAGCCGGCCAAGGCTATGGGCTGGCTTGGGGACATGCCGTCTGCTGCAGAAGGACATTGCTGCACCTGCTTGCCATGCATGGCCTTTACATACAGATTACAAAAATAGAGGATGTGTTTTTTTTTTTATTTTGACAGTATCAACATATAAAAATAAATAAGATGAAATGAGACTATTACATATATTCATAAAAATTTGAAGATGTGTTTTCTGAATTTCTTAACTAAAGAAAAATGTCTACAAGGTAGTTAATTTGCTTTTAGCCAGGGTTCTATTTTGACTGCTAACCAACCCCCTGCCTGAAATGTGAGTTGCTAGAAAATTCAAGCATCTGGTAAGGAAAATAAGGAACCCAAATGTCTTTTCCTTGGATACAGCATGAAAGCCACACATTTTTTCTATGACATTTTTACTGAAAAACTAAAAGGTGCGAGGAACAATTTTCCAATAATTTTAGGAGTGTTTGTTTACATGGAGAAATCGGTGAGGCTGGCACCCGCCTTGGCACAGTGTTCATCTCAGGCAGAGCATGAAGCATCCAGAGGGTGTTCCTGGCTTTGGCTTAATGGGGAGAGGCTGTCCCTGGGGCAGAAGCAAGGGTGCGTGCTCTGCACTGGGAGGGGTGCTCACCGATTTGAAGGAAGCCACTGGAAACCTAGAGGTAGGTTGGAAATAAAAAATATTAAGAGAAACAACCAAGGGCTGAGAGATGGGAAAAATCCACTTGGCTGCAATGGGGTTCATAGCTGGAGTCAGGGCTGGTCTTCGCCCAAGGTGGTCCTCAGCTTGTAGTGACGGAGCCTTCTGAGAGGCCTTCATCTATCTCCCCCTTGAGTCCCGCAAAACCCTTGACGGCATTTCTGGGCCAGTTCCGTGTTCATCCCAGGACACAAAAGCTTCATGGAGCACTTCCCGTCCCCAAAGCAACTGACTGGGGTCATGGGGTTCCATAAGCATGCAAACCTCTCCTGGTCATCAACCCTAACGTTCCCCCCGGAGGAACAGCTGAGCCACACGGAGAGAACATCCACAGTGCAAGCTCCTCTTTTACCTCACTCTTGTTCCCAGCAACTGACCCCTTCCTGCAAGGACAAAATCAAAACAAACATAAAACACTATTGTTTCTCAGAAATGACCTTCTACTTAGCGTACGCTCCTCCATGTTCACTCACGTTATTGCAAATGACAGAATGTTCTTCATTTTCAAGGCAGGATAGTATAACATTGCGTCTATGTACCACAGTCTCTTTATTCATTTTCTCGTGATGTGCACTTAGGTTGACTCCATATCTTGCTTGTTGACCAAGCACTTGGCTAGTTCTGCAGTGACCGTGGGAGTTTACGTATGCCTTTGTCATGTTGTTTTCAATTCCTTCGGATATATACCCAGAAGTGGGCTTGCTGGATAATATGGTAGTTCTATTTTTTATTTTTTGAAGCCAAGAGCAGAAAGACAAATACAGTACTATATAATCACACCTATATGTGGAATTTAAAACAGTTGAACTCCTAGTAGTGTAAGGGTCCTGTAGGGATGGGGGAGAGGAGAAAGTGTGGGGAGTGTCGGTGACAGGGAACGAAGTTTTAGCTAGGCAAGAGAAATAAGTTTTAAGATCTGTTGCACAGCAAGTTGACTGTTGTCAACAATAATGCGTTGTTATTTTCAGACTAACTGAGAGAGTAAAGTTCAAAGGTCTCACCACAAAAATTAATAAGTATGGAAGATGAAGAATATGTTAATTTACTTAATTTAATGTTTATTTACATATATCAAAACATTACATTGTACTTCATAAATGCATGCAATTATTTATTTGTCAATCAAAAATAGTATTAATAAAAAATTACTTTATTGGGAGGCCGAGGCAGGAGGCTCATTTGAGCCTGGAAGTTCGAGGCGACAGTGAGTTATCATCAGACACTGCACTCCAGCCCGGACAACAGAGCAAGACTTTGTCTCAAAAACAAAAGGACTCCCTAAATTGCACAGTGACATGAGTGACACAGTGTTGAAGCCAACAGACTGTGCATTAACATTTTGTCAACATTCTTCTGCTTCTTCTGAATGACAAAAGTGGACCAGTGTCATATAGAAGACCAAAGACTCCTTATGTACATCCCGGCCTCAGCTTCCCCATGAACCATCCTCGAGGGATTGAGCTAAACTTTTGTTTTGTCTGCAAATATGTATAGTTTTCCATTCCAGTGCCAGGCAGAATTCAGATTCTTTCCCATACATTATCTTATTTCATTCTCAGAATAAATCTATGACTCTTACATTACAAATTTGAAAGTGCAAGCGTTTAGATGTGAAAAGATTCATTGAACAGCCGCCATCTAAACCAAGGTGCCTCAAAACTTCTCCATGAAACTTTTAATTCGGTTCGCTTATTGAAATTGAAATTTGTTCCTTTTTAAAAAACTAAAATAAAGTCATTTATAAATACATTATTTACAGAAACTTTGAATTAATAGATATGACAATCATAGCTTAAATTTGTATAGCAATTTATAATTTTAGGAACAACTGTACAAAGACTAACTCAGTTGATATTATGAAAAGTCTTTGTGACTCATTTATAAGTAAGGATTTTTAAATGGTATATATTTAAGTAGAACATGCTGTTAAGGTCTACAGATTCACAGTGAAATCGTTGCTACAGTTAACCAAATTAACCTATACATCACCTTTCACCAACATCCCCTTTTTTTGTGGTAAGAGCACCTAAATCATTCTCTTATCAAGTTTCCAATACACAACATATTATTTACCATAGTCCTTGGGCTGTGCATTAGATCTCCAGATTTATTCATCCACTGTAATTGAAAGGGTTGTACCCTCTGACTCGCATGCCTTCATTTCCTCCTCTTCCGTGCCCCTGGTTACCACTGTTTCATTCTCTGTTTAATATATTCGACACTTTTTTTAGATTCACATATAAGTGAAATTATGTGGCACTTTTATTCCTATATATGGGTTATTTCACATAGCACAGCGTCCTCCATGTTCATCCATGTTGTCACAAATGGCAGGATCTGCTTCTTTAGCAAGGCTGCATAGTGTTCCATTGTGTTCATTCATATATCACCATTTCTCCATCCCTTCATTTGTTGACAGACACTTAGGTTGTTTCTCTGTCTTGGCTATTGTGAATAATGGGGGAATGAATATGAGAATTCAGACAGCTCTCCAAGATGGTGGTTTAATTTTCTTTGTGTATACACCCAGCAGAGAAATGGTTGTATCATATTGTAGTCCTATTTTTAACTTTTTGAGAATCTCCGTGCTGTTTTCCAAAATGGCTGTACCAATCCCTAAATCCCTAATAAAATTCCAATGGTGTTTTTCACAGAAATAGAAAATATCTACAATTTATATGGACCCAAAAGTTTCCAAGTAGCCAAAGTGATTTTGAGGAAAAGAAAACAAATAAACAAACAAAAAGTTGGGGGCATTACATGTACTGATTCCAAATTATATTACAAAGCTATAGTAGTCAAAACAGTGTGGTACTAAGAGTATAGTAATGTTTTAGACACATAGACCAATGAAACAGAGTAGAAAACCCAGAAATAAACCATACAGTCAACTAATTTTTGACAATTCCACAAAGAAGACAAATGAGAAAGTAATAGCCTCTTCAAAAACCAAAGCTGGGAAAATGATTTCCATATGAAAAAAAAAAAATTGGGCCTTTATTTTACACCGTACACAGAATCAACTCTAAATAAAGATCTTGACCTCAAGTCCTGAAAAAATGAAACTCCTAGAAGAAAGCCTATGGGTGAAGCTGCTTGACATTGGCAGTCATTAATAATGATTTTTTTTTTTTTAATGACACCAAAGGCTCGGGCAACAAAGATAAAAAATGAAGTGGAACTATATGAAGCTGAAAGGCTGTTCCACTGCAAAAAAAATATCAACAATCAAAAGACAGCTTACAGATTGGGAGAAAATATTTGCAGGTCATATATCTGATGATGAATTAATATTCAAAATATATACAGAACTCACACAACTCAATAGCAAAAAGAATAATAATTGGATTAAAAATAGTCTCCAAAGAAGACATACACATGGCCAGCAGGTATTTGGAAAGATGCTCAAAATCCCTAACAAAGAAATATAAATCAAAGCCACAGCAAGATACCACTTCACACCTGTTAGGATGGTGACCGTCAAAAGACAACAGACAGCAAGCGCTGGCAAAGCTGTACAAGGCTTGTACACTGTTGGTGGGAACACAGGATGGTACAAGTCAGCATGCTGAATGATGTAATTACGAATCGGGCGACCTGAGCAATTCTAGTTAGATGCAATAGTATCATCTGAACATTTGTTCTTTGTACATCAATAAGAGAATATTTGAGTATTTTATTAAAGCATAATATATGTGGATCATCATGCACATGTTCCTGTTTCACAGAATGAGCATCCTCTGGTAACATCCATCCGGGTCAGTAAAGATCAACAGAAGCATCTTGGAAACTTCCTTACACCTCCAACCTGCAGTACCCGCCTAGGTCTCTTCTTGGATTTCATATAAATTAGATGATATAACATGACCTCTTGTGTCTGGCATCTTCTATTGAAACTTTATGAGTTAAATTCCTTCTGGCCATTATAAGAATCACTAATCCAAGTCTTTGTACCAATTTCTACTCTATCAGTGGAGATAAGCATTGCAGTTGTTATACAACCACAGCATCACACAATATTAGTGTATCATTTACATTACGTAACGGTTCATATAGATCACATATAGTAGCATTCAGTATAATATACAGTACACAGAGCATGTAAACAATATAGATTCGTTTACATGTGTGTCTATGTGTTTCTCTATGTGTATATATTTGTATACACACAGTGCATGTATATATATATACATATAAACAGTGTACATATATATATATATAAACAGTGTACATATGTGTATACACACAGTGCATTTATATATAAACATACTTTTGTTATGGAAGAATTCAAACATGCGTGACAATAGGCAGACTGGTATACTAAACTTCAGTATACCATTATCTTGTGCCAACAACTTGGACACTGTGGCCAATCCTCTCCTAGGCAACCTCCATTCTACTTGCCCATTCTTTTATTAATTTGAAGCAAATATTCCAGAGTTAGCCTGTAAAGATGAATTTAAAGGTCATCATATAATTATATTTAAAATAAATAATTCCTTCATACCAGTGAATATCCAGTGTTCATATTTCCAATAGTTTTATTAATGTGCTTCCTTGTTTTTTAGAGTCTATGTGTATCAGAATGCAAAGTAGGTCCAAGATATTGATTAACTGATATGTCTTTTAAAACCCCTACAAATTATTTCCAAACTCTTTTTTTCCTAACTATTTTGTCTTTGAAGAAAT
Organism: Sapajus apella; assembly: GCF_009761245.1. Taxonomy (NCBI): domain Eukaryota; kingdom Metazoa; phylum Chordata; class Mammalia; order Primates; family Cebidae; genus Sapajus; species Sapajus apella. The sequence goes on from NW_022436951.1 coordinate 37,586,552, forward strand.
TTGTTATTTGTCCTGCAGAATTTGTACAGCTTCCAGTTTGCTAATTGCATTTCTGTGGTGCAGCTGAAATGTTCCTCTGCTCTCCGCATTTCCTGAAATTCCTTAGGTGACACACATACGTATATGTGCATAGATATATTCATGTGCAAGTATGTGAAATTTCTCAAGATCAAAATTTAGTCTGAGTCATTAACATTAAGCAAATCCTTACCAATAGAGGCAGTGACATAATGAAGAAGGAGAGAGTGCTCACACTACATGCCTGATAACAAAAAACCACACACTTGCACAAAGTTCATCTCGATCTTGCCAAAAAAAAAAAAAACTTCTGCAATGACTTCTGCCCAGCAAATGCCTGTCCAGCCTCGCACTGGAAACACCCTTGCTATTGATCTTTGTAGCCAAGGATAATTACTCCAAAACAATTATGTAATCTTTTTTTTTTCTTTAAATCCCCCCTATCTTTCTTTATTTCCCTGAATAGGCACATAGCTTACTACCGTGTGCATATACCTGTTATAATGCTTTATTCCCAAATAAACACTTTTGTTAGAGACCCTTTGTCTGTTATCTAAGTTGACATATGCACCTGCATGCATACACACACATACATACCATGCCCATACATACACATGGATATACACACAAATATGCTTCGTGTGTTATGACATATTTTATACGTAATTTTCTGCCTCTTTGCTAGGCTACTTTGCAGGAAGTGTTACACCTCCTATGCAATTAGTGCTCCTCTCCCTTCTTTGCTGGGGCTGCCAGGGCACTCACTTTATCTGAACCCTCCTTTCCTTAAACTTGCTCTCAGAAGAGAATCTGTCCAGGCGTGGTGACTGGTGTGATGGTTAAGTTTATATGAACTTGGCTCAGCTGTGGTGCTCAGCTGATTGGTCAAACCTCAGTCTAAATGATGCTGGGGAGGTGTTAGTATTTTGTGAAAGTGAATAACATTGAAATTATAAGACATTAAGTAAACCAGATTACCCATCATAACGTGGGTGAACATCATTTAATTCATCAAAGGTCTCACAAGTCTGAGGTTTCCCAAAGAAGAAGAAATTTTGCCTCAAGATTGCAACAGAGTATCATCGATGGGCATTTGGGTTGGTTCCAGGTCTTTGCTATTGTAAACAGTGCTGCAATGAACATTCATGTGCACGTGTCCTTATAGTAGAACGATTTATAATCCTTTGGATATATACCCAGTAATGGGATTGCTGGGTCAAATGGAATTTCTATTTCTAGGTCATTGAGGAATCACCACACTGTCTTCCACAACACCATGGAATATTATGCAGCCATCAAAAACGATGAGTTTGTGTTCTTAGTAGGGACATGGATGAACCCGGAAACCATCATTTTCAGCAAGCTGACAGAAGAGCAGAAGATCGAACACCGCATGTTCTCACTCATAGGAGGGTGTTGAACAATGAGAACACATGGACACAGGGAGGGGAGCAGTACACACTGGGGTCAGTTGGGGGTAAATAGGGGAGGGAGGGTGGAGGTGGGGAGTTAGGGAGAGATAGCAAGGGGAGAGATGCCAGATGTAGGTGACGGGGAGGAAGGCAGCAAATCACACTGCCACGTGTGTACCTATGCAACAATCTTGCATGTTCTTCACATGTACCCCAAAACCTAAAATGCAAAAAAATAAATGGGGAAAAAAAAAGATTGCAACAGGGAAACCCTGCCTGAGTTTTTTGCTGCCCTGAGGATTTTGGACTCAAGAAGTCCATATTGAATCTTACCTGCCTCCCCAGGCTGTTGGCCTGCCCATGGATTTCAGACTTGCCAGCTCCCACAATTGCAAGAGATGACTTTAAAATAATTCCTTTTTCTTTCTGTCTCTCTTTCTTCATACGTGCGTGTGTGCACACACACACACACACACGTATGTGGGGTGTATTTGTGTGTGTGTATATATATACATATATATATATAGAGAGAGAGAGAGAGAGAGAAAGTACATATTCTCTCACATATATATTCTATTGGTTCTCTCTGGAGAATTCTGTGGAACACAGCTAATGTGACTATTGCCTAACTGCTTGTCTGTTTCTCAAAGGGAAACACAAAGCTCTAAGCTAAAGTAATAAATCTCTAACTACCTGTGGGATTGGGGCATTCGTGGGAAGTCAGAAGCCCACATCTCTTGGACCCTGCTGTTCTGAAGTCACCCCACCCACGAGCGGCCTCCTCTGCTTTCCGCAGATCTCTGTCAGTGCTGCTTCCTAATGACAGCTGGAGCCGTGCATCAGAAAGGGCTGGGCTTGGAGGTAGGCATCGCTTGTTCCTGGCTTGGAGGCTGAGTGAGATCAGAGCATATTTCCATTGCTAGTGCTAAAATAAAAATTCCCCTCTCCAGACAGGGATTACAGCCTGGTCAGAGAGCGGCTCACCCTCTGCTCTCTGGTTGCTTTTACTGCTGGGCTGGCCCTTGATTGGACTCGATGTTTCCCAGATGTGTGTGCTTGCACTCATATGTCTCCCTCCTCACCCATCCTGCTCACAGGAAAAAATGACTTTTCTACACAGCTCTTTCCCCCACAGGGCAAGTGGTGTGTGCCAAGGTCCTGGATGCCTCCTTGTCGAGAGCCCGCCTCGCATGAATGCAAATCAATGATTTGATCCTCAAATCTGCACAAGGCATGTTTGATGAAGTTCTATGTTCCTTTGGCCCCAAAGAGACACACACAATCCATTAGCAGAATGCTGTGAGCTACTGAGCATCGGGTAGGCAGAGGCAGGACATTTGGGACTTGGAGGGGCAGTGGTTTTCCAAATAACACTCTTTGGGCTGCTGAACTGTTGAAGCAGAAAGACCTAGAGCCCCCCACAGTTGGTGGCAGCCCCCCAAGCCAGGCTTAGTAGAGCAGCCTTCAGAGTAACGAGGCTTCTGCCTTAGGAAAGCCACTATCTCCCTTGCTTGCAAAGCAAATGAAGCTCTCAATGCAGTCTTAAATATAACATACAAGCCATATCTTCTAATAGCTTTATTATTTCCATGTTTTATTTTATGGGCATCTTTGAAGCACCAAGCGTATTCGCAGCACGGTGTGCCCTGCCACAAGGAGGGTTGTCTCCTTTCCTCAGCTTATGCCTATGCCCGTCGGTGACCCATCACAGCGCAGCACGGCGTGCCCAGGGCAGGGATTCTAAGTTTGGATTCCACCATTGGTTCCCCTAAGAAAGTTACTTAGGATCGCTGCATTTCAGTTTCTTCATGTATCACGTAAGAATAATAATGACACAACTATTATGAGTTATTTCAAGGATTACAGAAAGATAACGTACTGGGAGCAGTTGAAGTACCCAGGAATGATATTTCTCATCATGGTCCTATTTGTCATTATTATCCTGTTATTTCATTATTATCCTGGAGCAGTGGCTCTCAACCGGGGGCAGATGGCCCTCCCAGGGATACCTGGCAGTGTCTAAAGACACTTTGTTTGTCACAGTGGGTGACAGTGTTATTGGCATCTAGCAGGAACAAGGTTTGGTGCTGCTGACCAAACCACAGCACATGGAATAGCCCCACAACCAAGAATTATTCAACTCAGAATGTCTGTAGGGCCGAGGTTGATAAACCCTGCTCTACACCGAGTAACGGGAGGAAGGAGAAAAGCACAGGGTGAGAAACCAGCAGTCTCGGAGGGTGTGGGCTTTGGAAGCTTTTTTCATCCCTACTGTATATGGGGACACACAGGCTCTTCATGGTCTCAGAGACTCTGGAATTCTGAGTTTCCTACTTATCTATTAATGTATCTGGCTAAGCCCAGTTGTTAGCACTGTGTCTGTCTTTCCTCATTGTCCAAAAGAGAGCCCGAGTGTTAGGGAACAGAAAGGGATGCAAAACACTTTCTAGAGAGGTCTCCAGACCTCTACACCATGTCAAAAATATGCCTCTTCCCAGGTCCCATCTTAAAGATCAAAACCCCCTAATCTTCCCAGTGTATGCCCCTGAGCCATGGGCAGTTCTGAGCATGTTTGAAACTTATATTTCCCAGGCACTGCTCTATGTTGTACAAAGAGCATGCACAGGAGCATGAGCAAAGCATTAAGATTTTCCACTAAAGTAAAACCTTGTCAAATTCTTAGACACATCACCTGTATCATTTCCATAATTATAGTTGATTTCGCCACTCAAAGTTAATCATTGGAAAGATATTTGAAATGACAGAATTGGCCACTGGTCTTCTGGGCTGCTGCCATAGGGAGAGCCTATTGCTAGTGTGTCTGCATCCCCAGTGGCTTAGCCTTGTGCAGCAAGATCCATAAAATTACGCTGGAAAGAATTACTCTTGGTAATACCATAGCTAATAGTAGGTTGCCTCAGGAGTGAAGGCTCACACCAATACATCATGGCTATACATTGGCACTGATGTGGTTCTCATATAAAGCAATTTTGCAGAGCAGAGGAGCAGAAGGGCAATGTAAAACACAACAGAAACCCTGGTCCCTGGGCAGCTTTCTTGGGAGATGTTATATCATCTTAAAACCCAACCCCATCAACCTGTAAAACTGACACATAGATACCAGCTGCTGTGACATCACAGAGGGAGGAGAGCAAAGCAGACGCCCGGCTGAAGGCATGAGGCCACGCAAAGCTGTGTTTCCAGCTTGCATCATAGCCCTGCTTCTTCTTCATTTTCACACTTTTCTCATTGCCAAGACATTGACTTCCACCACGCAGATGTCATAGGCAAGGTATACCTTTTCCAGGACGTACTGGTGTGGGTCCTCTCTACTCATGGCAACCCGTCCAGGCTTCCAGGACAGGAATGCATCCCTAGAGCCGTCTTAGAAGAGTACCAAACCTGTTTCAGTGCTGAGAGCTTTGCCCCATCAGATAAGGCTTCTGGCAGGAATGTTTAAAAGCAGAATGCATGATGGTCTTGAAAAGTATAAACCTTTGACTCAAGCCAAGACCTCAGGAAAACAAAAGAGCAACAGTTCTTGGTAGAAGAAGCATTGACAATAAGTTTCCAAAAGTCATTGGAGCATTCAATATCTTTTTTACTATTTAATATATCTCGGAAAGTTTCTTATGCTAAATACATTTAATTGTAACAACAAAAACGTTGATTAGAAATGTAATTTTATTATTGTATACATCAGTACACCAGATACATACCTATAGCATTTGACTCTGCAATTCACACCTGATTGGCTCACACAGATTTCTCATGCTATGGACGGCAGTGTGCTTTCCTAAAGTTTGACATCATTGTAAACTTTCTGCCTAACAACATCATTGGTCTTCACCACTGGGTTTACTCTGCTTTCCACACCACCCGATGAGTGTGAAGAAACAATAGACCCCGGCCAGTAAGTGCACAGATGTGGCAGGAGTGGCCATACACTTACCCTCAATGACCAATGAATGAATCATTCTTGCACACTGGCTTTAAAAACACATGCGCTATTAAACAGTTACAAGTTAATCTCAATGGGTTTCTTTGCCCAGAGGGTCACGGTCTGCAGTGCAAAGGAAAACAACAACCCCATCTTGATAAGTAAAACATATGTTCCAGCATCACCTCTAAAGGCAGCCTAATTAACACCTGACGCTGTCTACTCGTATTTACTGGGAAAGGATAATCAGTGACAAGAGTCGGCCCAGGGAACAGGGCTGTGACTTAGAATGTCACATCTCAAACCATTCGTCATGCAGATGGAATTGTTGCAGCCCTGAAACTCTGGATTTTTTAAAAACGTACATTAGAATTTAAGATGAAACTCGGCATAAATGTTGCCGTTACCAGGCGATCATTATCAAGACATCCTATCCCTTGAATTCAAATTGCCCCAGAACTAAATGACGAGCTGAACCAAGTTGCCACATCGCATCAGCTCACACACTGCTCTCAAGTGCCAGACCTCTCTTTTTCCTGCTTTTCTCAAAAAAGGTCTGGAAACTGTTATCAGTAGTACCCACAGTCATGATGCTTACCTCATATTCCTGCTGAGGTATGCATTACAGAATGAATGGTTCTACTTATCTGTCTGGCGGAGATGACTCATGAATCTACATCTATATTTGTGGCTGTTCTTCGGAGTTCCGATTCTCTTCATTTCTCTTTGCTGTCGTGGATCGCCACCTGGATGTCTGTAGCCACTGGGGTTCAGGGTGCAGGGCAAGCAGTGAGCTCACCTCCCTCTTTCCTTTGCGCATCTTGCCCTTCACTATTCCAAACCCATCCTTATCAGCGAAGCAGAGCCATCATCCGGGGAGGGTCCCAGCGATGCCTCACCTCCATGCGGTGGCTTTGGAGGCCACTGCCCTGATGGCAAGTTAACTCAGCCCGGAGGTCAGGGCCTTGAGCCCTTGTGTCCATCTGCCATTCAGTCTCCACTCCTGCCTTCTACCCATGGGCCCTGTGTTAGCCAGGCTTCGCCAGAGAAGCAGAACAAAACCAATGGTGTATGTGTGCGTCTATCTGTTTACCTGTTTATTTATTGAGAGAGAGAGAGAGAGAAAGAGAGAGAGAGAGATCATAAGAAAGTGGTGCACATAATTAACAAGGGCTAGGAATCTCACAATATGTTGTCTGCAAGCTAAGACCCAAGGACGTGGGTACTATGATTCCAATCCTAATCCAAAGGACAGAACTCCAGGAGTGCTGACGGTGTAAAACCAAGTCTGAGAGTCCGAGGGCAGGAAAAGACGCATAACCCAGCTCATGCAGTCAGGTAGAGATGTGGAACTCTCCCTTCCTCTGCCTTTTTGCTCTATTCAGGCTCTCAATGGATTGGGTGAGGCCCATCCCCTTTACTCTGTTCACAGATTGAAATGCTAACCCCCCCCTGGAAACACACTCACAGACACACCTAGAATAATGCTTGGCCAAATATCCGGGCATCTCGCGACCCGGTGAAGTTGGCACATGAAATTAACCACCACAGAACCTGGCTGCTGACCATGCTTCTTCTTCCATCCTGGTGACTTTTGTCTCCTCAATTCCAGTTTCAGAAGTGCCCTGCTCTTGTTCTCTGAGCCCTCTCTGTCTGCCCTGCAAATGCATTTCAGGTGGGCATCTCCTCTGCCAAGCCTGTGGGGTCTCCCTTCCTACAAGGGAACCCCCATCCTCTTAGGCGCCCTAATATTTTACTTTTTTATGGTACTTTTGCATTTCAACCTTAAGTTATCATGATTCCTGCGCAGTTTCTCTCTCCTCCTAGGCCAGGAGCTTGTTGAGGACTTAATCTCTGTGTTTTCTACAGAACCCTGGGTGTGGGTAGGAACCCAGCATCTAGAGGTTGAAGGCATGCATAGGGAAAAAGCAACATTCTCCAACATCTTTTCCCAAAGGAATTCCCTCTGTCTCTCGAGCTTGAGATTCAGTGTTTTATATTCTCAAGATGAGTGTTAAACCAAGCATCACACACTGCTTTCTGTCCAGCCCTTGGCAAGACCTGCATCCGGGTCTCACAGTGATCCTTTTCCAAGCTTGCATGAATATTGGCAGAACTCAGTTACAGAACAGAGGTCCCTGCTGCAGTGATGGCAGTTTTCCAGGAGCCACTTCGAGCATCTAAAAGTCCCCACAGCTTCCTGGATGTGGTCCTCTCCAGGTCTTCACAAACAGTGACTTGCTTCTACAAGGCCGGCACAAAAGTCTCCTGCGTAAGCCTGCTACGATGGCTTCTTCTGTAATAAAATGCAATCATGAATTGGCATTCTGTCACCTCGGCCGCATTCTGTTGTCTGAAGTCAAGTCACAGATCCACGCAAACACACAGGAGGGGGATTACCACGTGCCTGTTCCCCACCAGAAATGTTCCTCCGTCCACCGTCCACCTGTGGCTTCGCGTTGACACCATCACACCATTCAAATCTAAGCTCTGTTGGCACCTCCTGACTACCCAGTGGGTGACAGCTCCCTAAGTGCTCCACATAACCTCAGGAAAGTCTCTGCACAGCATGCACTGCCATTCTGTATTTGCATCACTGTGGTGTTTATATGTTTATTTATTTGCTGTCTCTCTCCCTGCAAGAATGTGACTCCATACAAGGACCATCCTCACCAGCCTTGCTCAAACTACATCCCAGTGCCTGGCAAGTAGTATGTTCCTACATAATTGGCACCCAGAGGCTGAGCAAATGAATGAAGATCAGGGTCCCGGCTGTTGATACGGAGGGTTTCTGCTTTGCCAGGAGCCTATAAACAATCAGTCATGGGATTTGCAGGTCAGCGCTGGGTCCTTGTCCTTGATTCCGCAGGAGGGGCATCTATTTTTCAGAGGTAAATAAAGGCAATTCCAGTGTATTTCAGGTGCTGTGATTATTGATTATGATGGATCATATTGCATCCCATGGAGCAGCGATCCAAAGCCACTTGGCAGAAAAGAGAATAAGAAGAGTATTTTCATGTTCCTCAACATTTCTGATGTGTACATGTGTGCGCACGCGTGTGTGTGGGTGTGTCGTGTGTATGTAAGGAAATTCTGTATTTTCCTTCTGCTAACCAAATTCTTTTGTCCGTGAAAGAAAATGTACCTAGCTACAAATGTGGTCTTATCCACGGAATTGAGCTCGGGGCCATCTGTTCAGCCCTTGGGAATCTATCACCGGAGAGAAATTCTGATCAGGTCAGACTGAAGCACAGATGCAGAAACAGAAAACACAGAGGCTGCTCCCTTTCTAACCAGACAGAAATCATCGTATTTCTCACATGAAAGCATTAAAGCCACTCTTGCTTCAAGAATTATTTTTGGTTATATAGTTAAAAAAATGCAAACCCAAGTCCAGCCATTATTACCAAAGCTTAGCTAATCTTTCTGATGATGGATGCATCCGTTTATCTAATAACTTGGAGGTTTCTGCAAGACTCTGGCACTGTTTTATCAAAATGAATCATGAATAACACGGTAAATTCATCTCAGTGTCCTGTCTCCAGAAGTTTCAGTACATGACCGGACACTCTGAGAAAGGCAAAGTGTCTCTGTTTCGGAGCTGAGGATGATACTCCTCCCTGGGGAACGCTCTCATCGTCCCAGCTGGGCAGCAACTGAGATCCTAAATGTGACCGTTAATGGGCTTTGACATTTGGTCATATTTAGAGCAACCAGAGAGGCGCGTCTGATTCCACTGTTGCATATGTGACCCATTAATTACTGTGTCTAAGGAATCTGCATTCACATTTTATTGTGATATAAATAGCTACAATAAGGACATATTCCACACCCTGCGCAACCACAGGGAGGGACTTCCTTTTTTACCCTCTCTGATCTCTCGAATCATAGTTTTCCACAGTTGAAGAGAGAATCATTGGCCCTAGCTAGGCTTATGTCCCCACTGACTTTGACAATTTTAGAGCTGCTTATTGCTTTTAAAATGCACAAGAAAATAGTATTGTCCTTTTTCCCAGAGCACTCCGTGGGGGCCGCCAGATCCTGGATCTAGTTCTGAGATGTAAATACTAATTTACGCTCCACCATTCTGTTGCATACTTCGAATTGCTTCTTCATTTTAGAGTCTTACTTTGAAGCTCAAGTCACTTTCCTAGCCACGGATATAACCAATAAGCACCTGCCGTTCAGCTCCACTGCTCTGTCCTTCCTTATCAGAAAACGTGTTGTTCCGAAACAGGAGGATATAAACTGGCACCATGGCTTTGCACATAAAAACAAAAGCTCCCTTTTTAAATTTTATTTGCATGTTTCCATCTAGAGGAAGTACTCTGTTTCTTATTTAGAAGGTGAGTTCTTAGCTGAAAAACCTGACCTCTATGAATTGCCCATGGCATCCTTCAGCCCCCATCCCAAGCCTGGGGAACCACTGATCTGCTTTCTGGCTGTCACTATAGATTAGTTTATTTTATTTAGAATTTATAAAAATGGAAAAATGCACTATGTACTTTTTTCTTGATTCATTCACTCAGGATAATTATTTTGAGACATATTAAAGTTGTTGCGTGTATCAATTGTTCATTCCTCCCATGGCTGAGTAGTGTTCAACAGTGTGGTTGTACCCAGCTTCTTTATCCATTTACCTATTGATAGACATTTGGGATGCTTTTACTTTTGGGCTGTCACAAATTGAGCAGCCGTGAATGTGTGTTTACAAGGATTTGTATTGCATATAAACTTTCATTTATCTTGAGTAAATGTCCAGGAGTGGAATAACTAGATCATATGGTAGATATAGATTTAACTTTTTGAAAAAGAGAAAAATTAATTTCCAAAATGGTTACACCATTTTATATTCCAATCAGCAGTGGAAGACATCCATATCTTATGACTGATTTTAATAGGAAAGCGTTTAATCTTTCATCATAACTGTGATATTATTTGTCATATTTTTTTTTAAGAAAAACACATATTCAGGGTGAGGAAGAAACGTTCTATTCCTAGTTTGCTGAAAGCTTTTATGAAAAAAAAATGGATGCTGGGTTTTGTGAAATGTTTTTTCTACTTTTACTCAGATGTTCTTGGGACTTTTCACTTTCAGTTTGTCACAATTATTTTGGAGTATTAAACTCACCTTGTATTCCTGGGATAAACCTCACTTGCCCACTTGATCATGATTATTTTTAAGTGTTGAATTTAATTGATTAGATCAGCTTAGACTGTTTGTTCTACCATGCTCCTGAAATCTGTAGTTTTCTCTTCTTATAATGTCATGAACTTTTTTTTAAGTCAGGATAATGTCAGTTCACAGAAAGAGAAACCTCTTCAGTTTTCTAGTTGAGTTTCTGTATAAATAGGATACTTATTTCATTACTGTTAGTGGAATTTACTAGTGAAGCCATCTGTCTCTGATATAATCACTGAGGAGAGGTGACAAGCTACAAATTGACTCACTCTTATAGGTATTAGGCAGGAGATTTTCTGTTCACATATTCTCTTAATTGTTGAGTGAAGATATTGAAATCTCCAGCGTTGTCTACTGATTCATCCTTTTCTGTTTTCAGTTCTATTTGTTTTTCCTCTGTGTATTTTGAAGCTCTCACTGTGTGCATACATGTTTACATCCACTTGGTCAATTGACGACTTTATCACAATGAAATGTCCTGTTTTACTGATGGTAATATTTTTTGCACTAAAATATACTTGGCTTAAAATTAATATAGACTTCTGGCATTTTTGGATTAGTGTTAGAATGACATAACACTTCAAAAAATGTTTTAACCTATCTGTGTACTTATGATTAAAGTGTGTTTCTGTAGTCAATATGTATTTGAGTTTAGACTTTTTATTTAGTATGATTACCTCTGCTTCCTAATGACTGTATTCAGGTCATTTACAATTACTGTGAATATTGATATCATTAGGTATAAATTGACCAACTTGTCATTTGTATTTCATTTGTTCCACTTGTTTTTCATTTCCTTTTTTGGTTTTATATCATCTTTTGAAATAATTTAACATATTTATGATTTCATTTTATATCAATATTTTTTATTCTCTATCACCCCTTGCTTTGTCGCTTTAGTGGGGTTGTATTTTGTTTATAATATGAATTTCTAATTTATTGCAGTCTACATTCAAGTCATGTTTCATACATACATTTCACATATAGCATAAGGAACTTACAATAATATATTTTCCTTTGTTCCTCCTGATTTGGGTGCTGTTTTTGCCATATATTTTAAATGTATATTTGTTGTAAAGCTTACACTCGTTATATTTTATTAATGCTTTCATTAAATGTGCTCTAAAAGAGGATTTAATAATCAGAATGGTCTCATGTATCTCCCGGGTAGATACAAATGTTGGTATTCTTCATTCTCTTACCGTAGATCTACATTTCTATCTGGTTATTTCCTGTCTCCCAGAAGAATTAAAACGATATTTCTGGTAGTGCTATTCCATTGATAATACATTTCTATAGCCTTTAATGTCTGAGAGTCTTTATTTCATTTTTACTTTTGAAAGATCTTTCCTCTGGATATAAAACTGTTGGCTAACAGCTTTTTCTTTCAGTCCTTTAAAGATGCTATTACACTGTCTTCTTGGCTGTGTTGTTTCTTACAAGAAATCTGCTGTCATCATAACTATGTTCTTCTTTTGTAATCAATTTTCTCTCCAGTTGTTTTTAAGTCTTTTTCTTTGTCATTGGTTTTGAGCAGTTTCATTATAAAATGTTTTGACATCGTTTTCTTTATGCTTCTCATTCCCATTTTGTCGAGGTTTTTGGATCTGTGTGTTTGTAGCTTTTAGCAAATTAGAAAAAGATATGGTTATTTTAGTTTCTACTTTGTTTTTTTTCTTTCTACTGTTCCTTTCCTTTTTCTTCTCTTCTTCCCCCTTACTGTTCATATTCTTTCAGGGATTTTAATTACTTACATACTATTCTGTTTACATGTTTTCCAGAGGTCACCAGTGCTTAGATACTTCTTTAAGCCATAGTTTTTTTCTCGTGTTTCATTTAGTTTCCAGTGATGTGTTTTCAAGTTTACTGGTCTTTTCTTCTTATCTGCCATTATTCCTATCCAGTGTATTTTACATATCTCACATATTACACTTTTCATCTCTAAAAATTGATTTGGGTCTTTTAAATGCCTTTCGTGTTTCTATTTAGTGCTTTGAACATAGGTACATTTATAATAACTTTTAAAATTATCTGCTAATTCTAAAACCTGTGTTAGTACTGGGTCAGTTTCAATTATTTATTCTCTTTTTATGGGGCATGTTTTCCCTTTTATTTGAAAATGTAGTAATTTTTATGTAATGCAAGATTTTGTCATTTGATTTTGTTAAGTCCTGGTATTTTTGTTCTCTTAGGAGTATCCTTGAGCTTTGTCTTGGGATGCCACCTATTTTATTGAAAATAGTTTGAGCTCTCATGCCTTCCTTTATAAGATTTTTTGTGTAAGAACTAGAGTAGTGATCAGACTAAGACAGTGGTTTCCAACCAGGGTTAATTTTGTACCCAGGAGACACTTAGCAACATCTGCAGGGGTTACGTTTTTTTCATCTAATGGGCTAATGCTGTGGGTGCTGCCAAGCATCCTATAGTGCACCAGATGAAGTTCCCACAGCAAATAATTATTCAGGCTAAGATATCAGTGGTGCTGAGATTGAAAACCACTGGTGTAGGACTAATTATTCTTGGTGACTTAGACAAGAACTTTATATGTACTTTGCTCAATACACAATGAATTCTAAGGTTTTCTTATCTGGCTGGGAGGAGCAAGTACTATCCTCAGCCCTGTGTAAGTTTCTGGCACTCTTTCCTCTCATCCATTTGGGTGGTTCTTTCTCCAGCTTCAAGATGTTTCCACACGTGGGTTTATTCATGAGTAATCAGCTGAATACTCCACAGGGAACTTCTTGAGATCTCAGAAGCGCTTTCTCTGTGTTTCATCTCTTTCTGGTATTCTGCACTGCAGGGTCTACCTGCCTTTGTCTCACTGGATTATTCTACCTTCTTCTCAGCTCAGAGAATCTGACCACCTCCAGACAGGTCCCCTGCCTTTACCCATCTGGGAACTCCCTCAAGGCAATATGCTAGGACACTTGGAGAGCTCATGCCATTTGTTTTTTATATCTCAGGGATCATAGCCTTTGTTTCTTAATGTCCATTTTTGACAATGTGAATTTCATGTATTTTATCTATTTCTTTTTGTTTGCTTTAGGTAGGAGGGTAAAAATAGCCTCTTTCTTGATAGAAAGCAGAAATTTTCCTCGTACATTTATTTATGCTATCAGTTTTATAAACAAGACTTAAAAATGTGTTCTCTTTCTTATAGTACAATAAGTTATCAGCTAACTCAAATCTATAACTTATAAGAAAACTTTATGAGTGATTTATTTATTCAACTCTATAAAAATTAAAATTCAGAGAATGATGTTACTATAATACTTTCTGAGTTGTTCAGCTGGGTAGAATGTAATTTTTATTAGGTAAAATGCAGTAAAACTAAATATTTGATCTTTAAAATGCAGGGCAAAATTACTAAGAAAATATACAATGTAGTCTAATAAAAAATTAATATAGTTCGTACTAGTAAGAAATATAAAATAGCAAATTTCCTTGGCATTGGGTCGCCTCACGAGTGTGCTGAATGATACATCATCTCATGCCAGCACTCTGACTTTCAGTTTCTTAGAGAATGACTCAGACGAGGGCAATTTTACATTTATATTTATGAAACCGTAAAGTGCCACCTACGTCCAACATATCCGGGGAATCACCCCTCTCGTCCTGCCTGTGCCCCACGTCCCCCATCCACGCTGGTGAAATGTAATATGGCTTGCTGAGGGCCCTTTTGTTGTGTTTAATTATCTGTTAGTAGTGCGTCTGTGTTGGGGAGTGTTGGTGTCAGCCTAAAAAATCCCAGGGAGATCCCAAGATTTAAAAAAGCAACTTCTTAAATTTCATGGGGCTGTAGAACCAGAGAGAAGCTTGGAATGAAACACTGGTACGATGATCAATAAAAAACGAAATATTTCATGGAACCAGCTTTGTCTTTTTATTAATAAATTTAGCTTATGTTTCTGTTCTTTTGTCAAGATCTACTCACAGCTTACTAATTGATTCACGCAGAAATGCTTGTCAACATTAAATCCCACTAAGGATAGTACAATTTTTCTCTTAATATTATGTTAGGCTTTAAAGAGACCCAACCAAGAGCACAATTCTTACTTGCATGTAAAGTCATGGGTTTTTTTTTTAGTATCAAAAGCTGGTCTATATCATCATGCAAACAGTTTACTCAACTTGATAATTGAGTTTCAATCTAGAAATATTAAAGGATTCGGTTTTAAGAATTTGAAAATTAAAAACATGTTATAAGCATGTTGCATTCAAGGTTCTTAAATATTTTGCTTTCATTGCCGCGTCGTTGTATGAGGAAAGGCTGACATCTGATATTAACTCATTCCATAACCCCCCCATGCTTTGTAGGCTGGAAGGCACAGGTTCAGAGGTTTCAGCATTATCTGAGCTTTGGTGCTTTCTGGTTGTTTATTTAACTGAAGAAATTAATATGACTCTAATAAAACCACAGATGTTAATTAATTCTAATTGTTGAACTACTCCTGCCTTGGTATATTGCAAAGATGTGGACAAGATGTAGTATGGAGAGTTGGAGAATTTAATGACATCTGTCTGTATTTTAAAAGAAAATCTGAGGAAGAATTTGGGAAGGAATGGTAAGGGAGGAGGAATCACAATCTAACATAATAAGAATTCAAAGGTGTGGAGCTAGCTTGCTCCAGAGCCTTCCTTTCCCATGTCAAGACTCCCTTCTCACTTGACCCAGTGCCTGGACCCAAAATAAACACTGGTGTTGCCCTTTCCTTCCCTCCCTCCCTCTCTTCCTTCCTTCCTGCTTTCCTTCCTCCCTCCCTCCCTTCCTTCCTCCCTTCTTCCTTTCTTTCCTCCCTTCCTTCCTCCTCCCTCCCTTCTTTCTTTTCTTCCTTCCTTCCTTCTTTTTTTCTTTCTTTCCTTCTTCTTCTTTCTTCCTCTCTTGCTGTCTCTCTTTCCCTCTTTTTTTCACGGGAGCAGAGGGGAATAGAATATGGATGCCCTTCCAGACCAAAACACAAATCCTCAACAAAGAGGAACTCTTGGCTGACCAGCACTGTCCTCGCAGTTTCTCTCAGTATCTGAATTCAAAGCTGTCATGAACTAACTGGCTGAACCTGAGACCCAGGCCCGGTGCCCAGCAAAAGCCTGCAATTCTGTAGGCCAGATTCATGGAGACTGCCAGGCAGCATGGAGCCCAGGGGACTGAGGCCTCATTGTGTGATGGCAGTGACTGCTGGCTGATGGGGCAGGGAGGAGGTTGGAGTCTGTGGCAACCCAGGGTGGGCTGGCTTCTGGCTGGGGAGGAGATGTGTCAGGGTGATGACAGGAAAACAAATAAGCCCAGTGCTCCTTCTCCATTACAAATCACGAAGATTCAATCTTGTATTGAGAGAAAAATGCCCAACAATCATCCTGACTCCCCACAGAGGAATGTCCCTGGAGTCTTCAGCATCTGTAACTGACAGCAGGGGATTGCGACCTCATGCTAAGTTTGGGACTTTATAATGTTAAGTAGCTAACCTATATTGAAAGTGACAGGCACAGAGTGTCTGGTCTCCACCAAGTACTAATTGCTGTGGTAGGAACAAGTGTCGGGGTCATATAAACTGTCATCTTTTGGCCTGCGTTTCTATTGTACACAAGCTGGTCACATTCTTTGTCCCCACATGATTTAAATCAAGGAAGAAATAGAAATAGAATATTTAGCTTCAAATCTGTCTCACATTTGGCACACAGTGTCACCACAGAGCAATCAGGCCCCAGCTCCCTTCTGGGAGGAAGATGCTCTGGAGTCTGAAAGGAGGTTGTAATCCTACCAGAGCTCCCTTACCATAGCCAATGGGAGTGGAGCCTCTGAGGTGAGCCCATTTGTCTGGCTCATTTCTCTCTCCTGATCCATGTTTTCCTTCTTTCTCTGATCCTAGAACCATATCTCCCAGGCTCCAAGGGAACAGAATCTGGACAGGCCCCTTTCCTTCTTCCCCCTGCTTGAAAGCCCATGAGGACCTTGATATAGTTTGAGTATGTCCCCACCCAAATCTCATCTCGACCTGTAGTTCCCATAATTTTTATGTATTGTGTAAGAGGGACCCAGTGAAAGGCAATTGAATCATGAGAGTGGTTACCCCCATACTGTTCTCATGATAGGAAGTGAGTTCTCAGGAGATCTAATGGTTTTGTAAGGAACATTTCCCCCTTTACGCAGCCCTCATTGTCTCTCTTGCTGCCCTGTCAAGCAGTGCCTTCTGCCATGATTGTAAGTTTCCTGGGGCTTCCCTATCTCTGTGGAACTGTGAGTCAATTAAACCTCTTTTCTTTATAAATTACCCAATCTTGGGTATTTCTTCACAGTAGCGTGAGAACGAACTAATGTAGTAAATTGATACCGAGGGAGCAGGGTGTTGCTACAGGGTTACCCAAAATGCGAAAGCAACTTTGGAGCTGGGGAACAGGCAGAATTTGAAAAAGTCTGAAGGCCCCAGAAGAAGACAGAAAAATATGGGAAGAGACTTGGAGGGGTCAGAAGACAGGAAGGTGCAGGAAACTCTGAAACTTCCTAGAGACTTGTTGAAAGTTTTTGACCAAAATGCTGATAGTGATATGGGCAAAGAAATCCAGGCTGAGGTGATCTCAGATAAAGATGAGAAACCTGTTGGAAACTGGAGCAAAGGTGGCTCTTGATGTACTTTATCAAAGAGGCTTGCAGCGTTTTCTCCTGCCCTAGAGATTTGTGAAACTTTGAACTTGAGAGAGATGAGCTGAAACTAAAACTTATGTTTAAAAAAGAAGCAGAGCATACAAGTTTGAAAAATTTGCAGCCTGATGCTGCTATAGAAAAGAAAAAACCCTCATATTCTCAGGAGAAATTCAAGCTTTTGCAGAAATTTGCAAAAGTAAGGAGAAGCCAAACTTTAACAGCCAAGACAATGGGGAAATATCTCCAGCAAATATCAGTGGCATAGTTGAGATGGTTTCCCAGGCTGGGCTCAAGGCTCCCTTGCTCTGTGCCACCTTAGGACATGGTGCCCTGCATTCCAGCTGCTTCAGTTCCAGCTGTGGCTAAAAGGAGTCAAGGTACAGCTTAGGTCATTGTTTCAAAGGATGCAAGTCCCAAGACTTACAGGCTTCCGTATGATGTTGAGCCTGTGGGCACACAGAAGTCAAGAATTGAGGTTTGGGAACCTCTGCCTAGATTTCAGAGAATGTATGAAAATGTCTGGATGTCCAGGCTGAAGTTTGCTGCAGAAGTGGAGTCCTCATGGAGAACCTTTGCTAGGGCAGTGTGAAAGAGAAATGTGGGGCTGGAGGCCCCACACAGAGTCCCCACTGGGGTGCTGCCTGGTGAAGCTGTGACAAGAGGACCACTGTTCTCCAGACCCCCAGGAAATTAGATCCATTAACGCTTGCACCACACACCTGGAAAAGCCACAGACACTTAGTGCTAGCCCATGAAAGCAGCCAGGAGGGAGGCTGCACCCTGCAAAACCATGGAGGCAGAGCTGCCCAGGCCTTGGGAGCCTACCTCTTGCATCAGCATGAACTGGATGTGAGACATGGAGTCGAAGGAGATCACTCTGGAACTTTAAGGTTTAATGACTGTCCTACTGGATTTCAGACTTGCACAGGGGCTGTAGCCCTTTGTTTTGGCCAATTTCTCCCATTTGAATGAGTATATTTATTCAATGCTTGTATCCCTCATTGTATCTAGGTAGTAAGTAACTTGCTTTCAATTTTATAGGCTTATAAGCAGAAAGGACTTGCTTTGTCTCGGACATGAGATTTGGGAGGGCCAAGGGTGAAATTAACATTGTTTGGACGTGTCCCCATTCAAACCTTATATTGAATTGTAGTTCCCATGATCCCCACATGCCATGGGAAGGACCTGATAGGAGGTAATCGAATCATGTGTGCAGTTACCCCCATGCTATTCTCACGATAGTGAGTGAATTCTCACAAGATTTGATGGCTTCATAAGGGGCTTTTCTCCTTTGCTTGGCACTCATTCCCTCTCCTGCTGCCCTGTGAAGAGGTGACTTCTGCCATGATTGTAAGTTTCCTGAGGCCACCCCAACCCTGCAGAACTGTCAGTCAATTATACCTCTTTCCTATATAACTTACTCAGTCTTAGGCAGTTCTTTATAGCAGCATGAGAACGAACTAATACAGATCTCCTGACTCAACCTCCCTTCCATGGAGAAGTAGTACTTTGACCCTTCACCCCAGAGGTTGATAAGCTCATCTACCACAGTTGCTTCCTTATCATTTCCATCAAGGGCAATCCTGCTCTTCCGTGCCCTGTAGTAGGATGAGTAGCCTCTTCACACTCCATTCAGCACTGGAATAGACTGACTGCCATGGCATTTCCCAGGACCCACGTTTGCTTATTTATATGCAAAGAAAATTATTCATGAGTAAAAGCTGGTGTGCACAGTAACACATGACTGGAATCCCAAAGTTTTTGGAGGCGAAAGTGGGAAGATCACTTAAAGCCAGGAACTTGAGACCAGTCTGGGCAACATAACAAGACCTCATCTCTACAAAAAGGAAAAAGATGGCTGGGCATAATTGTCCATGCCTGTGATCCCAGCTTCTCAGGAAGTTGAGGCAGAAGGCTTACCTGAGCCCAGAAAGAGACTATGCAGTGAGGAGTTCCAGAGCATAAGCTGCCTGATCTGAATGGTTTCTCTCTTTGCCACGATCGTTTGGTTCTCAGTTTCGGTATGTTTGGGGTCCATGTGCTAGCAGGGGAGGACGGAGGGTCTGGTGCTGTCCTGGAGTCTATAATCTGCTGGCTTTGCTCAAGACTACCTGGGCTGGGAGTCAGCGAAGCAGACAGGTTGGGCAGTTCTTTCTCTCCCCCAGACCTAAGGGGAGACCAGAGTGTACATTCTAGAAACTGTGCTTCCCCCACAGTGGTTTCTGAGGTCTGTCCCAGACCTCACTGGGACTCCAATGAGGTTTCTATGCAAAGAGGAGGGTAAGCAGTCACCTCGCCTGACAGCAAATGAGGTCAGTGCCTCCCTTCCACTCGGCAGGAACCTCTACAAGAGTATCTGTGTGACTTTTTGTATTTAATGAGTGTTCAGGATTTGTGACCTGTGCTTTTACCTCTTAATTTTTGCTAGCTGATTCCACCTTGCACCTGCAATTTTAGCTTCAGAGCCCAGGTCTGTGTCGGGACAATTCTATGTCTTGATATGACTCTTATGACAAACTTTCTTTTTGGTTCCATGACTCAACCAGTTCTAATTCTGTGGTTTGCAAGTTTGATATTATTTTGTCAATTGTATCAAATGCAGGGGAAATAAGGAAAGAGGTTCCTTCCTTGACCTTTGTTAGGTAAGTGTCATTGTAGTTGTTGCAATATGAACACGTAACAGGTAATACAACGTCCACCCCCTGGCTTTCTTCCCTCTTCTAACTGGGCGCCATTCTAACTCACCTGCTGAGTTCCTCTTGAAGTGCTCCCTCAGGCAGAAGGACAAGTCAGGACAAAGCAGTCCTAGCCTTCCACTGGGAACAGACAGTCATTAGGAACTGCAAGCAGCTCGCCTTCCACTCCCATAGTAGCTCCCATGCCTTCTTGGGCTTCCCTGCAATGGGCCAGATGATGAGATTTTCAGCTTGAAGGGCAGTGTGGACTCTGCTGCAGCTCTGCAGGTGGTGGGGAGGCAGCCACAGCCATGTATAAGTGAGTGGGCATGGCTGTGTCCCAATAAAATATATTTATGGATTCTGAAATTTGAATGCTACATAATATTCATGTATCACAAAACATTATTTTTCTTTTGATTATTTAGAAACATTTAAAAATGTGAAACCATTCATTAATTGCGGACCTGACAAATGCAGATTTTTCTTACCGAACTCTGCCAGAAACTGTGAGAAGAAAATGGTCACGTGTGTTGAGCTCGCCCTCTTCAGTGCCTTTTTCCCTGGGGTCTGGGGGTCCCAGGTTCCAGCAAAGTTCTGTTTGCATGCAGACAGTCCCCGAGCAATAGATGCTGAGACACTATCAAGTGATAACTATCACTGCAGTTAATATACTGAATTAGGTTCTTATAAGCATATGCAGCAATAACAGTCATCTCAAGGTTTATTGAAAGTTATCTGGGTGAGACATCTACAGAGGTTTACCATGCCTTAGTAAACAGCAGATGGTTTATCAATAAAACATTTTTTATTATGGCTGTTTTTGAAGATGAAGTTGTTTTATCTTTAAATAAGCCCAAATTATGTTAAGACATATCACCGAAAGAGCACCTTAAATTTTAAAAGCACTTAATTTATGTGAGAATATCTGTTCCTTTGGAATCTGTTGTCTTACTTCCCTATCTTTCATGTGCAATAAATCTCACTGGGCTGTGTTGCTAATCTCAGGCTTGGCAGGTCCCTCCTTGGCCTTTCTCCATGGCTCTGAGTGGGGAATGCATATTCATAAAATAATTCACTATTTTGAAAACAGTCCAGGATGAAGGAGGGGAGGAAAGATTTCTTCCTTTAGTTTTCTATCAAATATGGCTTTAAACCTCCTTCAGTCTCTCTAAGTTCCTACAGTGTTTGCAGCCATCTGCTCCCTTCTGCCCAAAATTACGAATTCTTTAAACATATTTAGGAAATGTCAAGCTGTTTTTAAATTTTGTTTGACATAGTTAAAAATATATATGCCTTATGCAGATTCCGGATTCCACTTGGTTGGCAATTTTTATGGAGTTACTCTCTGATAGATACATCACCTTTATTTCAAGAAGACACAGTTTTCATTGTACGGAAATGTTTGGAATAGGGTATATTTCAAACAAAGGTATTGATCTTTTACTGCCTTTAGTGCCCCGAGAAATCAGCAAAAGCTGAATAAACTTCAGAAAGTGATGTGTACATGAACTTAATATTAATCTCAGGGTTATGCTACAGTGAAGTTTGACTTTCCTTTCTCATTCGGCTGCAGCCCTCATTTCCCTGAGAACATGTTTTGCCGTGTCTCTGTACAGCAACAGCAGGCCTTTGTGGCTGCAATTGTCACCTTGCCAGTGGCCTGTGTGGTGGCCTCTTTGCTCAGGCTCCAGGCAAAAGAGGCTCTAGCACAGTTGGTTACAACACGCCACGGACAAGGCCGTGTCTTGGGAGTCGTTGCTGAGCTGACTGTTTTTCCTTTTTGCTCTGTTTCGTGATCACCCCTTTCACCCCTGACAATATCCAGTTCTCTCACAAACACATGCCTTTGGCCACAAGGGGGACTGGGTGGGAGACCGTGACCGGACCAGTTCAAATCCATCACCCCCAGTGGGAGACAACTCAAACCACATGTGTGGTGGCCCCAAGCCACTCGAGCCATCCTTGTGGACAAAGGCAGCAGGGTCACAATGACTAACGCAGTGCAGGCTGCCAGGAGGCTTTATGCTTCCCTCAGCCTGGGCTCACGTGTGTATGCCTTTCCAGTGATTTTGCATCATTTTCTGTATCATTTTAAGCATCATTAAGAAATGGGCAAAATCCACATATCCTTTTAAATTGCCCAATTCTGAAATGCTCTGTCAGCATTCTGGAGAAGTTAAAATACAATGATTGCAGGAAGGAATCATTCCAGTCCATGTTTTCATGCATTTGCTCTGCCCGTATACATGAGAACTCACTTGCAAATATCTAGAGCCTTGATTTGACTCCAAATAGTTTTTTATCAAATAGGTTAATTTGTGAAGTGTAGCTTAAATAGGTCAGCAAAATTGTTTATCTTAATATATTTTTTCTTAATAAAATAAGATCTATGGATTTGAATCTAATTTAAAGACGTTCATCTTTCTTTGTTACTATTTCTTTTGCTATTTTGTTAGCTTCTGTTTCTCCCAAGCATCTTTTCATTCAGAGGTTACAGTTTTTTCTGTTGCTACATTCTACACATTTCTTTGAACATCTCCATTTGCCGTCTTCATTTTCTAGGGTCCTGTCTGTTCAAAATAAGAGGAGGAGAAAGGGAACTTCCCTCATATGGCGGGGAAACAGGAGATGTTGTCCAGAGTCACCTCCTTTTTCTGCAGGGGACACAGTTAGCCAACACTTCCCAGCTCCTGGTGAGTTCAGGGTGGTGGTGGGGACAGGGTCATGGTCAGCAGAGGGCTGGCTACTTCCCAGCCTGGCTCATGGCCATCCGCACACTGTCTTCCATCAGCTGGTGTCCAGGCTCCAGTGGAGGACTCTGATGGGCATGGGGTGGGGCAGCCACAAGAGGAGAAGACTTCAGGTCCCTGAAGCCCCATGGGAAGGACAGCTTCTCAAGCACATCTGCCCTCATAGTTTCCAGGGACCTTTTCCTTTGACCATGGGGCAGTGTGGGTGGGCGAGCACCCCCTCCTGAGTCATGTACAGGAATGTGCTTGCCTCCCAGGAGCAAGGACATCGCTCGCCACGTGCAGGGTACTGTGCTCCTCTGCAGAGTGAAAGGTGCTTTCGCATGCCCAGGTACAGGTGATGGCACAGGCTGCCTGCCGTAGTGCCACCCTGCCCACCCATCTCCGCTGGCCACCCCACCCAGATAGGGTCTCCTTGCCTGGCTCCCAGCCTGGGGACCCTAAAGTGGGCACGCCGTCCTGTCCTCTCTTCTCTTCATTGGTAAGGATTCTTCTCCATGCCTTGTTCATCAGGGGCCTTTCCTTTTCCTTTTATGAAATTCCAAGTAGAAGAAACAGGCAGCAAACAAAAAGCCTCATGAGGCTGCCTGCTTCTTTCTCTCTGCAATAAGATTAGGGTGGTATCACAGCCCTGACTCTTTCCAAGACTGACAAGGGGAGAATAAGTATAAGGAAGTTCTGACAGCTTCCAGGTCAAATTGTGAACTGGAGCTCAGTTTATTCTCTCTGAAAATCCAGCTAGAGCTACAGAAAAGGTGCAGATCTTCATTTTTATGAGAGAATAATGGATTCTGCATTGTCTAAGCCACGATTGTTGGCCTCCCTCTTTGCAGCCAGCCCTAACCTGGGCTGACAGAGAAACTGTGAGGGAGGGGATACAGGTGGAGAAGTGGTAAGAACAGGTGAGGCAGGAGCCACAGCGCACATGCCACAGTGCAGGACATAGGGAGGGGTCAGCCAGGAGAGGTCGGACGCAAAACTAGAGACAGGCAGGCTCCTTCTTTGACCAGCTAGGAAACTTGGTCCTGAAGCCAACAAGAGCCACAAAGGGATCCAGTCCAACGCTCAGATGATGCTCTGATGTTAAGTGTTTATCTAGCAGCTTCACATTTGTTTTCATGGGGACAATGTGGCATGAATGAGTATGTGCAAAGAAGTGTGTGTTTTGGGTGAGTACATGTGTGTGTATGCATGTATGTGCGTGTCTTGGGAAGGCATGGTCCAACTTTTAATACAGAACTTCTGAGTAGGAAGCAACTGTGTCAATAAAGAATAGAAATCATGAAGGTCCAAACCATGAAAAGTATGAATTGTCAGACCATATAGGAGATACATAGAAAAGAGAGTTGGAGGTAAAGTAACAAAAACTCGGTTCCTGATTAGGTGAGGTGGCCACACGATCTGCCGCAGGCTTATTACACAATAAGCAATCGGTATGCAGGTATTGAGCACGTGAAAGGGTAAATTAATTTTAATTTATACTAAAAATTTTAATTTGCACTTTCAATTTTCTAATATCTGTGAGGGATATTAAATTCAATGTATACATTTTTAAGGAATCTACCCACTTTTATATTGCAGTCCATTGAATCTGCAGAACGCAGTTTGCAAAATAAATAAAATTTTGAATTTTAAAATCCTTGACATTCAGTGCATGCTGTTTGAAGCAAATCTATTTGTCTTCTTTTTGATGCTGATTTCACAGCGGTGAGACTGCGTCTGTGCACACCGTGAGCGCTGAAGCACTCTGGGAAACACTCACTTGCTCCTTGGTTTGTTAGTGCTTGGGAGACAAATTTGACCTGAGGGTCTGCCTTTGTACAACTAAAACTGGAAAGTAGTTCCTCGGTTATCAGTTTTCCATGACAAATAATACGTTCACATCCAGTAGGATGCTTGCCTGTAACATTCATGGTACAAAATATCACTAATATTTTCTCCATAAAAGCTTGCACTGGGGCTGCCGTTGGAGTTTTCCACCTTACGTATTTCCTCTTCTCCTGCTAGTGATATAAGCTGACACCAGGGCCAAAGTGCTCATTGGGGGTGCTCCAAACCACATTTTTCCTCTTTATATTTACACTTTTGTAAAATATTTAAGACAACTCATTCTCAGATTTGTTTGTTTGTTTTTTGTTTTGTTTTGATTTTTTGAGACAGAGTTTCTCTCTGTCACCCAGGCTTGAGTGCAATGTCTCAGTCTCGGCTCACTGCAACTGCCGCCTCCCAGGTTCAAGCAATCCTCCTGACTCAGCCTCCCGAGTAGCTGAGACTACAGGCACACATCACCATTCCCAGCTAATTTTTGTATTTTTACTAGAGGCAGGGTTTTACCATTTTGGGCAGGCTGGTCTCGAACTCCTGACCTCAGAGGATACACCTGCTTTGGACTCCCAAAGTGCTGGGATTACAGGCGTGAGCCACTGTGCCCCGACCATTCTCATATTCTATGGGGAAAAACAGAAAATAATTCAAGAGGTATTACAAGTGTGTACCCTTCCCTTCCGTAGTGAAGAGAATTCATCTTCCAAATGGATTCTAACCTCATCCAATTCTGTGTAGACAGCAAGATCTCATTGTTCTCAGCATGCCTCTGAAACCCTGAGCTCATGAATCTTCCACAACCTACCTTCTGTGCACTGCCACGTCACTATCTGGTGATTGACAAATCAGGCCCACATCTTTCCTGCCCCTGTGTGTCTAAATGCTCACTGGGACCATGCTTGACTACAGAAGAACCGTCTTGCTTAGTGCAGTCCCAGCCACTGTATCTTTCAGTAAGAAAGAGCAGTTCATAACTTCCTGGAGGTTTGCCCTGGGGGACTCTGGAGCATAAAGGTCAGATATGAGTTAGCAGTTGATATTGGAGAATGCAAATTGAGTGACATAGATGTCCCAATGCAAGACAATGGTTACATTTGGGGTCTGGATGAGTATCGCATTTAACAGGCTGGTGTCAATTGGGAATCCCTGGAAGGGAAGAGTGGTTCTCCTTCGCTGTGAGGAGGGTTGGACTAGAGCCATGCCAGGTGGAATGATTAAGGTTTGCATTGTAGAATTACAAGGAACTGAGCTTACAGAGACAGGAAATCGAAAAGCCGGGAAGAGCGGATCCCAAGTGGGCAGCCCAAGTGGCCTGGAAGGAGATATGAGACGAGAACAGAACTAAGTATGCAGAAAAATAACAGCCGAGCTTTGGGGAACGATCCCAGAGGCACTGGCCAAGTGTGTAAAGCAGCGTGAAAACTGACCTAAGTGAATTTCTCCTCCCTGCAATTGTCAGTTCTTTGGATAAACAAAGCCTCTAGCACTCAGTGTTCCATGGGGGGATATGTCTCCTCCTCTCCCCACAGGCTTGCTACCAGATTATTATACAAGAAAAGAAAGTCTTAGTATTAAGTTTGCAAATCATCCAGTCCCTTTTTGGCACAGGTCGCTCAACCTATTCTAACGGCTGAGGAAAGCTTCCCATCCCTCTTTAGGATCTTCAAACGACACCTCCCAGGAATACCTCACTTGAGGTTGGACCCAGGGACACGCTGGTGGCAGGACCAGCCATGCTTGAAGTTGCAAGAAAGGACAGATTCCTGATGGGGTGGAGGGATGTGGGACCGACTGGCTTCAGACCTTGGGATGCTTTGGCCGTGATAAGAGGTGATGAGTTTGCCAAATTTGCATATGGGAGATGTCATTGGTGTGCAGGGAGTGAACGAGGATGAAGGCATAAGTGAGTTTTGCCAGAGATCAAGCACAAGGCATTGGATAAAAGTCCAGGAAGAGCATAAACTGGTCATTTAGCATGCTCAGAAACCCCCACCAGGGGACTGGAGAAGCAGCAGGTATTCTGCTACGTTCCTGAGCAGTGAGGTCCTGAAAACAAGACAAAAGAGTTGAGGCCACAAAAAGCCCGGGTAGGCAAACAGAGCCTTGCATTTCACAACTTGGGGAGTAAGAAACAGCAGAGCCAGATGGTGCCAGATGGAGCCGTGTGTTGAAGGCTTGGTGCCCAAGCGGGGAGCCATGGGCAGCCTGCCTGTCTCACTCAGCTAAACATGGTACAAATAAAAATATTTGTCTTGAATGAGAAAATAAATCACATCAAATTATAACAAGTGGAAACACACACACACACACAAATCATAAACTGCTAGACGTCTGTGATTATATTTGCCTACAATTTTCGGTTGCATATCTTTGATTGTCTTTTTAAGTGACAGTGGCTTCCTAGTATAGTTTCTATGTGAAAACTAGAAAAATAGTTTAGTCTTTGCTCTAACTTGCTTGTTTAACATTGATTTGTTTTTATCATTGAACATGGAAAAGCAGAAGACACGCAGAGCTCTTTCATTTGCACTGCTGATGTGGGCTTGTGCTTACAGACATAGGAGTCTAGATAAATTCTATTTTATCAGATTTCCATCAAAAGTTAAAAAAAACTACCAATATATTCCTAAATATTAATGCTGCCTTACTGGATCTGTTTCTGACAGGAGACAGCATCCATTTCGCTAAGGAAATCTGTTTACAATTTTACACATCTGGGAATTGGATGACATTCCCACAGGCTGGCTTCTAGTGCCATACATACATACATATATATATACATACATATATATACATATATATATATACACACACACATACATATATGACTATTTACATATAAATATATATTTATTTATTTATACATAATTATATGAAATATACATACATATAATTATATTTTAATATAGTTTCACTATTGTTGCCCAGGCTGGAGTGCAATGGCGTGATTTTGCTCACTGCAATCTCCGCTTCAAGTTCAAGCAATTTTTCTGCCTCAGCCCCTCGAAGTAGCTGGGATTACAGGTGCCTGCCACCACATTCAGCTAATTTTCTGTATTTTTAGTTGAGACACAGTTTCTCCATGTTGGCCAAGCTGGTCCTGAACTCCTAACCTCAGGTGATCCAACCTCCTTGGTCTCCCAAAGTGCTAGGATTACAGGCATGAGCCACTGCGCCCGGCCACAGTGCCACGTATTTTAAGACTCTCTTCTCATCTGTCCCCCAGGCTTTTGTGCCAACACCTTCAGGATACAATCCTATCTTAGGACCTCTTTCCACTCCCTTCTCTTGTGTGTCTTAGGAGAAGGACAGGTAACAGTAACTTAATTATACAAGAAAGTAACTGTAAATCCATTAACTGTATCAGCTTAATTACAGTCTCAATGTATCTCTAAAGCAACTCCACTTTCTGAGATCCCTAACTTGTTGATAGCAGCTCAATACAAGCAGCCTTGAGAGGAAGGTGAGCAAGCGGTAGACAAAATGTAATTGATCTCAGTTGCAGTGACATTCTCACACTGGCAAATTTTATCAAAACGTGGTCCATAAATGCATTGCGAGAACACCCTAGGGGCTGATGCTGAAGCTCTGTGAACTACCTTGTGAACGGCTTCCGGTTCCCAGAAACTGCCTCAGGCCTCCAAAGCAGGAGTCTCAGTCATCTTTCACTGGACACATAAATATGCATCAATGAACATATCAGGAGGGACTTCATGAGAAGATAAGGCCTGTCCACTTCAGACAAAAGCCTTCCGTACTTTCCTGCTAGAACATCTTCTAGCTTCTCTGTAGCTGGAGGCTGTTCAGTGCAGCTGTGTCACATGCTGTGGAGGCCACATGCAGACAGCAGGCCTGCACGTGGGGAGGCTTCAAGGCAGATGCTGACTCCCGGGGGGTTATCCCTTATCTCACCTGCAGGCAGGGAAGTCACAAGGGCCAGGAAACAGATGGAAGAAATTGGACTCCTCCTCGACCAGCTGCTGGCCTGCAGAGAGTGGAGTCCTGGCAAATTTGAGACTTTATATCACTATTCAAATTAGGGACATAGAAAGAATCTTTTTTAAAAAAAATTCATTTTTTTGTTTTATTTTTTGAGATGGAATTTCACTCTTGTTGCCCAGGCTTCAGTGCAATGGCATGATCTTAGCTCACTGCAACCTTAGCCTCCTGGGTTCAAGCGATTCTCTTGCCTCAGTCTCTTGAGTAGCTGGGATTGCAGGCACCCATCACCACACTAGGCTAATTTTTGTATTTTTAGTAGAGGCAGGGTTTCACCATATTGGCCAGGCTGGTCTTGAACTTCTGACCTTGGGTGATCCACCTACCTCTGCCTCCCAAAGTGCTGTGATTACAGACGTGAGCCGCCACGCCCAGCGGAAAGAATCTTAAGTCAAGAAAATTTTCTAAACCAAGAGTGAGCCATGGAGTGGTCAGTTAAGTTTGTGTCGGAACCATGGAAACAGCCATGGGGTTGTGGACAGAATGAGCTGAGTGTCCTGAACTTAGATAAAATGCATGCACACAAACACACACCAACATATCTTTATTGACTTTTATTTTTATTTTGTTTTATGTGCGAAGTGGGAAACCTGCATTTTGCGCCATTTCAGCAGCAGGTGTCCAGGCTTTACAATAGGCTGTTGCTTTGCGCATGGGGCCTGAACCGCTCTCTGATTCTGGTTAGATCACATACCTTCTCTGCTTCTATTTTGTTGGTGCCTAGAGATGAATTTGCGTATATTTTACCTTTCGTGTTGTGGTGTCTGAAAAATCCCAGCCACAAAGACACGCTGGAGGATGAATTGTTCCCCAACTGAAACCAGGTGCATGTGTAAGACCCAGGGTATTTCCTTAGAGGCTAAATGCTTAAGTTCTCATCAATAAACTTAACAGTAGGAGGCACCAACAAGAGACAAAGTTCACTAACAAAACGGATGCAACATGTGGATAGGCAAGGTTTAATTGGAATGGCCTGTGGTCTGTGATTGCACTTCCAAAATAAGTGAATAATCACCTTCACAGGGCTATGGATTGCAGCTCCAGTTCTGAAACAATGGACCTGGGACATTCATACTCATTTGGGATGAACTAATCCCTTTCTGAAAAGAAAAGTAAAAGAAATAATTTATAACAGACTTCTGAGTATCATGAGGACACACAGTATGCTTCCAAATGCACTAACTCACATGTCTTTCAACTGATAAACCACCCCACAGACAGTGCAATATTCTAGTGAAACTCTTCCTCACAGGGGACCTCGGCTGGAAGAGACCAGTTTCTAGAAAGATGATGGCAGGAATAAAGGTATCATAGAGTAGACAGACAGTATTGAATAATGGAAAAATGGTTTGTTTTTATTTCCCCAGGGATGACTAAATTTAACTGAGATAATCTGAATAAATAATTCATATATATGTGCGTGTGTGTGTGTGTGTGTGTGTGTGTATGAACTATCAGACAGCTGACAACTGGCACCTACTTTTCCTACCAGGGATCCCACCACGGGCTCACAGGCGTCTCAGGATGGATCCGTCCCTCTGACTCCCTTCTTCTTTGGAAACTTTCAGCTTTTCCTCTGTGGTCCACCATGACTCCCACCCCCTTCTAAAATTATTACCATGGATGAAAATTTGTAACAAGATGGAAATTTGAGAATATTCAAATGAGAGTAGTGGAAATAATTGAAAAATTAGCAAATAGGTCTACTAAGCCAAAGCTAACTGAACTATGATGGCTTCAGCTGAGAGAAGAATCATCAGACTGAGTTGGTTGTTTTTGAAGAGTGGGTCTGGTGAAATCTACATGGAGGAGAAGAAAGAAAATAAATGAACATTTATAATAAAGAAGAAACAATGGATGTTAGAACTGGAGAAGACCTCAAAAATCACATTGGGGGCCCCATCTGAACTTTTCTAGTCTGTTAGAACTAGAAAAGACCTCAAAATCACATTTAGGGGTCCCATGCTGACTGATGGTTAGAATCTCCTAGGCTAAGACCCAGAAATCTGTTTTTAAAAATCCCTGGTAAGTTCAATTGATCATCAAAATGGAAGCCCATGAATCACTCTATGTCCTTCCATTACAAGAAGAGTTAAGGTAGCTAAAAAGCCCATTCTGAATTCATGTTTAGTTAGAAATTAGAAAGCTCTACTGTGTAGATTCTGCAGTTTAGTTTCTAAACCGTTGAAAGAATTCCTTTCCTATCTTGTACATGCTGAGGATCAGAGCGCCAGTATACAGGATTCGTGTTTGACCTGAATCAGAGGATCTGTGCAATCCCACTTAGTCAAGGGAGGTTAGCCCAGATATGAAGCTTTATTGCCATCGGGAAGACTATGTGCTCTTTATGTCCCTCTGGACTTGGGTGGGAGCTTTTATTGTTCTCTTTAGCACTTCTCAACTCAACAGCAAGAAGAGCCTCTGTTACTTGGGACAGATTTAACTTGGCAAAATCCACCGCTGTTATCAGATAGAGCACTTGGGAAGCACCTACTTTGCATAATGAAGTGCTTGGCACTGAGACCCCCACATGCAAGTGCTGGGGCGCTCAGGGTTTGTTCCACTTCGCTGGACTCAGGTCCAGTTTTGAAATTGCATTCTGAAGAGTCACACAGTCATCATTCTTGTCTTCATTCATATCAGTTTCAATTGCTGACATTGTAAAGATGCTCCTCATTTGCCTCTGTGGGTTCAAAAGGTGGCAGGCTATGGGAAACACTTGGAAACCATCACATTCACTGGAGTCCATAATGACTGGATGAGAAACATGTGCAGGTTGCTCTGTGTGCCCAGGAATTGCAGACAAAGCAAAGAGAGCATAAGAAATTGGCTCCATTTTGCAAGTGGATGGTTTTATTAAAGAAAAACATAATTATGTCTTCATATTAATTAGCAAATGCATTTCACTTATTCTCTATTCTTGGCTTTTGGCCTCTACAGCCATTAGTTAACCCCAAATCTGCTTTGTACTCATCTCTGTCCCTGCCACATCCTAGCTGAGAAACCATGAGCAACTCACTCACATCT
This sequence comes from Sapajus apella, assembly GCF_009761245.1. Classification (NCBI taxonomy): domain Eukaryota; kingdom Metazoa; phylum Chordata; class Mammalia; order Primates; family Cebidae; genus Sapajus; species Sapajus apella. The sequence continues at coordinate 37,618,022 of NW_022436951.1, forward strand.
TGGACTCTTGGTTTTCTCAACGTTAAAATGTTGAGAGCTACTCAAAGAATAGCTGTAGGAATATGAAGTGTCAGACACATAACTCTCAGTGTTACTTTCACTGTTATTGAAAGGATGGGCGTATTTGTCCATTTTTGCACTGTGATGAAGAAATGCCTGATGCTGGGTAATTTACAAGAAGTTTAGTTGGATCCCAGTTCTACAGCTAACATAGCAGCTTCTGCTCAGATTCTGGGGAGGCCTCAGGAAATGTACAATCACGGTGAAAGGCACAGGGGTAGCCAATGCTTCAGGTGGTGGGAGCAGGGAGAAGACAGAGAGTGGGGGGGTGCCACGCACCTTTAAACAACTAGATCACGTGAGAACTCTATCACATGGACAGCGCCAAAGGGACGGTGCTAAACCATGAAGGAGCCACCCCATGATCTAGTCACTTCCCTCCAGGCCCCACCTCCAACACTGGGAATTACAACTGAGCATGTGGTTTGGGTGGTGTGATGGTTACTACTGACTATCAACTTGATTGGATTGAAATGCAAAGTATTAATCCTAGTGTCTGTGAAGGTGCTGCCAAAGGAGACTAACATTTGAGTCGGTGGGCTAGGAAAGGCAGACCCACCCTTAGTCTGGATGGGTACCATCTAATCAGTTGCCAGTGAGGCTAGAATATAAAGCAGGCAGGAAAATGTGAAAAGGCAAGACTGGCTTAGCCTCCCAGCCTACATCTTTCTCCCTTACTGGATGCTTCCTGCCCTCGAACATTGGACTCCAAGTTCTTCAGTTTTGGGACTCAGACTGGCTCTCTTTGCTCCCTGGCTTGCAGACGGCCTATTGTGGGACCTTCTGAGCCTGTGAGTTAATACTTAATAAACTCCCCTTTCTATCTATCTATCATCTATCTATCATCTACCTATCATCTGTCTGTCTATCTATCTATCTATCTATCTATCTATCTATCTATCCATATCTATCCTGTTAGTTCTGTTCCTCTAGAGAATGCTAACTAATATGGATGGGGACAGAGATTCAAACCATATCACTGGACTATTTGAACTTGTTGTAGGAATACACATACAAATCAGTGATAGGACCAATACTCTTTTCTGTAGTGTGGGGGTTAATTTCCAGCTAGCCAATATTCTTTAACTACTTTTTGAAAAGTATAAAGTATTGAGTCCACAACTCAATCACATTCTGGTGTTAAGGACTTGTTACTTCCCTTACTGCTTTTCACCATTTGATCTTGAAATGCTGGAAAAGAGTGAACATGTAATGGGAAATGTACTGGAAAAATGCTAGGAACTGTTAGAGAGCAAATTCTTTTGCTATGTTGACAAATCCTTTCAAAAGTCACCTTGAAGCAATGGCAGGCACAGCCATCCTTCTACCCCAGAGCTCCTTCACTGTTGCTTGTCCCTTTAGAGCCTGGGACTCAAGAGAGTGCTCGGGAAATGGGGTACCCCTGAGGCTCTCCTGCCAGCATCCCCACCGTGGGCTCACAGGTGTCTCAGGATGCACCTGACCCTCTGATTCCCTTCTTCTTTGGAAACTTTGGACTGTTTCCCTGTGACCCACCATTACTTCCACCCCTTTCTTCTGTGTGATTTTTTCCAATTAGAAAAATGATAATTTATGAACTTTCTAAATCATCCTCTATGGTTCCCAGAATCAGTAAGAAGTTGCTTGAATTTCCTAAGCATCTGATGCCAATAAATATTAGGGAAGAGATGGGGTCAAAATTAAAACAAATAAAAAATGGGGACACCTATGAGACCTCTCCTAAACTTCAGAAGATGTTCTTTGAAGTATAACTAGGGCAAGGACTCACTTACCTGGTTTTTTATCTGTGGAGTTGAAAAGAAAACATTTTTTTGGAGAATCCAACCCTAGCTTACCCCCTCTGCACCCTGTTCCTTCCTTTAGCTTAGTCCTTCGACTCCCAGGACCTTCCTGAAAAGCCCTTGTGGTTTTTCCTCTTTTCTTTCCTCTTGTGTCACACAGCATGAGAAGACAGCTGTTAATGGCGATTTACTTACATCGCAAGTAAAATTCCAGTAAAATACCTTTCTTGGAATCCCATATTTCATGTAAGAAAATATCTTTGTAACATTCATAAAATCTTTTATAGGTCAAACAACTAAACACACAACTAAATATAAAATCATAAAGATATATAAATTTAGTTGATAAAAGATATCCTTTACAGAGAATTTGAGTTATAGCTATATAATTTCAATTCTATGTTTAGTAGTGCAAATACAGGTTATTTGCATACATTTTAAAAAATTGCAACCATTATCTGTTCTTTCTTAAAAATGCACACAGCATGTACCTGTATGGCTCAATGTAAAATAATAATCGTGAGTTACTTTTGATCTGAATTTCTTTAGAATTACAATATTAATGTTTCAATTGTATATTTTATCATTATTAGATTAAATGTGATTAAGATTAAATATTAAATTTTAATGAAAATCAACAGGAGACAAAAATGTAAAGTAAATCCTGATGTATTCAGAGACTACTTTACTAGACACCATTTTGATAAACAACTTAGGACCCCTGTTCAAGTGGAGTGTCCACTTTGCAAAGGAGAGATAGAGCCGCCACATGCAGAGACGCTCCAGATGAAGGAGACTGGACTTCAAAGACGAGGGAAAACTCCTCACCTTATCAGCCCCTGGGAGCCTGAAGTGCAATGTCCAGCAGGCAGTTTCAAGAATGTGTGTTTGACCTTTCAAGGACAGCACATGGCATGGAAGATGCATGTGTATGAGTGTGCTTGTGCGTGTGTGTGCATGTGTGTATGCGTGTCTGCGTGTGTGTGTGTGCGTGTGTGTGTTATGGGTCCACAAAACCCTTTTTGCCAGCCTTGAGGAATCCCTGGATTCCCCAGTTTGTCAAAAGCACAGATTAAAAACCACTGGCCAACAAAATTTGTGATGTGAGGTGACTAAACTCAGCCACCCCTCTGAGCTGTAAGGGACATCAACGGGTAACACCAGGCACCACGTGGCTGTGTGCTGGGGAGCCATTTCCATTTCAGATCCCAACAGAAAGTGCCCCTGCTCCACTCAGAGTCCCTCACTTACTCCTCCTTGTTCATTTGCAGGATAAATGATGAGAATCCTGCTCCGGCTGTTTCCCTGGATGTCCTCCCTGACGCCCACGTTGCCGGGACTTATGGCCTTTTTTCATGACTTATCTTAATGGACTGTGTTTCAGAGAATGATGTTTATTGCATTTTCTTATCACTCACCCTTGCTGGCTTTGGGGACACTCCTCTCTCCTGGTTTTCCATGAACTTTGCTGTCTGTTTTGTCTCATTGAAGAGTTCTCTTCCTCTGATCTCTCTCGGTAGTCAGTGGGGATCCCGAGGACTCCATCCTCGGGCCACTACCCATCACTGCTGTTCCCTAAGGAAAATCTTTACCAGGGGATCCCAGGCTCTCCTGAGGTTTCTTCTACAAATTCACAACACACACATGTACACACACACATGCACACACGTGCCATGGGCTCTCCCTGAAATAATCAGAGGCATTCTTGGAACTTCCTACTGGAGTCTATGCTTTGGGCTTGAAGGAGCTGGTGATGGCAAGAGCTGATGGGCCAAATTGTCCAGCACACACTCTCCCTTCTCTCTGCCTTCTCACACTCACTGTGCTTGGGCAGAAGCAATAGACCACATGGTGCTCCAGCTCTGCTGAGTCCTCCCTGGAGCTCCTGTATCATAGAGATCCCTGGTTCTTATTTCCTCTCTGGGCCACGCAAAGCAAGGGGACATATTGATGAGCACATCTGAATTGACTTCTAGCCCCATCTTCCTGTAGAGCTCTTATCAATAACATCTCACATGTCTCCAGTTGACTGCCACCTCCATTTATTTCTCAATGGATTCCAAAGCTCAAGTAGGAAAGAGAGATTTTATTTATTGGGATCGTAAATTCCCAACAATTATTCAAACTCCAAAGAATAAAGACCAGGTATGTCCTTCTCTCAAATCCGTCTCTCTGTCTATCACTCACCTACTTCAAAAACCTGAGGTCAGTCTCAATGTCCTCCCCCCTCACACTCTCCACATCTAATTGATCTCTACCTTCTATTCTTTTTCTAAATATTTCTTTAAACTCCTCTCTTCCAATTTCAATTACTAGCACCCCAGTTCAGAGCCTACAAGATGTCTCAAAATAGCTTCAGTCAACACAGGAACCTACTGGCTCACTGGGTGGAAATGGCTGGGGGTTGAGCTCACTTCTCATTTGCGGGCCCTAAGGAGCCCTGTGTCTGGCTCACCCCTCTGCTGTGGACAGGAGCTTGCCCTTTGATGGCTGTAGAAGCCTTCTTACGGCCCCCATCCAACTCCCACCTTCTGCCTTTCGCTTCTGACCCTGGTCTTCCTTCAGCAAACATCAGTGTGCTCATCTGCTTCTCCATGTACTTCTGCTCACACCGATTCTTTGTCTGGAATATGGCCTTTTTTTTTTTTCTTTCTTTGGCCAAGATTACTTGTCCTCAAAACTCAGTTTCTCTTCTGCATTAACTCTTTCTTTCTAGAAAACCAGATAAGCACTTGTCTTGTCGCTCACTTTTTAAACCCAGCTTTTAGCATTTCAATGCTGAAATGCCTCATGCTGAAGCACCTCATGCAGGACTGCTGGCCTCTAGGGACTTCTGTAGAGAAGGCCCCGTGATGGCACGTGCAGAATCTCTAACAGAAAGGGTGTCCTTCTGGTTACCATGTCAGATGCTGTGTCTCCATGGTGCCTGGGAAGTGGTGCAGCCATCTTCGGTGAGAGCGGAACTGAACTGCTGATGGACAGATTGCTCCAGTAAAAGAGAAAAAGGCATGGTGCAGGCAGCACACAGAGCATCCCAGCCACATCAGGCAAGGAATTTGCAAAGTCTGTTAATCAGAGAAAAAAGAAGCCATCTATCATATGTAAAGGCTGTACTGAAAGCATCTGAGGAATTGAACATGCATATGTGAAAAACTCTCATCAGAAAAAAAAAAAAGTGGATCAAAGAAACAAAACAGTGTAACTCAAACATCATGGAGAAGCACAGTGTGGGCCCAGAGGGTGCGGATCTGGGAGACTGGACCTCCCGCCGACACTGAGTGCACTCCAGCCTGCAGAACCCCACACAGTGGAATGCAGTGTGTGTCTTCTGGGGGCTGTGTTACCGATGGCTGGGTTTGCACTGGATTAAGTACGTGCAGCTTTCACTGCAGAGGGTGGGTGCAGTTATTCTCACGAGCAATGGCCTTTAGATAGATCACTTGGTTAAAAAACAAAAACAAACAAACAAAAAAAACAGTCCAGCAATTGTTATGTGAAACGCTTGGCTGTACCCCATGCTCAGGACGCTCAGGTGCTTAGGGGCTGGTGCAGCCCAAGGAATCGCTGGCTCTGCCCTGTTTCCCCTTTGTGATGCTCCCCGAGCCGCATGGTTGCCTAAATCCTTCCTTTCCTCTGATTCTTTTGTACCCATTCACTTAAGGGTCCGAATCTTTCATGATGTTTTGGAAAACATTGTTCCTTCCCCTGGCCGGGTTTCTGGCTTTGTTAGACCAGTCATAAACAACAGTCATAAGCAACACATCCACTGCAAACCTGCTGCTCCTCCGTGTTGTCTGCGAGCCCAGTTGAATGTTAGAACCAATATTAATTCAATTTCAGTATTTTTTCCTTAAACTTCATTACTGTTTCTTAAAAATAACCTTTGTCTCTTTTCTGTTGCTTACTCCTGGGTAAAAGGGTTAGTCATACAACTTGCCCCTGTAACGCCTACTTTAAATGTCAATTTGAGCAATTTTTATTTGGGGCATCAAATTAAAGTGATTTGTGTATTTGGCTCCTTTTTTTCTCCCCCATGCTCAGCACTTTTCTTCACCGCAGGGGAAGGTCTCCAGGAACACTGATGGCCACGCTCATTGTCATGAGGCTAAAGTTAGGTGACCCGTGGGAACACCAAGTTCCTCCTCTAGAAGGGTTGGTGCAGGCAGCCAGTGCAAGCACAGAGCTTTCTGTGGTGGCGCCGGCGGGAGCAGCCGGCCAGAGAACTGAGCTTTCCAAGGAAGCAGGGAGGAAAGGCAGCAGCTGCGATGGATCTGAAGTGGCCCTTGACACACGGGCTTATTAAATTAAAGTTATTGGCACAGTAACACGAGCGAGGATCATGCATCGAATGTGAACCCAGGATTCACATCCTGACTTGTGCACGCATCCAGCCCTACCTTTCTGGGTTGACAGTTCTACCACCCCGCTGAACTGTGCGCCTCTGTGATAATGACGGGGGGTGCCTTGGCTTGCACACTTGAGATGTGTCTTCTACATGGCCCTGGATGCCTCAGGACATTGCTTTTCTTTGCTTGTGTCCCCATTTGTTTTCAAAAATTTGCCAAAATGCAATCCCCTCACCTCCTCAGAGTAGTTAATATTTCATACCGACTCTGAAAAGTTACTTCTACAATTCTGTCTAAAGTGAGACGTTGAAGGTCTGAAGAATTTATAGAGCCAGTTATCAAAGAACCTGTGAGGATATCGGGGGGTCAGTGAACAACACCGCCCACCTGAAGTGCCTGGAGTCAAACATTTCAGATCATTCTCTACCTGAACCGTTTCATGATTACAAATAAGCCTGGCCACCCTGTCTGCTGGACACTGGTGCGTTCTTGTCAGTCAGGCCCAGAAACATCTTTAAACGCTTCCCTTCCACCTGGAGTGCTGCTACCTCTTAGCTTACAGGCAGACGCTGCTCCCAGCAGTGTGGACTGAAGAGACACTGCCAGAATCTGGATTAGGACACATCCACACCGTGGAGTGCCACGGAGCCCTGGGCTACCTCCTGGTTGTCACAGTCATGCACGTATTGTCCTGTGACTCAAGTGCCCTTCCAGCCGGGTCCTCCAGTCTGCTGTCTGTCTGGGGACCACCTCTTTTGGCTCCAACATCCATCTCAAAGGTCACCTCTTCTCTAAGCTTTGCTTCAGAAGTCACTGTTTTCCCTGCCTGCCATCAGCACCGGACTCTTGTCTCTTGCCTCATGTCTCCACGTTGAGTTATAGACATTTCTCCCTGTGGCTACCTCCCCAGGGACTGTGAGTTTTTGCAGGACCTGGTGAGTAGAACTCCCAGTGACCTCTTCCTCATCCCATTAGTGAGGGATGAAGTCTGGCTCCGGGTTTTGAAGTTGGCCGGTCACGCACCAGCACCAGGCAGATGCCCCTGGCATGGTATGTTAGTCACATCCACCCACATTCCCAGGATGGAAGACACCATGTGCCAAGGAGCCCCACAGAGTCACATTCAGGAACTGCACATACACCCAGGGGCTGGGGCAGGCTGGCTGTGTAGTAACAGGAAGGTAGAATGACTGGTTCCAGAAGGAAGATGCAATTGGCCTGTTTGCATCATTTCAGGGGCTAAGGGTTGTAGAAGGCCACTGCTCAGGGGTAAACAGGCATTGCACCCGATTCCTTTATAAGGGAGATGGCTTGGCCAGGGGTCCATGGGAGCAAATTGGGGGGATATCTATGGTTATGCCATTCCAGGCTCTCCTAACTTTGCCAGGTGCTGAGGCAGCCCATGATACTTGGCCTTAACTATGGGTCTTGGACCGCAGTTCCGCAGAAGTACCCCCGTAAGTGCCAGGGAAGGGCTGCTGGTTAGTGTGGCTGCCTCGTCATGCTGCTTGCGTAGCTAATGTTCTGCTTAGGAAGTCTGCGAAGCTCAGGATTTCTGTATCATTTGTTTTGCCCTCACTTGTCATGCTCCTTCAAATTATAACAAAAAGTTTAGGAAGATCTCATCTTTGGCATGCCGAGGAATCTAAGATCAGTGAGAACTCCCTCTGCTGCGTGGCAGGCCAAGTATTTTGGAGTGGGATGGACATCACATGTCAACAGCTGGTTTTGTTCATCCTCTATTAGTTTTCTGGATAGTCCTGCATTTTCAAAGTAGTCACAAAAGATAAAACTTCAACTAGTTCTAATCATCTATTCAACATGTCCTAGGGCATTTCCTGGCAGAGCTGAGTGCGGAGAGTCCCTCTGGAGGGGCACCATGGGGCAGGAATGTCTGCAGCTACAGGGCTCAGCTGGCTCATATCCATTTGGAGGCCATCCCCGGCTCTGTCACCTTTTAGCTTTCAGACCTTGGACAAGGGTCTTAACTTGCCTCAGCATTTCTGCCTGTAAAATGGGAGTGATACTAACAAAACCTACTTCATAGGGTGACCCTGAGAATAAAATGTGAAAACACACATAAAGCACTTAATGTAGGTCCTGCCTGAGCCAAGTTGGCAGCCACAGAGGCAACTGTATCCAGGTATGCAGCCGGTGAATGAGGTACTCCAAAAATTCATGCACACTGGGAACCTCGGAACATCACCTGACTTAGAAACAGGGTCTTTGCAGATGAAATTAAGGGAAGAGTTGGGGTGAGATTATACTGGATGAAGGTGAGCCTAAATCCAATGAGAGTGTCCTCACAAGAGATAGGTCTGGACACAGAGAGAAGCAGGAAGAAAGAGGAGAAGCCAGGTCAGAAGAGAATGCAGGGATGCAGCCACCAGCTGCGGAATGCCTAGGGGATCAGACCCCTGCAGGAGAAGCAAGGAAGTTTCCTCACCGGGAGCCTTGAGAGGGAACACAGCCCCTGGACACATTAACCTCAGAATTCTGCCCTACAGCACTCTGAGGGAGTGCCTTTCTGTTGTTTGAAGCTGTCAATTTCATTTTAAGTTTTTAGGCAGCCCTAGGCACCTAGCAGAGTGTAAGACAATAAAAAACACTTAGGACACAAAGCGAAGACCGAGCACTCCCAGGAAAGTGTTCTAGGAAGCAGAGCTGGTCAGTGGCCATCACTCTTCATCCAGCAAAGGTTTATTAGTGCCTCCCTCATGCCAGGCATCGCTGTGTTAACAAATAAAACCAGCTGATTGCTCACCCTGGAGTGCACCCAGCCTTGCACCCCAATTGCCAAAAGGTTTGCATGGCCCACTGATGCTGGAAGGGTATGCCCTGGGGGGTGGTCTGCTTCCTGGGCGCAGGTCCTGGTTTCCTGAGTTAGCCCCGCAGGTGTATCCTGCTTGAGCCACATCCCTCTGAGCTCTGGTGGCACCTTGCTGGGGCACCCCTGGTTTAGCTGCCATGGTCCCCTTTGTGCTGGGGTGAGTCCTTCCCCTTCCTGTCTATCATTCCCTCTGTCCCAAGGAGGTGCTGCTGCAATGGCCCTGGCAGGCTCAGATGAGAGGAGGAGGATGTGCTCAGTGCCTACGATAGCCCTTGGGACCTGCAGGCTCCTGTGAGAGCGGCTGCTCCGTTGGTGGTGGGGATCATTGTCTCCTGTCTGTGAGCCATCTCCATCCCCAGATCGACGGATGGTTGGGGCAGCTGCCGACCCCACCAGTGTGAGCACAAACAGTACCAAGAAGACTTCTAAAGGCTCCCATGATTCTCCACATACTTGATGAAAAGGTGTGATGTTCTTTTTTATTTTTTCCAAAACCACAGCTGCCGTTCTTGTTAAATGACAAGAAGCCTTTGTTCCTTACATCTGTTAAAAACTAGTAATGCTAAGGAAGTCTTTATACTGAAACATATCAGAATGGGAGACCTGACATTGTGGACGTCTCACAAACACAGGGACAGTGGGTTAACGGGACCTATGCTAGATTTCTTTCTCCTCGAAGTCTATGCTCCATAGCCCTATCCATAAAAGAGGTTTCGACCTGGGAGGTGGACCAGGACCTGCGTTTGGGGACATTTCTGTCAACCACACGTGTATTTTACAGCCGTGGTCCTTGGCTGCCCTCTTCTGGTCGAGTCTGGAACAGCTTGGCTGAGAGGCCCTGTTCTTTTGAGCAGGGGGCTTCAGTAGGTGCTGCCACCCCTGCCTCTCTGCACTGAGCATTGGGGGGTCTGAACACCAGCCTCCAAGTTAGGGTGAACAACTGTCCTGGTCTGACTGGGACTGAGTTGGGGCTTCCCGGGGTGCAGGACCTTCAGTACTAAAATCAGGCCAGTCTTGGACACACTAGGATGAATAAAATTCTTGCTAGGACTTCATGGGACTATGTCAGAGGAGCAGATGGCCTTGGAAATGTGCCTCAGGGTGTCGCATCGCTGTGTGACTGCCGCTGCAGGATTTCCAGTGCAGAGTCAACTTCCCTCTATTCTGTTGTCCTCACGCTTCCCCGACTGCAAGAAGCTGTGCAAGAGGCTGTCTCTCCCTGCCCGGTCTCCCAAGGACCCTGCCCGAGACTGCTGCCAGGCTGGCTTAGACGGGACGCACCTGGGATGTGATAAACTGCACCTACTCGGGACCCCGCATGGCCCAGGGCCAACCCAACCACTTCCCTTCAGAGTTCAGAGGCTGAGCGCCCCCACCCCCACCAGCGGCTTGCGTGCGGCCACCTCTGCCTGCCAGTCATCATTCCCAGCCCATCACAAAATATGCCACTGTCAGTTACTGTCAAAATAAACAGGGCTGATTCGTGACCCCTTCTTTCAACCCTTGCCAAAGAGGAATAAAGAAGTTCACTTAATCGTCATATGGAAAGATGAGATGGGATAAACCACTTTGAAAGCAATTCAAATTTTCAACCCATCAAAATGCGCATGGTGCAGCGCCTGGTTTGTGTTTCACAGACAACCTGTTGCCTTCGCTTTGGAATCAGTTGTGAGCTTATGAGTAAAACGAAAACATGACTCTTCAGGGCCAGCCAAGTTCCAGGAGCAGGGACACTGGCACTTCCCCAGGGAGAAGCAGGAAGTGGGGGAAGGAAAATCACAGGAGACCATTCTCTCCGAGTGGCGTGGAGACCATGAGGGGATTAGCCTTTGCATCTGCTCACCAAGTTGGATGTGTGCAGGCTTTCCAGGGTGAAAGAGAATGACAGCCTGCAGCTCTCCTGTTATCAGGTACTTGTGAGAAGGAGCTCTGGGAAGCCCCGGGCTGAGAAGGGTTGGATGGACTTTTCTTTGCTTAGAGCGAGGTACCAGGAATGCAGCCAAGGGCTTTGTTAGTCACTTGTTCTGATTCCCGTAGAGGACAGAAACCTCTTTATCCAGGAATTATTCATCCTGATGCTATAACAACCTGAAAGAAGCATTTGCTGGGCAGATTAATAGCATCAGTAATTACAACAGGGCAGGGCGGGGAGGGTTTCTGGCCATTTCTTCTAAAGTAAAACAATAATTTCAAAGCTCCTTTTTCAAGTAGAACCTGTTTTATTAAAAAGGAAAAAAAAAGTCAGCAAATATTTACAACTGTGAAGTTAAAGATTAAAAAAAAAATTACCCATCCCCGATTGTGACCCCCTGACCTTAGGTAAACAGGTCCAGGCTTGGGCAGTTGCCGGGAGACTGGCCCCAGGGATCGGTCGCTGCCAGCTCCTCACAACAGGGCCCTCTGTAACCTGCACAAGCACAGATTTTCTAAAACAGAGCAAGAGAAAAAAAGAGCCAAAATTCGAGTCAGTTAATACAAACAGCAAACAAGGCAAACTTCGATGAAGGGAAGGGGGAGGCAATGTTTATAAACATGACTGGCTCCAAGGCAACGGCCGATTTTAAAGGCCTGCAGGTTTCCCATTCAAGTCCTACAAACAATTACAAACTATCAAAGTTACTTTCGATGGCAAATAAAATAATTTTTAAAATGCACAATTTACAAACGGACGCTGCTGCACACGCACATGTTCAATTGCTGCGTGTGTGTTCCCGCACGTGCACGTGGACACCGCTGGGTGGATACCAAATTCATCACATGACAGAATTGAGGCGTCCCACGTACACTAACTTGGCACATAACTGAAGTTTATTTTTCTTTCAAGTTGTTGAATTTTAAAAACTGAAAGCACTTTTATTATGTAAGGAATTCATTATGTAAATGCCTTTCATATCCTCCCCAGTTTCCTGAAACGCTGCATGCCAAGCCTAATTTCACATTATTTGAAAATTCGAAGTAGTGACCATGGACACGTGAGGGTCTCCTGCACTCTGGTGGCGGGAAGGGTGTTCAGTGGTGTGAGCTAATCTGGGGCTTTGCTGCCCACCGGACTTGCTGCCCACCAGCAGCCTCTCTGCCATGATGCTCCCACAGAGTGGCTGTTCATTGCAGAGAAGTTCCTGAGCGCTGGATTCAGCAGACAGATGTGGGTTTGAATCCCAGTACAGTCAATAAGAATTCCTGTTCCACAGAGCTCTGGAGTGCAAAACCATGATGGGCGGGGCTGCTGGTCCTCTCCAGGCTTGTCATTAATGCCAAGGCCGACTTTGGTAAGAAGCTGCCTCTGTGCCAGCCCTAACTCACCACTGGTGTCTGTCTCCGCCACAAGTTCGTGAGGTCCTCCTGATGGGGAAGCTTAGCCACAAGGAGCTTCAGTCACTCATCCCAGGTCACTCAGATGGCTAATGACAGAGCTGGCGGCCTGACTTCCACCCATGGTCTTAGGGACACACTGCACTGCCTCTTCAGTACGATGATCCAATGATCCTCTGTGCTTGAGACAGCCTTGTTACCTTTGTCAGCCTCACACTCCCCCCATTGAAGGGAAGACCGCTTTTTCCCTGCAGAGGTGCTTCTGGGCTGAACGCAGGTGACTGAAGTGTCTCATGCTGCCCTTGGAATCAGCCTTCATGCATTCCGATGGCTCCACTTTCCTCTGTCTAAACCCTCAGCAGCTCAGATCGCCACTTCCTGGTGTCTTCCACAGCTCCCGCTGTCCTGGGAGCCTCTCCATTTACACCTCGTGTCCGATGGAGGGTCAGGTGCTGGGTAACCTTGAGAAACATCTGGAGCTAGCCAGTGGAGGATGGAGCCTAGAGGCTGAGTGCTCTCACAGCTGCGGTGGCACAGAGGCCGGATACTCAATGCTTGATGATCCGGGAGCCCCGAGCAACCTCAGAGTAGCTCACAGGGAGGTCCAGCATGGTTGCTCTCCTTGCTGACAGAGCCCTCAGTTCTCCCTTCGGCTTCTGTCTCACGCAGACCATGGCCGAGAAGATGTCGCACATGGAAAAGCCTGTACTGAACACACGGTACCTGGCAGGTCTTCTGCTTGGTGCCGAAGGGGCAGAGCCAGATACGAGGTGGCTGGTGGCCAGCCCACGGGGGAGCGCTGTCTCCTGGGAGCTGCGTGATGGCAGCTCATTCTGCACATGGATGCACATGAACGATTGGTTCAGATGCTGGAGACTGGGGCCACGGCTCTGACCTGAGCCCCATCCATGCAGCTTGGAACCGTCATCTGCTCCTCTGTCTTCCCCTGAATGTGAGAAAGCAAGAATTATGGGGTCTGGGGTTTGGACCATTGTCCTTCCATTTCAATATGACAAGCAGGGCAGTAGAATTAGGGAAGAGTCCTGTAATTTACTTAAAGTTTCTCTGACCTCTGACGTAGTTCGGATGTGTGTTCCTCGTGTTGAAATATAATCCCCAGTGTTGGAGATGGGGCCTGGTGGGAGGTGCCCGGCTCATGGGTGGGTTTCTCGTGAGTGGCTTAGCACTTGCCTTTGCTGCTGTCCTGGCCAGCGTGAGTTCTCGAGAGGTTGTTTAAAGTGTGCGGCACCTCGCTCCATCCCTCTTCCTCTTGCTTTTGCCACATGACATGTACTCTCCCTCTTCACCTTCTGCCATGATTGTGGCTTCCTGAGGCCTTCCCAGAAGCAGAAGCCAGTCCTTTGCTTCCGGTACAGCCTGCAGAACCGTGAACCGCTAAACCTTTTAAACGAAATTACCCAGTCTCAGGTATTTCATTATAGGGATACAAGAATGGGCTACAGTCTTTCAGAGACGTGGAGAATTATGGTAGCAGAAGCCCAGGAGAGACTGCTTGTTCTAACATGTGGGGATGCTGTTGGTGGAGAGACACCACCCTTGTCTGTGGTGTGGCCAAGGATTGAAGCCAGCACACGCCCTGGATGTGCCAGGTCAAACAGGGAGACCCAAGGGCCCCCATCATAGAGGATAAGCTCATTAATACAATGGTAACATGTCATGGATGGCTTGAATAATGGTTGCTGGTCCTTGGGCAGTTCTCCCATGGAGAGATGTGGTCAATTTCTTCTCCCCTTGAACCTTGGTGGGCTTCTGTTTCCTTCCAAGAGAGTGAGGCATAAGTGATGACATGTGACTCCTAAGATGAGATTGTTCAAGGGAGCCTTCCCCAGCATGGCTCTCAGGACACTCACAGGACCCCAGAGAAGCCCATGTCACATGGAGAGGCCAAGACTTTGAAATCCCAGTTGAGCTCAGCACCTAAGTCTGGCACTCCTGGCACCAGAAACATGGGAGAGTGAGTGTGTGGAAGACTCCAGCCAGGTGCATCTTCCTAGCTGAGGCCCCAGACATCGGGATTAGATATAAGTCAGCCTCTCTGCCTTGCCAACTTCCTGGCCAGTGGAATCCCAGAGCTTAATAATGAGGTGGGTCATTGATAGTGCACATGTGCAGAAGCTCGTTATGCAGTGATCAGTGATTAGTGACCAGAGCAGGACATAAACCCAAAGATATTCCGTCACACAGCAATGACCACAGGTCACTACACAGAGTGCAGCTGGGACTTACTACATTTGAACCAGACTCTAGGAAGCCTGGAAGCTCAAGTCAGCAATCTTTAGGATTCTTGCAAACACACGCAGAATAATATCTGGGTAAAAGGGAGACAATATGACTTTGAATAATCTTATTTATGATACGCTTATGACAAAGTGAAGTTTTTGGTTTTCTGTTCCTATGTTAGTTTGCCAAGGGTAACAGCCTCCTGTTCCAACCATGTTCCCGCAAAGAGCATGATCTGTTTCTTCTTTACGGCTGCATAGTGTTCCATGGTGTAGATGTACCACATTTTTCTTATCCAGTCTAACCATTGATGGGCATTTAGGTTAATTCCATGTCTTTGTTATTGTAAAGAGTGCTGCAATGAACATAAACACACACATGCGTCTTTAGGATAGAGCAATTAATATTCCTTTAGGATAGATAAATTCCTAAAGGACTAAAGTGTCTTCAGACTAAAGTGTCTGAAGGTTTGGTGTCTGGTGAGGCCCAGTCTGTTCTTCCAAGACAATGTCTTTAGGAATACAAATTGTTCTGAAGTCCTCTTTCTGCATCTCTACCCAAACAAAGGAGGTCACACGGACAGGACCAGAGCGAGAGCCCAGGACACCACCTCGTAGAGTTGCCATCAGGAGCACATACGGGGTGGCAGGTGATGGGCCCAGGAAGGGGCACTGTGCTTGGCCACCAGG
The DNA here is from genome assembly GCF_009761245.1 of Sapajus apella. Taxonomy (NCBI): domain Eukaryota; kingdom Metazoa; phylum Chordata; class Mammalia; order Primates; family Cebidae; genus Sapajus; species Sapajus apella. Next base: position 37,633,281 of record NW_022436951.1, read on the forward strand.
AGGTCTCCCAGGACATCACAAGAACAGGCAATGAGGACCTGCAATGTGACATTCAGGGAGACACAGAGCTGGACGTTTGTCTGCAGAAGTGCTGTTTCCATCATCCCATCTGCAAGGTGAGGAGAGGAGAAGGAAGATCACACATATTTATTTATTTTTGTTTAACAGGAATTTACAGAGGCAGGCTCAGTGGCTCGTGCCTGTAATCCCAGCCATTTGGGAAGCAGAAGCTGAGGAATCACTTGAGGCCAGGAGTTCGAGACCAGCCTGGACAATATAGGGAGATGCCATTTATTTTTATTTATTTATTTATTTATTATTTATTATTGCATTTTAGGTTTTGAGGTACTTGTGAAGAACATGAAAGATTGTGGCATAGGTACACACATGGCAGTGTGATTTGTTGCCTTCCTCCCCTTTACCTGTATCTGGCATTTCTCCCCATGCTATCTCTCCCCTCCTCCCCACCTCCCCGTCCCTCCCCTATTTCCCCCCAACAGACCCCAGTGTGTAGTGCTCCCCTCCCTGTGTCCATGTGTTCTCATTGTTCAACACCCGCCTATGAGTGAGAACGTGCGGTGTTTGATTTTCTGCTCTTCTGTCAGTTTGCTGAGAATGATGGTTTCCAGGTTCATCCATGTCCCTACAAAGAACACGAACTCATCGTTTTTGATGGCTGCATAATATTCCATGGTGTATATGTGCCACATTTTCCCTGTCCAGTCTATCATCGATGGGCATTTGGGTTGGTTCCAGGTTTTTGCTATTGTAAACAGTGCTGCAGTGAACCTTCGAATGCATGTGTCCTTATAGTAGAATGATTTATAATCCTTTGGATATATACCCCGTAATAGGATTGCTGGGTCAAATGGAATTTCTATTTCTAGGTCCTTAAGGAATAGCCACACTGTCTTCCACAATGGTTGAACTAATTTACACTCCCACCAACAGTGTAAAAGTGTTCCTATTTCTCCACATCCTCTCCAGCATCTGTTGTCTCCAGATTTTTTAATGATCACCATTCTAACTGGTGTGAGATGGTATCTCAATGTAGTTTTGATTTGCATTTCTCATATAGACCAATGGAGCAGAACAGAGGCTTCAGAGGCAATACAACATATCTACAACCATCCGATCTTTGACAAACCTGAAAAAAACAAGCAATGGGGAAAGGATTCCCTGTTTAACAAATGGTGTTGGGAAAACTGGCTAGCCATGTTTTCATGCAGAAAGCAGGAACTAGAGCCCTTCCTGACACCTTACACTAAAATTAAGTCCAGATGGATTAAAGACTTAAACATAAGACCTAACACCATAAAAATCCTAGAAGAAAATCTAGGCAAAACCATTCGGGAGATGCCATTTATACAAAAAGTTTTTAAATGTAGCCAAGCATGGTGGCTCACACCTGTGGTCCCAGCTCCTCGGGGGGCTGAGGTAAAAGAATCACTTGAGCCTGTGAGTTTGAGGCTACTGTGATCGTGCCGCTGCACTCCAGCCTGGCAACGGAGCAAGACTGCTTCAAACAAAACAAGACAAAAACCCAGGAACTGATGGAGTACTCACTCCGTCTTCAGAAGCTGATTTAATTTTCACAACAATCCCAAAGCAGAAGTTTCCTTGAACTACAGACAGCCCCTGCTTTTACGGATTCATATGTGTTTCACCTTTCACACCAGAGACCCAGGCTCAGGTAGCACTTGGCCAAATTAACTCATCTAGAAGGAGCAGTAAGCCCTTTGCTTACGCCCACTTTAAAGCTTGCATCTGCGAATTGTTCTTCTCCCTGTGACGTGGTAATGATGCACGCTGCACTCCCCACGTGACCATGTGAATTAGATGCACAGCCTAGAAACGTCACACCTCAACCCTGGGGCATACTTAGAGAAGGAATGGTTCTGGGTTAGGACTGACCTGTTAAGGATGGTTCCGGGTTAGGACTGACCTGCTGTGTAGGCGAGATTTGCTGAACACTGAACAAGGGCTCATTCTCACCTCTACAGATGATTTACACAGTGACTTAGAGAAAAATTCACCCCTCGACTCTGACCCTCACTTACATGTGGAATGCAAACCCTACCTTTTATTATTAGAGTGAGGGGACTTCTGTATTGTTAGTTGTATCCATTCTGAGTTCAACTTCGGGGTAATTCTCCAGGTTGAGTGACCAGGAGCATGAGGCTGTGACCTCGGTGGTCCACACTTCCGGAGCCATGCACAATGGAGCTGGATAGCAATGACAACCCCAAGAGGGCGGCAGGGGAGGGAAGCTGGAGGGCCTTGCACCCAGCCCAAACGCACTCTGAGAGTGCACTGGACAAAGGGGTTTTCCTAGTTATGTTTACACAGAAGCACCAGGGACGTTTGTTTCCATATTTTGTCATTTTCTTAATTCCTCAATTCTTAAGACCGCTTCTCTAAAAATCCTCATAAACACTGATATTTATGCAGTAACAAATATAGGAAACTTTTTGGCATGACTCTACCAACTTCATATGAAATTCAATTTAGGGAATTTTGTACATTTTTTTCTATTCCTCAAATTCGTAAACATTTATTTTATGTTTATATTACTCCTTTCCTTAATAACAGCCAGTGTGTGAGGTGCTCTTAACGATACATGCCTTGTCTTTAAAAAGGCAGCTACACAGTGGAAAGTCAGTGCAGATGGGGAAATGTTTATAAGGAGGTATATTTCCGAAGAGGTAGCTGACAATTAAGTATGTTTATTTTAGAACACTATACTCTACACTCTAAGAAATGTATCTGATAAACTGATTTCCCTGAAAGGATAGTGACAGGAATTATTGTCATGGACAAATCGTGATGTGGATTCAAAATCATGTCTCAGGGAGAAATGTTTAAGGCACCACACCCAGTAATTTCAGTTCTTCCGCTTTCTGCTAGAGATGCCTTTGGATACTGCCGATGCCTCCCTGAGGCTCATCTCTCGTTTGATTGTGCTGTACATATACAGGTGGTTGCTAGCCATGATCTCAAATTTTTGCTAGGAATCCTCAGACAGGTGTGACGAGAAGCCTGGAGGATTCCAGTCTCACAGTTGGTAAAGTCACAGGAAAACCTGCTCAGTCTGCGAGATGGGGTGGAGGGAAACTTGCTAGTGACAAAGAATGGCCCAAGATGGAGCCTTAGGGTAGAAACCACCAGAGATACCTTGGGGTGAGGCAAGCTCAGCCTCCTTGGGGTTATCTTCTTAAAACAAGAGTAAGGAGACAGCACAGGAGTGAGTGAGAGACCCAGAGGCAGGGGGCTATGGGGGCTGGGTAGGTGCAAGTGTCATTCTGAGATGCCTGTCCACACACAGCACAGTCCACTTCCCCATGTCCCCAGGTCCAAGAAAGGCAAGTGTCTCATCTGTTTATGCCATTTCAGTAAAACACCTTAGACTGAGTAATTTATAAAAAACAGAAATGTATTCCTCACAGTTCTGGAGACTTGGAGGTCCAAGACTAAAGTGTCTGAAGGTTTGGTGTCTGATGAGGCCCAGTCTCCTCTTCCAAGATGATGCCTTGTTTCTGTGTCCTCTAGAGGATAACAATGCTGCGTTCTTACCTGGCAGAAGGGACAGAGAGGGAAAGGCCTAGCTAGCTCCCTCTAACTTTTTCGAAAGCATTAATCTTTTCACCAGGGTGGAGCCCTCAGGATTTAAGCGTTTCCTCGAAGAGCCTTCTCTTAATACCCCCATGATGGGGAATATATTTCAACACATCTGATGGTTAATACTGAGTGTCAACTTGATTGGATTGAAGGATGCAAAGTATTGATCCTGGGTGTGTCTGAGGTTGTTGCCAAAAAAAAAAAGATTAACATTTGAGTTAGTGGCTGGGAGAGGCAGACCCACCGCAATCTGGGTGGGCACCATCTAATCAGCTACTAGTGTGGCTAGAATATAAAGTAGGCAAAAAAAATGTGAAAAGACTAGATGGGCCTAGCCTCCCAGCCTACTTCATTCTCCTCTGCTAGATGCTTCCTGCCCTCAAACGTCAGACGCCAAGTTCTTTAGTGCTGGAACTTGGACTGGCTCCCCTGGCTCTTCAGCCTGCAGGTGATGGACTATTGTGGGACCCTGCGATTATGTGAGTTAATACTTAATCAACCTCCCTTTATGTGTGTGTGTGTGTGTATATATATATATTAAAAAATCCTCTTTATTTCTCTCTATATATATCTATCTATCTATATCTATCTATATCTATATATATCTATATATATGTATATCTCTATCTTTCTCTATATCTACATCTATATCTATCTCTCTGCCTCTCTCTCTCTCTATATATATATCTATATATATGTAAAGGGAATATATAGATAGATAGATAGATATAAAGGGGATATATATTCCCTTTATCTGCCTGTCTCTCTCTCTGTCTCCACATATATATATATATATATATATATATATATATATATATATATATATATGTGGTGCCTGTGAGAGACTCTGAGCTACAAAGCCCAGTTCTGGCACATTGCGGTTTTGAGCTGCTGGGTCCTGAGGTTGTGAGTTACACAGAAATACACCCCAGCAGTGGCTCATGTCTAGAACCCGGCAGTCCACCGTGCGTCACTCTTTGAGTGTTTTCATTTTAGAAAGACTTGTGTAAAGAGTTTCCATTTTCTTGTCTTTTAAGCATTCTTATTCTTTCTCAATTATTGGAGTTTCTCCACAATTATCTGCAAAACTTCTAATTGTTCCTATGGAGAAGACTGCGGAGCACCTCAGCCCTTTGCGCACAGGAGTTTTGTTGAGGACTGATGGTGCTTTGTTCTACTTGGTGTGATGACACTAAGATAAATCAGAGACAGAGCTTCTTCTATTGAGAATGGAGGTTTAGCTTGTTAAAAGTGAATCGTTCATTCACGAATTAAGGGTTCGTGTATTGGCCGGCACCAGAATCACAGCAGATTCAGAGAGACTGCAGGGATGCCTTTTGGTCAGAACACATTTATAGACAGAAAAAGTAACGCGACGTACGGAAATTGGAAGTGAGGTACAGAAACAGCTAGATGGGTTACAGGTGGTCATTTCCCTTATTTGAACACAGTTTGAACACTCCACAGCATGTGAGTGGTTGAAGTACAGCTGCTGGGATTGGCCAACACTCAGCGATTGTTACAGGCGCACCCTCCTAAATTAGGTTTTCAATCCTGTCTACCTACTAAGTTAGGTTGCAGTTCATCCACAAATACTCAATTATAGAACTACCCCTTCTCTGACCACTTTTAGTTTGCTTTAACAAACTAAAAAAGCGGCTGTGCATTTCTTAAATATCAGGGCATCATGGGTATAAAATTTCAGTTCTACAAGATGGGTAAGTGCTGCAGGTCTGCTGTGCCAACAGCTAACACTATGTAGTGGACACTTCACATCCTGGTAAGAGGGGAGATCTCATGGTAGGTGTTCTTACCATCACAGAATTTTTACGAAAGCTTTACAAAGTAGCATGTAAAAGAAGTTTGGTGCGTGAGGCTTCAGGACTAGTCTTGAACTTTGATTCAACACGGATTTAACCAGTATTTCCTGAGTACCTAATACATGTCCAACTGTGCTAAGCAGGAGTGAATGTCTCAGGCTGAGGCTGGCAGTTCAGTGGAACAGGTGCGGCTCCCAAGGCTGCAGCAGCAGCCCTGGAGCTGGTTAGGCCTTCAGAACCTCAGACCTCACCCCTGCCTGGGAACTCAGAACCTGCAGGGGACACTCATGCACGTTAGCATTTGGGAAGCTTCCAGCCTAGTAACCACTTCCTGGGTGACATTGGGAGGCAATTCTTTAGGACTTCAGCTTTCCAGTTGTAAATTGTAGTAGAATGTGAGAATCTCAGACTCCCACGTTTAAATGAATCTCTGATGTGACTTGACACTAGGGAGTGGCTGAAGTGTGCGGGAGGGAAGGGGGAGCTCCAAGCCCTGACTGCTGGGTGCAGTACCCCCTGCTCTGTTCGCACCCACAAAGTACACTAGGCACACGGCCCCTTGGCTGGGAACACCTGGGTACATAAGTCCCAGCTGGCTCTCACTTGCCCTATGGAGATGATAACCAATTCCTCCCAGTTCACATTTCGGGGCTCAAATCAGGAAAACCCACCTGCCTCCAGGCTAAATCTCTAGTCAACTGACTTCCAAACATGGGTGATGGATTTCATTCCTCATCAGAAGCAGGCTGAGCTCAGGCTAATTGGATGGCTCCTGTACATAGGGCTGTGGGGCTGGGCGGTGAGGTCAGGCCTTTGGATCCTCCTTGGTGCTGCGGCTCTTCGGGAGGCCTCGCCAAGTGGGCCTCTGTCTTTCCCCAGGGGGTCCCCTGGCCTATGCTAGTTTCTGTCTTCCTTATTGCTGCTCCCTCTTTGCCTCTCTAAGGGGATCCTGTTCTCCTTCTTCATGACGGAGCCCCCTTTTCCTCAGCTTCCTTACGACGGAGCCCCCTCTTCCTTAGTTTTCTTACGACGGAGCCTCCTCTTCCTCAGTTTCTTCATGACGGAGCCCCCTCTTCCTCAGTTTCTTCATGACGGAGCCCCCTCTTCCTCAGTTTCCTTATGATGGAGCCCCCTCTTCCTCAGTTTTCTTATGATGGAGCCCCCTCTTCCTCAGTTTCTTCGTGACGGAGCCCCCTCTTCCTCAGCTTCACTTCCTTCCTATGAAAACTTCCCCACCCTCTTCTTGGAGGGCAGAAAAGGCAAGACATGACTAACCAGACCTGTGTGGGGCCCATAGCTTCATTCCAGGCTTTGGGAATTCTGTTCAAAATCTGCCAAATTCATCCGTTGTTTTAGATGAAAAATCAAGCTAACTAAAACTTATAAAATTAGAAATTTATCATCAGGGCTACTCCATTTGGACACTAATTTTTTTTTAAGCTCTTTAATTCCATTTTCAGTTAAATACATTTCGGAATCGCCTTCCCTGCTATATTGCCGCCTTTTGCCCTCGTGGGTGCCCTCTCATTTCTCCCGTATGTCAGGACTCTCACAACTTGGAAACCCAAATCTACTGAGCTTTACTGAAGGATTGAAACACATCGTCCATATGACGTTCTTGTCAAAATGTCGCTGCGTTTCAACCATCACCCTCCCTGCCTATCAATGCACGGTTATGCTCACATGCCGTTGCTTTGCTGATTGGCAGAGCTATTTGAGAGCAAATCATAGGTGTCACAATCTTTCACTCTTGTGAGCTTTAGCTTGTATTTCTCACAAAAATGAGACTATTCTTTCAAATCACCTAGGTGCTTCTATTAGTGTCAGAAAATTTAACATCAATACAAAGCTAGTATCTAATACACAACCTATATCCAAGCTTTTCCCGTATGCCAATGGCACATTTATGGTGATTTTTTCACACGCTGTATTTAGTTGCTATATTCTTTAGTCTGCTTTATTCTGTACTGTTCTCTAACCATTGTTAATTTTCGTGATATTGGTGTTTTTGAAGAGTTCAGGCATTTGTAGAATATTTTTTAAAATTTGAGTTTATCTGCATCTTATAATTCTCTTACAAGCCAATTCCTATTAGGCATTTTATATAGAATTACATTTATAGGATAGATTTGGAGCTGTCATCTCTCAGTACCAAAACATGCACATGTCAGTGTTGGAAACAGATGCTCCAGCCTGCAAAGAAAAATTAGCACTGAGACGAAGGATCTTTCAACAATGCAATTTTAACTTCCTGGGCTGCAGGAAGGGTACTCTCACTAGCTATCTTGCCACAAGGGTACAGTGAACAAAGAAAAACACACAAATTTATTCCTTACGCATTTGGGGTCATCCTTACTGCTGTGTCTGATCTCCGTTGGCTGGAGCCAGACCTCACAATCTAAACTAAAACCTGATTGGCTAACAACTTAAAACTTTTTTTAAAATTTATTTTATTGCATTTTAGGTTTGGAGGTACATGTGAAGAACATGCAAGATTGTTGCATAGGTACACAGGTGGCAGTGTGATTTGCTGCCTTCCTCCCCATCACCTATACCTGGCATTTCTCCCCATGCTATCTCTCCCCAGCTCCCCACCCCCACTGTCCCTCCTTTATTTCCCCGCAACAGACCCCAGTGTGTAGTGCTCCCCTCCCTGTGTCCATGTGTTCTCATTGTTGAACACCCACCTATGAGTGAGAACACGTGGTGTTTGATTTTCTGCTCTTGTATCAGTTTGCTGAGAATGATGGTTTCCAGGTTCATCCATGTCCCTACAAAGGACATGAATAGTTTTTGATGGCTGCACAATATTCCATGGTGTATATGTGCCACATTTTCCCTGTCCAGTCTATCGTCAATGGGCAATTGGGTTGGTTCCAGGTCTTTGCTATTGTAAACAGTGCTGCAATGAACATTTGTGTGCACGTGTTCTTATAGTAGAACAATTTCTAAGCAGGTAAAAGCAATGGAGAGCTGGGACATGCCTTTGAGCACGTCCAGCACAGGTATCTTCGTTAAAATACAAGGACATAGAATGTACTATGTGCCTGTAAGCATGGCCTGTCTAACAGCTACATAGGATAGGGCTTAACAAACTTATTAGCACACTTATTCTTTAACAAAAAAAGTAAACTTTAAAAAGGAACTTTTCTACTTCCCGCAATCAGATAATTCTCACATTGCTATAAAGAACTGCCTGAGACTCTGTAATTTATTTATTTTATTTTTATTTTTATTTTTTTTTGAGACAGAGTTTCCCTCTTGTTACCCAGGCTGGAGTGCAATGGCGCGATCTCTGCTCACCGCAACCTCCCGCCTCCCGGGTTCAGGCAATTCTCCTGCCCCAGCCTCTTGAGTCGCTGGGATTACAGGCACGCGCCACCATGCCCAGCTAATTTTTTGTATTTTTAGTAGAGACGGGGTTTCACCATGTTGACCAGAATGGTCTCGATCTCTTGACCTCGTGATCCACCCGCCTCGGCCTCCCACAGTGCTGGGATTACAGGCTTGAGCCACCACGCCCGGCCTGACTCTGTAATTTATAAGTAAAAGATGTTTAATTGACTTGCAGTTCCGCATGGCTGGTGAGGCCTCAGGAAGCTTGCAGTTACGGCAGAAGGTGAAGGGAAAGCAAAGCCCTTGCCCAGGCATGTGGCGGCAGGAAAGAGAGGGCTAGGAAGAGCAGAGCAGACTGTCCTGTAAAGCCTTCACATCTCATGAGAAGTCACTCACTATCACAAGAACGGCATGGGGAAATCACCCCATGATTCCATCACCTCCCCGCTGGTGCCGCCCTTGACGGATGGGGATTGTGGAGATCACAATTGAAGATAAGATTTGGCTGGGGACACAGAGCCAAACCATACCGGTGCCTTTGTGTTTAACCTTGTGTCTTGCGTTTTGTTCAGCATCCTTTGGTGTCTGTCCTCTCCAGGGAGGAAGATGGGTGCTGCTCTCGAAGGCCAGGACACCACTGCCAATAATCTAGGTGTGGACAAGTCACAGTGGATCCCTTCCTGATCCCACTGGAGTGAAGGAGAAGCTGTGGCCCAGAGAGCGCCCACTGCAGGGAGATGCAGCCGGGACCAGAGGGAGCTTTCGCAGAAACAGTACCGGCATCCTGGCCTCCGTGGTCACCGGGCCTTTTCACCTGAGTTGGTGTGTCCTCTGCGGCTTCAAAGTTCAGCCACTAGACGAAGCTTCAGAAGGAGACCCCAAGGCACAAGGGCATCCATCGCTCCTCTTCACATGGCTCCTCCTTTGCCAGACGCTGTATTATTCACGCTGGTATGCCCATTGGTTACCCTAGGTGGGTCAGAGATTTTTCCACATGAACTTGTTCCCAGGAAGAATGGCACAAGGAAGGCAAGCCTTGGACCCAATCCTGCCAGGCTGGCACACATCTCTTGTCAAGGAGGCACAGCACTTCCCTGCATCTTCCTGAAGGACAGGGCTGGCACAAAATGCCCTGATGCAGAATGCAAGCCCTCCAAGCGGTGGAGAGATCCGGCTCAGGAGGGGTTTAGAGCCCGAATGCAGCATCAGAGACATTACCTGCCCAGATTGCTGGGTTCTCATGCCTCATGTGAGTCCAGGGGCTCTGGAAGTACTGATGATAATTTTAGATAACTCAGTAGTAAATAACAAGGAGGCAAATGGCACAGTCCTGGCTGTCAGGAGACAGGGTGGTCAGTGAAAGCTGAGGATTTGGGGAAAGCAGCTTCTTCTGAGACCCCCGTCTACTCCAGGGTGCTGACCCTGCAGGCCAGATTCTGACCCATTCCTGTGGCTCTCACCAGCCTCGCTCTTCCTGCCTTTCCCTTGTTCTGCCTTTCTGTGCTTCATCCTCTGGTTGGGGATTCCTGGAAGCACCTTTCTAGAACCACAGAACAACAGCTATTTGTTCCTTCTAGAACGAAGGTTCTAGAACTTTCTAGAACAATGGTGCTCTCAGGGCTGGAGTTCTGAGCTCTACATTTTGCCCAGTACCTGTGAATTTTTGCTGAGAAAACCAGCTAAACATCTACAGATGCGACCCTGTGCATCCTGGTCCAAGGAATATGATAAAAAAACTTTTTTCCAATAAAATCTTATTAGGGAATCTAAATAAATCTAATTAGGGAATAAAAGAAACTAAAATCTAATTAGGGGATAAAAGAGAATGACCCATTTGCAGATTTTTAAAAAGTAGTGATAAAAGAAAAACACCAGCCAAATTAAATGTAAAGGAGTTTAAGTGAGCCACAAACGACTCACGAATCAGGTGGCCTTTTGAGCCAGGGTAGGCTCAGAGATTCCAGCACAGCCACGTGGTGGAAGAAGATTTATGAGCAGAAAAAGGAAACGAGGCACAGAACAGCTGGACTGGTTACACCTAGGCATTGGCCTTATTAGAACACGGTTCAAACAGTTGGCTACATTTGATTGGCCAAGTCAGTGGTCGGCACAGTTTTGGGCCATGGTCTGTTTACACAGTTATAGTTATGGTTAGTGATGTACCAAAAAACCTTTAGGTAAAACAAAATATATTAGAAGGCAGCTTTATGCTAAACTTGTTTTAACAGTAGTGAGAAGAAAATTATTAGAAGTAAAAATTGGCAGCCTGGGCAACAAGAGTGAAATTCCATCTCAAAAAAAAAAATTCCTAAAAAATTCCTATTTTTTCTTTTTTTATAAGATGTTAAACTGGTTAGCATAAAACACTTTCCAACACTGGCTGCTCTCCCACCTTCCAATATCTGAATAAGCTTTTAGCTAAATTCCCTGTCTACTTTTCATTTTTATCACAGCATCTGGGAAGCAGCCTTTTCACTTTTTTGGACCGCAGTCTTTCTCAGCTCGTCAGTGCCCCCTGGTGGTGTGCAGGGCGAGGGGACATTCTTGAGGGGCTGGTGACTGAAGGACGTTTTCTCAGAAGCCCTGCACCTCTTCCGCTGTGACTCCGGGACACCTTTACTATTTTCTTGAAGACAATATTTGATAGATTGTACTAAGTTAACAGCATCAAGCTCAAAAGAGGCACAGTTAAAAACCAAAGCCATTTTCCCACCCTCCTGGGGCTTGTTTATTGAGGACCTAATATGTGTTAGACACTGCTGGATTTACTTTTCTGATTTTTATTAAATTATATTTTCAGTTGTATGGAATGGACTAAAGAAGAAATAAATTGTATTTGTATGTATTCAAAGCACTCACCGTGAATAAAAGATGCTTCCAAGAATGCCCAGCAGGAGAGGGAGCACAGAACAGGGGAGCCAGGGGAAGCAGGAGGAGCACCGTCCTGGCAGGAACAGCTCAGCCTGCAGCTTGGATCAATAGGGAAACTGCGCATCTCTTCATTTGCACAGGCTTCTAACCTTCGTGGAATTGTTTTCAGCATCGCATGATGTCCTGAGTAAAAGGCAGCTCTCACCGAGCCTGGGATATCGTGAATGCTGCATGCCTGATTGTGATTATTCACTTGGCAATGGCCTGGTCTTCTGCAGTGGCATGGGAAGGAGAGCATAGGATGCCTCTTTCCAACTGGCTGGGGGCTCCATTGTGGCCTCCGCCACCCTAGGGCCAGGCTCCCAGTGTTCCAGCTTTTGATGTTCTGTCTATTTCAATGATACCCACTCACGTAGGGACTCCCATAACTGCCCAGGTACATTCACTTTTGTCAAAGTGCATCTGCAACGCATGGTTGGCTAACATGCAGACAGCCCCATTGCCGGCCATCATGGCAGAAGCAGCCCCACACTCAGACCCTGAGGTCAGGCTGGGAGTTGCTGGGACTCACCATGAGATTCTTCCCGGGAGCAAATGGTGTGTGTTCTTGCCTACACTTGGGTTCGTTAGACGTTGACTTCACATTGACCTAAGAAGTTAAAGGGAAAGGATCTCTGGCAGACATGGGGGAAACCGGCCATGCCAGGAAAGGTGCCAAAAGCACACAAAATGGACTGAAGAGGACAGCTGAGACTTACATGGAGGATTCCACCTGCGCCTCCAGCCAGCCTTACGGCTCTCCCTCTGCTGCTCAACAGGAAGAGCCCTAGGAGAACAGGTGCAGGTGGCTGAACTCTGCCCACATCCCACCTCTCACAAAACTGTGGCGTGGACTTGGCATGGGAACCCTGGCCATAAGTTGCAGGAGGAAGTGCCAGGAATAGCCTCTCCACCGTGGGCTGTGGGCTTGGTGGGAGGATCATTTCACCCAGGACAAGGGAGAGCCCTTAGGAAGCTGGAACAGATACTCTGAATCCCGAGTTGGAGACTGTCCATAGCACGCAGCCTCAGTCCCTTTCCCCCAGAACACCATTTCGCTGTGGAGCTAAATCATCCACTTGACCCCTTAGAGCCCCGACCTCATCACAATGAGGTAGATGAGCCTGGAGAAGTCTTTGTTATCTACACAAGCAGCTGGAGTCGGCTTTGGCTGAGCCCTTGCAATGTCTGCCACACTCTAGACCACAGTGATAGGTGGGTGGTTGCTGTGATGGGAATGTTTACAGCCCCCCAAATTCATCTGTGGAAATCCTCACCCCCAAGGTGATGGTGATAGGAGGTAGGGACTTTGGGAGGTGACAAGGTCATGAGGGCGGAACCCTCATACATGGAATTCCTGCTCTTACAAAAGAGACCTAAAGAGCACCCTTGCTCCTTCCACCACCTGGGGACGCAGAGAAGACAGCCACCATCTATGAATCAGGCAGCCTTGATCTTAGACTTGCAGCCTCCAGAACTGTGAGCAATGAATTTTGTTTATAAGCCACCCAGTTTTGGCATTTTGTTAAAGCAACCCTAATGAACTGAGACAGTAATTTATTTCCCCAAAACTTTCTAGCTAACATAGTCACTCGAGTGGATTTTCAGAACATAGAACTTGCTGGTTTATTCTCTGTTCCCTGGTACCTACTGATAGCAGGCACAGCGTGGAAACCAGTGCTACCATTAAAGCACCAATAAGCTGATCTCAAGTTTACAGGCTGGGAGCAAATGAACCATAATCAAGTAATCATTCCAGCAGGGTTACAATTACAAAGGCAGATTCATGACCTTCTGAAAGTACCACGGTTCCACGAGGGATCATGGCAGGAATCAGATCTGGGAATAAACCTGATCAAGAAGTCAAGATCAGGTAGACTGAACCACAGAAAGGAAGAGAAGGCCCATATCCTCTTTTTTGTGTGTGGAGCCTTTGAACTGTGGAAAGTGCTGAGGTGAGAGGGAGCATGGCACCTTTGAGAAAAGTTCAGTCTGGACAAATGCAGGAAACAGGGGATCCATAGGGCAGGTGATGGCCAGAAAGCCACAGGGAGCCCAAGGGCAGGGTCGGTAGATGGTAAAGGGACAGTGGTTACTGCAGGGAGAATGAAAACGAATAACAAGCTCCCGCTGCACACATGTTCAGGCCTTGGGTAGGCACAAGAAGGCCATGGGGAGTGTGGTCCTAACCACTGCCCGTGTAGACAAGGAAGCTGCAGACCAGCTACAGCAAGCACCAGGCTCAGCACACATCCTTCAGCAGCCACCCACTCCATGGTCCCCCAGATCGTATGCAAAGTCCTTGTGTTCAGTCCTATGAGGAAGGGGAGTCTGGAAACGTAGCTCCCACTTGGCTACATTGAGATGGACTGAAACCAGCCCTTCCAGTGCCTCTCAACCTGCTTCCACACCCACCTCTTTGAACTTTACTTTTGGGACATATTTTTTTAACTTTTGTTTCAGTCCATGGATACATGTTCAAGTTTGTTGTATAGGTAAACTCGTGTCACAGGGGTTTGTTGTACAGATTATTTTGTCACCCAGCTATTAAGCCTAGTACACAGTGGTTATTTTTTCTGCCTCTCCCTCCTCCCACTCTCCACCCTCAGGGAAGCCCTAGTGTGTGTCTTTCTCTTTGTGTCCATGTGTTCTCATCATTTAGCTCCCACTTGTAAGTGAGAATATGCAATATTTGGTTTTCTGTTCCTGTATGAGTTTGCTATGGATAATGAACTCCAGCTCTATTCATATTCCTGCAAAGAACATAATCTCATTCTTTTTCACAGCTGCGTAGTGTTCCATGATGTATATGTACCACATTTCCTTTATTCTGTCTGTCATTGATGGGCATTTAGGTTATTCTATGTCTCTACTGCTGTGGAGAGTGCTGCAATGAACATTTATGTCTATTTGTCATTTTGGTAGAATGATTTATATTCCTCTGAGTATATGCTCAGTAATCAGATTGCTGGGTTGAAAGGTATTTCTGCTTTTAGCTCTTTGAGAAATGGCCACACTGCTTTTCACAATGGTTGAACTACACTTGCATCAATAGTATATGAGTGCTCCCTTTTCTCCACAACCTCACCAGCATCTGTTATTTTTTGACTTTTTAATATCCATTCTGACTTGTGTGAGATGGTATCTCTTTGTGATTTTGATTTGTGTTTCTCTAATAATCAGTGATATTGTGCTTTTTTTAATATGCATTTTGGCTGCATGTCTGTATTCTTTGGTAAAGTGTCTGTTCATGTTCTTTGCCCACTTCTTAATGGGGCTGTTTGTTTTATTCTTGTAAATTTGTTTAAGTTCCTTATTGATGCTGGATATTAGACCTTTTCAAATGCATGATTTGCCAACATTTTCTCCCATTCTGTAGGTTGTCTGTTTACTCTGTTAACCATTTATTTTGGTATGCAGAAGCTCTTCCATTTAAATATATCTCATTTGTCAATTTTTGCTTTTGATGACATTCTCATGTGTGGTTAAAGTGAGTAGAAATTATCACAGCCTTCGGGGTGATTCTTTGTTACTAACTTTCAAAAATTAAAAAGCAGACATGCTTTTGCTAGTAATGTTATGTCAAGACGTTTTCTTTATAGATGCTCATTCATATAAGCTGATGTCTATGGTACCTACTGATATGGTTTGAATGTGCTCAAATCCCACATTGAATTGGAGCAGGGTTCAGGCGGGAGGTGATTGGATCGTGGAGGTGGGTTTCCCACTTGTTGTTCTTGTGACAGTGAGTGAGTTCCCAGGAAATCTGATGGTTTAAAAATGTGTGGCACCCCCTCCCCCTTTCTCTCTCTTCTCTGCTGCGATGTAAAGAAGGTGCCTGCTTTCTCTTTGCCTTCTCTCATGATTGTAAGTTTCTGAAGCCTCCCAGTCATGCTTCCTGTTAAGCCTGCAGAACTGTGAGTCAATTAAACTTCTTCTCTTTATAAATTACCCAGTCTCAGGTAGTTCTTTATAGCAGTGTGAGAACAAACTAATACAGAAAATTGTTACCAGAAGAGTAGGGACTGCTATAAAGATACCTGAAGATGTGGAAGTGACGTTGGAGCTGAGTAACGGGCAGAGGTTGGAACAGCTTTCAGCGCTCAGAAGAAGACAGAAAAGGTGGGAAAGTTTGAAACTTCCCAGAGACTTGTCTAATGGTTTTGACAAAAATGCAGATAATAACATGCACAATGAAGCCCAGGTTGAGTTGGTCTCAGATGGAGATGAGGAGCTTATTGGGAACTAGAGTGAAGGTCACTCTTGCTATGCTTTAGCAAAGAGATTGGTGGCATTTTGCCCCTGCCCTAGAGATCTATGGAACTTTGAACTTGAGAGAGATGATTTAACATATCTGGCCGAAGAAATTTCTAGGCAGGAAAGCATTCAAGATGTGACCTGGCTGTTTCTAAAAGTGTATGATCATCAAAAAAGAGACACTCTGAAGGTAGAACTTATCTTTAAACAGGAAGCACAACATAAAAGTTTGGAAAATTTGCAATCTGACTATGTAGTGGAAAATAAAAACTTATTTTCAGGGAGAAATTGAAGCCTGCTGCATAAATATGTGTAAGTAAAGAGGAATGGAATGTTAATAGCCAAGACAATGGGGAAAATGTCTCCAGGGCATGTCAAATACCTCTGTAACAGTCTCTCCCATCCCAGGCCTGGAGGTCTAGGATGAAAGAATGGTTTTTTGAGCCGTGCTCAGGGCCCAGCTGACCTGTGTGGCCTCATGACATGGTGCCTTGTGTCCCAGCGGCCCCAGCTTCAGTCACAGATAAATGGGGCCAGTGTATAGCCTGGGTTGTTGCTTCAGAGGGTACAAGCTCTAAGCCTCAGCAACTTCCAAGTGGTCTCAGACCTGCAGGTGTACACAAGGTAAGAACTGAGGTTTTGGAGCCTCTGCCTAGATTTCAGAGAATGTATGGAAGTCCCTAGATATCCAAGCCAAAGTCTTCTGTAGGAATGAGGCCCTCATAGAGAACCTCTGCCAGGGGAGTGCAATAGCAAAATGTAGAGTTCAAGCCTCTACACAAAGTTGCCACTGGGGCACTGCCTAGTGGAGCTGTGAGAAAAGGGCTACTGTCCTCCAGGCCCCGGAATGGCAGATCCACCAACAGTTTACACTGTGTGCCTAAAAAAGCCCCAGGCACTCAACACCATCTGATGACAGCAGCTCTGGGGGTTGTACCCTGTAGAGCCACAGGGATGGAGCTGCCCAAGGCCTTGAAAGTTCGCCTTTTGCAACAGCATTCCCTGGATGTGAGACATGGAGTCAAAGGATGTTATTTTGGAGCTTTACGATTTAAAGACTGCTCTGTTGGTTCTCAACCTTGCATGAAGCCTTGTAACTCCTTTGTTGTTGCCATTTTCTCTCATTTGGAGTGGGAGCATTTACCCAATGCCTATACCCTCATTGTATCTTGGAAGTAACTAACTTGTTTTTGATTTTATAGGCTTATAGGTGGAAGGGACTTCCTTTGTCTCAGATGAAACTTTGGACTGTAGACTTTTGAGTTAATGCTGAAATGAGTTAAAAATGAAGGACTGTTGAGAAAAGATCATTGTGTTTTGTAATGTGAGAAGGGCATGAAATTTGGGATGGGCCAGGGGAGGAATAATATGGTTTGGGTATGTGTCCCTGATCAAATCTCATGTTGAATTGGAGGAGGGGCCTGGTGGGAGGCGATTGGATCATGGAGTGGATTTCCCCCTTGCTGGTCTCATGATAGTGAGTGAGTTCTCATGAGATCTGATGTTTTAAATGTGTGTGGAACATCCCCTCCATCTCTGTCTCCTGACACCATATGAAGAAGGTTCTTGTTTTCCCTTCGCCTTCCACCATGAGTGTGAGTTTCTTAAGGCCTGTCAGCCATGTTTCCAGTTAAGCCTGCAGGACTGAGTCAATTAAACCTCTCTTTCTTCATAAATTACCCAGTCTCAGGTAGTTCTTTATAGCAGCATGTGAGAACAGACTAATACATATATGCACATTCATGATTATAAATACTATTTTAATGCATAATACCTGTAATGCAGATATATAGCACATATGTGTATATGATCTATATACACATATACACATATATATATGTACACACACATAATGTATTGCAGCAGTATGTGTAATCATGAATAACAGGAACTGCGTGATCCTAAAAATGTGGTTTTAAGTGATTTGGTTTTTGTAGGCAGCCACAGGGAACTTAGAAAGTCCAAATATTCACTGATATAGTCACATCATAATTAGGAAGCAACCTCATGGCTGTCACAGTCTTCATATCTGCAACTTCATCTGCTGTGAGAAGTGTTTCTGGGCAGAAATGACATATAAGACATATAAAATACCCCGGCAATAGATAAGGCAATGAAGTCTCTACTGCTGGAAGCAAAAATGGCTGCAATAGATACATGGCAATTGTTCTTGACGAGATGTAAATTTAAACTCTGGTTTTTCTGGTCACCCAGCTGTGTGAATAACTGTGTGTGTGTGTGTGTGTGTGTGTGTGTGTGTGTGTGTGTGTGTGTGAATATGTATCTGCACGTGAGCTAGTAGAGATAGCATGGGCCTGCAGAAAAGGCACGGCTCTGGTGATCAGCTGCATCTGTGTTTTAGTTCAAGATCAGCCCATTCCAACCTGCCCAGCTATGTCTTTGAGTGTCCTCTTGTCCTGTGTGGTTAGTGGTGATGAGGGCCCGACCCAGCAGGACTGTGGAGAAGCATCCCTGCAGGCACCGGCTGCAGAGCTCCTGGCTCACCCCTGGCTCCAACAAATGGGATCGTTGCACTGGGCTTCAAATCCTCTCAATTATAATGAGACGCTGATTTTGCATTTCTAACTTTGCATTTGTATTAGTTTCCCAGAGCTGGCATTGCCAAGTATCACAAATTGGGTAGTTTAGAACAACAGAAATGTATGATCTCACAGTTCTAAAGGCCAGAAGTGCAAACTCAAGATGGTAACAGATTCCTTCTGAGGCTGAGGGAGAATCTACTCTGGGCCCCTCCACTCACCTTGGGGTCCACTGGCAATCCTTGGGGTTCACTGGCAACTCTTGGGGTTCACTGGCAATCCTTGGGGTTCCTTGGCTTGTAGGCATATCCCCTCAGTCCTCCGCCTTCCATGGTGTTCGTCCTGTGTGCTTCTCTGTGTGTCTCTGTGTTTAAATTTCCCCTTTTTATGAGGACACCACACATATCAGATTAGAGCTCATGCTGTCACAGTCTGACCTCATCTTAAGTAATTACACCTGCAACAGTCCTATTTCCAAATAAGGTCACCTTCTAAGGTACTGAGGGTTAGAACTTCAATATATACATTTTTAAGGGGACACAATTCAATCCAGTGCTACATTATATTAGTTACAATATCCAGCTTAATATGAGACACTGGAAAATTTATTTTTATATCAAAAATTGGACATATAAGCTTGGATATACTGGCTTTGTAATACAAATCTACATATTTATCCTTCGATCTATTATATATCTAGGTATCTATCATCTCTCCATCATCTGCCTTTCTATTATCAACATCAACTATCTATCTGGAAAGAATTTTTAATTAGATATGTTATAATTTACTAAGCAATCATCTTTCCAATGACCCTATGTAGAGCATACATTCATGATTATATGATTAAACTTATAAGGCTATCAACAATTTGTTTAAGCAAACTTTTAAATAGAAAATAAATTTAACCTGTGTTTGTATTATTGTCTTAGGAACAGCAGAGGGCACTCCAAGCTAAATTTTGGAATATGCTGCTGCTGGTTTTAAAGTCTTCAATTGAAAACAAGTGCAAATCAATTAGAACTCTAATAGGTGTGCCTGCAGTTTCTCCCAAACTAAATAAACAAATAAAGGGATTGTGTCTCTTAATATATACACAAATTAAATACACAGTATGTGTTTAACTTCAAAAAAATCTCCAGGGTGCTCTTTTTGAACTGATTTTATATTTAACAATTCTCTAAATAGAAATTGCCTAGGTTTTTAGAGGGAAACAAGGCGTAACATTTTTCGAAGATGTTGGCTAAACTTCTTGAAATGGGTTTACTCTCATTTAGGAGAAAATATTTTGAGTGATTGCTACTAATGTCACATAATGGATTTAATTTTTTATAATTTTATTTACATAACTCATAAGGAAATGTCAGAAGAGATTAAATAATTATTAGTATAATTTCTATTACAGGGGCCCTCTGTATTCTCAAATAAATTAGAATAAAGGGTGATCTAGAAAACAGTTTTTTAAAGTAGATTTTGGTTTCCTTACACATAAGACGATCTCCATTTCCTAAAATACTCAAGATGAGAATGTATCATCTCAGAGACTGCCTGTGTAGAAGTTTATATTGTATTCACAGGGATCCTAACAAGGAGATCTCCGAGAATGTCATGAATCTAAAAGCGTACTTGGAATTGGATGAGGGGATTTTTATTTGCTAGTTATTTTCTCAATTAGATTAACTACTGAACATGAATTGACCAGTTGACAGCCCTCTAGAAAACAGATAAACTTATCTAATACTGTTTTTGAGTCAACTTGTAAATCTAAATTGTGTGTCTCCTAGAAGTAACTAGAATAGTCGAAGAGATAACATCCTTCTAAACTTGGTAAATCATTCGTAAATTAAATTTTTTAACATGACCGAAAACTTTATGTTACTAAAATTTCTTTCTTTCTCCAAACTACTGAGTAAAAATCAGACTTATTTTCTGACAGTATTTGATGTGGCAGGTGGAGGTAGGCATATGAAAATGCTCTTTTTCCTTTTAGACAGCAAAGCAATGCTGAGTGTCAGGTATTTCTTCATAGCCTCCAACAGCCACCTCTTACGCGGTTCAGAGATAGAAACCTATTTGACTACTTCAGATTTAAAAAATAAAAATACCATAGTGCTATAAATCATAATCTGATATTACTGGAAAGAGAGATGAACCAGAAAGTGGTTAAAGGATGTCAAAACATCGCAGTGGAAAATGGTCATCTGTTTTAGACATCTAGTTCCAATAATGACTCTATGGTTTTTAAGATGCTGAAACCGGGTTTGTGAGTTAGTGGTGACCTTCCACCTGTTGCTTCCCCTCTCTGTATTACCTTCCTCATCTTTAAGATAAAGTCTGCACGGACCACACCAGACACGGTGAGCATTTATCTGGCTGCCCTATTGTTGCAGAAGACCTAGGCTCATTTTATCCCAAGACTAACCCTCCAGTCCTTTGTTCATTGGAGCAGACATTGAACCAAGGGCAACCAGACCATGGGCTGGCTCACGTCCACGATCTGGGCTGGCAAACAAAGAGGAGATGTGCCAATGGGTATGTATGTTGAGAGGCTGAGCTAGAAAATACTCAGAGCAAGCAGTGGATGAAGGTACGCACAGAACGCATCTTGAGGTGGCCATAGGCCAAGAGGAATGAATGATGAAAACAGGCGCCACCACAGTGCATGAGCACATAGAAGGCGTGAGTCTGTAGAACGAAAATAAAAATAAGACTGGCTCAAAGTCCTGTTATTCAAAGTATTGTATATAAGATATTTCCAACTGTGCCTGGCACACGCAAGGCCGACCCACGTGGGTGCTCCCATCCCTGGTGTTGACAGCCTTCCTGTGGTGGTCATTGCCTTCTCTGCCTTCACCTCCGAAGAATGAGGGACCCTTTGCAACACTCAGTGATGCCTGTGAAGGACGGACCTCAGGCGCTCTCTGTCCACACTTCCTCATCACCATTTCCACTGAGTGACAGCTGACCCCTGTGGATGTCGGGGTCGCCCCAGCAGCATCCTCCGGGGATCCTGGCAGGAGGTCAGGACCCTTCTTTTCTGCTCTAAGATCCTCAGCATTACCTGGGGTTTCCTATCACTTGGCTCTCCCAAGGGTTCTTTAATAGCTGTGGACGGGTCAAGGCCAGAAACCCCTGGGGGTCCCTTTTGTACAATCTTCTGCTTTTACTCTTCAGTTTGCCTGTTTCCTGGAGATAACCTGGTGTGGGCACCAATTTGTTGAGGTGGGGCTTACTCTGGCTTCATGTTTTGAGCTCTTGTCTGCACTGAGGTCTAGTGTGAACCCACCATGCTCCTAGTTCTCTGGGCCATGTCTATGGTCAAATTAGCTAAAGGATAACAGGAAGTTATTGCCCAATATAGAACACATCTCTTATCTTTCAAGATGCATCTGCCTGCACCTCCGGCCAGACATTTTTATGTTTTGGAAGATATTTGTATGTTCACTTCAATAATATTTTTGTTTAATTTATTTATATTTAAATTGATGTTAAATTTTACTAAATACCACACTAGCAACAGTTGCAATAATTTATATTACTTTAAGTCAACATTTAATTGATTAGTTAATAAATACATAAAATTGAATTTTTTATTCATGAACATTGTTAGTTATTTGAAGCACTGCTTAATTCTCCTTATTAATAATTTATTGAGGAATTTTACACCGATATTTGCAGTGAGGTTGTTCTGTTGGTTGTTCTGATGATCAGAGTGTATGCATGTGTGTCTCTGTGTGTGTGTGTCCTTGACAGCTTCTGGTATCACAGTTATGTTGGTTTTATAAAAATAATCATAGCATCTTTTGTTTCCTCACCATAACACAGTCCACTTTAACTGGAAACTCGATTACAAAATGTGCAAGGCCATATGTCTTCTCATCTCCTCTTCCTGTCACTCCAATGAGTTGTTCATTGTATTCGGCCCTTCAGGGCTCCTAATGCTTGTTTTCATATGTGGGAATCATAGTGCAGAAACATCCACAGCTTGAGTTATCAAATCTGGGTCAAGGAGGTTGAATCTGCTTTGACTCTACTTAAAATCATTTTCACTCCATTCACGGTTTTAAATTAATGCTTTTAAAAGTTATTTTCCATATCTTTGAGTTTCCCAATGCCACTCTGCTCAGGCATTGGACAGAGCGGTAAATATTCAGCAGTGGGGCCGGCCTTTCCTTGTTCCTGTGACTTTCTATTCTGCAATTGTTGACTCTGCTTATTCTGTCTTTAACTATACTCACTCCATTTTTCTTTTTACTTTTTTCGTGATTTTGAATATAAACTCATATCTGGATCAAAACTACATTGAGATACAATCTCACGCCAGCTAGGATGGTGATCATTAAAAAATCTGGAGACAACAGATGCTGGAGAGGATGTGGAGAAATAGGAACACTTTTACTCTGTTGTGGAAGACAGTGTGGTGATTCCTCAAGGACCTAGAAATAGAAATTCCATTTGACCCAGCAATCCCATTACTGGGTATATATCCAAAGGATTATAAATCGTTCTACACATGCATTCGAAGGTTCACTGCAGCACTGTTTACAATAGCAAAGACCTGCAACCAACCCAAATGCCCATCGATGATAGACTGGACAGGGAAAATGTGGCACATATACACCATGGAATATTATGCAGCCATCAAAAACGATGAGTTTGTGTCCTTTGTAGGGACATGGATGAACCTGGAAACCATCATTCTCAGCAAACTGATACAAGAACAGAAAATCAAACACTGCATGTTCTCACTCACAGGCAGGTGTTGAACAGTGAGAACACATGAACACAGGAAGGGGAGCATCACACACTGGGGTCTGTTGGGTGGAAATAGGGGAGGTACAGTGGGGAGTGGAGAGTTGGGGAGAGATAGCATGGGGAGAAATGCCAGATATAGGTGAAGGGGATGAAGGCAGAAAATCACACTGCCATGTGTGTACCTATGCAACAATCTTGCATGTTCTTCACATGTACCCCAAAATCTAAAATGCAATAAAAAAAATAAAATAAAGAATTATGCATGGAAGAACAGAGAGTGAGGCGTGCCCTCAGGCAGAGGAAACTTTTTGACTCAAAACGATTTCTCATGAAATGTGTTGCCTTTCTTAGTCTGGGACCTGTCTCCATTTACTGTTCTGCATTCCAAGCTGCTTGGTGAGCTGCAGACACATGTGTAGTTTGTAAGGAGGCAGATTTCTATGGGGTCACTTGGCATTCATTCCCCAACAATTGTAGTCAAGCCGATGTCCATGTACATAATTTGTCTTCCCGTTCTTTTCCTGTTGGCTTTAGTACAGCAGTACTAGAAATCAAAGTACTGAGAGATAGTGTATGCATGCAGTTACTCCTCCTCTTGCCCAGCTTTGGTTTCTTATCAAAAGTGTGGCATGGCATTGGTCTTGTTCTTGAAGCTCATCTTTGCCCACAGCCAATGTGGACAGCACCTTCCTGGGCTCAGCGATTTGAGCAGCTATTTATTTTGCATGGCATTTGTAGAGATTCATGTCTGTGTTTCACACCCTTCTCTCTTAATTTTTTTTTTCTTTAATCTTCTTTTGCCTTTCAGGTAGGTAGAGATGTTTCACACTTCCATCTGAAGTTCACAACAGTTCTATACGCTCTGAGAAGACATGGCTTTCCTAGACTGATTAGGAAGGTGGTCATGTGTGAACGTGCAGAGACAGGTGAGTCTCCTGGTGGTTTGGAGTTGGGAGCTGGAGCCACATCACCCCAGATGCATTTTACTTTCAATATACTCACATCCTAGGCGAACAGGACTATGATGAAATTTATTGCCTTATGGAACTGCATCCAGGGATTGAAAAATTTAAATAAAATTTTTTAAAATTGTGATTTTTTTAAATTCTTGGTGTTGTCCAGAGAAAGCAGGCACATGAAATTATCAAGGGCTGGCACTTCATGGGTGGAAGCAGTGGGATAGCAACATGGCAAAATAGATGGGTGCTCCTCAGCAGACTTATTACATGAAACACAAGGTCGTTTTCTAGAGTAGGTACAACAGAGGCACTGTGTTGATTGTATACTCTCTTGGGAGTGTGATGTAAGCCTCAGTGAGGTCAAACAATAGGCATAATGGGACAGAAAGAAGTGATGACCACAGGAGGCTGAGGTCAATGAATAAATGTGTTGGTGAGGGATTGAAGTGGTGGTAGGATTCTAAGCCAGGACATGAGCATGCATTGTGTGGCTCAGCTACACGTGGTCGACTGCTATGGTTGAGAGTGAGTCTTGGGAACTTTGAGGTCACTTAGGACAATGGAAACATGGGGACAGAGAGGAAAACCAGGAGCAGAAAATCTGCAGGGAACAACGGGTGTGTGAGGAAGATCAGAAGATGATGGATAGGAATGCATCAGAGGGTGCTTGAGGGATGGAATCACCCCCAACACAGGGGATGATGATACAAATGCATCAGAGGGTGTTGGTGGGATGAACCCCCCCCAAAAACAAGGGATGATGGATAGGAATGCATCAGAGGGTGCTGGAGGGATGCAACCACCCCCAAAACAGGGGATGATGGATTTGAATGCATTAGAGGATGCTGGTGGGATAGAAGCACCCCCAAAACAGGGAATGATGGATATGAATGGGAATGATGGATATGAATGTATCTGTGAGTGCTGGTTGGATAGAACCACCCCCAAACATGGGATGGTGGATATGAATGCATCAGAGAGTGCCGGAGAGATGGAATCATCCTGAAATAGCTGAGCTTCTAACATCAAATCAGGGCCATCTTCAACATCAGTACTAGAAATCAAAGACAACACAAATCATTTACTTCTCATGCAGGGACAGGGATCAGGCTCATGAGTCATGTGCATCAATTAGACTCGAGGAGTCTCCTGGTGGTTCGAGGTTGGGACCTGGAGCCACATCACCCCAGGTTCATTTTACTTTCAATGCACTCACATCCTAGGTGAACGGGGCTACTATAAAATTTATTGCCTTATGGAACTACATCCAGGGATTGGAAAATTGGCATCATCTGTGGCAGACTTAGGTATTTTCCTGTTTATTCTTCCTTTTCCAATATGTCTGACTTTTGAGACATTTGTATATCATCTGTGTTTTACGTCAATGGTAGTCAAGAAAATAATGCTTTTTCATACACACACAAAAAAATCCTAGATCATTTTTTAATAGTATATTGCTTCAAATTTTCATTCTTCCAAATCTATTCATCAGACCTCAGCTAGCTAATGAATATCACTGAGTAGAACAAATGATATTTGGAATGTATTACCTAAAAAATTATCTCTAAAAAGTAATAAAAAACCATGGAATACTATACAGCCATAAAAAGGATGAATTCATGTCCTTTGCAGGGAATGGATGAAGCTGGAAACCATCATTCTCGGCAAACTGACACAAGAACAGAAATCCAAACACCACATGTTCTCACTTATAAGTGGGTGTTGAACAATGAGAACACATGGACACAAGGAGGGGAATATCACACACTGGGGCCTGTTGGGGGGTGAGGGACTAGGGGAGGAATAGCAAGGGCTGGGGGGATTAAGGAGGGATCCTAATGTATAGGACAGGGTGATGGAGGCAGCAAACCACCACGGCATGTGTATACTTATGTAGCAATCCTGCAAGATCTGCACATGCACCCCAGAACTTAAAGTATAATAATAATAAAAAGAGTAATTAAATCATTTTAATTTATAGCTTTATCTTACCTGTAGACGATATAGAATCCTGAGTATATTTCTTTATTAGAGAAACTAACTTTTACAACATATTCAAACTAGAAAATAAATCTTTTATTACTGTAATTATTTATCTACATTGATTCAAATTTGAAAAAGATAAAAGTACCAAAATCCAATTTACCAATCCAAAATACCAATGAATAAATTTCACAACATAATAATTAGCTTGAATATTATCTGTTTTCCCCATATAGAATCACTTTATAAGTAGCAATGTGGCATCATTTTTTTTTAACAGAGAAGAACTCAGGAGATTTACAAAGTAAATATGAAGATTTTTGTGGTCTTATTCTTCCATATACTGAAAATCCTACCAACAGTTTTCACTGAGAATTAAGGAGGGAGCATTTGCTTTTCCCCCAAAGTCCATAGGAAATGGAATATGTGTCTAAAACGTTTCCCTGTTCCTAGCTCGTCTGTGATACACATGGCCCCATTTTATGCATTGAGATAGAATGTGAGCTGCAAGTACGTTTTTTCCTGGTGTAGATATCAAAGTGTTTAACTATTTATGAAATAATGCAAATTGCTCTCTCCTGCGCACCCGCTTTAAAGTGACTTGCATTGCTGCTCCTCCAGTTGCCACCCAAACCTGCTTTTGAAGTTGATGAATCATGTGGTCACACAACCTGTCAAATCGGTTTATGAAGTCACCTCGTGTAATGAAATGTGACCCACTGGAGTACATCAATTACTGGAAAGGCTTATTGTGGTGGACACTGGTAGAATGTGTGGTTTTCCCATTAGACATCCCCAATTAGCACTGAGACGTTAGGTTTCATGTCCACAAGGAAAGAGTAGGGCCAGTGTAATTATAAAATAAAGAAAAGAATTCAAATAAAAACTAGTGAACCACACATCAGACAAAAGTTACATATATGTATATACACACTCTCACATGTGTCTGATTCTCTATTCCACATCCCTGTGGTTCTCAGGGAGTGGACTCTCAGGCTGCAGAGGCGTCTCCATGTCATAGGCTGTGTGGATGATCCCACGCGGTGCAGAGACTTGCGTCTCCCTCACTCGTGACACACTGGTCTCTGTAACATGTTGCACCTCCTCTTCCGGACACCCCGAAGCCCTTCAGGAGATGTGTTCTGTGCAAGTAAACTGCTGATGAAAGTGAAAATTCCACATCCAAATGTTTACTTAAACCGAGCGTAGGCACACAGTGCCTTATCAGAGCTGTGAGATCATCCTTCTCTCTGGTTTGTCTCTGAATCCTAAGAGAACATTTAAGGAGACTGGAGACTGATTCCCTGTGTCCTTCAAGCTACCTTCCTTCTCTTTTAAAACCTATGACCTCTTTAGCCACTGGCAGAATCCCTAGGACAACCCAGATGTTTCTAGAAAGTCTGCGGTTCCTAAGTGAGAATGAAATGAAGAATTTGTGAAAGGTGAGGGTGAGCCTGCAGCTGTTGTTCAGAGGCCCTACTCAAGGCCGCCACGTTCTGCAGCCTCCTCCCCACTCAAAAACAGCCCATGCTCTAGCTTGCTTCAGTGCCTGGAATTCTCCCCAGGCAAAGAGTTGCTTTGCAATTACAAATGCTTTCCTGAGGGAGTGGCAGCCGGGCAGAGGGGCAACGGCAGCCTTTGTGTCTGGAAAGCAGAGTTTTAACTGGAACTTCACTTCCAATTACCTGAGTGTCATCTCCTTCCTTTATAAAATAAAGATGATGAAAAAGAAACACAATGAAATACTTAAGTATAAATCAGACAAAACATGTCAAAGGCCGAGTGCTGAAAATTATAAAACACTGATGAAGTCTAAGCTCTAAGTAAACAGGAAACAGGTGGGGTCCATCAACTGGAAGACTCAACATATAAAAAGATGTCATTTCTCCCTAAATTTATCTACAGGTTTCATGCAATGCCTATCAAAACTCCAGCAAGAAAGTTTTTGTAGAGATAGATAAGCTTATTCTGAACTTTGCATGGAAAAGCAAAGGGCCTAGAACAATTAAAACTAAAGCAATTTTGAACATTTTTACCTGGACTATGTGAAGAATTCTTAGATGTGGCAGTAACGGCATGGTCCTTACATCACAAATTTGCTAAATTGAACTTCTTTGAAATTAAAATACGTTTCTTCTGCAAAGGACCATAAGAAAGGATGAAAAAACAAGTAAAAGCTTGGAGAAAATATTTGTGAACAACGAATCTTTCAATGAATTTGTATGCAGAATATATAAAGAACTTAAAGACCTCTCAAAACTCTAAAGTATAAAACAACAACAATAACAATACACTATCCAATTAGAAACTTGGCAACAGGTACAAACAGCCATTTCACTACAGAGGTTTGAAAAGATGCCCAATATCTTTAGGTATTTAGAAAACATTAATGAGAATCACTGTGAAATATCAGGACACACCTGCCAGAAAGGTTACAATACCCACTGCTGGTGAAGCTGCGAGCCACTGGCTCACTCCTGCATTGCTTGTAGAAATGGAAAGTAGCAAAGCCATTCCAGAAAACACTTTGTCAGATTTTTTATAAAAATGCTTGTTATACAACTCAGCAATTGCACTTTTCGACATTTATTGTAAAGAAAGGAAACCCGATAGTGACACAGAAATCCATTCACGAATGGTCATAGCAGCTTTAATCAGAATAGCCCTCAACTGGAAACAACCAAGCTGTCTTTCAATGACTGAATTGTTAAACAAAACATGGGACATCCATATCATGGAAAAGTATTCAGCAATAAAAAGGAAGAAATTTTTGATGCTTGTAAAAATTAATATCCAGGGAATTATGCTTAGTGAAAAAGTCAATCTCCAGTTTTATATGCCACATGAGTCCACATATATAACTTTATTAAGTGAGAAGGATATGGAGATTGAGAACACATTAGTAGTTGCCAGGAAACAGAGATGGAAATACAATGGGCAGCAGTGGGAGATCCTCTAAAGCACAGGTCCCCCACCCCCAGGGCTATGGAGCTGTACTGGTCCATGACCTGTTAGGAGTTAGGCAAGTGGCAGGTGAGCAAGCATTACCACCTGAGCTTCACTTCCTGTCAGATCAGCCATGCATTCTATTCTCACAGGAGTGAGCACACTTTTGTGAACTGTGCATGCAAGGGATCTAGGTTGTCCATTCCTTATGAGAACCTAACTAATGCCTGATGATTTGGGGTGGAACAGTTTCATCTCAAAACCATCTCCACTGCTCCTGTCCATAAAACGATCATCTTCCAAGTATCCAGCCCCTAGTGCCAAGAAGGTTGGGGACCGTTGGTCCAAAGCAATGACTCAGCCCTCTCTACTGATGGTGGTGGTTCTAACACTCAGGATCAAATTGTGTATATCCGTGTGCACACACACACACACCACACACACACATACAAATATATGCATGAAAAACAGGTAACAACTGAACAAAGACTGTAGTCCAGTTAACTGTATTGTGCCAACGCCAGTGTCCCAGGTTTGATCTTATTCCAGATTAATATAAGATGTCCTCATTGGGAGAAACTGGGTGAATGGCTCAAGGGACTCCATGGACTATTTTTGCGATGTTTTGTGAGCCTATAATTATTAAAAAATAAAATGTTAAAAAGTAAGCATAGCAAAAAATAATAAGCCAAATGGTTATTCAAATACAAAGAACACAGGCATGTTTTTTAACATTAGGAACTCAAGGGATATAGGTTTCAAGAGTTTTTTTTCAGTAAAAGACTTATTAGTTAATTCCCACTCACCAATAAATGAGTGAAAAAAATGGGAGAAAAGATGAATCAACTTAAACATAAAACTAAAGAAAGCATGATGGAAATTATGGTTATAGAACAGAAATAATTATTAAATATGACAATGGAGAAATAGGAATGTAAGTAATAAAGGTCAGAAGAAGTAGTAGGGGAGGGTTACCTTAATTACAATTTAAGATTTTTGTCATTTTATATTTCATTGAAATTGATTATGGACTAAGTATAAGTAAAATTCATATTAATCTTTCAATTAATCTTGTTGTTTGAGAACCTTTAAAACGCCTTTGGATTTTCTCATTTTCTTGATGGGTCTCTTTGCCGTGCAGAAGCATTTTAGTTAGATTTCAGAGCGTTTGTCCAGGTTTTCTTGTTGTTGCCTGTGGTTTTGGTGTGATATCCAAAAAAATTATTGCCAAGGTGCATATCAGGGAGCTTTTCCCTTAGGCTTTCTTTCAGGAATTGTATAGTTTCAAGTCTGATACTCAGGTTTTAAATTCACTTTTTATTAGACATTAGCGTACGGTGTAAGGTAAGTGGTTAAACCCTTCTTTTGTGTATGTATATCCAGTTTTCCCAACACCATTACTGAAGAGATTATCCTTTTCTTATGGTGTCTTCTTGGTGACCTCGTGAAAATTAGCTGACTGTACATGCTTGGATTCATTTCTGGGTTCTCTACTCTGTTTCACTGATCCTTGGGCCTGTTTCTATGCCACCACTGTATTGTTTTGATTATCATAGTTCTATAATGTAAGTTGAAATCAGTAAGTGTGATGTGTGATGTCTCCAACTTTTATTCCTCTCCAGATTATTTTATCTATTCAGAGTCTTTTGTGGTTTCATAAAAATTTTAGCATTGTCCTTTTCTATTTTTTAAAAAAAAATGTCATTAAGATTTTGATAGGGATTGCACTGAATCTCTATATTGTTAAGGCAGTATGGTCATTTTAACAATATTAATTCTTCTAAACTATAAACATGAGCCATATTTTCATTTATTTGTAACTTATTTGATTTATTTCATGAATGTTTTATAGTTTTCAGTGTAAAAATTTTTAACTTGTTTGGTTAAATTTATTTCTATGTATTTATTCTTTTTTGATGCTATTATAAACGGAATTGTTTTCTTTATGTTTTCTTCCAGATCTGTTTTTATCAGTGTAATTAAATGCAACTGATTTTTATATGGTGGTTTTGTATCCTGCTACCTTACTGGAATTATTTACTAGTTCTAACAGTTTGTGTATGTGTGTGAATGTGTGTGTGCGTGTGTGTGTCTGTATGCATGGAGTCTTTAGAGTTTTCTACCTATAGAATCGTGGAATCTGTAAACAGACCTAGTTGTACTTCTCTTTTTCTAGATGCCTTTTCTTTCTTTCTTTCTTCTTTTTTGTCTGAGTGCTCTTTCTAGTACTTGTACTATGTTAAAAAAAAAAGTGAAGAAGTGAGTACCTCTGCCTTGTATCAGATCATAGAAGAAATGATTTCAGTTTTTCCCAATTTTTATGCTGTTAGCAATAAGCTCTACACAAATCATCATTATTATGTCAAGAACATCATCTTGTATAAATTTTTCAGAGTTTTTATTATGAAAAGATGTCCAATTTTGTCATTTTTTCTGCATCTATTGAAATTATGTGATTTTTATCTTTTATTCCGTTAATATTATATATCACATTGATTGATTTGCATAGTTAAACCAACCTTGCATGCCAGAGATAAATCCTACTTTTTGTGGTATATAATTTAGCTAAAGATTGGAAGAAAGTATTTGTAAACCATATATCTGATAAGAGGTTAACATCCAAAATTTATGAGGAACTCACAAAAACTCAATAGCAAAAATAAAACATAATCCAATTTAAAAAATGGGACAAATGACCTGAATTTACATTTTTCAAAAGAAGAAATAAAAAAGATCAGGTATGTGAAAAAGTGCTCAGCATCACTAATAATCAGGGAAATGCAAATTACATTAAAATTACAATGAGATATCATTTCATTCTTAACATGGCTATTGTAAAAATGAGAAGAGACAACATGTATGGAGAGGGTGTGGAAAAAAAAACACACTGTTGGGAATGTAAATTGGAATGGTCATTATGTAAAGAAACAATATAGAAGCTCTTTTTGTTTTTAGGACTATTATATTATCCAGGAATTCTCCTGGTTACACATCCAAAGAAAATGAACTCAGCCCACCTTGAGGATATCTGCATTCCTGTGTTCATGTTAGCATTATTCACAATGGTCGAGATACAGAATCAACCTAAGCGTCCATAGGCAGATGAATGAATAAAGAAACTGTGCGGTATATAATAAATAAAAGATTATTCAGTTTAAAAAAAGAAACAAATACTACCATTTATATAAATTTGAATCTTAGAATACTTTCAATTTCATATTTTTGTGGCTGTTACCACCCCACCAAAAATATCCTTGATGCGTTTTCATCTTTAAGGATATGTCTAATGAATTTACAATACATACCTTGTATTCTAGAATTGTTTGGACTCAGCATAAGGAGAAATGAAATTATATTCTTTGCAGCAATGTGGTTATAGCTGGAGGCCACTATCCTAAGTAACTTAACAAAGGAACAGAAAACCAAACACTGCATATAAACGTGTGAGCTAACCACTGGGCATTCATAGCTATAAAGATGATAATAATAGACCCTGAGGACTACTATATGGGGGAAAGTGGGAGGGAGGGAGCAGGAAAAGGGGTGAAAAATTACCTCTGGGCTACTTATACTTAGTAGCTGAGTGATGGTTTATTTGTTCCCCAAACTTCAGCACTGTGAAATATACCCAGGTAAAAAACCTGCACATGTGCCCCTGAATCTAAAATAAAAGTTAAAAAAAAATTTCAGGCTCAGCAAAAAGTGCTACATATATTATAAAATCTACTACTCACCTATGGGAAGGACAAACATGCCTTGATGTCCTCCATTTGCCCACATTGGGATAATCCAATTCTCAGATAATTTAAGAAAGGAGCCCAGAGTCACTTGGTTAAGTAATGGCAGAGCATGTGCTAGAACATAAGCCCCTTCACTTCAGGACTAATGTGATCACTGTTTTTATGTCATGTAATATCCAACTTTTCTATTGGGTCATTTTTTCCCCTTTAAAATCATTCTGGTTGATTCTGCAATCATCACCACCACCACCATTGACATCATTATCATTATTGGTCAACACTTTCTCTGAAGAACCTTTCAATGTCTTTTCTCCATTAAAAAAGCCTACTTCAACATCTCCATTGGTTCTCAACATAGAAGTATCATTTAACCGTCCAAATTGCCTTTAAAAAATATTTTGTCAGGAATACAAGAAAAGAAATAGGAAAAAAGCAACATAAAATTAACTGAGGCATGGATGAAAGTACATATAGGTACATCTCTCCTCTTTGCCTTGTTGAAATACTGTCTTACTATATTGACAAAAAGGATGCTTCCATACATTTTGGCAAACTAGAAGTGGGAAAAGTTTGAGACAGATGTTAAAGTGTTACTTAGTTATGTGTTCCACTAGGACAAAGTTAGAGGTAAAAGCAACTCTGATACTTGCAATTTAAATACTACTTTTAACTGTTGTTGCTTAAATCGTGACTCATATTTTAAAAAAGTTTTTTGACTATTTTCTGCATTTGTGCATTTATGTATTTTCCCTTACTCTTCTACAAAAAAAAAATTCTCTTTATATTATCTTACCTTGCTTTGTCTTTAGAGCAATTAAGATTACTTGACATTCTAGTATATATTTAATTTTTTATTGTTTTTTTTTCAGTAAAGGGAAGAATCATGGTGATAACATATTTGCTTTATTCACATTGTATGCACATTCACATTGTATGTACAGTAATGTAAATGCTAGGCTCCATTTACAATTTCAATTCTTTTTCAGTGCTTGTTTCTGTTCTTCACAATTTAGCATTAAAAAACAAATATATACATAAAAAACATATACGTAAACAAAATCAAACAACAAACACATACATAAATGAAAAACAATAAAACCTCACAACATCACCACTACCTTAATGACTGCTTTCCTCTGGTTTATAGCCAAAGGTAAAAGAGCCGCACACACCCTCACACACACACCAAATGTGCCCATGATAATCTCAAAGAGCATCTGAAAATAGTGATTTGTTATTATACTCTTTAAAGTGATGTAAATGTTTTTAAGTCATAAACTCAAAGCAAACAAAAATGCACATGATTATAGAAATATAATGTAATCAGATCAATCATTCATAGTCTTTAAAATTCTTTATTTTCAAAGGTGTTTAAAATACACCTCGAGAAAACCAAGAGTCATGAAATACTTGACTGGAAATCAAGAATCATGTGGAAAATGGGAAATCATAAGCAGTTAGAATGGCTACATGGAATTGTTGATGCATAGGCTATGTGATACTCCCGCACTCCCTTTAGTAAACAGGCAGTATTTAAAATTGGTATTTTATCATGGAGTTTATGTTTTAATCAACCTCAAATCAAAGAGGAGCTGTCATAAATATTTCATGGATAAGACTTTAGTAAATATTGGCATGTTTTGCAGAGAATAACATTTGGGAAACAATCCCTTTGGAATGATTGGCCAGCTTCAACAGCAGGAAAATATGCTAGAGCCGTGTAGCCTGTGACGCTTTTAGGAAGGACTGCATGCCATTGTGTTCAGCAACAGCTATTTGACCTTTTAAAATTAGGAAGGGATCACGGTAAAGGAGAAAACAAATACAAGGTTTGGGTCACAACGGGTGGTTTCACGGAGGGGCTGAAAAACTCAAAGGCCTGGCAGCAGCCCCTCATTTGTCAGGCCTACTGTCATGTAAATTAAAGTTATGGCTGATTCATTAGGTGTCCTCTGAGCCACCAGGTAGACTGTCATAGGAAACCAACACTAGGTTTCTGCAGTACAGTCATTAAAAAGATGCATGGGCCCCCGTGATCCCTGCTAACTTTCCTGTTTGAAGTCCAGTGACTTACAACTTTCATTCTTCTAGGTAGCAGGGATATTTGTCAGCTGTTATGGCTGGACTTCCAGAGGTACTCAATTTACAGTATCTATAGTGGAGTGAAAATGAATGAACATCTGTACATTTGCTCAGATACTATGTCAGGCGATACAAAATTAGCTGTCATAACAAGTCCATAAAGCCTTAACACACTATTTATCTTGCTCAGTTTATAAAATACATAAACTATGGTAAGCTGATCTGAGTGGGCTGTCTTTGGAGGACAGCGTGATCTGGTAGCAATGAGAATCTCCTATGGATTTGACCCTGCTGAGAAGTTTTCTTCACCCATATGTTCTGTCCCTTCATTTGCATGTTTACTGCAGGAAATATAGCCGACTCTTTAGTTTTCCCCTTGATTCTTTCACATTTTTAAAAATATCAATTTTTTTAAAAAGGGTTAGGAATCTGCCTTTTTATTTAAATCTCAACCCTGATAATATTTAGATGAAGGAGTGTTTTAACAGAAAACTATGAGAGTGAACAAAATCAGTTTTCCAAAGTAGTTTATGAAGAAATAGTGAGCAGTCAAGAATTTAAAAGTCCTCGTTTTTGTTTTTTTTTTTTTTCTTTTTCATGGAATCTATCTTTCTCTGTTGTCCAGGCTACAGTGCAGTGACATGATCTGGCCTCACTGAAACCTCCACCTCCTGGGTTCAAGCAATTCTCCTGCTTCAGCCTCCCAAGTAGCTGGGATGACAGGTGCATGCCACCACACCAGGCTAATTTTTGTATTTTTAGTAGAGATAGGGTTTCAACATGTTGGCCAGGCTGGTCTTGAACTCCTGACCTCAGGTGATCTGCTCGCCTCGGCCATAAAAAAGTGCTGGGAATTCAGGCATGAGTTGCCATGCCTGGCAAAAATGCTTCCTCTTTGATGGGCCCACTGTAATTTAAAAATCACTAGAAAAATGTTTCAATCTGCTTCAAATGAAGGAGCTAGGTGATGTACAGTCTTGAGCTACAGTTGGACTATCTCATTGTTGACTCCTGTTGGTTCCAAAATTTCCAGGCCAGAGCTCATAGATGTGAGAACTTTTTTTAAATTACAGAAATTAAAAACCTAAAACTTTAGATTTAGTATGGAGAGATATGGACCAGTGGCTTCACAGTAGGATGTGCACATGTCTTGAATTGTAGGATCTACTGGGCTCCAAGAAAAAAATTCTATAACTTTTTCTGTATTTATGTTAATCTCAAAAATGAGTATGAAATTTAAGCTTCATTGGAACTTAGTAAGTGAGTTGACCTTGGACCCATCCTTTGTCAAGTTCAGATGATGGTCTATGATTAACAGCACTCAGGTGTCCCTAGCATGGTGAGGTTATACCACCTCCAAGAACCTGGCTGCTTTGGTTGTTCCAAATGCATGGTACTGTGACTTTGTGCAGCTCAGCTGTGCCCATATACAAGGAAAATTTGTTTACAAAAGTCTTGCTAAGGTTGGGGCTTGAAGAAATTCCTAATACATTAGGCATGAAAAAGCTACAAGAAAATGTCTTTAAATGGGCCCATTTACTGTACCATGTTACAATAAAATGATTCTTTAATTATGATTATCCAGAAGGTGACCCCAACATGATGTGATATTATCAAGGAAATTATTTGAAATGTAAATATCATTGCCACTATTCTTAACATTAATTCTTACCCTTTATGAAGATGATGCATTGAAAAAGTAACCAT
Source organism: Sapajus apella (assembly GCF_009761245.1). Lineage (NCBI taxonomy): Eukaryota > Metazoa > Chordata > Mammalia > Primates > Cebidae > Sapajus > Sapajus apella. Next base: position 37,669,934 of record NW_022436951.1, read on the forward strand.
TGATTATGTGAAACCATCTCAATTGGCAAAACATTTCAAAATTAAGCATCTGGAACATAATTGCACACCTCTACTAATCTTCAGGCCACTGAGCAATATTATACCACCAAGGCCTTGACTAAAGTTTATTAATCTAGGGAATGGAGGCTGGCTTGCACACAGGGAGAAAAGGAAAAAGGTTTAGTTACCATATCACTGTCTTTGCGCTAACAACAATTTATGAACTGGGATAATTTATCCCATATTGAATGAGAATATGGGTATTTTAAGCATATTTTATTGCAATATTTGTTTCAGTAATGCAATTCTCAAAGAAGTACTCATGTGTATGCCTAAGTGCAAACCTCAGATAACTCAAAAGTTGATACATGCAACACCAACAATCTTCTTTTTTTTTTTTTTTTTTG
>NW_022436951.1:37670440-37820647 GCF_009761245.1 Sapajus apella
AAAAAAAAAAAAAAAGAAAAAGAATACAGGAAAGGAAGAAAGAGGAAAAGGAAGAGGGAGAGAGAACAGGGGTGTTGCTTTATTGCCCGGGCTAGAACGCAGTCTAAAACTGGGTATGCCTGTAATTGTGTTTAATAATAGAGACATAAAAAAAATGAGGGAATAAAATAATTAACAAGCAGCCAACCAATATTTCATTTAAACCTGTAAATACGTGTGATGTAGTACTGATAAGAGTGTATATTTTGTGTATTTAAAGTGGAGAGTTCTATGAATGTTAATTAAGTCTACTTGTTCCAGATCTGAGTTCAAGTCCTGGATATCGATGTTAACATTCTGTCTCATTGATCTATCTAATATTGATGTTGAAGTCTCCCGCTATTATTGTGTGGGGGTCCAAGTCTCTTTGTAAGCCTTATATATCTGGGTATTTCTGTATTGGGTGCATATATGTTTAGGATCTTTAGCTCTTCTTGTTACATTGATCCTTTTATCTTTATGTAATATCCTTCTTTGCTTCTTTTGATCTTTATTGCTTTGAAATCTATTTTATCAGCAAAAATTGCAACTCCTGCTTTCTATTTATTTATTTTAGCTCTCCATTTGGTTGGTAAATTTTTCACCATCCCTTTGTTTTGAGTCTTTATGTATCCTTGCATGTGAGACGGATCTGGATGTAGCATACCAATGGGTCTTGGCTTTTTTTGCCTGTCTGTGTCTTTGGATTGGGGGATTTAGTCGATTTAAATTTAAAATTAATAACAATATATGTGTGTTTGATACTGTCATTTAATGTTAGCTGGCTGTTTTGCCCGTTAGTTGATGCAATTTCTTAAATATGATTGATGTTCTTTATTTTTTGGTATTTTTTAGAAAGGCTGATATTAGTTGTTCCTTTCTACTTGTAGTGGTTCTTTCAAAAGCTCTTGTAAAGCAGGCCTGGTGGTGATGAAATCTCTGAGTGCTTGCTTGTTCACAAAAGATTTTATTTTTCCTTCGCTTATGAAGCTTAGTTTGGCTGGATGTAAAATTCTGCGTTGAAAGTTTTTTTCTTTAAGGATGTTAAATATTGGCCCCCACTCTCTTCTGGCTTGTAGGGTTTCTACTGAGAGATCTGCTGTGAGTCTGATGGGCTTCCCTTTATGGGTAACCTGACCTTTCTCTCTGGCTGCCCTCAGTATTTTCTCTTTCATTTCAAGAAGAACAATCTTCTTTAACCAAAATTAGTATCAAATGAAAACAACAGGTATAATAAAAAATTACAAAATTATAAGTGTAATCACTGATGATGTGGCTATATTTCCTGGAATTCCGTCAGAGTGTTGGGGGAAAGCAGACTGGGGAAAGGGAAGCAAAAAATGAAGGAAGAGAAAGAAAAGAGAAAAGACTCCCAACTAAAATCATCAAGATTCCCAACTAAAATTATCAAGATAGCACCATATGTGAAATTTATCTCCTACTTCATTTATAGACAAGCTCTGATGAGTCAAGATATTGAAGCCAGAAGAGCTCAAGTGCACAGGGTATCTTCAATAGAGTTCATTTGCTTTGTGAAAGAGATACCATGAAAGCTTTACAAGATGTTTAATGAAAGGGAAGTTATAATAAAAGTCTTTTCTGGCACAAAGGAGCTATGCTGCTTAAATGTAAGGAAGATTTTCAACTTAGGAGTCAAATTTATAGATGAGGGATGCAGTCTTCTTCTGTAAAAGACAAATGTTGCAGCCTTGCCAATAGGTTCTGGGATGGGGGCAGGCTACCAGTTTGGCTAACTCGGCAAATACTTTAAATGAATTATAATGCTTGGTTCAAGTGATGGCACCTTTTAAAGTAAAGTGGTAGTGAACAAAACAGTGGCTGATTTTAAAGAAATGTTTTCTATGAAAAGCCAACATTTGAAAAACACATAATAGCTGATTTCCATTGTGTAATTTGTTACCAAAAAATGATATAAATCTGTCACTTAAAAAAAATCATCTAACTGAACAATTCAATTTGGGGAAAATTCAAACTGTTTAAAAGTCTTTCAAATGAGGATCATCAGGTGATTGGAAATCTTTTGATAATATTTAATTTTAGAAGACCATTGTATTTTCTTGCAATAATAATTAAACAACATAGGCGAAGAAGGAAAATACTAGGCAAATTTAATTGGCACTCATATCATTGGTATGTGAGATTGAACAATTTATTTTTCTTCTTTGCATGCTTGCTGTTAGAACGTACCATAAACATACCTATTTCGTATAAACTACTCATCTCTCAAGTGACATTGGTCAGCCCTGGAGAGACAATGAAGTCACAAATCAAAATAAAGAAAACCTAGATGCCAACTTTCAAATGACGAAATCACAAAACATAAAATCAGGAGTTTGAGAAGTGCATTCAATTATATTATTCACCTAAAAATATAATCATCACATTTCAGTGTGAAAAAATGTTTCTACTATTGATAAATAAAATCATGTGAAAATATTTCATTTGTTTAATTTGTATTATTCGTTTAATATGCAATAAAGGTAATGTGAGCATTTGAATAATAGTGCATGTTTACGTTTGGAGATCATTTTCATATATAAGAATAAAACTAGATTTTGTCAACATTAATTTCATTGGTTACGTAGATAATTAACCTACTAATTGAACCTTAACATTATTCTTTAAAATAAAATTTAACTGATGCTAAACATTATACATGTCTTTATAACCAAGATAATTATTAAATGGAGATAATTGGTTTAATTGGTATAATGCTTGAATTTTCATTTTATGATTCTGAATAACATGCATCACCAAGTAATATGTATTTTTATACAACTTGAAACTTTACTTTCTCTTTGTTGTTTGGAAATCTCTGTCTCTTCCTCTGTCTCTCTCTCCTTTCTGTTATTATTACATTACAGTTGTGTTGCTAAGTATTCAAAACTCTTACCATGAAAGCAGTGATTTAAAGGGGAAAGAAAATAGTTACAGAAGACGGTTTAAAACAGCTGTTTGTTTCAGTGTTTGTTTCTAACAGGTTGTTATTATTATTGTGTCAGATGGGTGCTACATCTTTTTCACTCCCTTAGTTCTTCCATTTCCCTTTCTTTAGCTTGAATGTGGCATGAAATGTAGGGGAAATCATATATGCATATAGTACCTGGCACATAGAATATATACAATGTACAGTAGTGTGTATTATTTTATCATTTTAAATGATATGAAGAGTAGATTTTTGTGCAATGCGCAACATATTTTCTAATTAAGAACTATCTGTGTGTGTGTGTGCACATACACATGTGTGCTTTGAAAAGTTCTTTTCTGTAATTGTTACTACCATCCAAAAAGTTGAGGATTGTTATAACCATTTTACAGATGCCAAAAGTGAAGGTCAAAGAGAAACATCAATTCAAGTAACTCAGCCAAGGCCTCAGAACTATTAAGGAATAATAAGAACTTGAACCCAAGTCTTTAGCCTAGAGCCTGGCTCTTAACAGTCACATACACAGCCTTCAATAATGCTGCCTCCAAGACCTGACAGGAAGTAAAATGACCCACTTGAAGTTAGTGAGCCTGTTCACACATTCTGAAAAAAACTTACTAAACTGCCTATAGGGGAGTTTTTGTCCAGGTGGCTAGATCAATCATTATTTTATAAAATTTTGCTTATATGACATAAGCCAAGAGAGTCTGCAACAGAGATGATGGGGTACATGAATTCGATCATTCAATTTTTCTTCTCGTCTTGATTTACTTATTTTAATGCAAATATTAGTAGTAAAAAGTACTTTTTGGATAATATCTCTACAAATAAACACTCAACAATCACTAAATATCAAATAAATTAGTGAATGATAAACAACTTGTTATTTTTCCCTTGCTTTCCTCATTTACTTTGGTATTATTTTAGGGAAATTGAACTTAAAAATAAACTTATCATATAAGCGTAGAAACAATCCAAAATAAATTTGAAGATAAAATTAAAACCAGCCTTAAGACTACTGCATATGGCTCATTAATTTAATAGCTTGAGGGATTTCTTCTAGGTCTTTTTCCTACATAGATTTATAATCTTGATGTCATATTTTATCTAATTTTTCACATTAGTTTTCTGCAAAGCTGTAATATGGCAATCTTTTATTTTATTAGATTCTCTTAATTTAATGGATCCAATATAATGACCAGTCTCCAATTGTCAAATATTGAGTGTGTTTTCTCTTTACTATTGTAAATAATTCTTCTATAAACATTTTAATGCTTAAAATTCCACTTAATTGTTTTATTTCTAATTCTTTCCTTATTTTAAAAATGATGTTTTGAAGAGACAGGGTCTCCCTATGTTGCCCACGCTGGTCTCTAACCCTCGGGCTCAAGCAGTCCTCCTAACTTGCCTCCCAATTAGCTGAGACTACAGGTGTGAGCCACCACACCTGGCCTAATTGTTTCTTGAGAACCATAAAAGAAAAAGGCTTGGCTTACTACACGTTAACACATTGATTTTTATGTGTGTGTTGTAATCTTCCTCAGATAGTGTTCTTGTTTTAAGCCTTTCTTAAGTTTGATAAGAATTCTGATGCTTCTTCATTGACTTGATTTGAGATAGAACTTAGCTTAGCTAGCATTGGACACTATTTATAGCATTTTGTTTTAAAGCAAAATATCAAAAACAGACTCAGATCTTATCCCCAATAGTCACACCAGCTGGATTGAGGAGTCCATGGGGAACCTCTTCTCCACAACCTATTTGGTGATCACAGAACAGATCATGGTCAAACTACATTCCTTCTGATTCACAGAAAACCCATCTTTACCCATGCCACTTCCTGAAGAACACAGACTTCTCCATTTGTTTTAATCCCAGCACTTTGAGAGGCCACGGTGGGTGGATCATCTAAGGTCAGGAGTTCGAGGCCCGCCTGACCAACATGGTGAAACCCTGTCTCTACTAAAAACACAAAAATTAGCTGGGTGTGGTGGTGTGTGCCTATAATCTCAGCTACTTGGGAGACTGAGGCGGGACAAGCACTAGAACCTGGGAGGCAGAGGTTGCAGTGAGCCAAGATAGCATCATTGCATTTCAGCTGGAGTAACAATAGAGAAACTTCATCTCGGAAAAAAAAAAAAAAAAAGGAGAATGAGTTTTTTGTTTTATTCATTTTCTCTGTTGCTTTCCTGTTATCAATTTTGCTGATTTTTACATTTGTGTTCTTTTTACCATTATTTGAACTCACTTTAAATTTAATTTGCCATTCCTTTTCTTTCTTTCTAAGGTAGATGTCATTGATTTGACATATTTCCTGTTTTCAATGTAAGAATTTTAGCACTATAAATTTTCCTCTTAGCTGTGTGCCACACATCATTATTTAACTCAAAATATTTTCTAATTTTACTTCTGGTTGCTTATTTGACCCCTGGGATATAAAGAAGTGTGATTTTTAAAATTTCCAAGTGTTTGGGGATTTTATAATGCTGTAATTGATTTTAAGTTTAGTTTCACTGTGGGCAGAGACTATAGTTTGATTGCATTTTTAAAAATGTGTTGAGATTTGCTTTGTTGTCTAGGATATTGTATGCCTTAATAAATGTTTCACGTGTACTTAAACAGAATCTGTCTTTTGCTGTTGTGACTGGAGTGCTGTAAGTCTTCTATGAACATCAACTAGGTCACATAGTGCTTTTTTTATGTCTTCTAGCTCCTTATTAATTCTCTGTTTATGTGATCTATTGATTATTAAGCAGGGAATCCAGAACTCTCCTGTTTTTTATAGAGTTTTCTATTTCTTTTAGTTCTGTCCATTTTTCTTTTATTATTTTGAAGTTCTGATATTTAATTATCATACATTTAGATGCAATAATAATCTTTATTAATATATTCCTTTTTAATTATGAAATGCCTTTCTTTATTCCTTTTTTGAAGCTTATTTTGAGATTAATATAACCACTTCTGCTTTTTTTTGCTTAGTTTATGCATTATATATTTTTTCATTTATTTTTAGTACTATCTTAAAATTTTAAATTGCTTTTTTTCATAATCTCTGCCTTTTATTTTTCTGTTCAAATTATTTACATTTAATGTACATATTAATATGGCTGAATTTAAATACATGTTTGCTATTCAATTTTTCACGTCCCCTTACTCTTTTTTTCTTCTTTTCCTTCTCTTTTTGTACTAAACGAATAGTTTCATTTTGTCTCCATTGTTTACCTCCAGAGGGCACCATCCTTAATGCTTCTTGTTTCTGGGCCTTTCTACTTGAGTCATTCCCCTCCTCTGCATTATTCTTTCCATCCACTTGTTTTCTCCTAGGCTCTACCATTTGTAAGCTCTGGAGGAGATGTTTCATTCTCACCCACAGAGAGGAACGTAGGCTTCCTCAGGCTTCCTCCCTGTCGTACGAACTCTCCTACTCCACTGTCTAATAGCCTCTCTCAGGTTCCAGAACTAATCATTAAACACATGGCCCAGTGTGACATATCACGAGCTTTGAATGACTACAGGCCTCTCCATGAGAGAAGTCATGCCTATGAATTAAATTTCCAGTTTATTATTGGCATTAAATTATGAAAAAAAAAAAAAAAAAACAGCAGGACTAAATAAGCTCTTTCTGAAGGAAGAATCTTACATTTCAGTTTGAGTTACTTTTCTTTTGTCTAGAGTATGCCAGAAATTTTAGCGGTTTCTGGATCTATCTTCAAATCCATATGGTTTTAACAATTTTTAGTGTGTGGTTATGATTGACTGGTTGCCTTCTTGTTTTTCACATTAGAAAAACATAAAAGTCAATTACCTTGTGCATCAATTTTAGCCACCGGAAACATGCTTTGTTCCTTTTCCCAATACGAGCTGGGCTCCTGCTTAGCTGTGCATCTGAGTCCCATTGTGGCCATCCACAAACATCCAGGAATTGACACGTATTTGAAATTTATAGCCATCAGGACCTCCTTTATAGTTAACATGGAGAGGGATGAGAAATGATAATTTATTTTTCAGTGTATTCTGTTTAAGGTTGAAATGTGAGTCCTTCAATTTGTAGATATGTGTAAAACTTTAATTTTCTTTAACAATGCTTTGGGCCACACCAATCTATCAGAAACTCTTGATTCTGGGTCTTGGTTCTGGAATGATAAAGTATAAGACATTCAAATGTTATCTATGTTTCATGGGAAATGATTCTTATCTTGTCAACCTCAAAAAAAGAGAGAAAAAGAGAAAGCAATAAAAATGTATTTCAAACTTCAAATTGTTTCGAATGACCACAGTGGATACTACAGTATTCTCAAAAACATACCTTGCATCATCTTTTATGACATAATAAATGCTGCATATAAGTTCTCTTTCCCTTTCTTGGAGGCTAGCAAAAGTGGGTTTTAATATTAAATAAGGTATAAAAATTATTCCTTATATAAAATGACTTAGGTCTGTCTAAATGCTTTAGATTCAGAAATGGAAAAGAATAATGATGGATACAAGAAACAAAATCCAACTAAAATATATGTCCACAAAATACAGCTGAAACCATGAGAGAGAAAAGTTAGCTAAGACGTTGGTAGTAACACAAAGGAAGGCTATACTACTAATGTTAGGAGAAATACAGATTATTCAGCAGATGCTATATGAACAACTGGATAACATCTGGAAAGTAGAGAGGGATCTTACCCTATATCCTTCACCAAAATAAAGTTCAAATGCACAAAATGTGTAGTAGGAAAAGTAATGTGAAACAATAAAAATGCTATAAGAAAACATGATGGATTTTTTAATATCAAAACATAATAAAAAAGATTTCTAAACATGAAACAAAACTCAGAAGCCATAAAAGATGAGAACTGATAGGTTTTACTCTATTAAATAAACAATTCATGGTTACAAATCAAAAACAAAGTCAAAAGCCAAATGACAAATGGGAAGAAATAATCATAACTCATATCAAAGGACTAACAACATATAAGAAAGTTCTATAAATCTGTAAGATAAAGGTTAATACAGTAAAAAAACTATCAAAGAATACAAAGAGAACTTAGAAAAGCAAATATAAATATCTTTTCATACATGAAACAATCAAATTATTCATCAAAAATAAATGCAAGATAAAATATTTCTCACATGATCAGATCAGCAAAGATTTACAAGATTGATGCCATTTTCTTGGTGAAAGTGGAAGAACAGCCACTTTTCCAAATGTATCTGAAGTACAAATTAATACAATTTATGAAAGATAATTTATCAATACCTCTCTGTGTTGAAAGTGCACATGCCCTTTGATCCAGCCAGTCATCTTCCAGGGATATTTCTTAGAGCCGCCTCCTGCTTAGAACTGGCGGCCATGATGCCTCTCTGGAGGAAAAGGCTGTGGGTGGGTCCAGCTCATAGGTGGCAGGAGGTGGAATCTTTATCACTTCCCGTTTAGTGTCATTTGCTTTTGTTTATTTTTTTTTAATGTTCATGCATATGCTATTCAAAGGAAAACAATAATGATAAAATAAAAGAAGCGAATGTTCCTACTGACCTTGTCAACCACACCTGGGCTTGAACTCTTAAAATTCTTGCAGTTTGCAGAGGAAACGGAAGTAAAAATGAACAAGAGATGCAGGAGTGCATCAGGGCCAGCCTTGGGTCAGAACTTGGGCAGATTCATTAGCTGAACCATTGGTTAAATGGCCCTTACTCATTTTTCTGGGCAAAACCCAGTAGGAATGAGTGTATGGAGAAGCAATACACTGCAGAAGCAAAATGATTTCTTCAACTTGGTGGGTGCCTCCGAAAACTTAACGCCCCAATCCCACCTTTCAGCCTGTCTGCTCGATCTGTCTTCTTTGCTTGTAACTCTATGTCTTTGTGCTGAAGTTTTGAAGTTTATTAAAGCAGAGCTTGCAGCTCTTTTCATAGCACCTGGTTGTACATTCATCGGGCTGATTTTTCTCACCTCTACCACTCAGCGGCCAGATCCAGAGGGCAGGATCCTTTGATGAAAGTCGTTTTGCTAACTCTGCAGCTAACAGCAGTCGGGGTGAAGGGACAGACTTTCCTAGGACTAAACAAAAACCACGGACTCCTTACTTGCTTGGTTTCCCTAAATGGCCTTAGATAGAATTGTTTCTGTATTCCACCCTCACTTCTCAGACACATGTGCAGAAATGTTTTTGTTTGTTTGATACTATGAATAAATGTGGACACCACTCTAAGAATCCTTAAAGAGGCCATACTGGGACATTGGAAAAAGGCAGAAATACTTAGTTTTTGGTAGAAAATCTGAAATTTTTTTAAGCATCTGGTATTATTATTGGAAATCTTTCTTATATGCCCCTGATTCACCAAGGCCTTGCATCTGGCATTCTAGGTCTTCATAGGCCTCGGCCAGGCCTGCTTCTTCCCTTTGCACTGGGAGAGATGAGATTTTCTCCTGCTGTGCTCCCAGTGGGTAACCTCAGCTTTATTATCTCATTATGACAACTGAGATCTCTCAGCAAGCAGTGATTCTCATGGGATTTGAGTGAAGGAGAAGGGACCAAAAGAGTCAGAAGTCTTTTGATCACAAATTAGAAAATCAACTCAAAGTGGTTGGAGCATAAAAGGAAACCCATTGGCTTATACAGATAAAAAGTACAGGGTGACAGTTACCTGAAGATGCAAGCAAAGTCATGGCCAACATTCTTGCTCCTTTCTCTAAGGTCTGTTTTCATTGGGGTGGCTTGCATATAAGCAGGCCGTCCCTTTTGTAAGAAAAAGTGAATCCCAATTGCTCCAGCCTTCCCTTTTATCATCTTGGCAGCCTCCAGTGGAAGAATGTACGTCTCTCTGCAGTTCAATTCCTGGGTTCCAGATCCATTGATGCAGGACCGGCACATGTCCCCACCCTTGACAGAGTCGCTGTGGCCTGGTGAGCATGGAGACCTCACTGGTGACTCAGCCTCGAATCCAGCTCCTGGCATGTGGGCTGGGCTGACCATTCCAAGCTACAGGACTGAGAGGGGCCATGCTGGTACAACACCTTTTCCAGTTTTGTTCTTCATTTCGCCTTCATCGAATCCATTTCTTTTTCCAACCAGGTAAGATCCTCTGTGTTCGGATTCTGGGCACAAAGTATTTTCTATTTTTAGCCTCATCAAAGGCTTATGAGAACTGGAAAACATTTATTTCACCAATGCTTGGCACATAGTGGGTTACATAAATTCACAATATTAAACTACTTTTTCTTTAATCTCAAGCTATGCTAAAAATTAAGACTAAATTGGCACAACCCTTAAAAGAGACCAGATAAATAGAATACTATCAACATTTTAGCACGTGTTTTTACTAAATTATTAAATAGATATATTTTCTTTTTTGTGCTTTTCATTTTCTTCAGAAAATAATAAATGCAAAATCTCTTAAATGGAAAATTATTCAGAATTGATGCACCAACTTTAGGTGTGCAAGTGGATGATACCGTTTACAGTAACCTAAGTGCTACACTTTAATGTGCAAAAATCATGGCATTATCTGTATTTAAACAAGATGGAATCACAACAGATGAAAGGATGCCAGGTGACTGCTTTATTCAGTTAAATCATGATTACACATCAGCCACTCAACACCACCTTTTTTTTCTTGCATGCTCATTACACACTGCTTTTCTCCAACACAAAGTGGTCCGTAATGTTATGTGGGGAAAAGGGAAAAAACCCTGATAAGTCAAGGCATTAAAGTGAAGGGGGCGGGGAGATCTCCACAAACCACTTAAGCACACTTATTATTATGGCTATTGCTACCTCAGGCCACTGGAGACTTTATAATTTAGTCAGCATTATGCAGTTTGAAGTGTTTCATGTTCTGCATGGGAGCAGGCTGCAATTCAAATTTCAGTGGCCATGAAAAATATGCACATACGTTTAGTAGGAAAATCTCCAAGGGGACAACAGTGGAGAGGGGCATATGTCGTCGCTGTGTGATGGAGAGTTTCCGTGAATTAATCATCTGGACATAGTTTAGCACCATTTTTCATTTTGCCAGAAACATCTCCCTTTCATTTGTTGGAGAAGCTTATTATACATGCACATCCTGGAAAGATAATAAGGCCATGGCCTCTGACACTTAAATGCAACAGGGTTGGTGAGGTTGTGTTCAGACACAGACAACGTCCCATTGATACTGCCATTCTGATAGCAAGAGTAATTGTTTATTTTATCGAGTTTAAGGAATTGTGCCTGTTTCTATCCACTACTTTATTACATCAATTACTGCAAACCATTGTCTTGTATAATTTATAGGGATGAATTCAATTTCGCTGAGATCATCTTTTAAATGGGAGACATCCTTTGTTCATATGCTTCCAAATATTAAAATGTTTATTGCATTTTCTGGGAACGCTTCATTTTCTGTGTGAATTTTAAACCTCTGGCTAGACATGTAACCTGTGTGATTTGTTTGTATTATTCAAGGGTTGGAGTGTGGGTGTTTTGCCTCCGAGATAAGGCATTGCAGAGTGAAATACCTAATCTTTAAAGTGCAGTTAACATAAACGGCAATTTTTAGAGATGGATTCCTAATGCCTTTAAAGCTGAGGGTGAATGTGCCTGTCAGAATTCTGGCCTGCAGTTATGCCATTTGGTTGTTGTTTTGCTTTAGAAGTACTGAAATGTACTGCTATGGTTAGCAGTATAAGTAGAAACCAGAGCAATTGCTTTTGACACTTAAAAAGGATTGTATTGACAGTTGGAAACACGTTGGGGATTTGAGAGGAGTACTTTTCCATCTGTAATACTTGGTGTGATCAAAGATCACACAGCAGCCTCAGATTAGTGGAAATGAGGCTGCAGTGAAGGTTTGCCACTCCACATGGAAGGAGGGCTTGGTTTTTGATTCACACTAATCCCCATCACGATCTAAGTGGAATTTACGGTAATGGGGATATACTTCTCAGGGCTCCAGCCAACGTATATTTAAAGAGTCCTAAAGTAGATAATAATATAGCAAGATTTAAAATTTCCTTTTAAAGTTAAATCTTACTTTCCTACTTTCCATTTATATGTTGGTTGAATGTTTCTACAATATTAAATTTAAGTCTCTGCATTTCCTATATGCATTTACAAATATGTGCATTATAAGTGGTGAGATTTTAGATACTAGGGCTCACTGCTTTAACTCTCACTGAATCGTAGCTAACAAGGTGAGGTAGGAAATCATCAGGCTGCAGGTACAACTGAACAATCTGAGATTTGGGTCTCAGAAGACCTGGTATAATTTATTATTCCTTCTCTCTCTCTCCCTCTGCTTCCTCTCCCTCTCTCCTTCCCTCCCTCCCTCCCTCTCTCCCTCCCTCTCTCTCTCTCTTCCTTTCTTCCTTCCTCCCTTTTGACTACAGATTTTATACATGTACATATACATATTTTCTAAATAAAATGCCAAATCCGCGTACTCTACCTGGTCTATGACCTTGGGCTATCTGAAGCTTCATTTCTATCTCTGTTAAAGGAGGAAAATAATCATATTTCACTCACAGTATTTAATTAAGAATCAAAGACCTAAGATAACTGAGAGCACTAAGTAATTTTGCTTCGTTAAAATCCCAGGAAAAGCAGAAACTCCAAGGGGAAATGGAACAAGCTGAACCTCCCCTATGGACATGGGGAAAGGTGGCTATCTGGAAGTCAAGGGAAAAGAGAGATCTTTCTTTATAAAATAAAAGAAATGCATGAACATCAAACTGAACCAAATGTTTGATCCAAAGATGGTACCTGTCCCTGCACAAGGAACTCTTGGGAAAGGAACACTTCAAACAGGGTGATAAGGAAACCCTGTAGTTTTAAGGGAGGCCTGAGCCCCAACTCATCAGTTTGCTTCCAGGTATTCTTTCAGCTCATCACGAGCTTAGCTTCTGACCTAATCACACCCTCACCCTGTGACCCAGCTCCCACTTTCAACCCTAGACTGAAACCTTAGCACCCACTTATAGCTAAAAACTCTAGCTCCAAACACCCTACATCTTATTCCAATGAAACTTCATCATCAAACATTACCCATATTCAAACTCCACTTCTTTTTCTTTCAAAGAAATGCATTCAAAACCATATATACACATATATGTTTGCTTTTACTGTAAACAAGGCAAATTTAAAATTAAATGCTTTTACATTATAAAGTCATCTTTCTCAGAATTCTGATTTTCTAAAAAACAAATTTTGTTAAAGTTTCTGAAGTATTTTTAATATAAAACAAACACCGTTAGAACTAAATGCTTTGACTTAATACAAATATTGTTATTATGTTTTTTAAAAGGCTGAAAATTCCACACAATTTCCTTTTACTAAAACTCTTTTTTCTAAAAGGAGAGTGGTACCTGACCCAGTAAATCTTAATCTCTCTCCACGAAGGGATTCATAATGAGTGGCAGGGCCTCTGTAGGGGCAGGTGGCTTCAGAGGGCAGGACAATACTCCCAGGCAAGAATTTCCAAGGGAAGCCCTGAGCCTACATGCCATGCTCCAGAAATATGGTCTCCTCCTGGGCGTCTTTCAAATAGAATTTGACAGTGGAGCTGGAGATTTTGTGGGTAGTAGCAAAGCCCTACCTTTCCCCTGTCCATTATTCTCCAACTTATTGGCAAGAAATGACCAGAAACATTGATGTTTGAAACTGTGATTACAAAACACCATGTCAAGAACATCTCTAAACATGCACATGTACATATGCACACACATACACATAAATGCACACACATGTACACACAAGCACACACACATGCATACATGCATAAACACATCTACACACGTACACATGCATACACATCAAGCTTCACACCAGTGCATTTCTGTCTCTAGAAATTGCCATGAAGCTGACTGTAAGAAGAATAGAAAAGAGATCCCTGCTTGCCCAGTGAAAGCCCCTTTCTTCTGTATAATATACTGTAGTTGAGAAATTCCTATTCCCTCAAGGGAATGAAATTATTTTTACGGTGTTAAAGACAATATTTAAAATAACGTCTTTCAACTATGATAAAATTTTGGAAGTGTTTGTTTTTTTGCATTATTTAAAAATTCTACTTAGCTATGTTTTTGCATTTTAGTCTTGTGATCGTCTTGTCAGAGAAATTTAAAATTACTGTCATAAGAATGAAAAAAAGAAGAAAGGAAGGAAGGAAGAGAGGGAAGGAGGGAGAAAGAAGGAAAGGGAGGGAGGGAGTGCGGAGGGAAGGTTGTTTTCCTGGAAGGAGAGGTTGGCAGTCTATGTGAAGTGAGTTTAGAGAAATGAGAATTTGTTTTGAGATGCAACTTGGTATCCATGCGTCTGTGGTTACAATAAGTGAGCTGGTGTCCACAAAACTTTGTCTAGAATTAGCTGTCTAGGTAGGGTAGCTAGGTAACAAAGCAGCAGAGGGCTAGCATTGCTTGGGGATTCAAAAATAAGATTTGAAGCCAGAGGTCTGAATTCAAATTCTAACAATGCTATTTGTGTTGTTAAGGGCAAACACATTCACCTGCTCCTGCTATAATTTTCTCAAATGTAAAATAAGAATGATACTAATTTGTAATGCAAATAAGAAAATAAGCACTGACTTTAAAGGATGCTTGCTGCCAACTTTCCCCATCCCATTTAATTTTCAGTGCCCACAACTGTGGGTCATCTAATTTCAAATCTCTACACAGTTGTTGGCAAAATGAGATTTCCACGATTTCTCAGAACATACAGCCACATCCCTGCTTCAGTGAATTTCAGTGCAGAGACTGAACTACTGCTAACCTCAACAAACACAATCCCTCTGTGTTTGTTGTTATGGCAAATCACAATAAATATGTAGCAGTCTTCAGGAGTAGCAATGCCAAATACGTTTGGGTGAGCTGATTTTTTCTTGACAAAATGGTTTTCAGATATTTCATAGTAGAGAATGGTAGATTGTTGTGAATAGTTTCAGAAATCGGAGAACTGAGAGCAGTCATATGGGAACCTGGGTCCAATACCTTCCGTTCAAAAGTTCAAGCACATGAAAGTAGCAGAGATCTTAAGCAATAGGAGTCATGCATGGGATGTATGCTCTATGGGCATAACGATGGTTTCAGGAGGCATTGTAATTTTTGCACGCGCCGCTGTCAAAGTTGTGTTTGACACAACTTTGGAAACCGAACATGATATAAAACAATGAAGGAGGAGGAGGACACATGTGAGGTATCAGAATGATTCTCTGCCAGGTTAGAGCAGCCAACTGTGTGAAGTCAAGATGGGCTGCCTTAATTGTCTGCTGAACACTGCTCAGCACTGGCCGACCAAACTTATTTTAATAACATTAAATGTGCATGGTATCTGTGACCACCAGAATTTAATTAGGTGGCTTGTGGGGGTGCTACAAATATACGACTACAAGGCAGAGATAAGAAAATGCCACCATTAAAAATTTGGTAACTGCAGCCCACACCTTATTGCTTGCTGCAGAAAGACTTTGTTTGCTAAGGAGAAGGAGCCCCCATTGATGTGAGTCTACAGAGTTAACTCATTACTTAAAGATTACGGTGTGCTTTGGTACAATTAAAATTTATTCATTCAGTCCATTTATTCTCAAAAGAGAAGACTGAATTGTTCCCAAGAAATATTTTTCTAATGGAAGACATTGCAGCAGTTTGAGAGTGAAGACTCTATTCAAGTCAGAACCATTAAAAATTAAAGTACAGACATCTTATAGCATTGCCAAGAAAGGGGATGTAGGCTCTAAGACATCTCAGAGTCCCTCATTCTGGCATCTCCTTCAAGTTTTTTCCTCCCATGTTCCCAGTCTAACACAGGGTCTCCTTGCTCAACAAGACAGATGCTGAGAGACTGCCAGCACCACCTCCAACATATTCTGTGATTCATGAGACATTTTCTGAGGACAAGGAGGAGAAGGAAATGCAGCTACCAGGTGAGGCTGCCAGAACCATGGGATCTCAAGGAATTGAGACTGCTTTCTTTCCAAAGCCAAGGAGCGACCCAGTGTGCCTCAGGAGTCTGATATGACAATTAACTCACACAGGATGAGATTTCTTGGCTGCTCTTGGAATCTTAACAACAGGCCTACAATTGTGTTGCGTAATGTTTACTGCGATAGAGGGCCCAGCAACTTGCAGCAGCTGCAGTTAGGGGGTGGTGATTTTACACGACCCTGAGCATATTCCAAGATCACAACTTAGGACCGTACAGTTGGCATGACTTACTAGTGACGGCAGGCCAGATTCACAGTGATAACGTTGGCATAAGATGCTGGGTAGACCCTTGGTGCACTCTAATTCCTAGACGGCCTTTCAGCCTTGCTGCAGTTCTTAAATATCTCTAAGAGAACACGGGCAATTGCTGTACTAGCGCAAATGTCCAGCAGGTCATGAGACTCAGGTTTTCTTTACAGAAGAAAATTCACTTGGGAAATGTGGAGGTTTTTGAGTTTGTTTTGGAAGAGAATTCTCAGTGGTTAAGTGGTGGGGAAAATGGAGATGCTTCACTTCTTGGGGTGGCAGTGGCCCATAATCTTACCATGGTATGATTGGCATTATCATGGTGTGAATGGCATTATGCCAACACTGAAAACATAACAGCATTTCTCAGGGCTAATGGCTTTGGGCATGAAGAGAAATTTTGAATTGTATTTTGCTATAGCTTTATCTCACAAGATTGCAAAAGTTCAGGATGACACAAGCACCCACAACTTTTCTTCTACAACTAATTTGTGTACAGACAAGAGATCAGGACTCTAGATCAAGGATGCCCTTGAATGGGGGAGATGTCGGAGCAAAGACCATGTGATAATTATAATAGGGATTCTTCTTTCATAGATCCCCTTGTGGGGAAATGCATCCTAGTACTCACTGGGTATGTTTTGTCATCTTATACATATGTTAATTTTCTGGGCTTATCAATAAAATGTAATCACACACAGAAATAAAGATATGCAACAAATTAGTCCATTGCCCTAAAACCATATGCTCACAATGTGAACAACAATTCAAAGGGGATTTAAAGGTTTATACTATTTTAATAAATTATCCTGAATTTTATAACTGCAAATTTTGAAATTTAGTTCTTGTAAACTATGAACTGAATGATAATGAATTAAATGAATTAAATGAAATGAAAAATTTCCTAGAAATAAACTAACTACTGAAACTGACTCAAGAGGAAATAGAATATTTGATATATAAGAAGACTATGAACTTGTAATTTGTAACCCCCTTCAAAGAAAAACCCAGCTCAGATTACTTCACTGAAGAAATTTAAACAAGGTTAAAAGAATTGCCACACAAACACATCCACACACACACACAAAAGATATGTGAGATAATGCATATGTTAAATAGCTTGATTTAGCCATTCCACAATGTGTACATCCATGAAAACATAATGTTGCATACCATACATATTTGTATGTAAATATATATACACATCATTTTTACTTTTCAATTAAAAATAAAGACCAGTTTGTAAAAGAAATAAAAATAAGAATTAATACCAATCCTTCACAAATGCTTTCAAAAAATTAAAGCAAAGATAATATAGAGAGACTAATTCTATAAATCAGTAGTATTTTGATACCCAAACCAGGCAGATAAATAAAAAAGAATGATATTTTATGAATATAAAAAACTTCAACAAAAAAATAGGAGTTTAAAGTCAGCAACAAATCAAAAGGATTGAACATGATAACCACGCAGGATTAATCCTGGAGGTCAAAGGTAGTTTAATACACAAAGAAAAGCCTTATGCAATAAAGTATATTAGTAGAATAAAGGTAACAAAAACCACAAGATTACCTAACAAGATGCAGCAAAAACACTTGACAGAATCCAATGCTCCTTTATAGTAAAAGCAATAAAAAATCTAAGAATAGAAACTCACTCAACTTGATAAAAGAAATCTATAAAACTTCCACAGCTAACATAAGTATAATATTGAAAGAGTGAATTTTTCTCTCTAAAATTTTTTTTCAGGTTTTTATTGTGGCAAAATACATATAACACAAAATTTGGCATCTTGACTATTTTAAATGTTATTTTAAATACATTCACAATGTTGTACAACCTTCAACGCCATCCATTTCCATAACATTTTTTTGTTTTGAAAAACCAAAGCTCTATATCCATGAAACAATAATGCCCCATTTTCCCCTCTCTTTAGCCCTTAGCAACCAGCATTATATATTTTGTCTCTATGACTTTGACTACTTTAGGTATCTCATATAAGTGAAATCAGTAGTACTTGTCTTTTTGTTATTGGTTTATTTCACCTAGTAAAATATCCTTAAGGTTCCATGTGTAGCATGCTGCAGAATTTTATTCCTTTTTAAGGCTGAATAATATTCCATTGTATGTATGTATTACCTTTAACTTATATATTCATCATCTATGGACACTTGCGTTACTTCCAGATTTTGGCAATTGCGTATAATACTATTATGAACATGCTTTCAATTCTATCTGTCCTATATCCAGAATCAGAATTGCTGCATCATATAGTAATCATGCTTTTAAATGTTTGGAAGAACCGCCATACTGTTTTCCACAGTGACTGTCCCATTTTTCATTCCCAATGACAGTGAACAAGGATTCCAATTAATCCACATAACCAACACTTATTATTTGCGTGTGTGTTTAGTAGCCATCCTCATGAGTGAGCCATCCTAATGAGTCTCGTCATAGTTTTGATTTGCATTTCCATAATGATTAGTGGTGTTAAATGTCTTTTGATGTGCTTAATTGGCATGTATATATCTTCCTTGGAGAAATGTATATTCAAGTATTTTGCCCATTTTTAAATTGAATATTTTGTCTTTTTGTTGTTGAGTTTTAATTTTATATATTCTGGATATTAATCTATTATCAGACATATGATTTACAAAGTCTTCTACTTCAGGGTTGCCTTTTTGTTTTGTTTATATTGTTTTCTAATGTCCAATTTAAAAGTTCACGAAGTATAATTTGTCTATTTTTTCTTTTGTAGCCTGTCTTTGGTGTCATATCCAAGAAATCATTGCCAAATCTAATGTCATAGAGTTTTTGCCCTATGTTTTCCTGAAAGAGTTTTATAGTTTTAGGTCTTACATTTATGTGTTTAATTTATTTTGAGTTAATTGTATAATGTGTTACATAAGGGTTCAGCTTTATTCTTTTGCATGTGGATATATAGTTTTCCCAGCATCATTTCTTGAAAATTCCTCTTTTCTCATTTAATGATCTTGCCAAACTTGTATAAAAATTTCATAATATACATAAGAATTAGTTCTAGATTCTCTATTTTATTCCGTCCATATATGTGTCTGTCTTTATGCCATTACCACACTATTTTGATTACTTTGGTTTTAAAATAAATTTTCAAATCAAGAAGTCTAAATTCTTCAACTTTCTTTTTTTTTCAGTATATTTTGACTATTTAGGATTGTTTGAGAACGCATAGGTCTTTTATGATGGGTGTTTTTGTAACAAACATCACTGGAATTTTGATAACTCCCAGAAATCTAAAACAAAGCAAGAATGACCATTGCATAACTCCTATTCAATAATGTGCTAGAGGTTCCAAGTAGGGCAATTGGGAATAAAAAATAAATAATAAGCATCCGGATTGAAAAAGATGAAGCAAAACTCTCTGTTTGGAGATGACATGATCTTGTATACAGAAAATCTTAAGGTATCAAGTATAATTTTTATACCTAATAAATGAGTTAAGCAAGGTTTTAATAGATGCAGGGTTAATACTTTTAAACTTTTGTATTTTATACACTGGTGATAAACAAGCCAACAGTGGAAGTAAGGAAAGAATTCCATCTGTAGTAGTATCAAAAATAATAAAATACATATAAATAAATTTAACAAATGAAGTGCCAGATGCACACTGAAAATTAAATAGGGGAAAGAATAATCTTTTAAACAAATAATGGTGGGACAACTGGATACCCTCTTGCAAAATAATGAATTTGACATTTATCTCACATCACACACAAAACTTAGCTGAAACTAGGCCACAGACCTAAATATAAAAGCTAAAAATATAAAACACTTAGAACAAAAATAGTAGGAACTATTCATGACTTAGGGTTAAGAAATGATTTCTTAGATATCTCACCAAAGCATAAGTGATAAACAAGCAAACAAAAAACCGTTAAACATTTGACTGTATCAAAACAAAAACTTTTCTGCTGCAAATGATATCATCAAACTGAGAGGACAACTCACAAAATGTGAGAAAATACATTCATATTATATAGCTAAAGTGGGGCTTATATAAAGAATGTATAAAGATCTCTCACCACCCAACTACAACAAAATATAACACAATTTAAAAATGGGCAATGATATCAATGCATTTGTTCAAATAAAATATATAAATAGTCAACAAACACAAAAATGATCATTATTAGTTATTAGAGAAATACAAACCAAAATCACAGCAAAATAACCTTTCATTGGATAGTGAAATCCTCAGTACAATGTATATAATAAAAAAGACAGACAATAACATATGTTGGTGAGGATATGAAAAAATTTTAACCTTCAAAATTTTCTTGTGGGGATACAAAATGATGAGATACCTTAATAAAACAGGATGGATATCCTCCAGAATATTTACCATAGAGTTAACACGTGACCTAGGGATTTGACTTCTAGGTATTTATCCCAAAATATGAAAACGTGCCTAAAAAACATTTGTACTCAAATGTTCATAGTGGTTTTATTTATAGTATCCAAAAAGTAGAAACAACTCAGTGTCCACCAGCTAGTGATTGGACAAAGTATGCTACACACATCCAGTGAAATATCATTTAGAAATAAAAAGAACGAAGTACAGAAACATTCTGCAGTATGGATAAACCTTGAAAGCATAACGTTAGTGAAAGAAATCAGAGCGTGGTGATGTTTGCACAACTGTACAGTTTAATCAGTGATTTATATGGCATGTGAATTATGTCTTGCAGCTACTAACAAATATATGGGATTTTGGAAGGCATTGAGAGACATACTTTATAAATCAGGCCAGTGAAATGCATTGCTGGGACATCAAAAGCCTGATCTCGTCCTATGATTAAGCCCTTTACAGAAGTGATTTCATAGATTCCCTGCCTAACTAGCCTTCTCTAACTTTTCTGGGACATTTTTTCACCTTATGTCTTCCTGTTATTCTTAAGTCATGAATGCATCCTCACTAGAACATTTTCAATTTGAAATGTACCAGGTTTTTCTGGTCTTCTTATATGTCTGTAGCCATGGTGCTGAGACGAAGCCTATTAACAAATGTGCCCAAAGTGAGATTCACTAAATCCTGACTCTTTCTTGGGCTGTGAATCACTTCAACGTGGATATACCATTCATTGACCAGTAGGTGTTCCATCTTGTTTACATTTAACTTCAATATATAGGACTGCTGCCCAAAGATACTGTCCAAAGTAAGATGATCTGCTGTCCAAGGAAAATTTTGACTCATTGATTGTCACTTCTAGGGTGCTTCTAGACACTGATTCTGTGACTTAATAAAAGTGCCCCTTGTCAACAGTTATGATCTACATGCACCGCTGCAGCAGGTCACAGCTGAGCATTGTTCTATCTGTTGGCCCAAAGTAATGCCCCAATTCACAGTACACCTCCCATCTTTGGTGGTTTCTGATTAAGCCCCTTAAGTATGTAATCTGTGAATGACCCTTGAGTATCTAATCTTTGAATATGTATCCTGATTCAAAAATGCATTTCAGGGAGAGGCATCTGTGCCACAAGATAGGTAGTAGATATCCGACATCCCATATCCCAAGAACTGCAGAAGCAATATAATGAATACATAGACACAGTGTTGGGAAAAAGGCATGTGCTAAGACCTGCTGAGCATTACCATATAAAAGCCATCCTATTGATTATCTCCTTCAGCCTGGAACTATTGAACATCAAAGGCTAAACTCAATTATTAAATGTCTCAAGTCAGTCCAACCGCCTTTTTAAGAATTATTTTGGTGGTTATTTTTCTACCTTTTAAATATTCGATAGTAGGCTTATTTTTTTCTGATTTTTCATGAGAAAATCCTGTTGTGGTTTTTCTCTTCCAAATGATTCCACTTTGACAGTTACTGACCTCTCAGGCTACATTTCTCTCTCATTGCCATTAAATATTATTTATAGAATAATTTACAAAATTATATAACTAATTTATATAACTACTTACCTCACTTTACAAATAACTTTTTTAACATAAAAACATACCTATAACCTTTTACTCTGCTAGGTTTCTGAGGTTTCTCACACATCATCTTCACAACGTCTAGGAATTCACCATGGTGACATATTTCTAAACAGATTTCGCTGTTGCAGACAGAGTTGTAATAACCGCTGATGAAATCCTGAAGAATGTTGATGTATTGAAATATATTTTGAGAACCACATTTTAGATTTCAAGTTTTATTGAAGATCATTTCAAACTGTGTTTTAACCGTAAAATTGGTGACAACATGATGGATGCTGTACCCTTATGAAAGTTTTTTCATAGGCTTATTAGAAATCCCCTCCTCCTCTCAGTATGTCTTGAATTTTTGTTGCTCTCAGTCTTATGCAAACTGTGATTTAAGAGTTTCAGCAACTTCAGGACCATCCTTTGGCTAAGAAAACTTTTAATGTGAATCAATGTCTATTAAAATAAAAATTTGTTCCACTTGCATTTATGTCTTGCTCAGGCACTCCAGATTCACCTGCTGTTACAGCTCGCATCCATCAGAGTTTAGAGGAACTGAGCTAGTTTGAGGGGACCATAAACTCTTTCCTTCAATATTTAGTTACTTTTCTCTGCTCACCACCTCTTCTCCCGTTCAAGCTTCACTAGCCTGGTGGGGCACCCTCACAACTGCCAGGCATCCCCATGGAACTATAAATCTCCTCTGAGACGCTCTACATTTCTTTGAAGGCTTGAAGCTAATTAAGGTTCAGAGAAACAAAACAACAATAAAATGTGTGTCACAAGTTATAAATTCTGATTTTACCTCCTACCATCCTGGCCTCCTTGCTATTTCTTTAAAATGCTCATCTTCCCTGCTGCCTTGGTGTTTATATTTCTTTGTATATAGAATATTTTTGCCTGGGCACAGTGGCCCAGGACTGTACTCCCAGCACTTTGGGAGGCCAAGTCAGGCAGATCATGAGGTCATGAGTTCAAGACCAGCCTGGCCAACATGGTGGAACGCTGTTTCTACTAAAAATACAAAAATTAGCCAGGCGTGGTGGTGGATGCCTGTAATCCCACCTACTTGGGAGGCTGAAGCAGGAGAATTGCTTCAACCTGGGAGGTGGAGGTTGCACTGAGCCGAGATTGCACTACTGCACTCCAGCCTGGGCAACAGGCTGGGGTCCGAGTGTGCATGGCAGGTGAAACAGATTTTTAAAATAAGGTGCCAAGACCCAGTCATAATCAAAACTCAAGGTGGGCCTTGCATGGCTTCCATGTCTTCTTGTAAGTGGAATTTCTCCCGTGGGTTATCCTGAACCTCCATTTCACAATACCTTGCAGCTGCATATTCTTCTCTAGCTCTTACTGTAGCTACCATTGTAAAACGATCTGTGACTGTGGACTCTCCTCCCAGTGCGCTACAGGCTTCTTGAGAACAGGACTGATGTGTGTGTGCCATCCGGCTAGTGTCTCCTGCCCCAAGCAAAATGCTCAGCCCATAGCAGACTTAGCATAAATGTAAGTTGAAAGAATGAAGGACTAAATGAGTGAATGAATACATAACTAAATGAGTGGCTTGGATGATAAGCTCCATCATAAGCAGTTTGATTATCTCTAAGGGAAGCTTTAGTTTGCTGAGGAATGAAAGCACTCTTGAACATGCCTTTCCCCTGGTGCAGACTCTGTTTTGCTGTCTGTTGTCTGGGGCCAACAGAGCAAGGTGAGGCTCTCACCTGAAGCATAGCAGATGCCGGTACCATGCTTGTATAGTCTGAAGAACCATGGGCCAATTAAAACTCTTTTCTTTATAAGTTACCCAGTCTCCAGTATTCCTTTATAGCAATGCAAGCATGACCTGATACAATCCTTATATGAAACATGTAAGAATTCCTGTTTCCCCACATCTTCACTGGGATGCCCTGATCTGCTTTTCGCCTTTCTTTGAGTTATTCTCTTTTGCTGTCAGCCTCTTTCCAGTGGATTCTGCTGGACTCAGCTTGCCATAACACACTCCAGACAAGGGCCAGCCAATCTAAGTGTGTCATGTGAACCTACAGAAGTCAGAGCAATGAGAAGTGAGATGAACAGCTGTATGCTGCCTGATTTCGAATCCCATGCCAGTTGGTTTACTTAGAAAATAAGTGGTATTTCCTGAAAATACCTGTTCTTCTTACTTGAAACATTGCTTCTTTAATCTCATTGGGCATTCACCTCCCTATATGAAAAGTATTTTCTTTTTTAACTTTTATTTTAAGTTCAGGGGTACATGTGCAGGTTTATTAATGGGTAGGCTTGTGGCACAGTGGCTCATTGTATAGAATTTTTATCACCCAAGTATTAAACCTACTACTTATTATTTATTTTTCCTCATGCCCTCCCTTTACCCTTCACCACCCTCTACCTTTCGATAGGCACGTGTATATTCTCCTCCATGTGTTCATGTGTTCTCATCATTTAGCTCCCATTTAGAAGTGAGAATATGTGGTATTTGATTTTCCCTTCCTGCATTAGTTTTCTAAGGATAATGACCTCCAGCTCCATCTACGTTCCCACAAAAGACATGATCTAATTCTTTTTCATGGTTGCACAGTATTTCATGGTGTGTATGTACAGTACCATATTTTCTGTATCTAGTCTATCATTGACGGGCATTTGGGTAAGATTCCATGTCTTTGATATTGTGCATAGTGCTGCAATGAATATACCCATGCATGTGTCCTTATAATAAAAAGATTTATATTCCTTTGGATGTATATCCAGTAATGGGATTGCCGGGTCAAATGGTATTTCTGTCTTTAGGTCTTGGAGGAATTGCCACGCTGCCTCCCACAATGGTTGAACTAATTTAAACTCCCACCAACAGTGCAAAAGTGTCCCTTTTCTTTCACAAACTCTCCAGCATCTATTATTTTTTTGCTTTTTAATAATAGTCTTTCTGACTGATGTGAGAAGGTGATAAGTGTTAAAACACTTTAGTGATTCTTGAGTTGGTTAAATATATTTAGTCAGATTCATGATACATTGTATTTTTAGGGAAATACAGTAACCTGAAAATTAAAGCACTTCATTTAATTGATAAGTTGAATTTATCCTCAGAAAATACTTTATTTCTAATAAAGTATTAGAAAATATTTTCTAATTGAGGATAAATGCGACTCATCAACTAAATTAAATACTTTAATTTTAGAAGTTATTTCCCTAAAAATACAATGTGTCATGATTCTGACTACATATATTTCAGCAACTCAAGAGTCCCAAAGGCGTTTTTGACACCAGCTTCTGGTCATGATGCCACTCCGTCCTCAGCAGGCAGGAATGAGGTCAGTGTGCAATAGCATGGCACAGTGAAGCTGGCAGTCTCATGGCCTTCAGGGAAGCCTTGGCTGATGTGGGGACTTGATAGAGCTCCCAGTGTTTTATAGTTTTCAGTATAAAGATTTCCACCATCCTTGTTAAGTTTATCTTATTTTATTTTGAGATAGTTTATTACTAGTGTACAAAAATACTACTGATTTTTATGTTGATTTTTTATCCTGCAACTTCACCAAACTTTTGTTAGTTCTGATAGTTAATAAAAAAGGAAGCTGATGGGGTAATTCTTAGTCTTAGGACTAAGGACCAAGAGCCCAAGGAGCCACTAGTGTTAGTCCCACAGTCCGAAGGCCAGAAAACCTGGAGTTCAAGTACCAACAGCAGAAGAATGTCCTGGCTCTCAAAGGGAGAGGACAAGAATCAGCCTTTTCTTGAGTGTTTTGTTTCATCTGCCCCCAAGTGTTTGGATGGTGCCCACCCCCATTGAAGGTACCTGTTACCCACTCAGTCCACAGATCTTACAGGTCAATCTCCTCTGGAAATACCCTGACACACACACATAAGGCAGCTCAATCATTCCATTCAAAGGCAGCACCCACTGGAAATTCCTTCAGCAGAAGAGGAATTGGCTCTATGCCTCTTCTGAGCCACCAAAGAGCAGAAGGGCAGATTCTTGCCCTCTCTCTCTGAGAGCCAAGATACCCTTTTTCTGCTTTTGATGCCCAAACTCCAGATTCTCCAGTCTTTGAACTATGGGACAAACACTAGTGGCACTGAGAATAAATAATGCTGTACCCCAATCCAGTAAAGATGCTACCAAAATTAGCAATCACAATATACGTATTAAATATGCAGTAAATGGATGATGAATATTGGAGCTGGGCATCTCACTATCAGGGTGGGAGAAAGCAATGGGATGAAGCTGTATAACTGGAGACAGCAGGATGAGCACATGTTTATATACAGTCATTGATCGATTTACGACCTATGCAACTTACGACCATTCGACTTTACGACCACAATCGCTAGCCACGACTGCTCCACGTCTGGCAGCGCAAACGTTGCCCAGCTGGGCATACGATAGTGCGGACCAGCTTCGGGCAGCACTACCATCTCTGCGAGCACATAGCCTACTTAACTTACGACCAAATCGTGTTACGACCGGTCTGTCAGAACCAATCGTGGTAGTAAGTCGAGCGCTGGCTGTACATATATAAGTATATGTGTGTGCGTGTGTATGTGTGTGTGTGTGTGTATAGTTACATACAGATATACACATATATAATTTTATATACGAGGTTGCACACGCACATCTATTTTATTCCTTTGTTATGTAAGAATATCTGAAAATGTTGATGCCCCATTATCAACAACCATACCTTGATCTTGGTTTCCAGTGTCATTCTTCAATTTAAAAAGCTGGGTTTCCATAGAAAAATGGTAGAATTGCAGGCTGGGATAGGATATATACAAGATGAGCTAGATATCTTTTAGTGCAAGAAAGTAGAAAAGTTAAAAAAAAAAAAGACCACAAATATGGTAGAGTATGTGAAATGGAGCCAGCTGAATGTGTTACCAATGGCCAAAACATGGCACATTTTGAGAGAAAGAAAGAATTGCATTATAACACAGAATACAAAATAAATATCTGTGAGACCATACTTATGTATGTAAATGATTAAATATGTAAGAATTAGGGAGAAGTAACAAATATCCTAGGCAGTTGAATTTCAAATAACGTATGTAGATATGTCCCCACTTCAATGAGGTGTGACTCCCAGACACATAAGTCTGGGCTATAGTAGTGACTTCCCTCCCAAAAGCACAGTATGGAAATAGAGGGGAAAGGAAAAACAATAAATTTACCCTAACCTAGTGAACACTTCCTCATCCAGGTGATTAATATTTAGGCCAACAATAATGTCATATTGATAGTATGTGCATTTGTTATGATGTGATAAAAATTGACTTTTTCTTTGTGGTTTACCTTTCAAGAACATACAACTTTATTCTGAAGATGAGAAAACATCAAACAAATTCCACCAGAGGAGAATTCTATAAAATACTTGTAGAACGCCTCAAAACTGTTAAGGTCATCAGAAATAAGGAAAATCTGAGAAACTATTATAGCCAGAGGCACCTAAGAAGACCTAAATGTATTGAGGTGCTCTGAATGTGATTCTAGAACAGGAAAATGGCATTGGATAAAAATTTAAAAAAACAAAATAAAGGCCGGGCATGGTGGCTCACGCCTGTAATCCCAGCACTTTGGGAGGCCAAGGCGGGCAGATCACAAGGTCACAAGATCGAGACCATCCTGGCCAACATGGTGAAACCCCGTCTCTACTAAAAATACAAAAAGAATAGCTGGGTGTGGTGGTGCATGCCTGTAGTCCCAGCTACTTGGGAGGCTGAGGCAGGAGAATTGCTTGAACTGGGGAGGTGGAGGTTGCAGGGAGCCAAGGTGGCGCCACTGCACTCCAGCCTGGCGCCTGGTGACAGAGTGAGACTTTGTCCAAAAAAAAAAAAAAAAAAAAAAAAAAAAAAAATATATATATACAAAGCTTATCTAATAATAATGTCACAATATCCTATAAGTACATTTCTTCAAATTTAAGACTGTTCTAAAATAAATTTTGTTTTAAAAATGGAAACGTATCTTTTGCTGTGCAAAAGCTCTTTAGCTTAATTAGATCCCATTTGTCTATTTTGGCTTTTGTTGCAATTGCTTTTGGTGTTTTAGTCATGAAGTCTTTGCCCATGTCTATGTCCTGGTTTGTAGTGCCTAGGTTTTTCTTCCAGAGGTTTTATGGTTTCAGGTTTTACATATAAGTCTTTAAACCATCTTGAGTTAATTTTTGTATAAGGTGTAAGAAAGGAGTCCAGTTTCAGTTTTCTGCATATGGCTAGCCAGTTTTCCCAGCACCAATTATTGAAAAAAGGAATCCTTTCCCCATTGCTTGTTTTTGTCAGATGTGTCAAAGATCAGATAGTTGTAGATGTGCAGTATTATTCCTGAGATCTCTGTTCTGTTGCATTGGTCTGTATATCTGTTTTGGTACCAGTATCATGCCATGCTGTTTTGGTTAGTGTAGCCTTATAGCATTGGTTTGAAGTCAGGTCACGTGATGCCTCCAGCTTTGTTCTTTTTTTTTTTTTTTTTTTTTTTTTTTGAGATGGAGTTTTGCTCTTGTTGCTCAGGCTGGACTACAATGGTGTGAACTCAGCTCACTGCAACCTTCGACCCCTGGGTTCAAAAATTCTCCTGCTTCCACCTCCCTAGTAGCTGGAATTACAGGTGCCCACCACCATACCCAGCTAATCTTTTTGTATTTTCAGTAGACATAGGTTTTCACTATGTTGGCCAAGGCGGGTCTCAAACTCTGACCTCAGGCGATCACCCACCCCAGCCTCACAAAGCGCTGAGATTACAGGCATGAGCCACCGTGCCTGGCTCTGGCTTTTCTCTAAGCCTAAACTCCAGTTTAGAATTTTTTTGGCTATATGGGCTGTTTTTGCTTCTGTATAAAATTTATAGTATTTTTTTCTCATTCTGTGAAGAAAGTCAATGGTAGCTTGATGCGAATAGCATTGAATCTATAAATTACTTTGGGTAGTGTGGCCATTTTCATGATGTTGATTCTTTCTAACAATGACCATGGAATGTTTTTCCATTTGTTTCCTCTCTTATTTCCTTGAGCAGTGGTTTGTAGTTCTTGAAGAGGTCCTTCATGTCCCTTGTAAGTTGTATTCCTATTTTATTTTTTTGAAGCAATTGTGAATGAGAGTTCACCCATGATTTGGATGTTTGCCTATTATTCTTATATAGGAATGCTTGCGATTTTTGCACATTGATTTTGTATCCTGAGACTTTGCTGAAGTTGCTCCTCTGCTTAAGAAATTTTGGAGCTGAGACGATGGGGTTTTCTAAATATACAATCGTGTCATCTGCAAATAGAGACAATTTGACCTACTCCCTTTCTATTTGAATATTATTTATTTTATTATCTTGCCTCATTGCCCTGGTCAGAACTTCCAATACTATGGTAAGTAGGAGTAGTGAGAGAGGACATCCTTGTTCTGTGCTGGTTTTCAAAGGGAATGCTTCCAGCTTTTGCCCATTCAGTATGATATTACTTGTAGGTTTGTTATAAATAACTCCTATTATTTTGAGACATGTTTCATCAATACCTAGTTTATTAAGTGTTTTCAGCATGAAGGGCTGTTGAATTTTATTGAAGGCCTTTTCTGCATCTATTGAGATAATCATGTGGTTTTTGTCATTGCTTCTGTTTATGTGATGGATTACATTTAATGATTTGCGTGTGTTAAACCAACCTTGCATCCCAGAGATAAAGCTGACTTGATCATGCTAGATAAGCTTTTTGATGTGCTGTTGTATTCAGTTTGCCAGTATTTTATTGAGGATTTTTGCATCGATGTTCATCAGGGATGTTGGCCTGAAATGTCCTTTTTTTGTTGTTGTGTCTCTGCCAGATTTTGGTATCCAGATGATGCTGGCCTCATAAAATGAGTTAGGTAAAAGTCCCTCTTATTCTATTACTTGGAATAGTTTCAGAAGAAATGGTACCAGCTCCTCTTTGTATCTCTGGTAGAATTGGTAAAATTCGGCTGTGAATCTGTCTGGTCCTGCTTTTCTCTTGTTTTTGTTTGTTTGTTTTGTTTTTGTTGTTGTGGTTAGTACAGTATTAATTACCACCTCAATTTCAGAACTTGTTATTGGCCTATTCAGGAAATTGACATCTTCCTGGTTTAGTCTTGGGAGAGTGTATGTGTCCAGGAGCTTATCCACTTCTTCTAGATTTTCTAGTTTATTTGTGTAGAGGCTTTTATAGCATTCTCTGATGGTGGTTTTTATTTCTGTGGGTAGTTTGTATTTCTATGATATCTAATTTATAATTTTCTACTGTGTCTATGTGATTCTTTTATCTTTTCTTCTTTATTAGTCTGGCTAGTTGTTTATTTTGTTAACCTCTTCAAAAAACCAGCTGCTGCCTGAAGCTATCATCAGAGTGAACAGGAAAGCTACAGAATGGAAGAAAAAATTTTCAGGGTGCCTATCTAGCAAAGGTCTAATATTCACAATCTTCAAGGAACTTCAGCAAATTTACAAGAAAAGAAAACCCCCATGAAAAAATGGGCACCGGATATGAACAGATACTTTTCAAAAGAAGACATTTATGCAGCCAACAAATACATGAAGAAAAGCTCATCATCACTGGTCATTAGAGAAATGCAAATGAAAACCACATTTAGATACAATTTCAGCCCAGTTAGAATGGTGATCATTAGAAAGTCAGGAACAACAGATGCTAGAGAAGATGTGGAGAAATAGGAACGCTTTTACACTGCTGTTAGGAGTGTAAATTAGTTCAACCATTGTGGAAGACAGTGTGGCAACTTCTCAAGGACCTAGAACCAGAAATATCATTTGAACCAGTAATCCTATTACTGGGTATATTCCCAAAGGAGCATAAATCATTCTGTAATAAAGACGCACACGTGTGTTTATTGCAGCACTATTCACAATAGCAAAGACTTAGAATCAATGCAAATGCCTATCAATGATAGGCTGGATAAAGAAAATGTGGCACATACACACCATAGAAAGCTATGCAGCCATAAAAAAGAATGAGTTCATGTCTTTTGCAGAGACATGGTTGAAGTTGGAAACCATCATTCTCAGCAAACTAACACAGGAATGGAAAACCAAACATCCCATGTTCTTACTCAAGTGGGAGTTGAACAACGAGAACACATGGACACAAGGACGGGAACATCACACACCAGGAACTGTCAAAGGGTAGGGGAAAGGGAAGGGAGAGCATTAGGACAAATACCTAATGCATGTAGGGCTTAAAACCTAGATCACAGGTTGATGGGTGCAGCAAACCTCCATGGCACATATATATCTATTTAATAAACCTGTATGTTCTGCACATATAGTCCAGAACTTAAAGTACTATATATATGTGTGTGTGTGTGTGTGTGTACACACACACATAATAAAAATAGAAATGTAAAATATGTAATAGATAAAATGAAAATAGAAAAATGTTCTCAAAATTGCTGAATTAAGTTTTGGTAATAGTAAAAAAATAGTTGTCAATGAAAGAAAGTAAAAATTAAAATAAATTGGAATTATCAGTATAAAGTTGAAACACTGGCAAAGAAGATGAAGAAAATTTAAAATATACAAGGGTTTCCGAGAGAACAAAAGAAGTAAGAAAGAAAAAAAAAGTTACTGCTACTACTAATAATAATGTACAATGACTGAATTGAAGAAAATGTATGCTTTTTAAGTAAGAAGTTGCTCTGATTGCAATAAAATGTTGACGAAGAAATACAACATTTAAAAATATCCTGAAGGGATTGTCACACCTCAAAAAAAAAGATAAAACCTCACAAAATCTTCTAATTGCTTTTTCATAAAAAAAAATACTTTCAAAATAAAGAGGATATAATTCCCACTGGGCTTTTCATCTTCTGTAGGGAAGCTAACAATGTCTGATACATATGTGGTTTGTATGAGACAATGAATATTTTTGGTAATGTCACCACTTATTAGTCTGTTGAGAATTTTTTAAAGATTTTTTTTTATTTTTAAGATGTGCAAAGACTCAGAAAGTATTCTATCCTTGTACTGTATCGGGACAAATTATTTCAACAGATAGTATAACCAAAAGCAATAAATCAGAAGTAAGATTAAAACAGGACCAGATTGGATATGAAAACAACAGGCATGAGAAAATATGTATACTGTGTAAAATGTAACTTTTAACTGATAATGATAATGTAAGAGGGGATTTTAATTGAGAAATAATAACAGTTCTTAAAATTAAAAATAAATTTCCAGACCTGTGAATTCTAAACTATCAGAAAACTATGTGTTCTTATTGTTACCAGGGCCTGTCAGTGGGTGCGGGGACCAGGGAAGGGATATTAGTGGGGTGGGGGCCCAGGGGAGGGATAACATTAGGAGAAATACCTGAT
The DNA here is from genome assembly GCF_009761245.1 of Sapajus apella. Lineage (NCBI taxonomy): Eukaryota > Metazoa > Chordata > Mammalia > Primates > Cebidae > Sapajus > Sapajus apella. The sequence continues at coordinate 37,702,871 of NW_022436951.1, forward strand.
GCAGGTGACAGGGTGATGGATGCAGCAAACCACCACGGAATGCGTATACCTATGTAACAAACCTGCACGTTCTGCACATGCACCCCAGAACTTAAAGTATAATAATAAATAAAAGAAAAAAAAAACAAAATTGGTGTATCTATGACACCAGGAGGAGGGTAAAATACAAATCTTCTAAAGATTTCATCTCAGAAAACAGAGTAAACAGATTTTTTAAACTCTCAATATGAGAGCATAGGTGAGTGACAAATAGAAATGGAAGATAACTGAAAACATACTTTTTGAAATAGGAAATTAATTTAAAAAGAGAGAAACAATAAATATAAAATTGGTGTTAGACATTAAACTAACAGAGTAAACAAGCAAGCATTATTTTTTCTTATAAAATTATAGAAAATGTACTTTAAAAATTACATACAAAAATCTAATTTTCATTTTTAAAATGTGAGTTTTTTGGGGGGAAAATCATGCTTATTTTATGTATATAAAATTACATTTTAAAAATGTAATTTTAAAAATAAGCTACATTAGCAGAAAAAAGCATGCCCCTCCTCCCTCAAAAATAAAACAAGAAGAGAGAAAAATAATAAGACTTGGAACAAGCTGGCCATAAAAACCTCAAACAGGGTTTCTCCTGTAATGTCAGCATGAATAACAATTAAATCACATTTCAAAGTTAAAATTGTTTTAAAAAGATGAAATTTATACAATTATAAAATGTATAATAACAAACTATATATATAAGCTTGTATATGTTGTCCCTATCACATAAATAAAAGAAAATGGGAATAAATGCAAATGTAAATTTTAAAAACAAAACTATATTCAAAGATTTTAATAAATACATCCAGTAAAAAAAATCAAAAACTTTAAAACACAGTTTCATATATTGCAAACTGACAACTTGCAATCATTTTATGATAGAAAAACATTTATAGAAATAAATCATGTTCTAGTTTCCAGAAAAAAAAATAATTCTACAGGGGAAATTTTGCAAACTGCATTTTAAAATAAAAATCCAATAAATCTAAACATAAAAATAAAGTTCAGAAAGACTTCTGATTCTGTGCATGACAAAGTAGCTGATATCATATTTATTACCCACCCATAAACAGTTATAAAAGCTACATAAATATCCATATAGTAATTGATTACAGATTTAGAATGACAATTAGCCCAGGCCCATAATAATTGAGAAAGGAAGCTCATGAGGTATGTCTCATATTTGCTCTGAATTTCTGTTTTGAGATATTTTCCACGCTGAAGTTCAGATAAATTCAGTCAAGGCTGGGAGTGGAAGTTATGCTGAGCTAAAGAGAATGAGAAAAGAGATGAGAGCTTTCCAGAAATCTCAGAAGGCAATGAATCTGAGCAAATTGTAGAAAGAAAATTGTAAAAGTCTACATTAAATCAGTCTCTTTGATTCCTGGGTAGTTTCTGAGAGATAATAGAACTCTGGTCTGCCTGTCAGGAGGAGTAAGGCTGAATGGATGTAGTGGAGAATTCATCGTGTCAGGGAAATGCTGAAGTCCAGGCTGCTTAAAGTGGAGCCAACTTTCAAATATCCTGAATATTCTGTTAGAAACCAGAAAGACCACAGTATAGGAATGCAGGTTATATCATGGAAATAAGAAAAGCTGCAATATAACTGCCCTAACAAGTTCGAAAACTGGGCCTTGAAATGATCCATGGTAATTGATTATTTTATAATTTAACTCAAATTTAACTCAGAACCAACTAAAAATGAAAAATGATACAATTTTGGTTCTTTACAATGTAATAATTACAATGTCCAGAACATAATTAAAAATTTCTAGAATTTCAAAGAGGCTGAAAAAAGTGACAAATTAAGAAGTTATATAGTCTAAGCAGAGGAAGAGATTGTTCATATATTTTAGTTAACAGAAAATGACTGACCAATATCTTGAAATTAATAAAGGAAATATAGATAAGAAATATGAAAAATATGGAGATTCTTATTGTAGTGAAAAATATATAACTAAGTTAATAATTCATTGACAGATACAAAAATTACACTGAATTCAAAAGATAGATTAATAAACTTGAATATAGTTAAAGTGAAGCTATTAAAATTGAAGCATAGACATGAACATGATGAAGAGCATAGAACAAAAAAAATACCTAGAATATGAACAAGAAGTTTAGCAAATACATGACTGGGTTCCCAGAAAGAGAGAGAGAAAAAAGGAAGTGAACAAATCTAAAACAAAAATAACTTGAAGATTTTTTAAATGCTTGAAAGCTATTAAAGATGTTCCATGAACCACAAATTGAATTATTAAATCTCATCTAGTTATATAAAACTTAAACTTGTAAATATCATAGAAAAGAGATAATTTAAAAGCAAGTGGGAAAAAATAAAACAAACCAACAACAAAAATGAGAGCTGAATTTTTAACAGAAGCAATGGAATTCAGAAGTCAATAGAATAATATTTTTAAAATACTGAATAAAAAAAGACACTAAAAAACTGACAACCTTTATTTTTATGACCAGCAAATTTCCTTCAAAAACAAGGGTAAAAAAATGTCTGAGGCAGAGAAGCATGCCAGCATTCCTGCAGGGTTGTCAACTCTAAAGGAAGTGCATTAGTCTAAATGCAAACAATCCCTGATTGAAGAACAGAAGTGGAAGGGAGGGCAGAAGAATTGAGACAACTTGGACCAACTGATTTGGTTGTGAAACCTGAGCACTTATGACAGGGATGGCCCAGTGTCTTTCTCTACACCCTCCAAACAATAAGGGCTAGATTCATGAGGTGCAAACAGCCTATGTATCTTTATCAGAACTCAGAATTAGTGGGATGCAAGATTTTGACATATGCCTCTACAATTGATCTTCAAAAGGCACACATACTAACTGCTATGTGAGCCATCTAATGTACTTTACAAAATGGAAAATTTTTTCCTGCTTTTATTTATTTTGTTGAAAAACAACTCTTATTATTAAATTATCTTTTATTTCTTTGCTATTAATATTTTAAAATATTAAATATACGTAAAAGCAAATGCTATTCTGACAAATACTTTTTTAAAAATAAAACAAGATGAACTCCACCTCTTCATAACTCTAACAGGTGTATGAAGACTTCTTAGAAGTACCTTTTTAAAAATTGTACTGTAGGTTCTGGGGTACATGTGCAGATCATGCAGGATTGTTGCATAGGTACACACATGGCAATGTGGTTGGCTGCCTCCATACACCCGTCACCCGCATCTGGCCTTTCTCCCTGTTATCCCTCCCCGACCACCCCCACCGCTGTCCCTCCCTTGGCCTCCCTCAACAGACCCCAGTGTGTAATACTCCTCTCCCTATGTCCATGTGTTCTTATTGTTCAACACTCGCCTATGAATGAGAATATACAATGTTTGATTTTCTGTTCTTGTGTCAGTTTGCTGAGAATGATGGTTTCCAGATTCATCCATGTCCCTACAAAGGACACAAACTCAACATGTCTTATGGCTGGGTAGTATTCCATGGTGCAGATATGCCACATTTTCCTTGTCCAGTCTATTGTCTACGGGCATTTGGGTTGGTTCTAGGTCTTCACTATTGTAAACAGTACCACTATGAACATATGTGTGCATGTGTCCTTATAACAGAATGATGTATAATCCTTTGAATATATACCCAGTAATGGGATTGCTGGGTCAAAAGGAATTTCTATTTCTAGGTCCTTGAGGAATTGCCACAATGTCTTCCACAATGGTTAAACGAATTTACACTCCCACCAACAGCATAAAAGCATTCCTATTTCTCCACATCCTCTCCAGCATCTGTTGTCTCCTGATTTTTTAATGATCACCATTCTAACTGGCGTGAGGTGATATCTCAATGTGGTTTTGATTTGCATTTCTCTAATAATCAGGGATGATGAGCATTTTTTCATATGTTTGTTGGCCTCATATATGTCTTCTTTTGAACAGTGCCTCTTCATATCCTTCTCCCACTTTTGGATGGGTTTGTTTGTTTGTTTCTTGTAAATCTGTTTTAGTTCTTTGTAGATAGAGGATATTAGCCCTTTGTCAGATGGGTAGATTGCAAAAATTTTTTCCCATTCTGTTGGTTGCTGCTTTACCCTAATGATTGTTTCTTTTGCTGTACAGAAGCTCTGGAGTTTAATTAGGTCCTATTTGTCTATTTTGGCTTTTGTTTCCAATGCTCTTGGTGTTTTAGTCATAAAGTCCTTGCCTATGCCTATGTCCTGAATGGTTTTGCCTAGATTTTCTTCTAGGGTTTTTATGGTGTTAGGTCTTATATAAGTCTTTAATCCATTTGTAGTTAATTTTAGTGTAAGGTGTCAGGAAGGGGTCCAGTTTCTGCTTTCTGCACAATGCTAGCCAGTTTTCCCTACACCATTTATTAAACAGGGAATCCTTTCCCCATTACTTGTTTTCGTCAGGTTTGTCAAAGATCAGATGCTTGTAGATGTGGGGTGTTGTACTTTTATCTACTTATTGTTTTGAGTCCGGATTCTACATTTGACATGTATTTAACTTCGTATCTCAGGACCTGCATGGTGTTTTTGAAGCTGTGATTGTTGTTGATATGATGTACGGAAACCACATGGTGGAATGCCATGCCTGCTACTTCATTGTCTCCCAAGTCAAACAGACCATGCTGTGCACTTTTGCCGGAGTGATTTCAAGCCTGGTCTCGCTTCTTGAAATCACTCTTCTGGTGATTTCTTATTGACTAGATAGAGCAAAGGAAAAATGACGATTGAAGATTTCCATTGCCCAATCAGTAAAACCACTTTAGGTACAGTGCTACATATGAGGGCACACACATATTTTAAACATTTGAGGAAAATAACCCATTCATAGAAAGCAAATTGGCAATTGATTGCAGTTTCTGTTCTTGACCTTAAGTGACTAAGTGTGTTGGTAGTCAGAATGCTGTTTAGAAAAGCAAAGTGTTTTGTATCTTACTATATTTGCCTAATTACTCCTTATTATTGCAAGATTCAAATGTTCAGAGACCCTCTGTTTTATTTATGTTTATAAACCTTTCAGCACCCAACTGGAAATGTAGGTAGATAGGCTAAATAAATAGATTAGATAGATAGATGATCTAGATAGACATAGTGCTAAAAAATAAAGTGGGTGTTCAAAATGAAAGGTAATAAAGGAAAAGGAAGAAAGGAAGGGAAAAAAGGAAGACCAAACAAGAGGAAGAAAGGAAAGCAGAGAATGAAGAAGCAGAGAAACATTTTGGCTATTCAGTAATTTCAAAAATTGTTTTCTGTAATACTCTTAATATGTATCAAGCCTGAAGTCCAATGACTTCTGTGTATTAAATGATTTATTTTAATACGTAAACTGGGAGAATATACAATGAAACATTCCAAAATGTATATAAATAATAACTTAATAAATTGAATGCTAAGTAAATAAAAAAATAAATATAGACACATAATAAGCAAGCACTTTTTCTTTATCCTTTTTCTTTTTATAAAATAAAAATATTAATGTTGATATCCATAACAAAATCTGTGAATACTCATTTTTTATCATTATTTGGAGTGTATGTTTATTTTAGGTGGTTCTTATGTCAATTTATATAGCTAGTGTTATTATTAACTATTTTTATCATTTTCCCCATTTTTATTGTCAGGTCCAAACTTTGATCTGTAGCCAAATACAATATAGGATGAAGTTTGATTTGTTCCAAAGCCCATAGGAATCTCTAAAATCGAAAGATTTTCTTAGAACCAACAGGCATGGATTTGATGACATGAAACTAGTAAGTTTAGAGGCTGTGCATCTGTAGGTCTGGCAATCAGAAATGCTTTCTACAGGTTTGTGAGTTTACAGTTCGAGAAGCCAGCACCACCTAGCAATCAGTTATTAATAGAGTGGCTGATAAGCCGAGTAGAAAAACTTTCATGTAAAATATAATGGGAAGGACTTTTTCTCTCTTTCCTTTTGCTATATATTTGAAAATTTTTGAAAAATCTTCTACAAAAAAAAATGGATATTACAGTCTTTACCATTTGCTTTAAAAAAAAGATTTTCCACTCGTTCATCTCTAGAAGGTCATCTTTGAGCTGTACAAGCCAGCCCTTCATTTAGGTCTCCTCTTGCATTCATATTTAACTTTCTTTCATTTGGTGGCCTTTATTAGCTGAGCTCCTGGAGCTGGTAGCACATTTTAAACAGCAACACTGGAAGGATGTAAATGCAGAATAATGTATCAGGACTCAAATTTGCATGGTCAAATGTCAAAAAAATTAGGCCTTCCCCAGAACCATGTCAAGAGAAATAACATAAGTGGGCAAACCCGACAGCAGGCATGCCATTATCATTTAGTGCAAGCTGTCATCACTGCCGGCAAGTGGAAGCAGTGGTCATTAGCTGGAACTCTGCCGGGGGAGGTTGCAATTCTTCCTTTTCCCTTTTTTAAAGATTTTTTATTTTTTTCCCCATCATCTGACAGTATTTCACAGAACACCGCAATGCAATGTTGCCTCCCTGACAGGAAAGTCAAGAGGTGGGGGATGGCGCCTTTGGGTGGGGGTGTGGGGGGCGGTGAAAGAACCAGTGAGCAAGATCCATAAGAGTCCACTGTCAGCTGGAGGGTGCAGATTTGCATTACCTATTCGATAAATACTCATTAAGAGTAATCACTTTATTTCAGCTCTGTAATGACATTAACAAGCTTGGAATACAGGGAATTACACGAGTCAGAACAAATAATTGAATATTCTACTGCAGAGGGAACACAGCACATGCCTGCCTTCATGTCCTGCCGTTTCTGAAGCTAGCACAAGCATGCAATTAGATAATAAGCTTAAACAGCATTAAATTGGCACTATTCGTACCACCACTGAGAAAAAAAGGAGTATTAATTGTTCGACTCAAAACTGCTTGTAATTCCATGCAATACAAATACTAGTAAGCCTGTCCTATTTTTATTTAAATGGACTTATACACAGGCTTTAAACATACCAATTAAAATGGAATTTAAATAAAATCTTACGAAGAAAGAAAAAGTGTACACATGCTGATTATCATTTGATTAAGTCGGGGAAGGTTTTTGCTTGGAAAAAATAAAAATTCAGCTACTTTAAAAAAAAACTTCAGGCTACTATAGTAACGTGATTATTATTTTCTCAGTATTTCTAGCAGGCAGCTTTCTTTCAAAATTATTATAATCGAGATTTGTGCAATGAAGAGAAATTCATGTATGGCTTACGTAAATGTAGCTGTAGCTATAGATACAGATCAAGATGGGGACAAAGATCCAGATAAAGACAAAGGAACAGATGCAGGTATAATTGTTATTGGGTCACCCTTAGTCATGCAAAATGTTGTGTGAACATAAAGATGCCAAGCAGAACATCTTTGATGTTCTGTGTTGTGCTACTCAAGAAGAGAGAGTTGAAAGTTGGTGAGCACCAGGTGTCATTTAACTTGCTAGGTTCATTAGTGAGCTAGGACCTGGAAAGAAGAGAAAGCTGCATTTTCAACACTTTGCTCCTGTGCCACACAAGGGTGTCATCTGGTGCCCTAGATCCCTAGGTCACCTGAAACGTGAGTTAACCTGATGTGATGCATTAAATTACATAAACTGTTGGACAATGCAAAGAGCAGCCCAGGAGTATGCTGCAGGCTCTGTCCTCCATGCAGAGAGTACAGGGTCTTCCTCTTCTAGGGTGAGCCACTCAGAGCAGATGAGCTGAGCTGTGGGAGGCCAGGGCCTTTGGGGAGACCAAGTTGGGAGGTAGCCATTTAGAGTGGGTGTCCATCACAACTCCAAATCTGTGCAGTTATTCAGAGAAGCCAATCAGCACTGGATATTCGATAGGCAAACTCAATAATCATTTATAATCCTGACAGGTTAAGGGGCTCCAAGGCAAACCTTAATATACACTGTAGGTTTGAAAATAAGAGAAAACAAATAAAGACATCTCTGTATTCTTGAGAAATGTCTTTTTTTTTTTCTAGTCCTACAATCTTCCAGTCAGGTTTTTAAATTTTTTTATTTTTATCATTTCCATCCTCACAGGACACACAAAACCATTTTAAATCTATTTTTCTAAGTAGATCACCACGCAGCCTTCATCTAAGTTCTTGTCTAAAACTCATGTGGATGTTTAGAAGTTATTATTCAATAAAGGCAAGGGGGAAGGGGAAGAAGTTTCTACTTTGGAACCATTTAGAATATGTCAGTAAATTTAATTTTGAGAACTAGACTAGAAGTTTCAGTATTTATCATATCTGTCCTATGAAGTAATTCGAAATTTTTGGAAGAAAGATTATCTAGTAGCCCAACCTTCTTGGTGAAATACAGCCTTGCTTACCACATTGCTCATGATATATACCCAACTCCTCTGTAGAAAAAATTCAGGAAAATGGCATATTTCTGTTGAAGCTGGAATTAAAATTAACTGCAGTAGCAGAAATATTCTCTATCTCTCCCTTCCTCTTTCTTTTCTCTCTTTCTCTTTCCCTTTTTTCTCTCTCATTATAATTCTAGTTTCACTTATGAGGGTCACTTATAACAAATGTTAGTTTTCATAAAATAGGTACTGTATTATACACATAACATTCTTAATTACCAGTGATTATTCGTCATATTCCTATCTATGTGCTAGGTGCATTGGGAGATAGTAAAACTATAAAATTTGGTCTCTATTTTAAAGCAGTATTTATTTCTATTGGGTTCACACATGTATGAGACAATAGAAGAATACAAAATGTTAGGGATTATGTTTTTAAAGGAAGAGCCCAAAATGAATTCAAAGAAATATATGTATTCAGTTCACAAATATTGATTGATTACTTACTGTATACCAGGTTTTCCACCATGTGGTGGAGATAGACCTGAGAAAAATGCTCATGTCCTCCAGGAAATTCACGTACCTGGAAGAGACAAGCATGCATAGTAAGCTGGGCAGCACGGTGTTCGTTGTAACTTTTCTTTTTCAAACAAATTTCTTCGAAGAAGCATTTTTGTCAAAATGAAATCAAGAGAGACATGACTTTTGCAGAAGCATCCTGTGGGACATGTGGCAAACAAATGACGTGAACTAATGGGACAAGAAGGCGGCTTCAGCTAGAGGAATGGAGAAGGGTCAGGTGTCCTCCAAATGACCTCTCTCCATGACCACCTCACTCAACATCCAGACACCGAATCTTCAGGAGAGTGACTGAGTGCACTACACACTAGAGAGCCGGAGGCTGGAGGAGCCTGGCCATCACTGTCTGTTATTATCACAGACAGAACAGTAACATTCTGCAGAGCTATGGAAACTTGGTAGGAAAAATAATGGATGAGTCCCATCGGAAATGTGGAGAAGACTCTGGCTGCCCCTGCAAGGAATTAAAACTTTACTCAAGATTAGATATACTGTGACGAAAACTTCATCTAGCCTGAGCCTCAGAAAAGGATATACTGAGATAGATTATTTCATGAGATAGAATAGTTTATGCAAAGCCATGGAAGCTTAAGAGAACCTGTCTGCACGCTCAGTATTGCTATGGAATGAAGTTCTTGGAGGAAGTGCCATAGATAATGATGGTCTGTTATGTCATGAAAATTGAATTCTAGTTTTTCTGTGAAAGTGACAAAGATTGAGAATAATTTAGATTGGGGCCAGGTGCAGAGTGTTAAGGGATCATATGAACTTTATTACCATATTGTAAAGATCACTCTGGAAGAGATTGAAGGAAGTGGGACCAGAGGCAATAAGACTAGTAAACAAACTTTCCATATGCTCTAGTTTGTACAATTTGGCACTATTAACCAAAGGAGACGTTGTAAAAGAAGAAAGAGTAGGTCTGAAAGTTTTGAACATTGTAAATTTGAAGTGAGCATTGTATTATTCCATTTGCATTCTGCTAATAAAGACATATCCAAGACTAGGTAATTTATAAATTAAAAGAGGTTTAAAGGGCTCATAGTTCCACATGGCTGGGGAGGCTCACAATCATGGCAGAAGGAGAAAGGTACTTCTTACATGGTGGCGGCAAGAAAGAATCACAAAGCCAAGCCAAAGGGGTTTCCCCTTATAAAACCATCAGATCTCATGAGACTTAATCACTACCAAGAGAACAGAATGGGAGAAACCACCCCATGATTTAATTATCTCACTGGGTCTCTCCAACAACAGGTGAGAATTATGGGAGCTTCAGTTCAAGATGAGATTTGGGTGGGGACACAGTCAAACAACATCAGGCATACAGGTGGCTTTGTTCTGTAGGCAAGAAGCAGAGATGTGTCTGGCGCTCAGCATTTGGGTGGTTGTTAAAGCCATGGTTGGGCTTTGCCCAGAAAATGTGTGTAGAGTAGACAGCCTCAGACAGAAGTCAGTTTTACACTTAGGCAGAGATAAAGAAGCCTGTGAAGGAGATTGAGGAGAAACTGTAATAGAAGCCAGAGAAAACATTGTGATGTCATAAATTTTCAGAGAGGGGGAGATGAACAATGCCAAGAAAAATTACCCAAAGCTTAACATGCTCAAAATTGGACCTATGATTTCCCGTCATTTGATAATATTTTATAATATTGGCAATTATGGTGAATAGTAAAACCATCATCCCAGGTATGTAGTCAAAAGATTAGGAATTGTTCTTGACACCTTACCTTCCTTTGCTCATTGGATTACAAACATTGCTTAGACTCCTGGGTTCCCTTCAAAACACTTTTTTTCGTTTTCTTTTTTTTGAGATGGAGTCCCACTCTTTTGCCCAGGCTGGAGTGCAATGGCCCCATCTTGGTTCACTGCAACCTCTGAGTCCCAGGTTTATGCAATTCTATTGCCTCAGCCTCCTGAGTAGCTGAGATTACAGGCAACCTCCACAATGCCCAGCTAATTTTTCTGTATTTTTAGTAGAGACAGGGTTTCTCCATGTTGGCCAGGCTGCTCTCAAACTCCTGACCTCAGGTAATCTGCTTGCTTTGGCCTCCCAAAGTTCTGGGATTACAGGCATGAGTCACTGCACCCGACCCAAAATGCATTTTAATTCCTACACTTCTTTTTCTCTCCACCATGACTTCCTGGTTCAGATGATCATTATATCTTTCTTAGACTCTTGCACCAGTACTGTTTCTTAGATAATATTTGCTTCCTCCGGTTCCATTTGGATCCCTTCACACTAATCCAATCAGTTGTCCACAAAGCAGTCAGAAACATCTACTCAAAAACCCATCATTTATATTGCTTATAGGCCATTCACAAAATCTCCTTGCTCCTAAGTTGGACCAAAACACCTTGCACAGAGGGCACAGCACTGTGGGTGGTGCCACCTAGCTCCACCTGCTTTCACAGCCTGTGATAGCACCTGGGCCTCTTCTGAGTTTTGAATAATCCAAAACTTCCTGCCATCATTTGGTATTTGCATAGTGTGCTTTAGACTTCTGAGGCTCCTGTCTTTATCTTTATCTAAATAATAATTACCATTCCTACAGATTTTAATTTAATGAGAATTTTCATGTGATCAAATCCCCCATTACCATAGGAAAACCCCTGGATCATGGATGAGGTCTGGCGGATCTCCATTTCAGAACTCGGAGATCCTCAGAGGCAGAGGCCATGGTTCCTGCTTTCTCTCTTCCACCAGCACTAGCAGGTAACCTCACACTCACAGGTGGCTGTTTAAGTGTGTGCTATCTCATGCAGATTCCATCTCAAAGAAATGATGAATGTATTTGTATTTTTGCCTATAATCGTAAACTCAGAACTGCCTGACACATAACAGGGGCTCATATGTATTTAAATTGTAAACAGGAAAACACATGAAAAAATGAGAAATCAAGTAAAAATGTGAATGCATAGCCTCAATGGACTTTTGTAATGCATGGTCATTTGTGGTTTCATAGATAACAGGTTCTGTATAAAATATGAGAGAATTATTGTTTCTCTTAGTGTGAAGAATAAATAAGGGGTGCAAGGAAATGAAAATAAGACAGTTAACTATTCTAGTTTTATAGCTTACTTTTAAGAGGTAAGTGACATGCAGGGAACAAATAAAAAACAGCACAAGGACATTTTTTCCTTGTTATATTGTTAACAGTCATCAATTCTTGGCCATGTTTGCAAGCTGACAGGACAAGATAGTGAGGAGCAAAATTATGTGCTGAAAAGCGGACCCACTTCAAGGGCATAGAAATAATGCACCAACACAAGGCCTGCGCCTGGTATAGCGTCCCTGTCAAAATCTTGAAATTCTTAATAATTGCGTCTTTGAGCTCATGTCTTGCAAGTAAAGTCAAATGGATCGTGAAGTCTTGTGTGAGCAGAAGTAATGTGTGTGCTGGCCACGCTTTGCCACATTTTTGGCATGTATCATTACTATCGCTGCTTGGCATCCACAACTTATGCTCACTGGGGGGCTCACTGAACTCCCATGCTCTGTGGGTGCACAGGAACACCATGCTCCTGTTCTATAGTGACATGTCTATGGCTAAGTGGGTGTGCTGGCAGCAGTTCCATTCAAACCATAGCTTGCTTCAAATGCAGGAGGAATGTAATGGTGAGCCAGGTAACCTTATCATCAATCAAAATATCACATTAAGGAGGTATCATTATTGTATTGTATACAATTATGACACCAAAATTTGTTTTTTTTTTTCATTTACAAGCTATATTTCTTTTCTCGTATCACTATTATCCATATTACATCTTATATATAATCAAAATTTTAGAAATGCTTCCAACTTTTCATATAGATAAAGGTACAAATGCAGATTTATTTGAGCAAGGGGCCTCATGTTTTCATTTTACGTGAGGCTGTGCAAATTACGCAGCTAGTCTTGTGTTCTTTTGGGACAGACTTAAGAATATGAAGGTGAACCTGGAGGTGGTTTCTCACGTAACAACACTGATTAATAAAAACTGTTGAGCCGAGCACAGTGGCTCACACCTGTAATACCAGCACTTTGGGAGGCTGTGGGAAGAGGATTGCTTGAGCCTGGGAGTCTGGGACCAAGACTGGGCAACATAGGGTGACCACATACCTATGAAAAAAAATATCTCAAAATAGCTGGGAGCTGTTGTGAGTACCTGTGGTTCCAGCTACTAGGGAGGTTGAGGCAGGAGCATCACTTAAGCCTAGGAAATTGAGGCTGCAATGAAATGTGACCACACCACTGCATTCTAGCCTGGGCAACAGAGCAAGATCCTGCATCAAAACTTACAAAATAAGTATCAAAACTGTATTGAATATATACCCTCTGACTAGCACTAAGATTAAGATTTTTATCTCTATCTCTGTCTTCAAATATTTTTCAATATAATATGGCCCACGGAAACTTTTATAGGCTACCTCCTTATTAGTGATTACATCTCTTTGGCAAGATATTAAGTTGGCCGATTAGGAATACCTTGGGTATTAGATAATCAGCAAGAGTTGTGTATGTTATCCAAAGTTCAAGCTCATATAGGGTAGAGAGTATGGAAAAAGTAAAGCAGCAAAGAAAGAAATCAGATTGATCTGTTTGTTGTCACTAATTATCATGCTACCTTAAAATATTCATGAGGTGTAAGCTATCATAACTTCAGTTCCCTACATCAAAAGGTGTCAAACTCATGCAAAAGAATATAGAGACCTAAAATCATTTCATGTTCCATGAAAAAAAAAAAAAAAAAAACACACACTCTCTAAAGAAAGTCCCCACTTCACCTGTGTGAAGACACACACTGGGTAAAAATTGGAAAATACAGACCAGCTAGAGTAAGGGCATGAACAGCTGTTAACACATCTCCTCATACTTTGAATAAGGCACCAGTTACCCTAAAAACAAATTCTCCCCATACTGAGAGACAATTCCAGTGATCCATTATTCAAGAGATGAGAAGTTCAGGCTTGGGAAAACCAAAGGACAATTTTGAAAATTTAGCATACACATCAAATTTGATAAAAGATGTCTAAGTGGATGGAGGTAAAAGAGAAAGCTTGTAAATTAAACTGTTCATGATCTGTGGTCTGGAGTCATTACCAAGAGGACCTACAGAGGGAGAAGCATAATGAACACGTCTAGGAGGTAGACTCATGAAGGAGACAACACAGACAGATTATAAACTGGAAGAATCTTTAATTTAAAAATGTAGCTTAGCCACGCTGATAATCAAAAACTTAGAAGTGTTTCTCTGAGGCCATACAATAACATATTGCACTGTGTGTTCTAGACATGGAAGGGGAAAGAATTGCAGAAGTGGAAGTTAATTTAAAGCAAATAGGAAAATCGAGACTTAAAGATAATCAGGCATAGATTGTCTTGAGGATATCCACACAAATGATAACAGAACAGTTATAAAAATGTTCATAGAGAAGGTGCCAGAAATGAGGATAAGTAATCCAGAAGAAGAGTGTAGGTAATAAAATAGAATCATTATAATAAGAAAGGATACAACTATCTAATAAACCTTTTTTTCTGCAAAAATAAGCTTAACACTTGTAGATGAAGAGGGCTTAGTAGTTCATATGAAAATTGACAACGATAATCAGGACATAACTTATTGGGATCAATGGATGTTGAAGATAAAGGAAAAGATATCTAATTAGAAAAATCAAATACATGGAAGAAAATATTGGGTTGTCCTCAAACCTTCCTGTAGTGGTGTTCAGTTACAGAGGAGAGATAAACTCGTTCAAACATTTTTACTGTTTTCAAAGGAAATATACTGTAAATGCCATTAGAAGTGATGAGGGCCTGCATTAATCTAGATATCTGTAACAGAACTAAGTGCTGTGAGAGACAAAAAACAAGAAGTAATAATGACTTTAGTGTAAGAGAAGTATAATTCTGCTTTGCATGAAAGAAGTTTGGAAATGGAAATTCTTAAGACCCATGATTTCGGGGGACTAACATATATTATCTCTCTGCTCTGCTGATATTAGCAGAAGCTTCATACTTAAACATGGCTGCTTGAGTTCCAGTCATCAAATCATACATTCCAGCCAAAGGTGAGGCTGAAAGGTGAAGAAGGTTTTGCCATCAGAACAATCTTCAAGGAAGGCTAGGAAATATAATCATTATTCTGTATGAATATGTGCCTAGCTACAAATTGGCATGTCTACTGTGAAGAAAAAGGAGAATATTGGTATGAAAGGAAAATTAAGAATCTTGTTTCAACATTTTTCCTCTGGTTGAGGATATTTCTTTCTATTATGGTAGGAGACTTTTGTTTTAAATGTGGAAATAATAACAGAAATTGGATATTTCTAATAAAACAAAGAAGTCTTCAAACACACAAAATACAAACTTATAATTCAATCTCTTCAAAATACCTAAAAAAAGTTACATAACATAGCAGCATTCACCAAATGTCCAAAGAAATCTCAAGTATGTCTTCAGCATCATTCTCTGTGTTATTTTCTCAGTTGAATACAGAGCCAAACTTGTGTTTTGAAGTCAAGCTTTAAGTAGTTGAATATGGTTTCCAGTCATGATAAAAGCTTTGCACAACGATCAGAGTTATCACCAGCTGCCCATATAAAACATTGCATAGTTTAAAAATATTTACAATGGACAATGGTAAGTAGTGCTACTAACAAAATCGGCCAGGTAGACAGAGCCTTGTACGAGTTTGAGGCTGATGGTGGAATGTTAGAGTTATGTCAGAACATTTGGGCTGAGGTTGCTGACCTGTGTCCAGAAATCATTTATTCCTGATACTATAAGATGAGTTTGTGTCCTTTGTAGGGACATGGATGAACCTGGAAACCATCATTCTCAGCAAACTGACAGAAGAGCAGAAGATCAAACACCGCATGTTCTCACTCATAGGCGGGTGTTGAACAATGAGAACACATGGACACAGGGAGGGGAGCACTATACACCGGGGTCTGTTGGGGGGAAATAGGGGAGGGACAGTGGTGGGTGGGGAGCTGGGTGAGATGGCAAGGGGAGAAATGCCAGGTGTAGGTGATGGGGAGGAAGGCAGCAAATCACACTGCCACGTGTGTACCTATGCAACAATTTTGCATGTTCTTGACATGTACCCCAAAACCTAAAATGCAATAAAATAAATAAATGGGGAGGAAAAAAATATCAAATTTCCTCCACTCATATTTAAACACTAATGTATTTCCATGATCAGTGAACTGTGCCTTTGGGCAAGATGGCATGCTAGTACTTGAATTCTTTGCCTACACATTGGTCTCAACAGTTGATTTGTTTACAGACATGACTACTGTGTTGGAGTTCTTGTAGCTGTGAGGTGTTAAATGTTAACAGCTACTGCTGAGAGCGGAAATGTAGAGTCTTTTGAATTGGTGGTGGTTTTGGTTTACTGAGGAATTTTTTTTTTCTCTTTAAACTGTTAATAAAGTGAATTATATTAAGAGTTTCCCTAATGTAAAATGTTAAGTACAATTATTAAAAGATGAGATATAAAACTTTCCATTTTCTCATATGAAATAATATTCTTCATGGAAAATACAGGAAAATTTGAAGACAACTGTTAGAATTAATTGGTGAGCTCAACAAATTATTAAATATAAGTATAGAAAAAATTAATTGTGCTCTTAAACATAAGCAGCAATTAATTATAAAATAGAATTAATTTTAAAAATTCCTTCCAAAATAGCAATGAACAAATATGCGTGTCTATATACATAATTAAGTGTAAAACAGTTTTAATTTAGAGACTATAAAGACTTATTGAAATACATAAAAAAAGACAAATAAGAAGACATCCAATGGTCATGGATGGGATAAGCATGTGATTTGTTTCCCAATGTATTTAATACATACAATGATATTTATATCAAATTTCTCCCGTAGAGCTAGATACATTTATTTTAAAATTTATAAAAGTCTAACAGTAGCCAAGAATGAGTATAAAACTGTAGTATTTAATGTCATGTAGGAATTGAGATGGACAAGTAAACTGAAGGAAAAGAATAAAAAGTACAAAAACAGAAACACTAGCAGAATGTGTATATTCTTTTATGAAACTAATATATGAGAGTTGTGGCTCTGAAGATCAACAAGGTAACTGTCTATCTGAAAAACTAAAATTAATTGAATTACAGATGTGTTAAGACAAACAGAAAAACAAAACTTTATGTTGTGTAGGGAGACATAATATTATCTCCAGGTTTGATAGGACTTATTGATCAAGGCATACAGAAAAAGAAGTGGGCAAAAACCCTATAACTTTTACTGTATTGTCTAAATATAACTTTCTGTAGGACAAGAGCACCCTAAACTGAATAAATTGACAGGCCACAGATTAGCTGCAGAATAGGGAAAGACCATCTCTGTGTACAAGACAAAGAAATCAACATCCATAATATGTAGCATTCCTATAATGTCATAATTAAAAGACCCAATGAAAACATGAGCAGTGGCTGTGGGTGGGCAGTTTACAAGGAAAGAAATCTGAAAGGACCAATGAGGCTATGAAATATGGTGAATCTCACTCATAATCAGGGAAATGCAGTAACAGCTGTTTTTAAATCTGTACATTAGGGAAAAATAAAAAATTCATATATAAATGAAAGTGTGATTTGATACAACTACTTTGGAAAGTGGTTTGACAATATTCACTAAACTTTAGATATGTATGTTCTATGGCCCAGTAGTCCAGCAGCAATTTCTCTCCTACATGTTTACCCAAGAGAAAAAAACACATGTGTACTCCAAAGACATGTACAATATGTATAATGTCCGCTCACTGCAACCTCTGCCTACTTGGGTTCAAGCAATTCTCCTGCTGCCTACTGGGTTCAAGTAATCCTCCTGCCTCAGCCTCCTGAGCAGCTGGGATTACAGGTGCCCACCACCATAACCAGTTAATTTTTGTATTTTTAGTAGAGACAATGTTTCACCATGTTGGCCAGGCTAATCGTCTCAAACTCCTGACGATCTGCCCACCTTGGCCTCCCGAAGTGCTAGGATTACAGGAGTGAGCCACTGTGCCCGGACAAGATGTGCAATATTTTTTTATTATAACATCAATTGTAGTAGCCATTAGTCTACTATAATATTTGATCTTTGCATCAATAAACCACTTTAATATCATGTGGTTTTAGTTAGCCTTGTCTATTCTTGGTTCCTACAACTTTGAGGATCCACCTATCAAGTACTATAGTTGCATATAAATCAGTAAGAGGAAATTAATATCTGTATAGTATAGAGTCTCCCCATTCACAAACATGGCATATCCTTCCACATGTTTTGGTCTATTTTTATTGCCATATAGTTCTCTGTAAAAAAGACTTGCTTTTATTTTGTTAGATTACTCCTATGTACTTCATATTTCTTATGCTATTGTAAATTGTTTCTTTTTATTTTATTTTTAAATGCTAGTGATGGAGATATAATTAGTTTTCAAAATATCCAGCATGCTTATTAAATTCTGTTAGTAATTCTATTTGTTAACCTGTAGATTTTTCTGCCTTTCTCTGTATGCAATTGTGTAATCTTCAATGAATAATGTCAAGTTTGCTTTCTCCTTCTACCTATTCTAGGTAACATCAAAAAAGAAATTTTATATTTACTCAATATATAGGCAGTTTAAAATATTGCTGAAGTTCCTTTCTTTCAGCACTCACTTTCCAAATGTAAGATAGATGGATGCTGAGCTTCTATTTGTTCTTAACTTGATCATAAAGAGCAACTATTACAAAAAGGAAAAAACTTAACTATTTGAAGCGAATCTACCATTAACAGAAGTAGAAGAAATTCATTAATAATTACAGTTCTAGGCTTTCTCCAGAGTGGGATTTTTATTTTAACAATAAACTTTATTTTCCAGAACAGTTTTGGATTTACAGAAAAATTCAGTAGATGATACAGCGAGTTCCCATATATACCATCTTCACTAAATAGTTTCCTGTCTTATTAACATCTTATCCTGTGGTGCATTTGTTACAATTAATGGATCAATTATTGATTTGTTCTTATCAACTACTTAATACATTAAGATCCACTCTTTGCCTTATATAGTTCTTTTAGTTTTGGTAAATGCAAAATGTCATATATTTGTCACTATAGAAACATACACAGTAGTTTCACTGCCCTAGAGATCCTCTATGCTTCACATTTCTACCTGCAACTCCACACCTGTGGCAACCATTGATCTTTTTTACGTTTCCTAGTTTTTCCTCCTCCAGAATTTCATCTGGCTGGAATCATACAGTATGTAAATCATTTTAGGCTGCCTTCTTTCATTAATCGATATGCACTTACAGTTTCTACATGTATTTTTACGGCTTGCTAATTCATTTCTTTGAATTGCTGAATAGTGTAACATTTTATCTATGTACCTCAGCTTGTTTATTCATTCACCAGTTGTAGTATATCTTGTTGGTTTCTAGTATCGGGAGATTATAAGTAAATCTGCCACAAAAACTCTTGTGCAAACCTTGTGTATATATTAATTTTTAACTCCATTGGGTAAATATTCAGAAGCATACTTACTGAATCACATTTAGCTTTGTACAATTCAGCAAAATTATCTTTCAAATTGGCTATACTATTTTGCATTACAATCAACACTAAATGAAACTTCCTATCACTGCATCCTCATTAGGATTAGGTATTATCAATGTCATTTGGTTTTGTTTGGGTTTTAACCATTTGAACAGGTATGCAATAGCATCTCATAATTGTTTTAATTTTTCCCTACTTAATGGCATAATGTTGAGTGTCTTTTTATAGACTTATTTGCTATATGTACATTTTCTCTGGTAAATTGTCTATTCAGTTATTTCACACATTTTTAATTCAGTGGTTTACCTTCTTATTGTGAGTTTAAGAATTATTTGTATCTTTTGGACACAATTCTTTATCAGATATAAATTTTGCAGATTTTTTTCCCAACCTACATTTTATATTTATAGTCTCTTAAGAGTGTCTCTTACAGAGCCAGAGTCTTTAATTTGCACAAACTCCAACTTATCAATTTTGCCTTTCATAGATCATTATTTTGGTGTTATATCTAAACTCTCATCAAACCCAAGGATACCTAGATTTTCTTCTGTGTTTTCTTTCAGAATTTGTATAGCTTTTCCTTTTTATCTCTAGATCTATGATCTGTTATGTGTTAAATTTTGTGAAAGGTATAAATTTTGTGCCTAGACTCTCCTTTTGCCTGTTTTCTATGTATTTACTTATTTTGCCTATGAATGTCCAACTTTTCTACCAGCATTGTTGGAAATACTATTTTTCTCAAATTAATTAAATTTGTTTCTTTGTAAAAGATCAGATAATGCTGTGAATCTGTTTCTGGATTCTCCATTTCTGAGATCCATGTATTTATGTGGCTCCACTTTCCGCAATTTCAAACTTTCTTGCTTACAATCTGGTGGGTCTTGAAGTTGTGTAGTATTTGTTCGCCAACTTTGTTCTTCTTCATTATTGTTTTGGGTAGTCTAAGTCTTTTGTCTTTACATATGAACTTTAGAATTAGTTTAACACAAAACATCATGAAAAAGCTTGCTGGCATTTTATTTGGGATTACGTTGAATGGATATATCAAATTAAAAGGAATTGACAACAAAAATAATTTGATAAAAAATGTTGTGCCTTCCTATGTATAAACATAGACTATTTCTCCATTCACACAGATTTTTTAGTTTTCTTTGATGTCTTTAATCAGTTTTTCAGTTTTCTGAATATAGATCCTGTACCTACTTTGTAAGATATACATGTAAGTATTACATCATTGGTGTGCCTATGTAAATAGTATTAAGATTTTAATTTCAACTTTCAATTGTTCATTATTGATATGTAAGAAAGCAATTGAGTTTTGCATATTAACCTTGTATCCTGCAATGTTTATGGTAACTGATTATTAATCTCAGGAGTTTTGTTTTTATTTTTGGTATTTTCTACATGGATATAGAACAAAAATTTTTTTTTCCTTCCTTCCCAAATTGTATATCTTTTATTTTCTATTCCTTATTGCATTTGTTAGGACTTCCAGTAAAATGTAAAATAGAAATGGAGAGTGAGGACATTATTGTCTTATTCCTGGTCTTAGGAGAAAAGCACCTGGCTTCTCATTATTGTAATGTTAGCTGTAGTTTGATTTTTTTTCTGGGAGACGGAGTCTCACTCTGTTGCCCAGGCTGGAGTGAGTGCAGTGGCGCAATCTCTGCTCACTGCAACCTCCACCTCCTGGGTTCAAGGGATTCTCCTGCCTCAGCCTCCTGAGAGCTGGGATTACAGTCATGTGTCACCACACGTAGTTAATTTTGTTAACATGGTTTCACCATGTCAATGTCACCATGCACAGCTAATTTTTTTAACATGGTTTCATCATGTTACCCAGGCTGATCTTGAACTTCCGACTTCAGGCAATCTGCATGCCTTGGCCTCTCAAAATGCTGGCATTACAGGCGAGAGCCACTGCACCCAGCCCTCTAGCTTGATTTTTGTTTTTGTTTTATTTTCTTTTGTTTTTGATGGTCTTTATCAAGTTGAAAAAGTTTTCCTTTACTTCCTGTTTCCTGGAGAGCTTTTTGTTGTTTGGTCATAAATGGGTGTTGGATTTTGTCAAGTGTGCTTTTTTTTTGTATTAGTAGATATCATAATATTTTTCTCTCTTAGCCCATTTATATTATGATTATATAAATTTATTTTCAAGTGTCAAATCAGCCTTGCATACTTAGAATAAATTCTTTTATATTGTGGTGCATAATTATTTTTATAAATTGTCAGATTTGATTTGCTAAATTTTGGTGAACATTTTTGTATCTGTGGTGTGTGAGAGACATTAGTCTATAGTATTTCTTTTTGTACTGTCTTTTATTGTTTTGCTATCATGGTAATGGTGACCTGATATAATGAGCTATGAAATGGTTCCTTTTTTTTCATTTTTGAAGAAATTTTGAAGGATCAGTATAAGATTTTCTTTAAATTTTAGAAGATTTTACAAGTGAAACATTCAGGGTATAGTAATTTATTTCACAGGATACTACCAATTATTGATAAGTTGCTTGAATAGACACAGACCCAGCCATATTATCTATTTTTCTTAACTGAGTTTTGATAGTTTGTGTTTTTCAAAGAATTATGCGGGCAGAGAATTGTTCCTAATATCCCACTATTATTATTTTATTGTGCATTGGATTAGTAGTGATGATCTTTCTTTAATGTTAATATTAATAAATTATATCCTTTTTAAAATTCTTGGTTAGCCTGTCTAGAGTTTCCATAATGTTAGTGATCATCTTAAAAAAAAAAAAAAGAAAAATTCCTGATATCATTGATTTACTCTATTGTTTCCCTGTTTATAGTTTTATTTACACTTCATTTTTTTTTTTTTTTTTTTTGAGATGGAGTTTCGCTCTTGTTACCCAGGCTGGAGTGCAATGGCACGATCACGGCTCACCGCAACCTCCGCCTCCTGGGTTCAAGCAATTCTCCGGCCTCAGCCTCCCGAGTAGCTGGGACTACAGGCATGCACCATCATGCCCAGCTAATTTTTGTATTTTTAGTAGAGACGAGGTTTCACCTTGTTGACCAGGATGTTCTTGATCTCTTGACCTCGTGATCCACCCGCCTCGGCCTCCCAAAGTGCTGGGATTACAGGCTTGAGCCACCGCGCCTGGCCTACTACACTTCATTTTTATTATTTCTTTCTTCTGCTTGATTTAACCTTAATTGTTCTTACTTCTTTGGCTTACTATAATAGGCAATTAAATTACTAATTTTACATGTTTTCCCCAATACATACATTTAATGCTATAAATTGCCCACTAAACATTACATTCAATGCATCGAACAAAGTTTGATGTTTCTCTTTCATTTTCATTTGTTGAAATACTTCTCTAATCTTTAAGCCAAAAGTAATTTACAGATTCAATGCTATCCCCATCAAGCTACCAATGACCTTCTTCACAGAACTGGAAAAAAACACTTCAAACTTCATATGGAATCAAAAGAGAGCCTGCAAAGCCAAAACAATCCTAAGCAAAAAGAACAAAGCCAGAGGCATCATGCTGCTTGACTTCAAACTATGCTACAAGGCCACAGTAATCAAAATAGCATGGTACTGGACCAATGGAACAGAGCAGAGGCCTCTGAAGCAACACCACACATCTACAATCATCTGATACTTGACAAATCTGACAAAAACAAGCAATGGGGAAAGAAAGGATTCCTTGTTTAATAAATGGTGTTGGAAAAATTGGCTAGCAATGTGCAGAAAGCAGAAACTGGACCCATTCCTGACACATTACACTGAAATTAACTCCAGATGGATTAAGGATCTAAACATAAGACCTAACACCATAAAAACCCTAGAAGAAAACCTAGGCAAAACCATTCAGGACATAGGCATAGGCAAGGACTTCATGGCTAAAACACCAAAAGCATTGGCAACAAAAGCCAAAATAGACAAATTGGATCTAATTAAACTCCAGAGCTTCTGTACAGCAAAGGAAGCAATCATTAGAGCAACTGGCAACCAACAGAATGGGAACAAAGTTTTGCAATCTACCCATCCAACAAAGGGCTAATATTCAGAATCTATAAAGAACTAAAACAGATTTACAAGAAAAAAAAAACCATTCAAAAGTGGGCAAAGGATATTAACAGATACTTTATAAAAGAAGACAAATATGAGGCCAATGAACATATGAAAAAATGCTCATCATCACTGGTGATTAGTGAAACCACCTTGCCATGTGTGTACTTGTGCAACAATCCTGCCTGATCTGCACATGCACCCCAGGACCTAAAGGACAATTAAAAAAAAAGGTTAATATAAGAGAAAAAAAGACATAACTGAAATACAATTTATTGTACACAATATGATGTTTTGATGTACATATATCTTATGTAAAATGATTGAATTAAGCTGTTTCACCTATCTATCCCCTTTCCTATTTATCATTTCTTTGGGGTGAGAACATTTAGGATCTATTGCCTTAGCAATTTTCAAATAGGCACTACATTGTTAATAATTATAGTCATCATGTGGTGCAATGGATCTCCAGAGCTTATTTATGCGGTCCGGTTGAAACCTGTACCCTTTGACAAGCGTCTCTCCTCCCCCACTGCCAGCTCCTGGTAAGCACCATTCTATTCTCTGCTTCTATGGCTTCAACCATTTTTAGATTTCACATATAAGTGATTTCATGCAGTGTTTGTCTTTCTGTACCTGTCTTATTTCACTTAACATGATATTCTCCAGATTCATCTACCAGAATGGTAGGAATTCTTTCTTTCTCAAGGGTGGTTAGTATTCTATGTATATGCTATGTATGTGTATATAGGTATATTTTTATACATGTATGCATCAGATAATAGGTACACACACACACACACACACACACACAAGCATACCACATTCATTTTATTCTTTCATTCATCAATAGACATTTGGTTTGATTCCATGTCTTGGTTATTGTGAATAATGCTTCAATGAACATGGGAGTGCAGAAGTCACTTTGACACGCTGATGTTATTTCCTCTGGATATATAACCAGCAGTGAGATTGCTGAATCATATGGTAGTTTTATTTATTAATTTTATTATCTTTAAAAATACAAATTGAGACTTTTGCTTTGGCCCGTATGCTATTTAGATGTGTAATGTTCATTCTCCAAAAGTTGAACTTTCTGCCCTAAACTTTGCAAAATGTCTTTACCACTAACCTAAGCATACTCTCAAATAACGTTTTACTATTTCTAAGATAGTGCAGGTAACTTATGAGTACTCAACATTTCTCCTGTACATCTCTTGTAACATTTTTGTCATTTATTACAGTTACCTACAGGCAATAATCATTCAATGCATTGATGAGAATATTATTTTGAAAAGTTATTTATTAGACAAATTAAGAATAATGAACAAAATGCATGATTTTCCTTTACTCATTTCTTTCTGGATTCATCTTCTTTTTAAATGTAAATATGAATTACTGTCCTAAGTAATTTTCCATCTCCCTGAGGAACTTCTTTTAATATTTCTTGCGAGACAGAAATATTGGTTCCAAACTCTTTTAGTTTTGCTTCTCTCTTTAGTTTTCCTTCAGTTCTGAAGGATAATTTCACTGAATGCAGGATTAAACACTGCTGGAATATTTTGTTTACCACTTTAAACATTTTACCTTACTCTCTTTTTGTTTGCATGATTTTTGATAGGAAGTCCTATGTAATTGCTATTGTTGTTCACTATAATAAGGTGTTTTTTTCCCCTCTGGCTTCTTCAGAGTTTTATCTTTGTCTTTGATTTATTGTGGATTGATTTTGATATGCCTATTTATAGTTTTTAAGAATTTATCTTGTTTTGAGTTCTCTGAGGTTCTGGGATCTGTGATTTCATATCTTTCATTAATTTTATATACCTTTTAACCCTTATTACTTAAAACACTACTTTTGTTTATTCTCTCTTTTTTCTGCTTGGTGTTCTCATTAGGCTTAACTCTTCATAGAGTGTAATTTGTGCCTCTGAGTTTGTCTTTTCTGGGGCCAAAACACGTGTGCCCTTATACTTCTGTATCAAAGCAAAGTTAACACTAACTGACAGAACTTTTGACTCCTGGACGTGAAGATAAATTTGATCCAGTAAGCCAAAGATATTCTACCTCCTAAATGAATCTCAGGTGTACATCCTCAGAACTAAAGCACACAGCCATCACATCCTAGGATAGTAAATGACTTCTTGTGAACAGAGCAACAGAGGTTATTTTGTACAGAGTAAGAGTCTATAGCAAGAGAGAGACAAAAACATGAAACAATTGTGGAGTTCCATAAGGCTGCATGCTCAGATGGTGCAGTGTATAAAACAATTGTTGTTTTTTGTGGTCCAAGACCCTCTTCCATACCTCCATTGCTGTAATGTGGGCTCCTGTTCAGGTTCTGTACTGTGTGGGATTCCATACATGTAGATTAGCCAAGCTCAACCTCTTCGGTAGTGGTGTTGAGGCTGTGCTGGGTGAAAAGACAAACCCACCCCAGATTAGGCAATTATTTCTGTAAGGAAAAATCACTGACCATTCCAGAATTTAAAAGGTCAATTATAGTCTGTTTGCCAGACTACGTAGCAGCTGGTTGGTCTCCTCAAGGAACTGTAACACACTGGGGCTCAGCACTCATCTTTGTGCCTTGCCTGTTTGACAGTCAGCAGCTACATCAGCTTTGGTAAATGCTATCCCAGCAGGGTTAATTTGCAGCCTTCATCTCTGTAAGCATGAAGTCTGTTCATGTGCTATTGTCCATATTCTGTACTGGACAGTGATGATGGCTGATTAGTGTCAAACAGCTGGATTATTTTGCCTATTTGGTTGGTCAGTGTTTGCCTTCCTGTGAGCATTAGCACACGATACAAATGTCTTCACATATCTGATATTGCCTGCCTCTGTATCCACACCCAAAGCTCATCATGAATTGTAATCTTTGTGTGTTTAGAGAGGGACCTCATGAAATGTGATAACATCATGGAAGCAGTTTGCCCATGCTGTTCTTGTGATAGTGAGTTCTCATGAGATCTGATGGTTTTATAAGGAGCTTTTCCTTGCTTGGCTCTACAATTCTCTCTCTTGCCACCATTTGAAGAAGGGCATGTTTGCTTCCCCTTCCACCACGATTGTAAGTTTCCTGAGGCCTCCCAGCCACGTGGAACTGTAAGCCAACTGTATATATACATATATAATAAATTACCCAGCCTTGGGTATTTTCTTCATAGCAGTGTGAACATCATACTTGCTTCTGTATACACACCCAAGTGCTTTAACCAGAGCTGTTGGCCTGCCATATTCCAGCCCTTTTATCCCTCAGATTCCTGACCAGCTGTACCTGGTCCCTAAGAGTGGCTATTGGCCACTGATATAGTTTGGTTTTGTGTCCCTACCCAGATCTCACTTTGAATTGTAATCTCCATAATCCCAAAGTGTCAAGGGCAGGATCAGTTGGAGGTAAGTGAATCATGGGGAGAATTTCTTCCATGCTTTTCTCGTGATAGTGAATCGGTCTCTAGAGATCTGATGGTTCTATAAGTGTCTGGCACTTCCCTGCTTGCACTCACTCTGCCCTGCCACCCTGTGAAGAAGGTGTCTGCTTCTCCTTTGCCTTCCACCATGATTGTAAGTTTCTTGAGGCCTCCCCAGCAGTGTGGAATTGTGAACCAATTAAACTTCTTTCCTTCGTAAATCACCCAGTCTCAGGTATTTCTTCATAACAGTGCAAGAATGGACTAATACAGACACTGTCCAAAAATCTGGATATACCTTATGTTGTTCCACTTCTTCTATAGGAAGTGATGTCCTGGTGTGCTATTGGAAGATTCTCTTTCTCTACTGTCTTTTATAAGCACTCACATAGTCAGTGTGTTGTGGCTGCCATTCACTTTCAGATTGTGCCCATATCCTAGCTTAACCAACCTTTCATCAGGTGCTTCTGAGCTACCTGATCTGATAGCTTACTCATGGCTCTGGTTGTGCTTAGCTTGATCCCGGATATTCTATTTCATCCTGCAATGGATTGTTATAATGCACCTATGGTATCTATACAATGAAAGAAAAAGTTTGCAATCTTTTCATGTGACAGAAGCCTAATATCAAGAGTCTACAAGGATCTTAAGCAAATTTACAAGTAAAAAACAACCCCATTAAAAAGTGGGCAAAGGACATGAACAGAAACTTCTCAAAAGAAGACATTCATGCAGCCTACAAACATACAAAAAAAAGCTCAACATCACTGATCATTAGAAAAATGCAAATAAAAACCATAATGAAATACCACTTCACATCAATCAGAATGACTATTATTAAAAAGACAAGAAACAGCAGATGCTGACACGGTGGCAGAGAAAAGGGAACAGTTTTACACTGTTGGTGGGAATGTAAGTTAGTTCAACCTCTGCAGAAGACAGTGTGGCAATTCCTCAAAGATCTAGAGGCAGAAATACTACTTAACCCAGCAATCTCATTACTGGGTGTACACCCAAAGGAAGATAAATCAGTCTATTATAAAAGTACATGCATACATGGGTTCATTGCAGCCCTATTCACAATAGCAAAGGCATAGAATCAACCCAAATGCCCATCAGTGATAAACTGGAAAAAGAAAATGTGGTGCATACATACCATGGAATACTATGCATCCATAAAAGAGAGATCATGTTCTTTGCAAGGACGTGGATGGAGTTTGAAGTCATTATCCTCAGCAAACTAACGCTGGAAAGAAAATCAAACACTGCATGTTAACACTCGCTTATAAGTGGGAGATAAATGATGAAAACACACGGAGGGGAATGAAACACATTGACTGGGACCTGTGGGGAGGTATCGGTGGAAAGGAGAGTATCAAGAAAAATAGCTAAGTATGCTGGGCTTAATACCTAGGTGATGGGTTGATAGGTGCAGCAAACCACCGTAGCACAAATGTATCTATGTAACAAATTTGTAGGTCTTGCACATGAACCCAGAACTTAAAAACAAAAATAAAAACTAGCTGGCTGTGGTGGTGCACACCTGTAGTCCTAGCTACTCAGGAGGCTGAGGCAGGAGTATCACTTGAGCCCAGGAAGTCAAGACTGCAGTGAAACACGATGGCGTCACTGTATTCCAGAGTGAGACTTTGTCTCTTTAAAACAAAACAAAACAAACAAACAAACAGAAAAACTGGGTGGGGGACACCAGCATGCAGACCACAGCTAAGAACATACCTCACCACTTTGCCCTCTCCTGCCCCCTTGCCTGGCTCCTTTGCCCCTTCTGAAGCCCATTCAGCTTATGGTCTGCCATGCCCCCTATTGGCTTGCCAGAACTTTGAGGACAGAGCCCCTTTTACCCTGTTCTCCTGAAGCCTCCACTTATGGACTCTCAAGCACTATGTTAGGAAGAAAAGGAAAAATGAAATGGTATTAAACTAACATGTTTGCATTTCTGCTCTAAGAGTCGAATTCTCCTGGAGGCCATGATAATCCTCCTGGGTAAATTGAGGAAGGGTAAAGAATTACGGAAAATAAAGCTGAAACTTAGAATCACTAAAGCTTAAGACATCAGAAAAATGCACACGATATGCAGATGTCCATGAGTGTAACCCCGTGGCCCAAATCACACTTAACCTGGGTAGTTTAGCCCCAGGTTTCATAAGGTTCTATAATATGTTGTCTGAGAATCAGGTTCTGTTCTTAATGATGTATGGTGGAAACTGGAGTTTCTATTTTTCCCTTTATCTCTTATTGTTCTTCCCTTTTTATCTCGTCTTTCACTTAAATTAAGACTACAATCTAGAAGGTTGCAGGCTTTATGAACTCATAATTACGTAAAAGAATAGTCAGAGAGGCCGCTCATCATCATCCATTTTCAACTACTGCAGCTGCCCCAACCTCTGCACATATCCCTCTATTGCTAATAGATTTTGAGGAGCCAGGGAGGGCCAGTTCACACTGGGGGGCAGCATTTCTTTTGCTCAAATGCCCTAATTTGACATTGACTGGTCAGTTTATGATGAATTTTATTAATACAGCTTTGATGATTAAGTCACATATTATCCTCTTAACCATCTCCAACAATTTCTGCATTTAACAGCAATTTTACATGAAATGCACACCATGCTGTGTCTTCCATGCCTACAAGATATGCATCGGCTGCCCACTCACAAAAATAGAGCCAAGTCAGGTGCTGAGTAAGGGCTGGCATTTTCATGTGAATGGCAAGTTTTACATCAATGTCAGATGAGCTGCGAGATTGTTGCAACACTGAGACCTTCTGACCGGCTGACAAGGCAGGATTTTCATGAAGAGGATGATATTTCTGAAGCGTCTATATCTCCGAGATTCTGATGTATGAGTTGATCTTTCCCCTGATAGCTATCAAGAAAAGCACTCTTGTTAGTATTTAGAAATAAAAAAATAATTTTTTTTTCTTTTTCCTCTATCCGTTTCACTTCAAAATATCCTCTTTCCCAATTACCTATTGCAATATTAGCCTTCACGAGTTGGGCTAATGGAAGTAGACCCCAGATAATGCCCCTCCTGTTAAAAAAAACAGTAATGTATCCTGCACTGATGTCAATTGTACAACCAGAACGTTCTCTGAGGCAGAAAATAGTGGCGTCTCTTCTCATAGACACTACATATGTGTTAGAAAAGGTGACCTAGTATGCAGTAATTTACTCTTGAGCAGATAGATGGTGGGATCTCAGGAGAGGAGAAACCAGAGAGTGGCATTCTTGTCTTTTACAAAAGGCAATAGTATCATGACTATTTCCTCCCTGAAAGAGAAAGATACAGACTTTATCCACAAATGGCTTGAGTCATACAGATGTGAACAGAGCACAAGATTCCCTCAGCCTAGGCATGCAAGCTATACATTCCAGGTACTGTAGGTGGAGATATTGGCATCCACGTACTCACAGGCCACAGCTGCAATCCATCTCCGCTAGTTCCCTTACATCTTTGTTCCTCCTTTTCTCTGTCCCATATTTTAGACATAAAATACCTGACAAGTCAGTGAAATCACAAAATGACACTTTGCACTTGAAAGGACAGACAGGGCTTAGGTCAGTGGTGGAGCACTGGCTCTAGTCTGATGCTCACTTCTCACTCTGAACTCCAGTTCCTGACTTTCGGGGCCGTCTGGATGTTTTCACAGGTAATTCACTGTGACATGTTGTTATCTTTCCCCAAACTGCTGGCAGCCTTGACTTTATCAATGTGAATAATAAAAATAATAATATATTAATATTACGAGGGTTTTCCAAGTTTCCCAAATTACTACTTCCCTTCTTCCTATAGCCCAGGCAACTTTTGAGCAATGAATTTTCCAATAGATGTATTTATTTATTTTTTGTTCAAAAATATGTCATGGGATCTTACTGCCTGCTAGATCATTGTAAAACCTTCATCCAGGTACTCAAGGCTCTCCATGGTGATTCCTCAACTTCAGTTTCCCCAAATGTCAGCCACGATGTCCCTTGGTTAATTCCACATTCGAGTCAGGTCGTGTTATACACGTGTCTCCACACCTGGTCCACAGCTTTCCCGCTTCATTCTACCTTCACCTCTGCCTGCCTAAATGCTACTCTCTGCAGAACCCAGGCAAATACCATCTTCTTTAAGAAGTTCCTTTGTTCTTTTCAGAGACTGGACATTCCTATCCTTGGGCAAGTTATAAATGTCATGTGCCCATAAACAGCTTCAGCCTGGAGAAGATACTTTTTTGATGCTGTTGCAATCATGGGACTCATTGTACAGTACTTTGGGCACATAAGAATGAATGCTTGGTTATGGGTATGGGCATTTTTAAGAGACTGAAGATTAAGAAGGGAAACTATTCTTATGGCAAGTCCAAGAGCTGTACTGTGCTCAAACCTAGCCTAACTTACCTGAGGAGTCAGATGCCATAGTTTTATTTTTATTTATTTTAAGTTCAGGGGAACATGTGCAGGATGTGCAGGTTTGTTACACAGGTAAACTTGTGTTTTAGCTGTAGATTATTTCATTACCCTGGTATTAGGACTAGTACCCATTAATGATTTTTCCTGATCCTCTCTCTCCTCCCACCCTAATCCCTGATAACCCGCAGAGTGTGTTGTTCCTCTCTATGTTTCCATGTGTTCTCAACATTTAACTACTACTTATAAATGAGAACATGCAGTATTTGGGTTTTTGTTCCTGCATTGGGTTGCTGAGGATAATGGACTCTAACTCTATTCCTATCCCTGCAAAAGACATGATCTCATTCATTTTATGGCTACATAGTGTTCCATGGTATACATGTACCTCATTTTCTTTATCTAGTCCATCTCTGATGGGCATTTGTTGTTGATTCCGTGTATTAGAGAAATGCAAATCTAAACCACAATGAGATAGCATCTCACACCAGTCAGAATGGCTATTGTTAAAAATTCAAGTAATAACAGATGTTGGCGAGATTGTGAAGAAAAAAGGAATGTTTATACACTGTTAGTGGCAGTGTAAATTAGTGTAACTATTATGGAAGACAGTGTGGCAATTCCTGGAAGACCTAAAGACAGACATACCATTCGACCCAGCAATCCCATTAATAGGTAGATCCCTAAAGGAATATAAATTGTTCCACTGTAAAGGCACATGCACGTAGATGTTCACTGCAGCACCATACACAATAGCAAAGCCATCTTTTCATTTGTGGATTTGTTTGGTCTTCAGAGGGTTAACACGAATACAAATGTTTATAGTGAGTGTGTTTAAACAGTTTCAATGTGGGAAGCGGCTGGAAGGCCACTGTCTAATGCTGTGAGGTTGGCTGGGAATGTCAGATGCATATGGATTATGTTTTAGAACCTAAAGTGCTAAGTTTTAAATAAGGTATATACTACGTAAAATTCTAGGAACACAACCAATACATACCTGACATAATGTTAGTGAAAATTTAGATTAAAATGCCAGAATTGAGTTAGTAATCAGGTTAGTAGCAAAAGCATTTTAGCTTCCCATGTTTTAGCTTGAGTGATTATCCGGGCAAATATTCTGGGCCTGTGGTTGAACGTCACTCTGAGTAAATTGCATTCTGATAAGTATTTGACTTGAATACCAAGATTCTTCCCTTAAATCAACACAAAGTGAAACAGCACACTCCAACAAGGGGAGAGGACTGATCAGCACAAAACTTCACCTTTAACCCATCTTGTTGCCTATGATTTCTTTTCTGCTTTTCTGTAGGTGCACTGTGAAAAGAAAATGCTGCCTTTCTGAATGGTGGATAAGTACATATTTTAAAAAGTCAGATTCAGCTTAAAAGATACTCAGGGAGGGAGGAGCCTAATATATCCTATAGGGCTGTTACAGACTAGACTAGTGTTCTAACTTAAGGAAAATTAAAATATATTTTAGAGTTAGCTTTACAGTGTCTTTAAGGTTGCAGGGCTTTTATTTTTCAATAGAAAATGTATTTCAGTAATGTATGGTAAGACAAGAACATACATCATCATATGCTAATTAATGGCTCATACTTTAATGAGGACCTGTGGAAGAAGGCAGTGCTACCCAAGAGAAGGCAAAGCACACCTTGACCTAAATGCATTTGCACATCCCAGTGATTATTTTTGTAAGATGCTGTATCTCTTAGTCATAAGCTATGCCACTTTTAAGATACCAGAGGAAAAATGAAACCAATGTGAGAAGATTAAGCTGGATTCTAAAATGATTTGTGATCCTGGGCTGATTCTTCAAATTCCTTCTCTTCCTTGAAAGGCCAAGCCACCTTCATGGGTGATTTGGCATTGACAGCTGATGTCTCCTTTTGATTATGGATTTTCAAATTGGAAGTGATATCTGGTTCTCTTAATCAACTTAAGAAGAACAAACTACTTAAGTGGGAATTCATTTAATTGAAGAGAGCATTATAACGCAGATAATCACAAAATTGATTAACTATAATTGTGGTAACTTCGTTCAGTCCTGGGACATCTACAAAATATACTTAGTTCCACAGACCCCACTGCCTGTGACATAGTTGGCCAAATTTAAATTTGAGTAACAAGTTTTAATGATGAAGCTGATGGAGGAACTCATGCAAAATTATTTATAATCAATTATAATTCAGTTTTACTCTTATTGATAATCTACTGGAGTCTAAGACATTAATTTAATATACTCTAGTATTGAACATCAATTGCACTAATGCTAAGAGCTGTGGGTGATTCAAAGCATGATATGTATGGGACAGCTGATATGCCAGTTCCTCTCTCACCAGAGAACAAGGAAGTGGAAAAATATGTAACCATAAGATCAGCAGAAAGGACAGATGTGGTAATTTGGCTAGTGAGGAAACAACTGAAAAGATCCGTCTGAGTAAACTCCTAAAATTCCAAAGTCATTTCTTAAATACACTATTTTTAAGATGTTGCTGCCTGCACGTTTTCCATGGAGGTGCTTATCCTTGGACAATCTGTTGATGGTCTATGTGTATCATGCGCCCTTTAAAGCCCCTATATGTTTGCCTCCTCAGCATTTTACTGCTTCTGACTTGTGTCAGGTACTGAAATGCCACTGTTGTCGAGTTTGTTGGTTAATGTGACAGAGATCACCTAAATGCTCACTGGCCTACTACACCCAGGGGGGCTGCTTTCCTTCCCTGACTCACTTTCTGCCAGATTGGGTGCCTGGGACAGCTTCCTACACCGTGTTACAGGTGGAGGCGGTTTCTGCTATTTTGGAACGTGGCCCCTAACAGCACGGGAGAGTCTCAGCTCACTCTCGGTCTTCTGCTCACAGGCTGGAAGAGACGCTGTCTGAGATGACAGATGCACACTGGAAGGAGTCATGATGTCTAAGCCACTGCTTGAAAGAGATTGCTCAGGGCATCTGTTTAACTTGCCTGGGTTCTACATGAGGCACACATCTTGCTTTTGTTCAGCACCTTCAGTGAGTGATTGCCGTTACCCCAACTCATACGGAAGTTGGCAGGTCTCGTACCAAGGTGCTGCCTGCACTTGCATATGCTTACTGCCCAATAACACTCCCTGGGCTACAGGAAATAAGGCTGCAATTAGAGTCTAGGAGGTTGCAGAGCTCGCCCTGCATGGCCTGAAACTTTGGAGCTACATCAGGCTGAGGATGCTCTGGGTTGGTTTGGCATACTTGTTTGCTTGTTCGTGGTTCAGTTTTCATAATTCAGCCAGCATTGGCCCAGAAATCCAAAGAAAAATGTTCTTTTCCCACACGTTACTCACTTGGTTAGAAAAGCCTTATTAAGGCTAATTTTGAAGAGCCACTGTTTTGAAATACGGTTCCTTTTCCAGCCTGAGCTTCTCAGCTGACCTGTGATGGAGGGCTGTGCCCAAGTGGAAAGTTCTTTATTTCTGAGACATACGATTCACCATTTCAAGAAGTCCCTCATATTGCTTGACACAATAAAATACAACCAGAGAGTTCAAAATTATTCCAGGCTGAAAGGACACTTGAATTAGGAAAAAGTAATCTATAGGCTCTCTGTTGCATGACACAATCTTCCATAAGAGTTCAAGGACAAAAGACTACTGATGTTGTAATAACATTTAAATTTAATGCTTTTGAGCAATCCTTAAGTAATTTATTTGGTGTGTTCCACTCATTTTAGACCTCCTCACCTAACAACATGTTGTGTGAGATTATATTTCTATGCATCTAATTTTATTAATAACTTTATTTAGGTAGATGTAGAGACACATTACTGTGATCAAACAGTTCATACTAAATAATACTTACATAATAATCCTGGCTGCGTTTTCAATCTTAGGGTAACTTACATTACAAAATCTCTTTCCTATAACAATGTTTTCAATATTTGTGTTTTTGTTGATGATGGTATGTTATATTTAGTATAAATTATATCTTCCAATAAATTATGTCATGGAAGTATAATAAATAAACCAGATAGAAACAGAATTGTACCAATGAAGCTGAGTGGAGTTCCTAGAAAGATGACAGTCTGAACACTCTTCAAAGACCATTCAATTCCCAATAAGCACCTAAAAGAGATACTGAGCATAGGGCACCCCAAAAAGGGCTGGCAGAAGTTGGACCTTCAGTGAGAATTACATTTTAATAATTTTTTGATTTTAAATTAAATTGGCTGTTCCCATCTAATACATGCAATGAACAGAATGGGTCACTTACAGTTTTATACCAATCAATTTAATCATAAGTGATGTTTCAATCTGTTGAGACCACATCATCTGACTAAACAAGCTTTTACTTGCAGAAATGCACTGATGAACTCTCCTGCTCCAGAATTTTTCTGTCGTCAACTCATGTATATTTCCTAAATGTATCTTGCTACTAAAAGCTAAATATATTATTCCATCAGCCTCTGCGATAAAACTGAGCGGAAGCTGAGCATTTGTGTCTACCATGGGGGAATACCATGGCCTTGCAAATCTCTACTAAACCTGCGAAAGTTACATAAGGTAAAAGCCCTGAATGTGGTTCACACTTGCATATGCATATTGCCCAATAACGCTCACAATTGCATCAACAAAGCAATGCAGCATCCATCCACCATTCTGACTTTCACCATCATGAGGCATTCATACCACAGCTCCCTGTCAATCTTCAGGTCAGCTTTCTCTCCATGCAATGTATCTGTATTCCATATGCAAATCCTCCAGTGAATGATTTTCCTGTTTTGTAAGCTAGACTGCACCTGTAACATGTGAGACTGAGTTAAAAATGACAAGCAGACAAGCACAAGGCACATTATCTTGACAAACTCAGCCTCCGAAAATTACTCTGGGCCTGAATTATTAAAATAACAAGGAATATTTCACTCAGCTGTGCAGAAATGATCCTAATTGTCCACTTTAGCTAAATCCTTTCAGTCTCTGAGATCGGTCAATTTACTTTGGTGGCTTGCAAATTCCTCAGCTCCCATTAGGGAAATGCACAGCAGCAGCCCCATGCACGCTCATTTATTTTAATAACCTGCCAAGCAGACATGAAAATGTTAAAGTTGGAAGGCTATAACATGACAGGATCCTGACTTGTCAGAGCCACATTATAATGTAGTTAAAATACTTTCTTTCTCCCTTTCATGTCTCCTCAGGTAAGTGGGAAACTAATTGTCAAATTACTAATTTTGTTGGCATTAATATCAATACCAAGACAAGAGGAGCATGAACTGTTGAGCAAGAGGTTTTTCTTCTACACCTTCTGCTGCTGGTGGGGAAATAACTCTGGAATCAAGTAAAGAATTAAATCTGTATGATCCGTTTGCTATTTGGGACTAGCCCATTCTTGTAGGTGCTGTTTGCAAATACTACCAGTTAAACAGTCCAGTTCTACGCCATCTGGCTTGGTTGGGGTTCTTATTGTGTAGGTCATTGTGATAATGAACAAGTATCTAGCATTTACTTTGTGTTATGTAGCACAAATGGTTATATGCTCGGAACTTGATAGGTAAAGTCTTTCCAGAACTTCCAATCTGGTCAGAACTTGGATGATTCTAAATTCTGAATTGTATCTGTTGTCTGGCAAAATTATTAATATAATCGCTGTTCGCTCTCAAAAGTGTCCTGTTTTGATGATAAGTTATGTGACTATCCTGGCTACAAATAGCAGATCTGAAATTGTGGGATACTCATATGATATGACCCGAAACATGCTTTTTAAAGAATTTTGTGAAGAGTTTTCACAATGGAAAGACAGGGTAGAGAAATGGGGTTTATGCTCAAAGTGAGCTAGCTCAGCAGGAGGATAAAATGGCTCCTGCCAAGAGGAAGTTTCCCAAATAAAAGCCTCTAAACAATTTTATTCTGGAAGCAAAGAGAAGGGAAATATGTTCCATGGTTCAGGGTTTGTGATGCTGTTCACTTACTGGGCTATGCTCTTGGAAGACAAGAAGGCTTCCACCGTAGAAGTCAGGTCTCGTTTCTAATAAACTTTTGCTATGCTGGTAAAAAGGAAAGAGAAGAAACATCAAAAATGGGACAAAATTATTAGGCTTTTTAAAATTGCAGGGTTTTTTTTCTTTTTCTTTTTTATACTTTAAGTTCTGGAGTACATGTGTAGATCATGCATGTTTGTTACATAGGTATACATGTGCCATGGTGGTGGTTGGCTGCAGCCATCGCCCCGTCATCTGCAGCAGGTATTTCTCCTAATGCTATCCCTCCCCAATCCCCCCACCCCCTGCTATTCCTCCCCAAACTCCTAGCCCCCCAGGCCCTGGTGTGTGATGTTTCTCTCCCTGTGTCCGTGTGTTCTCATTGTTCAGCACCCACTTATGAGTGAGAACTGTGGTGTTTGGTTTTCTGTTCTTGTGTCAGTCTGCTGAGAATGATGGTTTCCAGATTCATCCATGTCCTTGCAAAGGACATGAACTCATTCCTTTTTATGGCTGCATAGTATTCCATGGTGTATATGTGCCACATTTTCTTTATCCAGTCTATCACTGATGGACATTTAGGTTGGTCCCAAGTCTTTGCTATTGTGAACAGTGACACAGTAAACATACGTGTGCATGTGTCTTTATAATAGAATGATTTATAATCCTTTGGATATATACCCAGTAATGAGTTTTCTGGATCAAATGATATTTCTATTTCTAAATCCTTAAGGAATCGCCACACTGTCTTTCACAATGGTTGAATTAATTTACGTTCCCACCAACAGTGTAAAAACATTCCTATTTCTCCACATCCTCTCCAGCATCTGTTATCTCCTGATTTTTTAATGATTGC
Organism: Sapajus apella; assembly: GCF_009761245.1. Classification (NCBI taxonomy): domain Eukaryota; kingdom Metazoa; phylum Chordata; class Mammalia; order Primates; family Cebidae; genus Sapajus; species Sapajus apella. The sequence continues at coordinate 37,740,949 of NW_022436951.1, forward strand.
CATTCTAACTGGTGTGAGGTGATATCTCAATGTGGTTTTGATTCGCATTTCTCTAATGACTAGTGATGACGCTCTTTTATTCATATGATATGTTTAAAACAGCAAAGCAATGGCAACAAAAGCCAAAATAGACAAATGCGGTCTAATTAAACTTACGAGCTTCTGCATAGCAGAAGAAACTATCAATAAAGTGAACCGGCAACAAACAGAATGGAAAAAATGTTTGCAATCTACCCAAATTATTTTAAGAATTATGGAACTAACAGAACACATCTCTGTTTAAATCTCCAATGAAAGCAAATTGTAAACTTTGAATGGTCACTTCATTTACCAGCACAGAAATTTTCTCAGTTCATAAAACAGAACCTTTGTTTTCCCATTGGTATCTAAATTTGGCAGTCAAATTGCAGAATGTCACATATCCCTGAGTATGAAAAATTTAAAGTAATGAATTTCTGAATTCATCATATTTACCTATTTCCACACAATGTGTTTATTCTATTCTTTTTTTTTCTCAGCATTAAAAACAAATTTTAGAACCATTATAAATCACAGCATCTTTGCTATTTTTCCCATTGAAAGATCAGATTATTTGTTTTGATGAATTTCATTGAGAGAATTGAATAAAAATACCCTCTTTTATGAAAAGTTAATATTTTTGACACTTGCTTTTTAAAATTAAACTTTTTCTTGGGAGTTCAGACAATCAAAAGTTTGTGTTTAGTCTTAATTTGCACATTTGCACATGTATTTAGCAGTTCAGGTGCTGCAGGTGAGCAAGACACCTGGGTCACATATAAAACGACCATCTGCTTGTTTGATCCACTATGCATATGCTCACAGGCTACGACATAGGGAGGAAAGTCATTGCTTTCTTTTCCTGAAATTGAAAAATTAGTAGGCAATGAACTGAATTGCTAAATTAGGAGAGTTACTTGTCAAGGTGCTCAGTGGGAACCTGGGACATGGGGAATCTGTAGATCATAAAGCCACTGGGGAATGATAATCCAGGAAGAACATCAGCACTGGCACGCAGACAAGGTGCACCAACCATACCAGAAGCTGGTGGATGAGAACTGGAAGAAAGCAAATACTTCACCGTTGAAAGTTGTATTCGTCCATTTTCCTACTGCCATGAAGAAATACCCGACACTGGGTAATTTATAAAGGAAAAGAGGTTTAATGGAGTCACAGTTCCACATGGCTGGAGAGGACTCACAATCAAGGCAGAAGGCGAAGGAAGAGCAAAGGCACATTTTATATGGCAGTGGTCACTAGAGCATGTGCACGAGAGCTTCCCTTCATAAAATCATCAGGTCTTTTGAGACTTATTCACTATCATGAGAATAGCATGGGGAAAACCTGTCCCATGATTCAATTATCTCCCACTGGGTCTGACACTGGGAATTACGGGAGCTACAATTCAGGGTAAGATTTGGATGGCGGACACAACCAAACCTCATCAGAAGTCTACTACTCACATTGCTTCTCTGTTGCACCTAAAATTCAGAACCCAAGTTGGAGATGCCAGCAGGACTTGATCACCATGCTAATGCCTTGTTTAAGACCCTTTGAGGGCTCTGGAAGTATTGGTCCTTCCATGCAATGCCTCTGGCCTCCCTGTGCATAGGAAGGTCTAGGGAATATCTTGAGATGGATGGAAAGTATTCTCACTTCCAATCTTCTATTGTACAGTTTCAAGAAGAATCCTGTAAGAGTTCACTTACATGAGCCATTAAAAAAAAAAAAAAAAAAAAAAGGAAGAAGATCTGACAACTCAATAAACCTCTAAATAAAATTTAATTTAAGATTTTTATTATTTTATTTTTTATTTCAGGAGCAGTCGCCATCACCATCACTATTGCACACAGAGTCTCTGGTTTGATCATGCACCTCTCCTGGGTGTTGGTTTGGGCTTCTGTGATTTGCACCTTGTAATGCCTTCGTGGCAGAGAGAATGCTTCAGTCATGTTTGTATCTCAGGAATACAGCAGAAGCATTATCATACTGCCAAAAACTGTATTAGGGAAAGAAAGATATAAACAGAAAAACGGAAAATCAAAAATTTTGATGCTTCCACCACCAAGCTGATCAAATATTTCACCAAATGCATTTAAAGACTTTTAATTGAGTAATTTATTTAGATATTAATGTGTACTTTGCTTGCAGTGGAATTCCTGTAATAACTCTTCCCTCCCAAAACCAATCCTATACACACACAGGGACACTGCATGGCCCCTGCACCTGCAATGCCACATTCATTGCAAAGAGGGAGCCCATGGCTTACGCCCGCAACCAGCAGCTACTCCAAGATTAGGAGCTGGAGAGGCGGTTTACTCCTGGACTCTTCCCCTAGACAGCTAAGCTGTTTACTTATTTATTTGTTTTCTTGACACTAGGCTTTGATGTAAAAAAATGGTTTTCAAAATTTATATGTGAACATAGAAGTTCTCTCCATCAAGTAAATGAATCAATGACATTTTTAGAGGTAGCATTTGGTTTTTTGTTTGTTTGTTTTGTTTTGAGACAGAGTCTCACTCAGGCGCCCAGGCGCCCAGGCTGGAGTGCAATGGCATGGGCTCACTGCAATCTGTGGTTTTGAGGTTTCCTCTATCCAGAGAGAGGAGGTTCACTGCAGTGTGGGGGGTTCAGTCTCCCCTGTCCATCCATGCACACTGCATTTTCCAAAACTGTTTGTGCCGTTGGACATGAGATTGGAAGGTGACCCTTTCATCCAACCTGCTGCCCTCCAGCTTTTGGGTTCATGTGAGCATGGTTCTTTACAACCTCTTTCTAGAGACAAGCATAAGAAAGTGCCCACCTTCCCACCAGTACATTCACTGAAGGGCGCTGGCCAAAGAGCACCACATGGGGTTGCTTTCAGGAGTACAGAAAGGCACCATCCATCATGCTCCTTTCTCACAAGGCACGTCAGTACATCCTCTAAAAGAACAAAATTGCTTGTGAGACAGGCTATATTCATGGATTGTGGAAGGACAATGTATAGAAGTTGTAAAAATAGAGCGTATCAGTCTGCTCAGGCTGCCATAACCCAAATATTAATATCATCGACTGGGAGATGGAGTCGTTTATTTTCTCCCAGTGTGGAGGGTAGACGTCTGACATCAGAGTGCCCAGTTGGGCAGTTCCTGGGGAGGGCCTCTTCCTGGCTAGCAGGCAGCTTCCTACTTGCTGTGTCCTCACCTGGCCTTTTCTCTGTGTATGGAGTGTGAGAAAAGAGAAATCTGTGGTGTTTGTACTCATAAGGGGACTGATTTCACTTAAGGGCCTCAGCCTCTTGACCTCATCTAACCTTGATTACCTCCCAAAGGCCCCACCTTTAAATGCCAAATGTTGAAGCTTCAACATAAGAATTGTACGGGGACACAGTTTAAGCCATAGCACAAAGTATCTCTGACTGCAGATAAAACTTAAAGATGAGATTCATGAAGAAGAAAATAGAACATTTGAGTACTTCTTTATGTAGAGGTTTTATCAACCAGGTGATGGTGAGAAGAAAAAGAACAATGACACTGAGTGGCTGCCACCCTTGGAAATGTGGCTCTGACCACAGCTGGCAACCCAGGTTCAGAGATGACACTTTCTCTCTCTCTCCACCATTCTGTGTCTCATTCTTCTCTTGCTCTGTCACCTTCTCTGTGCAAGTGCCCATTGCATACACTCTCTCTCATTCTGGCCAATCACAGAGTAAGTGATAAAGAAAGGCTGTAAAATTGTTTCCGTGTAATTTCTCAGCTTTCCTCTAACTACATGTGTAGGACAAAGTAGACTTTTCCCTGTCAAGTTAGTGGGCATTAAATTGATTACATCATATCATGGCCTTAACAAGATGTATTAGAAGACTGCTAAATAAATTGTCCCCAGATTCACACACTGATTCATTCTAATTTTTTTTGTTGTTGTTGTTGTCTGAACACCAGTTTTCCAAAGGTTAGGAATCTGAAACAGAACATTCAAAAATTTCTTCTCCCTCCACCAGCCGGTTTAAGGAATTCTCCTGCCTCAGCCTCTTGGGTAGCTGGGATTACAGGTGTACGCCATGACACTCAGTTAATTTTTGCATTTTCAATAGAAATGAGGTTTTGCCATATTGGCCAGGATAGTCTTGAACTCCTGACCTCAGGTGATCCACCCACTTCGGCCTTCTAAAGTGCTGAGATTACAGGTGTGAGCCACCATACCTGGCCTTATTTATTCTTAAGTTACAAGTAAAGGGGACTTTTATGTGACATCATAAATTAGATCAAATGTTATGTACATGAGGACTTATGATTCTACCTGAGATGGAGTAACAAGGACTGAATTTACCCTCTCCTAAAAAGCAATAAATATACAAAATACACAAAATAATGGTTTTCAAGACATTGGACAAGAAGCAAGAAAGAATGGTGATCCCTTACTATATCCCTGTAGGATAGTTTGAAACTGGATAGTTTGATGCCTCCAGCTTGTTCTTTTTGCTTAGGATTATCTTATCTATACAGGCTCTTTTTTGGTTCCATATAAATATTAAAATATTTTTTTTTCTAATTCTGTGAAGAATGCCAATGGTAGTTTAATGGGAATAGCATCTCTAGGTGATTCACAGGAACTTTAAAGTTCAAGAAGTCAGTATTCTGGGGCAGCTCTTACTAGCAGAGACTTGGAGAGACATCTGTACACCCACATTCAGAAAAATATTATTCACAATAGGCAAAAGGTGGAAGCACCCTACTGTCTATCAGCAGATATGCAAAATGTGATAGATAATTACATACAATGGAATATCATTCAGCCTTAAGGAGGGAAAAATTCTGATACATAGTGCAACATGGATGAACTTTTAAGATGTTACTCTCAATGAAATAAACCAGTTATAAAAAGACCCAAAAGAAACTGGGAGTGGTGGCTCATGCCTGTAATCCCATCACTTTGGGAGGCCTAGGTAGGTGAATCACCTGATGTCAGGAGTTTGAGACTAACCTGGTCAACATGGTGAAATCCCATGTCTAATAAAAAATACAAGAATTAGGGTGGTGTGGTGGTGTGTGCCTGTAATTTCAGCTACTGAGGAAGCTGGAGCAGGAGAATCACTTGAACCCAAGAAGCAGAGGTTGCAGTGAGCTGAGATGACATCATTGCACTCCAGCCTGGGTAACAGGAAGAAAATTCTGTCGAAAAAAAAAAAAAAAAAGAATGGCAATTCCTGAAGGCTAAGAAAGAAATCAGGTGACCCCCAAGTTTGGCTGTGTGTCTGCCTCAAGGGAGTTTTCAGACCATAATACAAAGAGGGGCACCAGGAGAGGCCTGGTAGTCTCCCGGTGTTGAGCAGATGAACCTGAAAATCCAGGAAATCTAAGATCATTGGAGTTTTCCTTATGGTCCTAGAGAGAAGGGTTAATTTAAACTAAATTTGGCTTAAATCTTTGTATCTTGAGTCCATACCAAGAGAACTACAGCCTAACCTAAAAATATGTATTTTTATAATAGCTGAGTTTCAGCCAATCACAGGCTGCCAAGTGATTACACGAGGCCCGAATTGGACCCATGCCAAGTTGTAACCTATGAAGTAGTTTCTGTGTATTACTACCTTTTTTCAGTTTGTAAATACTGCCTGCCCATGTTGCTGGGTGGAGCTCTCTGAACTTCTCCTGGATATGAATGCTGCCTGATGCATGACTTGTTCTTTGCTCAAATCAACTCTGCAAAATTTAATTTATCTAAAGGTTTTCTTTTAAAATTTTGGCATCAGAAGTGGGATCCAAAATAAACCTCCCCTGATCCCCAGGAGCAGTAGGTGACTGATGGAAAATACCCACTGGGCCCATTTTGCCCATTCATCTCCTGCAGCAGCTGGAGTCAGAGTTGAATTCTCATTCTAATTCCAGATCAACAAACTTACGTGTTTAGCTCTCCGAGTTTATTTGAGCCTTTTTTATCAGTACTTAGAAGTTGTGACAATAATAAGGCTGAGTCCTAAAAAGAGGTCTTTCGTGTTTGACTGAGTCAGACAGACACTGAACTAGGTTCAGTAGGTAGTCAAGGTTACTAGAAGATAGGGAATCATGGATTCATTTTGATCCTGGGAGTCTGGAACTCTCGCCCTTTTTATGTAGAAGAACTGTGGACCGAGAACTTGTGTTTCTCTAGAGAAATGGGTAAATCTTACTAAAAGAACTCAAAGTTACAGTGGTCTCAGTGGATACACCCTTTATAAAAGGCAAATAGGTGCATGTCTTTACAGTTATAGGGACCAAGAAGACTTCCATATGCAAACCCAAACACAGGGGTCCCAAACTAAAGACCCCTGTGGCCTGAGATATCTGCCTTAATTGTAAACAGCCAAATCATTGGGGAAGAAATTGTCTGTCTTACACCAGTCATCTGATGGGTCCACTTCGTTTAGCCTGATTATCTCCACTAGAGGTAGCTCCCAGTGACTTCATTCCTGGGACAATAATCAATACTTTGTTCAGAGAAAAAAAAAATACAAGAATATGACTGTGGCGAAGGTTTCAAATCAAGTCTGAAACGTCACTGTGATCAAACCTGTTCGATTGATACTTGAACCATTTTCTGAAAATTAGTTGTAAGAGTTAGTCCTCTGTGCTTTTCTGTTTGACCCTGCATCCCCCATAAGAAACTCCCCTTCTGAAGCCTATGCTGACTTTACATTCGCCAGCTCTGCCTGTCTCTTTTACATTTTCATGATCCTTGATATTCCCCAAAATTCCACTGGAAAAATAATTAAATTCAAATATTGGTCAGTAAATTAGTGAGCTTTGTATTATTGTACCTGGAACATGGCTAAAGTTTCAGAATTGAAGCTATAAAATCTGTTCCTGTCTATATGTCTATGTATGTCTGTCTGCATGATATATATGTGTATAATATTTTGCTATCTTTTTATGATACTGTCAAAATTAAATTGTATAAAAGCTCTCTTTAATTAGCTTAATAAGAATAAGAATAAATGCTTACATTAATTATTTTCTCAGAACTATTAGAAGTGTCCCTAAATCTTTTCAAATTTATGTGGCTTAGGTAATCTTTGGTAAATAGGAATACTGTTGATTTGATTAAACAGTTATATCTTCAGAGTTTTCAGGATTAATTATAATTCAGACACACAACTTTTCCTACTTAGGTTCACTGGTAAAATAAGCTTGTTTTATTTCTATATTACAAAGTTAATAAGTTGAAATGATAACTAGCCATTTAACATTTCATCTTCATGAGCAACTCAAGCACAATTGTTAAATATAAGTGAGTTACATAAATGTAAGTAAGATAAAATCCTTATGTTAAAAAAGTTCATTTTATAGCGCAAACTTTAAACATTCTTATCATCCATCTTATCAACCATTGAAAACTGAGGTTGAGGGAAATTTGTACAAACGAAAATTTGATTCTTAGTCCCAGCAAATAAACAAACAGACCAAAATTAGGAGGACAGACATAAAATTTTGCCTCCTCTACAGTTTCTTATTACAGATACACTAAAGGTATTTGGGACAGTGAGTAAACATGTCCCGTGACACATTGACAAATTGTACTATAAGAAACATCTACTTCTAGAAGTTATGATTCATAGATTTGCCAGTCTACAGATTGCTGGTGTAACAGGCAGTTTCTTGCTTCCTATAAATTATGTAATATATATATAATGTATTAGAAATAAAGAAATAATACATATAAAGAAATAATATGTAAAGAAATAGGAAACAATGCTACATGCAAGTATCCAAGAGAGATAAGATGTGATTTTGGTAAGGAAAAGCTATAACAGAAGTGCTTTTTAAAAATGGAAATGAGTAACTTTTGTCCAAAACTAGTATAATGGCTTGTTCAAAAATAAGAAGAGAAAAAGTGTAGGACAAAAACTGAATGGATTAGCAAGCCTAGAAGGATCTCTGGCAGATGAATCCTACAAAAGGAATTTTATATGTAATCAAGCTATTTAAGATGAGAATATACTTGCTGATAAATTTTTCTACAAATTAAACATCAATATCAAAAATACAGGCTATGTGCGGTGACTCATGCCTGTAATCCAGCACTTTTGGAGACTAAGGCAGGTGATCTCTTGAAGTCAGGAGCCTGAGAAAGCCTGGCCAACATGGTGAAACCCCATCTTTACTACAAATACAAAAATTAGCTGGGTTCAGTGGTGCATGCCTGCAATTCCATCTACTAGGGAGGCTGAGGCATGAGCATTGCTTGGGTCCAGGAGGCAGAGGTTACAGTGAGCCAGGATCATGCCACTGCACTCCAGCCTGTGTGACAGAGTGAGATTTTGTCTCAGAAATAAATAAATAAATAAATAAAATTATAAATAAAGTACAATGATGCAGAACTAGAATTTAGTCCTCTGTGTTAAAACTACAAGGTTTTCTTTAGTAATTTTTTTTCTTAATAGGAAACTGTGAAAGTTTTTTATTTTTATTTTTTAGATAATTGGCCAAAGGAAAAAAAATTATATTTTACCAATATAATTTCCTTTGCTTCATCTTGTCTTTAGTAGATTATTGATAATTTAAGAAAACTAACATCTCTCTGTTAAAAGAGCTACAATTTGTTCTACAACTGTCTAACTTCTCTTGTTTGAAGTCATTAAATTATTACTCTGGTTAAATGAATGACTATTGTTCACAGTGGCTGGTGATTCTATTCTGATCAAGTGTTTAGATCCTTGACATTTTTGACAAGCTCCCCAAATCAAATTTTAAATTAAGTCTTTTTCTTAATCCTGAATTAATTTTCAGGGATTTTCCAGATGGGCCCTTGAAGCATCTCCAAACGCTGTATCTTCTTATAAAAAGAGATGTCTTAAACTAATGGAGCTTATTTCATATATCAAATTATATGAGAAGCATTGTCAAATAATATGTAACGTTAAACTTTTATTGAGTTACATTTGTATGGAGGTTAATGTGTGTTTCAAAGTTAACATGAAATTTGTAGAAATACAATCATACTACTAGGCTTGGGTAAGAATTTTCAGAACTCTAATAGGAAAATCTGGTTTCATAAAACTGCTAACCCAACACCAAGCAAAACAAGAGTTAATTTATCATCAAGAAAATGTTTTGACAGATTTTCATGCTAACTCAGCCAATACTGAAATCATTAAGATATGCTATTTGAATGAACTTCATAAGATTGATCCAAGTAAATTACCTATGATAATCTATTTAATAAACACCACTAGGCACCTGAATTGGAGAAACAAAGCTAGTGTTTAAGGAGATTTTAATTCAGTGTAAAGTGTGGGCTCATGGAAAGCTTGGATGGGAGCCTGGTTATTCCTGACTTCTTAACACTTTCATTATTAAATGCTCTGCATTCAAACTCCTCATGGAATAGATAAAATAATATGAATAACAAAAATATCTTCCTGTGACTATTATAAAATTATGAAAGTTATTTACAGTCAATCTTTGGTCTATCAAATCCACAATTCTAGTAAGGCAACAAAAACCTCACATGACAGATTTCCATCATCTACCGGACTATTTGAACAAATACAAATGGCTTCATTCAGCTGGCGTCTTCTGTGTGTGTTTTTGATAGTATAGAAGCTTCCTCATGCAGAAAAACCACTTTTAAAGTGGTAGCCAAAAGGTCGTTTGGAAAAAAAAAAAAAGTGTGTTTCCTTTATGGGATATTCCTGGAGAAATCTCTAGCATTAGAGATAATTGTTTCAGTGAAGAAATTATAGAATAGTCAAATAAGGTATCACAAATACTATGTCATCAGGCAAAGCTAACATAATTGCATTATCTTGGTCAATGTTATTCCTGATTGATGGTAATCTGATTCATTCCTACTGGAAGGACATGATCCAATATTTCAAGGCTTCCATACACTAGGCCAAGTATATTTTCTCCAGGTAAAAGAAGCTCTTCACGACTCATGAACTGATGACAGGCAAATCTTTCACAATCTAGCACATGGAGATTGGGTCTCTTGGAAACAATATCAGAGAAAGACTGTCATTGAACTCTCTTGAAAGGAACTATGCCAAGTTCTACCTTGCAGCAAAACTTCAGGGACTCAAGTCTTGAATTCATAACTCTTAACTCAAAGAGTCCTTCCAGACTCTTGGGACCATACACACATTGGAGACATCAAGGTAAAACTGACCAGGGAGGCTTCTCCTCAGAAGAGGAAAACACCCTGGATATCCATAACTATCCCAAGATCACAGATCAAGGGCCTGTCTACAGTCATCATGAAACTTTTTCTCTTTTCCTACTGCCTATCTTCTGTCTATACCTGGAAAGATAATGTGAAAATTAAGATTTTATCATTGACAGCTTCCACAGAGAACTTAACTGAATGAATGTTTGATATGTCATGTCAAACCTAAATCCTTCCACGATCTTAGGTATCCTTTGGTTCACTGTGTAATATATTTTGCTGATATTCTGAGTGTAATGCTTTCCATAGTGTCAAACTCTTAGATTTACATATTCAGTTCCTTATTTAAATCTAACAGTAGGTAAACACTGTTTAACCAAAAAGTAGGGCTTTTCCCTTAAATTATGCCTGAAATTAAATACCAAAAAATGAAGATAAAGATAATTCAACAGTTTTTAGACAAATTTGTAACTCCAACCTTTTAATTATCAGTAGCCATCAATTATGCAGTAATTCAATAATGCTACCTTAGATAAATATTACTAGTGCTTTCCTACTGGTGACTCCTAAGGCACAAGTTATCCTCATAGGAAACTGTCTGTTAGAACTGTCTGTTATGTCCCTCCAGAATATACTTTTAGTTGTGGAGGATTTACTGGTATAATAATCATTTAGCCGTTCACACGTTTCATATTTCAATAAGTGGAAAATAAGGATGTAATGTGTATTAGGAATTCTAATGTTACTACTCTCACTCCACAATCAACTGGACACTGGATATGGCCTATATTTCTTAACTTGCATTATAGAATAAAAAGTAATTTGCTAGCAGGTGGAAATTCCTTCAAGTGGACATTTTTTATTGAATCCTCCTTCTCTGGCTTGGCACAAATGAAAGTGAGGTTATAATTAGAAATCTGTCTCAAACATTAGCTACTGTATCTGACTCAACTGCAAAGGTTACAGTTGTCCAGAAAACTTCTTTAAATTCTCCTGCTAATGTTGTTTTGGATAACATAATTTCCTTGGACTACCTTTCAGTTAAACATATGGCAGTGTGTATAAATACACTTGGATAAATAAATCTGCTATGGTAAAAACTCAATTGTAAAAAATCTGAAAACAAGCAAGTTGGTACAAACAAGTAGTTTTCTTTCTTTTTTTTTTATATTACTTTACAGGTTTTTTTAAATTAATTAATTTATTTTATTGCATTTTAGGTTTTGGGGTACATGTGAAGAACATGCAAGATTGTTGCATAGACATACATGTGGCAGTGTGATTTGCTGCCTTCCTACCCATCACCTACATCTGGCATCTCTCCCCATGCTATCTTTCCCCACCTCCCCACCCCTCACCGTCCCTCCCCTATTTCCCCCCAACAGACCCCAGTGTATAGTGCTCCCCTCCCTGTGTCTTTGTGTTCTCATTGTTCAGCACCCACCTATGAGTGAGAACATGTGGTGTTTGATCTTCTGCTCTTGTGTCAGTTTGCTGAGAATGATGGTTCCCAGGTTCATCCATGTCCTTTCAAAGGACACAAACTCATCGTTTTTGATGGCCGCATAATATTCCATGGTGTATATGTGCCACATTTTCTTTCCTGATTACTTGTGATACTTTTTGTTGCACTGGTTCTGCTTGTGGCAGCACTGTTAAGGAGTTATGCTTTAGTCTTTTCCTATCGTCTTCCTGGCAGCCATTATGATAGTCTCCCTGCTGCATCCCCTCAATAGTCCTAAGTGATTGTGCAGAACCATCTGTTACACATCAAATTGTTTCACTACAGTTAGAATAACGAAAATACAAAGAGAATAAAAAGAATCATCTAGCTTGCTTGACGTTATGAATTGTGAATTCCATACTAAGTCCAAACAAGTCAATTGCCCTGGTGACAGAGCATGGCTTTAATGCCCGAGGTTTTGGTGAATTTCTCAGAATTAAAAGTCTGACCAAAAGGCACAAATTCTTAAATTAAATTTGGCCTAAATTTGTTCTAGTATCTTGATTCCACACATAGCAAGCCACCATGTAACTTAATAAGAAATAAGCTAAAACCTAAGAGTATATTCTTCCACAATGCTTTTGATGTTTGAGTCCCAGCCAATCATGGCAGCAGGTTCCTGTGAATGACAGGATGCCCACTGATGACATCATGTTCATGTAAGGCAAATGCCTCATCACAGAATACAGCAGATGTTGAGTTGTATTTAATCAAGCTGTTTTGTATGCCACTTTCTTTTTTTCTGTCCGTAAGTACTGCCTGTCCACATTACTGGGTAGAGCTCCCTGTACCTCTCCTGGTTCTGAGTGCTCCTCGATTCATGAATCATTCTTTGCTCAAATAAACTCTGATAAATTAAGTTCTCAAGAGGCTTTGATTTGTTTATTTTTTTTTTTTTCAAACAAACAGAAGAGAACTTCCAGAAAGGTAATTTTGGTGATCTTCAAATGATACCCAGTGTTCAGCTGGTTACTTACCAGTGCATGTGTGTGAAGAAACTACACGAGAATGGGGAGAAAAAAACCTTTAAAAAAAGTCATAGGTAAGAGTGCTAGACACTCAAAAATAGTGCCTTAGTGCTTTTTCTGCAGACAGCCTGTAAAATCTCATTATGCAAATAATATGAGATAGAATAACAAAAACAATGTTGTCATTGTATTGGGACAAAAACTACTCCTGACTCAATACTGCTCCTGAACATCCCCAAAAATCTTGAAACCAAGACCTGAACAGATTAAATAATTATAAAAAATTTTGATACATATCAGATAGAAGAAAATGTTACACATTTTTATGGGTACAAAAATATTCAGCACCTCCAGAGGCAAAATATATGTTTGTGCTATCAACCTATAATAAGGAGATGATTCAGTCAATTAAAACTAACCCAGAATTGACAAAGCTATTGGAATTATTAGACATTTAAAAGGTTATTATAGATTTCTATTTGTAGTCACAAAATATAGAGTTTGGAAGGTGTCACTTCAGTCCTTACACCAACAGAAAATTTGAACAGACTAAAATTCACCTACTTTTTTTGTACCTATCAGAAAATTAAGGTTTTAGGGAAAAACCATGAAATCTGAAGAGACAGATGAATACAGAGTCACAGATCATATTTTGAACAAACTATGTTGAAGAAACTAAAATTCACCTATTTTTTGGTACCTCTCAGAAGTTGAACAAACTAAAATTAACCTACTTTTTTTTGTATCCATCAGAAAATTGAGATTTCAGGGAAAACCATGAAATCTGAAGAGACAGGTGAATCCAGAGTCATAGGTCATATTCCCTTACCTGAAGAAGAAGATGCTGGAACCATACAGTGAAAGGAAAACTTAGTAGTTTTGAAAAGTTGCTTGAGGATGAGTATGGATTGCAATTTGGGGAGGACAGATGTATTTATGGATTTTACCTCCAGGGACTCTCCCAGGTTCTTATGATGAAGATCTGAAAAATATCCTCCCATAACTATGGCAGAGAGAAGAGAAGAGTAATCGTAAAATAATCACTGTGCTTTCACTATATTAAAATAGGCCCTTTTTTTTCAGGGTGAAAGAACTTAGTAGAGCTAATGCAATCTTGGAGAAGAATATTTCAAAAGAAAGAATTACCAGGAATAAAAAGTGGTATTATTTAACGGTAAAAGGATGAATTTTCCAAAAAGACATGGGATCTTTAACACGTGAAGATCTAACAATAGTGTTAAAATATGTGAGACAAAAACAGATTGTACTAAACAGATAGACAAATTTACTTTTATACTTGAAGACTTCCACATTTGTCTTTTAGTAATTGATAGACCAAACAGGCCAAAAAAAAGTCAATAAGGTTACAGTTGACTTGAGCAGCACTATCAATCACCTTGATGCAATTAACATTTATAGAATACTGCACCCAACAACAGCAGAATAACTATTCTTCTCATACTCTCGTGAGACCCTCATCAAAAGAGACCATATTTTGTTTCTAAACTATAGCTTAAGAAATTCAAGAAAATAGAAGCCATACCAATTATGTTCTCAGAACACAATAGGATTAAGCTAGAAGTCAGTGATAAATCTAGCTGGTAAATTCTTAAATATTTGAATATTGGACAGCATGCTTCTAAATAATATGTGAATGATGGAATTGTTTACCTCAAAATAAATTTTAAATAGGTAACTAAACAAATATGTAAAACCAACTCATGAAAGTATGTAGAATACAGTAAAAGTGATGATTAGGGAGAAATATATAGCATTAATTGTATACGTTCAAAAATATTATAGATGCAATATCAATCATTGAGCAACTAGAGAAAAAAGACCAAGTTAAACCTCAAAGAAAATAAAATAAATAATAAAAGTTAGAAAAAATTACTGAGATGGAATATTGGAAAACATTTAAATATCAACGAAACTAACATTGTATTCTTTGAAAAGATCTAAAAATGTTTAAGCCTCAATCCAAGCTATTCCAGCCACAAACAAAATAGAGAAGAAAAAATGTACAAAACCAGAAATAAAAGAAGAAAAGAGTAGTCATCGCTTTTTATTCCATTATATTTAAAGAATAATAAGAAATACTACATAACTAAGTAGCCACAGAACCATTCCTTGAAAGAAACAAACTACCAAAATTCACACAAGGAGAAATAAATACCAGAATAGGTCTATATATATTTAAGTAATCAGATCAATAATTAATAACATTCCAAAAAAAGAACTCACCAAAACCTGTTGTGGAGGCACAAAAATCCCAGGAAATATGAATAAATCAAATACAAGAATGAACTATGAACTATATACTACCACCAAGTGAGATTTATTCATTTATGCAAGGATGGCTCAAAATTTGAAAATCAATCACCACTCCATCAACAAATTGATGAGGTGTCAAGTAATTATATTAACTGATATATGAAAATTATTCAACACAAAACAATACCCATTTATGATAAAAACTCTCAGGACACTAGGAATAGAGAAGAACTTTCTTACTTTAATTAAAAGAATCACACACACACAAAAAGACTGTAGTTAACATCATAATTAAGGTTGAGAAACAAAATACTTTCTCCTGAAGATGAGGAACAAGGCAAGAAGGAATTTTTTCACCAGCCCTGTTCAAAATTTTACTGGAACTTCTAACCACCGTAATAAGTTAGGAAGATTACATATGTGTATGTGTTTATGTGTATTATATATGTGTATGTGTGTATTATATTTTATATATAATGTGCAGATATATTACTCTCTCTATATATGTATACACACACACACACACACACACACACACATAAGACCCTTCCCAAAAGACTATATTTTGGTAAGGTTTATATATATATATATGTGTGTGTGTATGTGTATATATATATATATATATAGTACACATTATATATGTTACATATAATACACACACATATATAATTTTTGTGTGTGTATATATATGTATATATGAACCAAAGAGATAGCCCAGGCATAGTGAAAAACACAATGAACTAATTTTTATTAAAAGAGAAAATGCAATGCCACAGAACAAGAGAAGCTTTTTCAGTACGTGTTGCTGGAACAGTTGCATGTGTGTATTTAAAAAACAAAACAAAGATGCATATCGACACAGACATTACACCTTTCACAAAAATTAACTCAAAATTGATTATAGATCTACATATAAAATGTAAAACTGTAACATTTCCATAATAAAAAATCTTAGGAAGAAATCATTGTGACTTTGGTTAATAAGATTATGGATTCAACACAAAAAAGCATGATCTATGAAAGAAAACATTGAAAAAATATACCTTATTAAAGTTAAACTTCCTGTTAGGCAAAAGACACTGTTAAGATAACAATGCAACAAGCTACAGATGTAGAAATATTTGTAAAAACGGATTTCTCATTTATTTTCAAAATATTTAAAGAAACCTAAAAACTCAAAATATAAGACAAAAATTAATAATGAGCAAAATAGTTGAAAAGACACCTCATTAGAGAAGCTATACAGATGGAAAATACACATATGTAAACGTGCTCAACACATTTGCTTATGGTGTTGAGCACGTTTACATATGTGTATTTTATATCAAAATTACATATCAAAATAGTAGATACACCACTACACGTCCATTAAAACAGCAAGTAAACAAAACAAATGTAAACAAGGGCAATGACAATAGTGAAGAATGTAAAACAACAGGTTTTCCAATTCACCACTTGTGGGAATCCAAAATGGACATTTTGAGAGATGCTTTGACAGTTTCTTACAAATGTAAACTTAATATTTTCATATGGTCAAGCAATTTCCCTCCCAATTATGTATTGAACAGATTTGAAATATATGCCAACACACTAAACTCAGTGTGAATGTTTATAACACCTTCACTAAAAATCAGTGGCAGCTGGAAGCAACCAAGGTGACTTTCCACATGTTCATGAATAAAGGAACTGTGATACATCCTGATAATGAAATATCACCCAACAATAAAAAGAAACAAATTACCAAACCATAAAAATACATGAAAGAATCTTAAATATGGCAACTATTTTTTTTAAAGTTATACAATATGTGGTTCTAACTATGACATTCTGGAAAAGGCAAAAATGTAGAGATGGTAAAAAATCAGTTGTTTGTTACCGGGAGAAGGAATGGGGAAGAGTTTAAATAGGTCGACTACAAGGGATTTTTCAGGCAGTAAAACTATTTTATTTGATACTGTAACAGTGGATACGTGATACAATATATGTGTCAAAACTCATCATTTTATACAGCACCAAGAGTAAACCTTAATGTATGCAAATTCGTAAAAATAAATCATTTAGGAGGTCAGAGGATCCCAGAGTAGAATGCAGAATGTGACAAAAGACTGAATGTCTGACAAATGTTTAAAATAGCTTTACTGAAGGAGGTCAGGAAAAATGGTGCTGACTTAAGTAGAATTTGTAAGACTACAGGCAAAAGAAACCATGTAACCTCTTTGGTTGATAAAGTTTTCTCCAAGATTGTGAGCTAGTTTTACACTGATGTAATACACACACACACACACACACACACACACACATACACACACACACACGCACAATTAAGTGGAAGATGGATGCTAAGTGCCAGATTTTCACTGTTGGAGTTGGAGTTTACAGATGAGCAAGGGAGATGGTGAGAATGATCCATGTAGTAATGGATTAGAGCTGGAGACAAAAGCACAAATTCCTGTCTAGCTTAATATAGATACAGCTGACTACATACGCTATTATCAATGCTCAGAGATATTTGCATATACGTAGGTTAGTATATACACATACATTTTCTTGCTCTGTTATGTCAGAGGGTGTAGAAACAATGACACTCCTGAAGCAATGGGCACACGCAATAACCAGATTATGGTTCTAAATATGTTTATTTTCAAATATATCGGTCTGTGCTGATATTAGTAATTGCCAGTTTTAGGACTGCAGAAGAAAATATAAAAGTTGAATGCATTGGCTTACTATGACTGCTATAAGAAATCACCACAAATGTAGTGGCTTCAAATAGCACAATAAATATGTTCTTGCAGACCTGGAGTCAGATGTTGGAGTTGGGTCTCATTGGGCTAAAATCATGGTGTTGGCAGGGCTGGCTCCTTCCGAATGCTGTAGGGGAGAATCTTGCTCTTGCCTCCTCCAGCTTCTTTAGGTTGCTGGAGTTTTTATTGTGGCTGCATCACCTCAACCTCTACTCCCTCTACTCACTCTGCATTCTTTTCTCCTGTAGTCATACCTCCCTCTACATCCTCCTACAAGGAACATTTGTGATTGATCTCTGGTCTGCTCAAATAATTCAGGAAAATCTCTCCATTTAAGATCCTTAACTTAATCATACCTGGAATTTTTCTTTTGAGGTATCTTCACTAAGCAATTTTCACTAGTATGCAGGCATCTTTGAGGAGCCATAATTTGTCCTAACATATACACACAACAATGATATGTCATAGGGACAAAGGAGCCAGGGGCCAACTGACAGACCTCTTAATGGTCAAATCTGGAACTATTCTTTCCTCCATATTTCATTTTCATTTTCCAGCTTTATTAGGGTATAACAGACAAATCAAACTGTATATGTATTAATAATGTAAATAAAGTATTATTAGATTATATTCTAAAACACAAAACAAATACTCATGAGACCATACTGATATAGATGATCAAAAATAAATAAATGGGACAAAGAAGGCTTCCATACAAAAGAATTCCAAATAATTTATGTATTTACACTTCTACCCACTCTTCACTGCAGGCTATGATGGCAACTTTACAGTGGAGAGAGCTGACAAGCACTAACTTTATCAGGTGGTCATTATTAATGTCAACGGTGATGAATCATCTTCATAGGACGTATACCGGATATGATGTGATGAACACAGGCGTTCTACAAAACGCCTAACCATAGCCCCTCAAAACTGTCAAGATCATAAAAGGCAAGAAAAACCTGACAAACTGTCATTGTCAAGAGCCTATGAAGACATGCGAATTAAATGTTACAGAATATCTTGGGTGGGACCTTGATAGAGAAAAAGTATTAGTTAAAAATAAGAAAATCTGAACAAAGGATGGAATCTAGTTAATAAGAATTAATAAAAATGTGCTCATTAATTATTTTAAAATGCACCATGGAAATATGACATAATAATTGGGGAACCTGAATGTGATATTTGGGAATTGGGAAGAGATAGCAAGGGGAGAAATGCCAGATGTAGGTGATGGGGAGGAAGGCAGCAAATCACACTGCCACGTGTGTACCTATGCAACAATCTTGCATATTCTTCACATGTACCCCAAAACCTAAAATGCAATAAAATAAATAAATGGGGAAAAATATACTGAACAGAATGGATAGCAAATTTAACATTGCAGAAAAAAAAAATGAACTCGAAGAGCAAGAGAAATACACAACATCGAAACTTAAACACAGAAACCGAAAAAAAAAAATCTTAGAAAAGGAATCAGTGAATGTCAACATTGGGTGGCTTCAGCTTGATAGATATGTAATTTGCATTTTCAAAAGGGAGGAGTAATGAGAGACAGACAATTAAAATAGTAATGGCTGCTGTTATTTTAAATTTGGTGTGAATTGTAAACCAACAGATATAATCTTAGTGAAGAGCAAGCACAAGAAACATGAAGAAAGCAGAACCAAGGAATATCATAATAAGTTTGCTACAAATCAGTGATAAAGAGGAAATTTAAAAAGCAGCAATGGGGGTGAGCCAAGAAATGTTACGTATAGAGAGGCACACAAGTCTCACAAGAGCTGATGGGTTTAGCAGGGGCTTCTGCTTTTGCTTCTTCGTCATTTTCTCTTGCCACTACCATGTAAGGAGTAAATTTCACTTTCTGCCATGATTCTGAGGCCCCCTCAGCCATGTGGAACTGTAAGTCCAATTAAACCCCTTTATCTTTCCAGTCTTTATCAGAAAATGAACTAATACACGGTAAATTGGAACCAGTAGAGTGGGCCACTGCTGAAAAGATATCAGAAAATGTGATAATGACTTTAGAACTGGGTAACAGGCAGAGGTTGGAACAACTTGGAGGGCTCAGAAGAAGACAAGAAAATGTGGGAAAGTTTGGAACTTCCTAGAGACTTGTTAAATGGCTTTGGCAAACATGCTGATAGTAATATGAACAATAAGGCCCAGGCTGAGGTGGTCTCAGATGGAGATGAGGAACTTGTTGAGAACTGAAGCAAAGGTGACTCTTATTCTGTTTTAGCAAAGAGATTGGCAGCATTTTGCCCCTACCCTAGAGATTTATGGAACTTTGAACTTGAGAGAGATGATTTAGGCCATCTGCTGGGAGAAGTTTCTAAACAGCAAAGCATTCAAAAGGTGACTTGGGTACTATGAAAATTACTCCATTTTAAAAGGGAAACAGAGCATAAAAGCTCAGAAAATTTGTAGCCTGATGATGCAGCAGAAAAGAAAAACCCATTTTCTGAGGAAAAATTCAAGCTGGTTGCAGAAATTTACATAAATAGCAAGAAGCCTTATGCTAATCTCCAAGACCATGGGAAAAATATCTCGAGGGCATCTCAGAGGCCTTCATGGCAGGCCCTCCCATTACAGGCCTGGAGGCCCAGGAGGAAAAAGTGGTTTCATGGGCCAGGCCTAGCATCCCCATGCTGTGTTCAGCCTATTGACTTGGTGTCCTGTGTTCTAGCCATTCCAGCCATAGCTGAAAGGGGCCAATGTAGAGCCTGACCTGTGGCTTCAGAGGGTAGAAACCCCAAGCCTTGGCAGCTTCCATGTAGTGTTGAGCCTATGAGTGCACAGAAGTCAAGAATTGAGGTTTGGCATCCTCCGCCTAGATTTCAGAAGATGTATGGAAATGCCTGGATGCTCAGGAAAAAGATTGCTGCCAGGGCAGGGCTCTCATGGAGAAGCTCTGCTAGTGCAGTGAGGAAGGGAAACATGGGGTCAGAGTCTCTACACAGAGTCCCCACTGGGACACTGCCCAGTGGAGCTGTGAAAAGAGGGCCACCATCCTCCAGACCCCAGAATGGTAGATCCACTGACAGTTTGCACTGTGTGCCTGGAAAAGCTGCAAACACTCAACACCAGGACATGAAAGCAGCCAGGAGGGAGGCTGTACCCTGCAAAGCGACAAGGGCAGAGCTGTCCAAGACCATGGGAACCCACGTCTTGCATCAGGGTAACCTGAATTTGAGACTGAAGTCATAGGAGGACATTTTGAGGCTTTAAAATTTGACTGCCCCACTGGATCTCAGACTTGCATGGGGCCTGTAGTCCCTTTGTTTTGGCCAATTTCTCCTATTTGAAGTGGCTGTATTTACCCAGTACCTGTACCTCCATTGTATCTAGGAAGTAGCCAGCTTGCTTTTGCTTTTACAGACTGGTAGGTAGAAGACACTCGCCCTATCTCAAATGCAACTTTGGACTGTGGACTTCTGGGTTAATGGTGAAATGAGTTTAGACTTTGTGGGACTGTTGGGAAGGCATGATTGTTTTGAAATGTGAGGACGTGAGATTTGAAGTTACCAGTGGCAGAATAATATGGCTTGGCTGTGTCCTACCCAAATCTCAACTTGAATTGTATCTCTCAGAATTCCCACATGTTGTGGGAGGGACCCAGGGGGAGGTAATTCAATCACAAAGGCTAGTCTTACCAGTGCTATTCTTGTAATAGTGAGTAAGTCTCACAAGATCTGATGGGTTTAGCAGGGGATTCTGCCTTGCTTCTTCTTCATTTTCTCTTGCTGCCACTATGTAAGAAGTACCTTTCACCTCCCTCCTTGATTCTGAGGCTTCCCCAGCCACGTGGAACTGTAAGTCCAATTAAACCCCTTCTTCCCCATCTGGGACATGTGTTATCACAGTGTGAAAACAGACTCATGCATACAGGTCATAAAACAATCCATCTTCTGTGAATGTGACGTATAAAAAATGTTCAAGGAAGTCCTTCAGGCCAAAAGAAATTCACAAAGTCTATCTAGTGAAATATAAGTTCAAACAAAAAAAATAAAAAATACTTGAAATCATAACTACTTGGATAGACACTTATTTTTTTCCCTTTTCATTCAACTTAGTTGATTGTTCAAGGAAGAACAATAGCAACATTGGGTAAGGTTTATATGAAAAGTTAAAATGTGTTGCAATAATAACATTATGACCAGTGTGAGAAAAACTGAAGTATACTTTTGTAACATTTTTATATTCTACATGGAGTTATATAATATCACTTGAAGATAGACTATAAGTTTATGATGTACATTATGATAGCTAAGGTAACCACTAAAATAACAAAATAAAGTGTTTTGCTATTAAGTAAACATAAAGATAAATGGAGTCACAAATCATACTCAATAATCTTAAAAAGGCAGACAAATAGAAAAACGAAGAAAAGATAAGAGAAATAGAAAGTGAATAGCAGATAGTGCTATTAAACCTAACACATCAATAATCATATTAATTATAAATGGTTCAAGCCACCTATTAAAAGGCAGAAATTGTCATACTGGATGAAAAAGAAACAAATACACACAGTTTGAAAGACCAGGGCTTTAAATATTTAATTAGGTTGACTGTGGTAGTCATTTAACAATGTATACATATATCAGATTATCATGTAGTACGTTGTAAATATATACAACTTTATTTTCAATTATATATCAATAAGGCTGGAGAAATAAAGACACAAATATATTAAAAGTAGGAAGATGCAAAATATACCCATGTTAATACTATTTTATTTTCTTCAGTCAGGGTCTCACTCTGTTACCCAGGCTGGAGTGCAGGGGAATGATCTCGGCTCACTGCAACCTCTGCCTCACAGGTTCAAGTGATTCTTTCACCTCACCCCCACCCCCAGAGTAGCTGGGATTACAGGTGCCTGACACCACACTTGGCTAATTTTTGTATTTTTAATACAGTGTTTCACCATGTTGGCCAGGCTGGTCATGAACTCCTGACCTCAAGTGATTTACCCGCCTTGGCCTCCCAAAGTGCTGATATTACAGGCATAATCCAGCCTGCTCAGCCTTTAAGACAAATTTAAAAACTGACTTGACTATATTAACTTTAATCAATGTAAACTTTAAGGCAAAACAATATTACCAAGGGAAAACAAAGACATTTTACAGTGGCAAAGGGGTCTATTAATCAAGATATAAAAATCTAAATATATATTCACTTATTAATATCATCATTAAATATGTAGTGTGAGTACAAGTTCTGAGTGCAGCCCAATAGCTCCCCTGTGTTCTCAAGAAAAACCTTGTGCTTGGTACAGGATGTTGGCAAGCTCACAAATCACGTTTTGTGAAATGATCTCAGAGCACAGCTAGTATATCCTTGTTCATGCTGCACTGGGAATATGTACATTTTTCTGGGAACTGCTTACCTATATATGTGTCAATAGCCTTCAGGCACCCCCTAGCTTTCCAACATTCACACCTTTAGAGGCAATGGTGGGAATTTTTCTACTTTAGCCTGAAGTGAGGCACATGTAGTCACATTGCCCTCAGTGACTGTGAAATGGATCCAATAGCCATGGGAGACCCATGCATTGCAAGGGCCTCAATCTTGTGTACGTGCTTTCTCCTCTTGCTATAAATGAACGCCATATCACTTGAGTCTGGTGTGCATGTTGTCTGCTCAAAGTGACCCAAAATCTTGCACTATCTGTTTCCTAGGTGGTACTTACCTGCCTTTTGACCTTGGCCACACTCATGTTACATTTTATCCTGCAGCACAACCTTATCACCTAATAAAACATGAAGCAACAACTTAAAAAATATCCAGAAGAAATAGATAAACAAATTGTCATTATTATTATTATTTTGAGACAGAGTTTCCCTCTTGTCACCCAGGTTGGAGTGCAATGGTGGAATCCCAACACACTGCAACCCCCACCTCCTGGGTTCAAGCAATTATCTTGCCTCAGCTTCCTGAGTAGCTGGGATTACAGGTGCCTGCCACCATGCCCAGCTAATTTTTGTATTTTTAGGAGAGACAGTGTTTCACCATGTTAGCTAGGCTGGCCTCAAACTCCTAATCTCAGGTTATCCACCTGCTTTGACCTCCCAAATTGCTTGGACTACAGGCATGAGCCTCCATGAATAGCCAACAAATAATTATATTCAGAGACTTTAATATTCATCTTCAATGCTTGATAAAACAAATAGAAAGTTAGTAAATATATAGTTGAAATATGCTGTCAACCAATTTGAGTAAATTCAAAATTTTAGAACAATATAACCAACAATCATTGTGTACACATTATTTTCAAGTGAGCACAGAACATTTGCCGTGGCAGACCATATTCTTGTCTACAAAATAAATATAAATAAACTTTGAAGTATTCAAGTAATGCAAAGGTCTTATGTAGCTATGATCAAATTAAATTAGAAATTAATCACAGAAAGTTCTCTGAAAAATCCTCACATATTTGGATACTGTATGATATATTTTCAAATAAAAGGTGGATCAAAGAGTAAGCATAAACGAGGCGAGAAGATACTTGGAATTGTATCAAAATAAAAATATATACTTATATATCTTATACATAGATATGTAAATGTGTGAGATGGCACTAAAACAACACCTGTGAAGAAATTTATAGCATTAAACATCTGTAAAGAGAAGAAAGTTCTTAGAAAAGTGATTTCAGATTCAACTTTATAAAGTGAGAAACTAAGGTGAATCTAAAGTAAGCAAGGTAACAGAAATAATAAACATCATAGTAGAAAACAGTAAAATAACTTAAAGACACATAGACAAAAAAATTAATAAAACGTAAAGCTACTTCTTTAAGAAGGTTGTCAAACTAATCAACACCAAGCCAGACTTTTAAAGAAAAAAAATTTGAGAGAAGACAAAAAATTACCAACATCTGGAATTAGAAAGAGATATTTATGTATTTATTTATGAGATGGCACTTTGCTCTTGTTGCCCATGTTGAAGTGCAATGGCATGCTGTTGGCTCACTGCAACCACCGCCTCCTAGTTTCAACTGATTCTCCTGCCTCAGCCTCCTGAGTAGCTGGGATTTTGTAATCCAGGCATGTGCCACCACTCCCAGCTAATTCTGTATTTTTAGTAGAGATGGGATGAGGCAGACAGATCACGTGAGGAAAGAGATCATTTCTACAGTTTCTACAGATATGAAAAGTATCTTTAGATGGATTTAAAATGTGTAGATATTATAGTATTCTATAGATTATAAATAGATACTAGAGGATAAAATCACAGCATAAACAACTTTATACTATTAAGGTTAACAATTTAGATGATGTGAAAAAAATTTCATGAAAAATACAAATAACTAAACTTCATTTGAGATGCAATATATATAAGCAGAATAGCTCTACTGAAAAAAAAAATTAATGTGTACTTTTAAAACTTTCTATGAAGAAAAATCCAGAAGCAGATGAATTATCACTGAACACCAGCATCTTTAAATACTCTGTTTTGAAAGTAGAAATAATGCTAATTCTAAACAAAGATTGTCAATAAATTGAAGATGAAGAAGTGCCTCTCAACTCATTCTGGGAAGCCTGTCCTGCTCTAACTGTAAAAGAAGACAACAGTATAAGAAATGAGGGAAAACTTTTTTCTCTAATCTTGTCTTTTTGTTTTATTTCATGAAATTGATCTTCGACCTCTGATATCTTTTCTTCTACTTGATCAATTCGGCTGTTAAAACTTGTGCATAGTTCGCAAAATTCTCGTGTTGTATTTTTCAGCTCCATTAATTCACTTATATTCTCTCTAAATTGTGTATTCTTGTTAACATTTCGTCAAACCTTTTTTCAAAGTTCTTAGTCCCAAGAAATATGGGACTATGTGAAAAGACCTAATCTATGTTTGATAGGTGTACCTGAATGTGACGAAGAGAATCAATCCAAGATGGAAAATACGCTTCAGGATATTATTCAGGAAAACTTTCCCAACCTAGCAAGGCAGGACAATATTCAACTCCAGAAAATACAGAGAACACCACAAAAATATTCCTCAAGAAGGCCAACCTCAAGGCACATAATTGCCAGATTCACCAGGGTTGAAATGAAAGAGAAAATACTGAGGGCAGCCAGAGAGAAAGGTCAGGTTACCCATAAAGGGAAGCCCATCAGACTCACAGCAGATCTCTCAGTAGAAACCCTACAAGCCAGAAGAGAGTGGGGGCCAATATTCAACATCCTTAAAGAAAAAAACTTTCAACCCAGAATTTTGCATCCAGCCAAACTAAGCTTCATAAGCGAAGGAAAAATAAAATCTTTTGTGAACAAGCAAGCACTCAGAGATTTCATCACCACCAGGCCTGCTTTACAAGAGCTTTTGAAAGAACCACTACAAATAGAAAGGAACAACTAGTATCAGCCTTTCTAAAAAATACCAAAAAATAAAGAACATCAACATATTTAAGAAATTGCATCAACTAACGGGCAAAACAGCCAGCTAACATTAAATGACAGTATCAAACTCACATATATTGTTATTAATTTTAAATTTAAATCGACTAAATCCCCCAATCCAAAGACACAGACAGGCAAAAAAAGCCAAGACCCATTGGTATGCTACATCCAGATCCATCTCACATGCAAGGATACATAAAGACTCAAAACAAAGGGATGGTGAAAAATTTACCAACCAAATGGAGAGCTAAAATAAATAAATAGAAAGCAGGAGTTGCAATTTTTGCTGATAAAATAGATTTCAAAGCAATAAAGATCAAAAGAAGTAAAGAAGGATATTACATAAAGATAAAAGGATCAATGTAACAAGAAGAGCTAAAGATCCTAAACATATATGCACCCAATACAGAAATACCCAGATATATAAGACTTACAAAGAGACTTGGACCCCCACACAATAATAGCGGGAGACTTCAACATCAATATTAGATAGATCAATGAGACAGAATGTTGACATCGATATCCAGGACTTGAACTCAGATCTGGAACAAGTAGACTTAATTAACATTCATAGAACTCTCCACTTTAAATACACAAAATATACACTCTTATCAGTACTATATCACACGTATTTACAGGTTTAAATGAAATATTGGTTGGCTGCTTGTTAATTATTTTATTCCCTCTTTTTTTTTATGTCTCTATTATTAAACACAATTACAGGCATACCCAGTTTTAGACTGCATTCTAGCCCGGGCAATAAAGCAACACCCCTGTTCTCTCTCCCTCTTCCTCTTCCTCTTTCTTCCTTTCCTGTATTCTTTTTCTTTTTCTTTTTCTTTTTTTTTTTTTAAAAAAAAAAAAAAAAGAAATGAGGGAAAACAATAAACCAACCTCTCATAAACACAGATAGGAAAAGAGATACATTATTGATAACTCAAATCCAACAATATATTAAAATGCTAATACATTGCCATGTGGGGTTTGTGCTAGAGATTCAAGGTTGTTTCAACATTTAAAATCAATCAATGTAATTTACCACATTAATAAATTAAAATGGAGGAGCCATATGCTCAATAGAAGCATACGATTATTTAATTATTTGATACAATATAATATTTATTAATGATGCATACTCTACAAACCAGAAAGAAAAATCACCTTCCTGAATTTGAAAGAATACCTACAAAAAATTTGCATCTAACATTATGCTTAAGGTTTAAAGAATTAACACTATGTTTCTAAGATCAGGAATCATACAAGGATGCCTGCAACCCACCACTTCTGTCCAAACTTGTACTCAAGGTTTTAGCCAATGCAATAATAAAAATACAGAAAATAAAAGGAATACAAATTAGAAGGAAAGAACTATCTTAATTCTCAGCTGCCATGATTATCAATGCTGAAATTTGGTGGAATATTTTTTCATGTTTGTTGCCTGCATAAATGTCTTCTTTTGAGAAGTGTCTGTTCGTATCCTTCACCCATTTTTTGATGGGGTTGTTTTTTTCTTGTAAATTTGTTTAAGTTCTTTGTAGATTCTGGATATTTGCCATTTGTCAAATGGGTAGATTGCAAAAAAATTTTCCCATTCTGTTGGTTGCCAGTTCACTCTAGAGATAGCTTTTGCTGTGCAGAAGCTCTTTAATTAGAACCCATTTGTCTATTTTGACTTTTGTTGCCATTGTTTTTGGTGTTTCAGCCATGAAGTCCTTGCCCATGCCTATTTCCTGAATAGTATTGCCTAGGTTTTCTTCTAGGGTTTTTATGGTATTGGATCTTATGTTTAAATGATTGATCCATCTGGAGTTAATTTTTGTATAAGGTGTAAGGGAGGGATCCAGTTTCAGCTTTCTGCCTGTGGCTAACCAGTTTTCCCAGCAGCATTTATTAAACAGGGAATCCCTTCCCCACTGCTTGTTTTTGTAAGGTATGTCAAAAATGAGATGGCTGTGGATGTGTAGCGTTATTTCTGAGGCCTTTGTTTTGTTCCATTGGTCTATATCTCTGTTTTGGTACCAATATCATGCTGTTTTGATTACTGTAGCCTTGTAGTATTGTTAAAAGTCAGGTAGCATGATGCCTCCAGCTTTTTCTTTGCTTTAGATTGTCTGGTAATTAGAGGAATGTAAATCAAAACCACATTGAGATACCGTTTTGTGTCAGTTAGAATGGCAATCATTAAAAAATCAGGAGACAACAGATGCTGGAGAGGATGTGGAGAAATAGGAATGCTTTTATGCTGTTGGTGGGAATGTAAATTAGTTCAACCATTGTGGAAGACAGTGTAGTTATTCCTCAAGGATCTAGAACTGGAAATACCATGTGACTCAGCAATCCCATTACTGGTTATATACCCAAATGATTACAAATAATTCTATCACAAAGACACATGCACACATATATTTATTGCACCACTGTTCACAATAGCAAAGACCTGGAACCATCGCAAATGCCCATCAATGATAGACTGGATAAAGAAAATGTGGCACATACATACCATAGAATACTTTGCAGCCATATAAAAGGATGAGTTCATGTCCTTTGCAGGGACATGGAAGAAACTGGAAACCATCATTCTCAGCAAATCAACACAAGAAGAGAAAACCAAACACTGAATGATCTCACTCATTAGTTGGAGTTGAACAATGAGAACACACAGACAAAAAGAAGGAAACATCAAATACCAGGGTCTGTCAGGGGGTGGTGGACTAGGGGAGGTATAGTATTAGGAGGAATACCTAAAGTAGATGATGGGTTGATGAGTGCAGCAAACCACTGTGACACGTGTATACTTATGTAACAAGCCTGCACATTCTGGACATGTACCCCAGAACCTGAAATATAGTAAGAAAGAAAGAAAGAAAGAAAGAAAGAAAGAAAGAAAGAAAGAAAGAAAGAAAGAAAGAGAGAGAGAGAGAGAGAGAGAAAGAGGGAAAGAGGGAAAGAGAGAAAGAGAGAAAGGAAGGGAGAGAGAGAGAGAGAAAGGAAGGAAGAAAGAAGGAAAGACAGAAAGTGACAGAAAGAAAGAAAAAGAAAGAAAGAAAGAAAGAAAGAGAGAGAGAGAGAGAAAGGAAGGAAGGGAGGAAGGAAGGAAGGAAGGAAGAAGGAAAGAAAGTGAAAGAAAGAAAGAAAGAAAGAAAGAAAGAAAGAAAGAAGGAAAGAAAGAAAAGAAAAAAGAAAGAAAAAAAAAAGAAAGAAAGAAAGAAAGAAAGAAAGACATTGAGGACATACTTCAGGACATTGGTCTGAGGAAATACTTTTTGGGTAAGACCTCAAGAGCATACATAGGCAACAAAAGCAAAAAATAAACGAATGGAATTCATCAACCTAAAAAGCTTCTGCACAGCAAAAACAAACAAAAACAATCAACACACGGAAGAAACAGCCTACAGAATGGGAGAAAATATTTACAAATGATCCATTTGATAAGGAGTTAATAACCAGAATATATAAAAAGCTTAAAAAATTCAATAGCAAGAAATAATTACAGATAATTTGATTTTAAAATGAGAAAATGATCTAAATGAACATTTCTCAAAAGAAAATATACTAATAGCCAACAGGCATATAGAAAGTGATCAACACTGTTAATCGTTAGGGAATTGTAAATCAAAACCACACTGAGATACCATCTTACTCCATTTAAAATGTCTATTATCAAAACAACAAAATTTGACAGATACTGGCAAGGATGTGGAGAAAGGGGAACACTAGTTCACTGCTCGTGGAAATGGAAATTAGAGCAGACACTATAAAAAACAGTATGGAGTGTCCTCAAAAAAACTAAAAATAAAACTGTCTTATGATCCAGCAACCCCACTGCTTGGTATATATCCAAAACAAGATGTGATAGGTCCATAGATACATATGCATGTTAAATTTTGCATCCTACATTTTTATTTATTTTATTTTATTTTTACTTTATTTATTTATTTATTTTGTATTTCAATATTTTTGTAGTCAGAGTTTCTCCCAGGCTGGAGTGCAATGTCACGATATCAGCTCGCTGCAATCTCTGCCTTTCAGGCTCAAACTACTTTCCTGCCTCAGCCTCCAGAGTAGTTGGAACTACAGGCTTGCACCATTATGTCTGCTAATTTTATATTTTTGGTATAGACAGGGTTTCACCATGTTGGCCTGTCTGGTCTTGAACTCATGACCTCAGGTGATCCACCTACCTCGGCCTCCCAAAGTGCTGAGATTTCGAGCATAAGCCACCACTCCCAGCTGACATCCTACACTTTTAGTATTTGCAGTTTATTGTGTGCCAATGATATTGCAATAAAGTCATTTAAAAGTTTTACGCAAATTCACTTGAATGTGCCTTTTGTTATTCATCATAAAATCATTTTTAATTTGCACGTATTGACCAAAATTGATATTATGCTTTGAAATGTTTTCTTATCATTTTATGCGTTATTCTAATAGCAAACTACCTGACTTTTTTCACTGTTGTGGTTTTGGTGTTGTTTTGTTTTTCCTAATTGTGGTTGTTCGATTTCCCTTATGCAGGCATATGGAACCTGTGTTCTTAAATTGTTCAATATACGGTAATACATTGTATTCAGCTAGATCTCAGAACTTTCCTATATGATAATATATTTATGTTAGATCGAATCACTCTGAATATAGAGGCAACACTCTGAAGAGGAAACCAGCATTGTTTTAACGATGACAAGTTACAAACATTCTAAGTGTAGAAGCATTTCCCTTGTGTTAATAATGTCCAGCACTTTGATAATAAGTGAGGAAGGAGATATTGTTTGCTCAAAGTAACTTTGCATTTTCCGATTATTGACATAATTGACACTTTTCAAAAACACTTTTTCCCTTTAAAGTGTTTTTGAATTCTGTGAGCACTAGAGATGACAGAATGCATCCTATGATTTTAAGTCTGCCTGATCTTTCTAAAGGCTTATTATTTCTAGATAATTTTAACTTCAGATTTCAATGCCAAACATACAAATATATACATAGTATTCTAAAATAAGCGATTTTTAAAAACTTTTATTTTGTAAAAATAAAATGTACAGGTTTATTACATGGGTGTATTGTGCGATGTCTGGAATACAGTCAATCCCGTCACCCAGGTACTGAAGTATAGTACCCAGTGGTTAGTTTTTCAACCCTTGACCCTCTTCTTCCCTCCACCATCTGGTAGTCCCGTGTCTACTGTTGCCATCTTTCTGTTCACGTATACACAATGTTTAGCCCCTACTTATAAGTTAGAAGATGCAGTATTTGGTTTTCTGCTCCTGTGTTAATTTGCTTAGGAGAGGATGTGGAGAAATAGGAACACTTTTACACTGTTGGTGGGAGTGTAAATTAGTTCAACCATTGTGGAAGACAGTGTGGCGATTCCTCAAGGACATAGAAATAGAAATTCCATTTGACCCAGCAATCCCATTACTGGGTATATATCCAAAGGATTACAAATCGTTCTACTATAAGGACACGTGCACACGAATGTTCATTGCAGCACTGTTTACAATAGCAAAGACCTGGAACCAACCCAAATGCCCATCGACGATAGACTGGATAGGGAAAATGTGGCACATATACACCATGGAATATTATGCAGCCATCAAAAACGATGAGTTTGCGTCCTTTGTAGGGACATGGGTGAACCTGGAAACCATCATTATCAGCAAACTGACAGAAGAGCAGAAGATCAAACACCGCATGTTCTCACTCACAGGCGGGTGTTGAACAATGAGAACACATGGGCACAGGGAGGGGAGCACTACACACTGGGGTCAGTTGGGGGGGAAATAGGGGAAGGACGGGGAGGGGTGGGGAGCTGGGGAGAGATAGCAAGGGGAGAAATGCCAGATGTAGGTGATGGGGAGGAAGGCAGCAAATCACACTGCCACATGTGTTCCTATGCAACAATTTTGCATGTTCTTCACATGTACCCCAAAACCTAAAATGCAATAAAATAAATAAATGGGAAAAAAAAAAGAATAACAGTCTCCAATTGTATCCATGTTGCTGCAAAGAACTCGATTTTATTCTTCTCTATGGCTGCGTAGTATTCCATGGTGTACCATATACTCTTTATCCAATCCACTGCTGATAAGCACCTCCATAGATTCCATGTCTTTGCTATTGTGAATAGTGCTGGGATGAACACAGAAGCGCATGTGTCTTTTCTGAGGAAAAAATTATTTTC
This sequence comes from Sapajus apella, assembly GCF_009761245.1. NCBI lineage: Eukaryota > Metazoa > Chordata > Mammalia > Primates > Cebidae > Sapajus > Sapajus apella. The sequence continues at coordinate 37,773,162 of NW_022436951.1, forward strand.
TTTGGGAATATGTCCAGTAATAGCATTGCTGGGTTGAATGGTAATTTTGTTTTCAGTGTTTGGAGAAATCTTCGCACTGCTATCTACAATGACTGAACTAACCTACATTCTCACCAACAGTGTACAGGTGTTCCCTTTTCTCTGCAGCCTCGTCAGCATCTATTGTTGTTAACTTTTCAATAACAGCCGTTTTGACTGATGCGAAATGGATCCGATATAAAATATTGATATGCTATACTATATATATAGTATACATATATGTATGCTTGTGTGTGTGTGTGTGTGTGCACGTATATATCACATTATGTAGCAATAAGCAGTAGTAATGTATTAAGGAATCTGGCTTAATTAATGTGGCTTTCAAATATTTATACTCTAAATAAATAGAAATAATTTTATTCATCCTAACACATAAGAGACTGTTGCTACAACCACTTACATTTCCGTTACAATCATTTGACAGGTTGTTTTGAATGAAAATAAACATCTCTTCAAACAGCTTGTCTGTTTGCTACAGAAAATAAAGTAAGCGTCAAAGTGCTTAATAGATTTTAAAAATTGGATATGGCAAAATAAACGAATACCAATCCCTCTCTAGCTTGAGTAAATAAATGCCACTTTAATTCAGGTGTGGTTGTGCCCGTGGGTTATGCTGTTCTGTTAACATCACCTGTCAGCGGCAACGCCATGTAAATGAGCCGGCTGAGCCTTTCCCTTGCATCTTTGCTAAGCCGCTTGCATTCTTCTAATCATGCTACACAGAAGCCAATATCTATTTTCATCAGGCAGATAAGATCTCTTAAGGAATTAGAGAGGTTTTCCACTTAGTTCTATGCTGCGCAAGGACACGGCTGTGATCTGGGGCTTTGGGGATTTCTCATTATGCACTGGTGCCTGCTGGATCGAAGAACTGAGTTCTGGCTACTGGATTTTTAATCCTCTTGTGGTCAGGGTTAGAACTTCAAGTTATTTAAGATCTTTGATTACTCAGCACTTGGTTTTTGATTGAGTGAACTTCTGAAGACAGCACAGGGCTGTGATTTCAAGTTAGCAGTTTTAAAGTAACTGCTGGAAAAAATAGATGGGAAAAGCCCTGTGATTAAGTGACACTATCCCTTTTTAATTGACTTTCTGAAGTTATCTGATGCTTAACTCTTTGTGTGCCACAACAAAAAAGAAAGTAAATAGAGTGGATGAATGACTTTAAGGTTTTCTGTTAAGATGGGGAAAATTCAGTGAAATTTACAGGAACCCTGGCAACTGTAAGACTGAAAGAAGCACAGCTCCAGCCAAGAGTAACAATTGTGGAGAGGGCTTAATATGAAAAAGATAAAGCAGGTTTCCACCAGTGCCTGGAAATCTCCCCTTCTGATGATGTAAGTATTCAGGTAATAAGTAGAAACAAGGCCATCATGGTAATGTTGTCAGTTCAGAGAGAGAAGGAGAGAATACACACACACTCACACACACACACATACACACATACACACACACATACACATACAGAAACATACACATACACATACACACATACACACACATACATACACACACACATACACACACATACACACACATACACACCCAGTACAAACTGCATCACAAATAGAAAATCTTTCGTACTGGTTTAAATTATTCAGACAAAAAATTATTAAGACAAAATTGTCTTAAATGTCTCTCACTGTGTAACTTAAAGCAATGAGATCTGTTCTCTTTTGCCCACTCCTAGAAGGAAGTTACAAGTGAGAGATTTTCTCTCAAATTTTGAAATAACAAACATCTTTTGTGGAAGTAAAACCATGAGAATAACAGCTGTCCGCTTGGGCACAGGTTGCTGAATGGGCGTCCCAAGAGCTCTCACTGGTCCTAAAGTGAGTCAGCCATTGGCTCTGGTCACTTCCTGTGGCTGGCTCTCCTCCCCGGTCACTTCCAGTGACTGGGATTTACGTTCTGCTGTGGTTGGGATTTGTGGACCAGCCTCAGCAAACGAGGGTCCAAGAGCAACCACTGGGTTCCTCTGGTACAAATCAGACAGATGGGATAGTCACGTGCCCAAACTCATGCAGATCTTTTCTTAGGGCTGTGGTGGGAGAAAAGGAGGGCAAGAAGGCCTGGCACACGTTTATTCTTTCCTTCTTGGGCCACAGTCCTAATAATCAGACAATTTGCCTTTTAGAAAGGCCTGGGGTAAGTAATGTTCATTTTTTTAAGCCTCTCTAGTAGACTTGGAAAAACAGAAACAACGTCTTTCATTTTTTGATGTCAGCCCATAATAACTATTTGTAACAGGAAATAATTTAAGGAGGCATATAAAGCCCTGCTTGTAGTGAAGAAGGGCTAGATCCAGAGAGGAAGGTGGATGGGCTTGAAATGAAATAAAGAAACCCTGACATGAATATTCTAAGTGGCACATTTTTTCTGTTAGATGTAAATTATTGGCATCTGTAATTGATGAACTTTTTGTACTACAAAATAAATTTCATTGTCTGCAACACAGCATTTAGCGTTTTATTTCCAAAATGATTCTAAGGACTTTGTAATATATTAAAAAGCCACACTTTCAGAAATGGTAGATGAACTGATAGAGACCAATAACTCTGCCTATAACCATTATGAGCTCTGAAGAAACTTTGTAAAGCCACTGTCTGAGATCACTGAAGATCAATCAAATCAGAGAGGATCTTCCCAGCTCTTTAGGAAGCTGAGGCTGGCAGATCACCTGAGGTAAGGAGTTTGAGACCAGCCTGGCCAACATGGTGAAATCCTGTCTATACTAAAAGTACAAAAATTAGTCAGGCATGGTGGCGAGTGTCTATAATCCCAGCTAGTCGGAAGGCTGAAGCAAGAGAATTGTTTGAACCTGGAAGGTAGGGGTTTCTTTGTGCTGAGATTGTGCCACTGCACTCCAGCCTGGGCAACAGAGTAAGACACTGTCTCAAAAAAAAAAAAAATCAGAGAGGACCTGCAAAGAGTTGACACTTGAGGAAAAATGGTAGTGGGGTGAATTGCCAACATTTCTCAAAAAAACTGTTTTTCATCCAAAGACTATCCTCAGTTGGTGCCACCTGATGGAGAAGCTAGAAATTGGGTAGAAATTGACAGTAATACTGCTTTGAAAAATTAGAAGACATAATTGAAGCCTAATGTAGAAAATAGACAGCAAGGATATCACTAGATAGGAAGAACCACAGAGGGTCTCATCTAGATCTTCCATTTAAAATTTATCCCATGTATCTAACCTTGAAAGACACCTGAGTGAGGCACAATTTAAGGAGCTCAGCTAAATGAAAGGAGCTGAACAGAGATACCAGTCACTGCCTTCTTCAGGAGAGGCAGGAAGTGACTGGTATCTCTGCTTCAAATTTGCTTTTTACTAACTTGATCATCTGCAAATACCCAAAATTAACATTATTTGAAAGAATATGTAATAGAATCCACAGTCTCCACAATTCATTGTAACAATGTCTATGATAAAATAAAAAGGAGCAGCCATGTAAATAATAAAGAACATGGGATCCATTCACAAGCAACAATCCATCTATAAGAACCTAAGACGATTCCAATGCTAAAATCAACAGACATACAATTGTTAGCTAGCTATTATAACCATTTTCAAAGATGTGAAATAAAATATGGTCAAATGAATAAAGGGCCACAAGATCTCAGCAGAAAAATAAAACTACAAAATAGAACCAAATGGGAATACAAGAACTGAATAATAGAGTATTAGAAACAAACAAACAAACAGAAGATTAAATGGGTCTTAGAATAGGAATACAAGAAGAGAGTGAAACTGGAGTTGTGTGGAAAGATAAAGAAGTTTATGAAGGTAATGCCAATTAAACATATTTTTAGAAAGAGCATTTCTGTCATAATTTTTGAAGATGGATTAGAATGTGGTGAACCTCTAGGTAGGTTACCAGTAGAGCAGAAGTTAGAATCATCTCAATGAGACATTTTGACCAATAGACATGAAAAAGAAGAGTCAGGTTTTAAGTGGATTTCAAATTAAGATTAACTGAAAACCAGATTTCTGTGCAGAGGTCATGAAACAAATATAATTGAAGGCATAGATTTCTACATGCTAGGTTTGGGCAGAATAGGAGAAGTTTGTGGAGAGGGGAGGACAGGTGGGAGAAGTTGAAATCACGTGGGGACATTGTGAATTTGAGAAGCATGGAGACATTTAAATGGTGGTGGGTTGTAGGGAGCTGGGCATGCGGGTCTGGAGCTCTGCCTGGGCTCTAGAGCGCTGTATTAGATAGAGAATGGGGCTGACTGCTGGATTCAGTTTATTCAATGGCATATTGGAGCTATGAAAGAGGGTGGCTTCTTAGGCTAGGTCTTAAATCACATGTGGCTTTGGTCTTGTCTCTTTGAATCAATTACCCTGGGGAAATACAGCTGCCATGAAGGTAGGGACTCAAGAGGTCTGTGTGTCAAGAATTTCAGATGACTCCTGCCCCAGTCAACATCTTGACAGCAGCCTCCTGCTAGACCTGAACAAAAACCATCCAAATTCTTATACACAGAAACTGTGAGATAATAAATGATTACTTTAAGTTCTTACATGCTAGTGTGATTCCATATGCAACAATAAATAGGTAATGTATCCAGTCTCTCTTTCCATCATTTTGTGTTATTTCATTTTCATGGAATCAGTTACTTAAGGATTGTAATTAATCATTTTACCTTTCACAAAATTGCCTTTATTATAAGAACAGGAAACTCGGGGTAAGAATTCTGGAATTAGAGCAGACTTTTGGTCTTAATTCTCATCACCAAGTCTCTTTTTTTTACTTTTATCTTAATAGTCTTAAAAATAATTTGTATACTCAGTGATTTAGATATCCTCTAGTGAGGTTTCCATGTATAAGCCATGTGGTTCTGTAAGATTATGGGTTTCCAATGATAAAAAGCACACACAGTGAGATGCTAAACAGCCTGATTGGTATAGAAACTTGCATGAAAGTGGCAAAACTAACTTTCTACTAGTTTTGTTTATATGAACCATTAAAATTGCAATGTTGCATATGTTTAAAAAGGCATAGATAACTAAAATTCATTCAGAAAATACTATGATTTTATCTTTAAATTCATCATAGACTTAATGTAGTAGACTTTCTATAACGTGGTATTCTTCATGGTAAAAATAGTGTTTTGGTTGCTTCCAATGTGGAAATCAAATATTTTGATCCTGGGATTGATTGATGTGTGTAACCTAATCCTCTGGGCTTCCTCTGCCTCTGTGAGTGGATTTCACTCCCTTGAGCAGCCCTCTAGAGCACCCTTCCCTATTCCATAGTCACCAAACCTGTTCTGAAATCCCAAATGTCTTCCTTCTTGTTATTCACCTGAACTATATCCCGGACATAAATCTCATACCCCAGACTTAATCTAATTTCTCTCTTCTCCAGACATTGTTTTATGAAGATCTCTTTTTGTTTCACACACACTTCAGCATCAACTTCTTTTACCTCCAAACAACCATCTGTGGTCTTTAGCAATTTCATATTTCTGTAGCTGCAGGTAACTCTGGTGTTGCTAGGGACAGGACAAAACAAAATATATATATATATATATACATATATATATATATATTTAATGATGCACATAAAACAAGGAATTAAATATTCATCACATGACTTCTTTAACTCATGGGAAATTTCCTTGCTGAATATGTGAATAGGAAAATCTGGAATTAACACCAAATCCATGACCAAAATTGTCATTTTAATTTTAATTATTTTATAACCCTAATATCTACCTTTTACAATAAAGTCATAGAGCTTAATACATTTTTTGCCTCTGCTTTTTCCTTATGCTAAAATTTACTCACTTGGTTTTTTTAAAGTAAGAAAAATTATAAATGAAGTCAGTTTTGGTGAGTGAGTATTCACCATGATTATACAATTCTCTTACTGTATCTAGACACTGCAACAAAAAAACCAAGGACCTTAGATACGTGTACTCTTTTATTACTTTGTAAAAATAATTTCCAGCAGCATGTGATTATTAATTTTTCTTTGGATTCTCTGCATGAAATATCAAGCCCCTGCTTTCCTCATCATCACATTTCAAAGGTTTAACCATCCCGTGATGCAGCAAGGACAATAAATCAATCATGATTTCTACTGTGCTGGGTACTATGGGGTTCCACAGAGCCTTTTAACATATCATGCAAATAGCTGTGTTAAACCAAAAATGTGCCCATTTATCTGCAAAAATTTATGCTGAGTAGCAAGCTGAGCAGTTACATTTCATCCTGATTTGCCAATCACAGCACAGTGGCCATGTGTATCACAAAATCATGACTCATTCATTCCATGGAATGTGTTACTGGAAGGGTTCTGTGTCAAACTGTATTCTGCTTTAAATCATAGATGATTTCAGTCGGTCAATGAGCAGATGTCTTTTTATGCCTTTTGAGATTTACTGATATTTTCTCTAGTCATTTAATCCACCAATGTCTAGGGACAATTTAGGAAAGATATTAAACATCTTCAACCTAAATCTGAACCACCCTTCACAGATTGTGCGCGGAAGAGGAACTGGATGGTGGTGGATCTCTAGGTAGGTTGCCAGCAGAGGAGATGACTGGAATCGTCTTGACAAGACACTGTGAGGGAAATGAAAATCAGGAGACTTCATGGCTTCATCTCTCTAAAGCTCGGTACTGTTACTGAAAGATAAATGACCGATAATCCTGGGAAAAGCCCCACTGTAGAAGAGAGAGGCAGAGAACCCCCTGCTGTTTGTAACTGAAGGTTTTTTTTAGTGATCTGGATTCCAAGAAGAGGAGCCCATAAAACAGGATCAATCCAGCCCCTCCGATTTTTATACCCTCCAGGATGGTAAGGCCAGTTTCCTTGTTTTGGTGATGGCACCTTTGCTTTGCTCAATGGATTTGGTTACAGATGAAAAGATTTCAGAATCTTCAGTGTTAAACCTACTATAAATACATAAATATTATCCTCAGGAAACACCTGCTGCCTGGCATGTGTTTATTAGCAGATTAAAAAGTAATAACTTTTTTAATGCATCTGCACTTTTCTTTACAAGTATCATGAACTTTTAATTTTTATTTTAGTGCTTTATATGTTTTCCAACTGTAAATGAAGACTCAGTATTCCTGTCCTAGAAAAAAAAAATCGCTAATTGGATCACCTTTGATTCACTTGCTTGTACTCTCCATTCTTTGTGTACTGAATACACTTTTGCAAGGGCTGCTCTATTCTTAGGGACAAACTGATTCACAAATAGAATTTGGTGGGGGAAAAAAGCAATAGGAGAGGAAGCTAGAGAGAAACTGGAGTAAGAGATGAGAGAATCAGCAAATTAGGAGAGAGTCAAAAATAACTCTGGGATAGATACACCTTCATTAAGGGGGTCGATGCCATCCAGCTAAGCAGCATCCCTCGCGATGTTCGTTATGAAGCCAAAGTGCATTTGCAAAAATGGTACCTCTATAGCATATGATAAGGGGCTTCATTGGGACCTTTTCATGAAAATGTTAATAAGTTAATGTATTTTTCTTTCCTACTACTATCTTCTTAGTTATCACTGGCCAGAATGATTGAAACCAATTTATAACTTTGTCCACTCTCTTTAGCCATTGCTACTCACCCCAACTTCCAGTTCATTTCTTTCTCTGCTTTGTTATCAGAATAATTTCCTAGTCAAAAATAAAATAATACTGATGTCCTGATTTTTAAAACTAAGTAAATTTAAGTGTCAGTGTCTCCAAGATCCTGTGATTGGAATAAAGTCCATAATTTCCTTTATGGTCCAAGTTTCCTGAAAGTGAGTAATGTGGCATATATTTTCTTTGTAACGCCACATACAGAAAATCCATCTTTGCAGAATGAAGCATCTCCTTAGCGAGGCATCACATTTCACCCCCTTTGCCTAATTTTTGTTAACTATCCCCTTTTCTGCCTCCATTAAAGCTTCCTGTAGTTAGTCTTTAGATTTTTCCCAGAGCATCTCCCACATACTGTGCACCCCCCTGAATCACAGAAATTTAGATAAAACTGATAGTTAATTATTTGACCTCCAGGTAATCTCCAGCAAATGTGACAAACCACCAGGCAATTATGAGGTCCTGTGATAAGTACCAGGTGGGAAAGTGTTCAACCTAGGACATCCTGGGGAAATCCTATAGATGACATGCGAGCTCTTATCCTAGAGTTAAAAGAATAGTGCACTGGTCTCAATGTAGAGGACAGAGGAGGTGACATAGACAGGGCAGGACCAGCACATGTGGGAGACTTTCCCCACAGGAAGTGTGAGTTGTGGGTTGGGTAATTAAGTGAGGTGGTCTTACAGAGCTTGCCAGGATCAAATAATGAAAGGCAGTGGCAGGTGACCTTTAGGATGTGGGGTTTTACCCAGAAACTAATTGTGGGGAGTGGGAGGGTGATTCAAGGAATTTGACAAGTTGTCTCAGGCAAGACTGTAGATGACTTGAGATTTTAAAGGTAGCAGAGTCCTGGCAGCCTCTAGAAGTTACTTTCTAAACAGCCCAGACTTCAGTGACTAGAAATTTGATTCAGGAATCCTGTGATTTCCAATTCCAGGAGAAACATTTTCTGAAGGAGTGTTTCTTCAGCCTCCACTGGCACCAGCCCAGAGATCAAAGATGCCCACTCACCTATCCTTCGTCACACCCACACTGTACAGCCCCACCAATCTGCTTCCTTCCTTCCCACTCCATCCATCCATGTCTTACAACAAAGAAGGAAAAAAAGAGGAGAGTAAAAAATAACTAAAAGCATATATGTTTTCATGGGAAATATAAGACACATATAGATATAAAATGACATATATGCCAGTTTGGGAAAAGACTAGGTGAGCGTGATTTTTAAAAGTCAGTGGCAAAATATTAAGATTGATGCAGATTCTGCAGGAACACAATGCCAAGATTAGATAAACTAATTATTGACTATTATCACTTAGCAAAGTTATGAATTCACTGTAGCAGTTATAATTGTTGGGAAAGGAAATAATTTACCAGGTAACACATAAAATAACTAATGGAAATCATTCATTTGTTAGGTAACCTGAGGTCTGAGTGTAGACCCATAACTCAGTGTCACAGGGCAATGGAGTTCTTTCCCCAGTATAATTCTGTCAGACCAAATAATATGTATTCTCCAAACAAATATTGTGATTATTCTCAAACAGTTCAATTTTAAAAACATGTATTAAGCAGTAACCCCAGAATCTTCAGCCTAATGTACTGTGTGCTCTTCATAGTAATCTTTTTGTATCTCTGGACTTCACATTTCTCATAACCATTTTCAAGCAAACAAAAATATTGCAAAGTAAATAAATTAATAACTTGATGTAATTTTTATTTTAAGTTAAATCTGGTTAGTGATTAAAACTTCTAAAAATTACTTCTCAGATTCTCTGGAATATAACTGTGTTCAGTAGGGCAAACTAATATGTATCTACCTACCCACTTGTATCTAGTACATGACCCCAAAATGCCAGATATAAGGGAAATACCCATTCTACTTTTGATGAGACATTAATGAGGCAAAGTCTGGTTTTATTAAATATTATACATAATTCATAAACCATCCATTCCAGAAACTAAAATATAGACATTTTCATATTAGAAGCATCAATACTACATGAGATTAGCCCGCGGGTCACCTGGAGGGACCTCAGGGACCCACACACATCCCAGAACAATTTGGGAACAGTTGCTCTAAATGACATCCAATGGTGGATTTAGAATAGTTTTTCTCTGGGGGAGAAATAGATCCTGTTTTAAAAGTTTATTTTTACAATGTTCCTTTGTTTTTCTGGCCTGTGAAATAGACCTTTTCTTAATATGAATGTGTTAGATTAAAATGATGATTTTAAGTTATCTAAAATAAACATGATTTAACTTAGAAACTTATTATGAAGACGTGTGAAAAATTAATTTGACATAAGAATAAATCTTATTCCTTCAACTTCCAACTAAAGAAAAATGCATTTTAGATACAGCTTTATTTTTTGTGTACATTAACAATGTCACACCAAAAGTATATTCAATCCTCATGATTAAAAAGACTATACAAACAAGTCAAAAATGCTGTCACACATTCTGAGTGATGACAAATTCAAGTGCTGTTATTCTTTGATTAATATAAAATAAAGATATTTGGATGATTTTATAACAGCCTGTAAGAGAGAAATAACGTTTAAAAATATGTAACCAATGTTGACTCTACTCAACTAAGAATTTTTTTGGAACTAACTTTCACATGTGTTAAATAAAGATAAAGAAGTATCCTACTGTTATAATTTATACTTAGTACATTGTTTTTTTTATTGCATTTTAGGTTTGGGGGTACATGTGAAGAACATGCAAGATTGTTGCATAGTATACACATGGCAGTATGATTTGCTGCCTTCCTCCCCTTCACCTATATCTGGCATTTCTCCCCTTGCTATCTCTCCCCAACTCCCCAATCCCACTGTCTCCTCCATTTCCCCCCAACAGACCCCAGTGTGTGATGCTCCCCTCCCTGTGTCCATGTGATCTCATTGTTCCACACCCGCCTATGAGTGAGAACATGCGGTGTTTGATTTTCTGTTCTTGTGTCAGTTTGCTGAGAATGATGGTTTCCAGGTTCATCCATGTCCCTACAAAGGAAACGAACTCATTGTTTTTATGGCTGCATAGTATTCCATGGTGTATATGTGCCACATTTTTCCTGTCCAGTCTAACATCGATGGGCATTTGGGTTGGTTCCAGGTCTTTGCTATTGTAAATAGTGCTGCAATGAACATTCATGTGCACATGTTCTTATAGTAGAATGATGTATAATCCTTTGGATATATACCCAGTAATGGGATTTTTAACTACTCTCACTGTCATGGATTTCATCGTGTCCCCCAAACTTGCCCCAAATGTGTCTTGAATCCTAGCATTTAGTACCTCCAAGCCTGATCTTTTTTGAAGGCTGTGTCCTTAATGAGATAATCTACTCAAATTGACCACATTAAGGTGGGTTCTAATCAATATGACTGATGTCCTTACAATAGAGAAAAGTTGGAGACAGATATGAACACAGAGAGCATACTGCATGAAGTTGAAGGTGGAGATTGAGTGAAGCTTCGACAAGTCCAAGAATGCTGACTATTGCCATCGACCCATAGAAGCTGTGAGAGAAGCCTGGAACAACATCTCCATTCCAGTCTCAGAAAGAATTAGCCATGGATCTTGGACTTCTGGCCTCTGAAGCTATCAGGTAATAAATTTCTGTTATGGTTTTTTTTTGGAGACAAGTACCTCACTGTGTTGCCCAGGCTAGACTCAAACTCCTGGGCTCAAGCAATCCTTCTGCATTAACATCCCAGATAGCTGGAACTATAGGCACCTTAACATGCCTCACGGATGTTTGTTGTTTAAACCATCCAGTTTGTTGTATTCTGTTGCCACAGTTCTAGCAAACTAATATACTTGCTATTGACATACAATGTACACCAACATTTTTGGCACCAGCGTATTGTTTTATGGAAGACAATTTTTCTGTGGATGGGGTGGTAAGGAGGATGGTTTCGAGATGAAGCTGTTCACCTCAGATCATCAGGCATTTGATTCTTGTAAGGAGCGCACAGCCTAAATCTCTCATCTGCGCAGCTCACATTAGGGTCCACACTCCTATGAGAATCTGATGGCGCGGCTGATCTGACAGGAGGCTGAGCTCAGGTGGTCATGCGAGTATTGGGAAGCAGCTGCAAACACAGAAGAAGCTCTGCTCACTCACCTGCCACTCACCTCCTGCTGTGTGGCCCAGTTCCTAACACGCCATGGACCAGTACCAGTCAGTCCACAACTCAGGGGTTGGGGACCCCTGGTCAAATAGACACTCATTTTTTTTTTTTGCCTCCTTAGCATCTATGTTGCTTTTCTTTTCAGGTCTCTTAATATTTTTTAGAATAAAGGACATGGATGCTCAATTGTATGCCAACATTTCCCTTCCACTCCCCTAAGAGTTCAGGAGAACTGTATTTTATTTTCACTAGAAAGGGAGACATTTGATGAAATGAGCATGCATTCATTAACATTTTACAACCAGCCACTGCATGTGTCTCCAGGTACACACCCATCTCTCCCAAAAAGAGCCCTCAAAGGCAGCCACCTCTGCTGGAGCGTCCCTGGCCATGAGGGGCACCAAGCCTTGGCAGTAGCCATGCTCTTCCCCAAATTGTTCTTCCACCATCCTTTGACTAACTAACTGCTCTCTGTGCAAAGACGGTTACTACCTGTGCTTCCAAGAGTTTCTGTGCTTCTTTCAGGATGAGGCAGCAGCACCCAGAGTGGGCCAGGAGTGAGGACCTGGACTGGAGGAGTAATGGACTCTGGACAAGGGGCAGCCCTCCCTGTGCCCCAGTTTTTATCCAGTGAAATGAGAAAGCCTTAATGTGCTAGCTGAGGAGTAAGTGAGAACCACCTGGAAAGCATTTAGAGCAATTCCTGGCAGATGGAAAGTACTTAATTATATGATGTTTTCATTTTGCTCCCACAGAGCCATAGGCATCTTTCTGTCTGAAATACCCCCATGCTGCCTCTCCGTCTTCTCTCTGCTTGTCTGTCTTGCCCATTATTTACATATTTGTCTATATAAAAATGAAGCTGGTGATAGATACATTTGCTGAGTGCTCCTTACAAACACCTTACAGCATTGATTTCTTAAGTTTTAATTTTTGCCATATACATTAAGCATTATACTTCCCTTTATATAGATGAGGAAACTAGACGTAAGGAGGGTAGGGATTGCACAGGTGGTGCTGATGTTCAGAATGTCTCACCAAAATCTCTGCACTTTCAATTTACAGGCACGCTTAGAATGCAGCCAAAAACTTTCCCAAAGAACATCTCTGGTTGGGCAGAGTCAAGTCATCCTGGAGTCAAGGCTAATGACGATAAGGAGGAGACAATGGCAGTAATGATTTCACAGGCCAGAACGTGGAAAGACTCTGCCTGCCAGGAGTTGTCTTATACCAGCCTCGGGAAATCATAGTGGTAAAGCTCTCTTGGCAGGTTAACCGATTGGTTACTGAAGAGTCAGCTGAGGCATAGAATCATCAAACCTCAGAGTCCCATGCTGGGGGTGCAGGTGGCCAGTACACAGCAAGACAGCATGGGAACTATTAAAATACAGAAATATGCCAGGCCTTCTGGTAACCAGCCACTGGGTGAAGCTCCTGGTGACCCACTGGTTGAATAAAATGCATCCATTTATTTATCAATCTTTCAAAAAGGGCAGCATCAACTTCTTTGAATACGAGTCTGTTGCTCTTTTAATTTCCAAGTTGTCCTTGAAAAACTACACAGAAGGCTCAGTTCACATGTATGTGCTTGTTCTTCTAGCAATGGTGAAGTCTTACAGATAGTATGCAAAGTCATTTGAATGTGGAACACTTCTGTTTTGTATACTTTGCCTTCTCCCTAGGAGTGGCTCAGTTATCTCATTTTCTAGGCCTTTAAAGTGACTTCACTTAAATCTTTCCTTTGTGTGGTCAGTAGTTAGATGGTTTAAAAGACAAATGGAAAACAGGTGTCAATTTTGATAGTTCATTAAACCCACATGGGTGAAAAATGATTTTTGGTGTTTTATAACTCTCATTACAAGTTAAATAAAATGAGACAGAGAGGTTAAGTAGCATATTCAAGGACAAAGAGGTAGCAAATAGCAATCAAAAAGCAAGCCTAACCCACTAGCAAGAGCCCAGCCCAGCTGGCATCCAGCTCTCTACTTCTGATGCTGTTCTCCAAGACAGGGAAGGAGGGCTCCTGGAGCAACAGCTGCTTCAGAAAACATGCAAGATGAGCCTGGAGCACCATTTGCCAGAAACTCAGAAAGTGTTCACCAAATAAAAAATACAAGATAAATACAAAAAAAAAAAGAACCCTGTGGTGACGAGATCATTTCAAAGAAATGAAGAGTCAGCTCACAGAATTCCCAATGACCAAACCTGGCACAAGTTACCAACAAACTGAATAATGTAGTATAGGATTAAAATGCAAAACGTAAATATCCATGAATCTATACTAACATAAATAAATGGTTAAATAAGTAAATAAGGTGAAGAGAAGACAGATTTTCTACAAAGAAGAATCCCAGAATTCCAAACATGTATATGTCTAATGTATCCACAAGGAGGTGGCAATAGTTCCCACTTCCTGAGTGTGGACTGTGACGTTGCATAGTAAGGTTGGTTACTATGTAACATTGTGACCACATAGTTGCAGAATCACGGTGGAGAGATCTGACAACCCTACCTTCCCTAGGTTATCAAGGTTCACATCAGCACATCAGTGGTCAATTTATGTGGATAGTAAATGTTAGATATGCTAGTCCATTTCCAAGGCCTAGTATAACAAATTACCATAAATTGGGTTGCTTAAAACAAAGGAAATGTATTCCCTCATAGTTGAGAGGCCAAAAGTGTGGAACAAAGGTGTCAAGGGGACCACGTCCCTCTGAAGTCTCTGTGGGAGGCCCCTCCTTGCCTCTTCCAGCTTCTGGTTCCCGCGGCTTCCTTGGCTTGGGGCTGCATTGCTCCAGCCTCTGCCTCCGTATTCCCACGGTCTTATCCAATGTGTGCTTCTGTGTCTCAAATTTCTATCAACTTTCTCTTACAAGGACACAAGTCCTTAGGTTTCTAGTCCACTCTAAATCCAGGATGATCTCATCTCAAGATCTCTACTGCAGTTAAACCTGCAAAGAACCTAGTTCAAATGCAGTCACACGTATGGGTTCTGGGAACTAGGAATCGAAAATGTCTTTTTGGGTATTTATTTTGATTTAACCCACTGCAATACACTTGCTATGTTGCTAGGAAAATGGCACTTAACCTTTGTGCCCTTCTTCCTAAAAACACATCACCAAAGCCTGAGCATGAGGAAAACATCAGACAGACGTCCGTTGAAGAATGCTCTATAAAACACCTAACCAGTGCTACTCAAAACTGCCAAGGTCATTAAAGAAGGGAAAGTTTCGAGCTCTCAAACTCAAGAGGAGCTTAAGGAGACACAAGTCAATATAATGGTGTATCTTGAATGGCATTGAGGAACAGAAATAGGACATTAGGTAATATCATGTATCATTACTGGTCCATTGGTTTTAACAAATGTACTATGCTAATATAAGGTGTTAATAACAGGCAGACTTGGTGTGAGGTGTATGGGAACTCTGTACGGCATAATTTTTCTGTAAATGTAAAAGTGTTCTATAGTAAAGTTTACTAATATAGTGTAAGCAAGGCTTGTCTCTTGTTTAGGATTCGCTCTCTCCCCCATATCACCTGTCTTGGACCATGTGCCACCTTTCAATGTCACATCTTAGGGTCTTTTAATCTAAAGTCACTTGCAGCCTCCTCAGAACCATCACTGTGCTTCATGAAGCATCAACAGGTCAGAGACACTTTCTGAATGTGCGATGGGTAGAGCCAGGTTCTTGGTTATCATTGCGGTTGTTTTAATACAAACAGGAAGTGCTCTTAAGTTTACATTATAGAGCCCTTAGCTAGAGTCTGAAGAGGAGAGGACTCTATACACTTTTGTAGAATTTGAATTACAGAAACCTCGTAGTGACTTCCTGGAGAATGCTTTACAAGGGTATTACTATAAATAATAGGTTTTCAAACTTTTGACCTTTACATGAACCCCTGGGAATTCCAGACATTGCTCAGTAATACAAAATTGGCATAAGGCACACGCAAATGCATGGATGTTCCTGGTGCTGGTGGTTTGCTTCAGGGATCCCCATTCCTATGGGGATCATTCTTCTGCATCACTAATGGATGATCTGCTGTCTGGCTTGGCAGTTATGAACATGCATGAGGTACCAGGGCGATCTCCCTACTGTCCTGAAAAGGTGAGCAGGCCCCCGTGTCTATTTCTAATTCTTTGTCCTGCACATTTCCATCGTTGTGGCATCTCCAGGTCACACTGGGCCTGGACCTGGACCCTAGAACCGCACTGTCCTTTTCCCCTTCTCTTTTCCTCTCTCCTGCCAGCCTTAAGGGCCCAAATTTTCCAACTGGCCTCTTTCTTGATGTGCCAAATATTCTTAAAATTAGATAATTGTATAAAATGTTAAAGATATATTTTCATGGTTGCTTTCAGGCACACACATGTATCTATGCACATATGGGGTTTGTATGTGTGTGCATGTGTGTGTCTACATAGAGAGAAAGGGTGTGTGTTGCTGTTGTTGTTCTAAAAGATTCAACTATTAGGCCGGGCGCGGTGGCTCACGCCTGTAATCCCAGCACTTTGGGAGGCCGAGGCAGGTGGATCACGAGGTCAAGAGATCGAGACCATCCTGGTCAACATGGTGAAACCCCGTCTCTACTAAAAATACAAAAAATTAGCTAGGCATGGTGGCATGTGCCTGTAATCCCAGCTACTCAGGAGGCTGAGGCAGGAGAATTGCCTGAACCCAGGAGGCAGGGGTCGCTGTGAGCCGAGATTGGGCCATTGCACTCCAGGCTGGGTAACAAGAGGGAAACTCCGTCTCAAAAAAAAAAAAAAAAAAGATTCAACTATTATAAAGACACCTGCACATGTATGTTCATTGCAGCCCTGTGTACAATAGCAAAGACCTGGAACCAACCCAAATGTCCATCAATGTTAGACTGGACAAATAAAATGTGGCACACATGCACCATGGAACACTATGCAGCCATAAAAAATGATGAGTTTGTGTCCTTTGTAGGGAACTGGATGAATCTGGAAACCATCATTCTTAGCAAACTGACACAAGACCAGAAAATCAAACACCGCATGTTCACACTCATAGGTGGGTGTTGAACAATGAGAACACACGGACTCAGGGAGAGGAGCATCACACACTGGGGGCAGTTGGGAGGGGTTAGGGGAGGGCCAGCAGAGGGGTGGGGAGGGAGGGGAGTGTGGGGAGGTATAATATGGGGAGCAATGCCAGATATAGTATGCACCTAAAGTAAAATAAATAAATTAAAAAAAAAGATACAGGTAGTTTGGAACTTCAAAATACCAATGCTTTATCTATTTTCCTTTTTCTGAGTTGTTGAAATGTTGCTAGTATGAATAACATGTTTAAGGGTCAATTGTCATTTGAGTTTTTTAAAAGGATGGCTTTATTGGTACTTCGTAGACAGCCACACTTGATCATACCTCAAAGTATGCATGTGTAAATATTGTCATTGTTTGTGTAGTATTCATGTGGACAGTGAAACGGACAAATGTTGTTGTTTGGAATGCCTAAAAATAGCCACGAAGTAGCCTTCTGCCTAAAGTCACAGGTGAGAGGTGTGTCAACCTCTGGAGCCTTCATTCCCAGTCACCGATGCGTTAACTTATCAACCGAAGGGTGGGGAGCTCCTTGACACCAGCTCCAACCTCAATTTCAGAATATTGTACTGAAACTTGATAAAAGCAGTGTTTCTTGCTTAAGACTTAGGGATAAAGGGTAAGGCCACAGCTGCCTTTAAGAATATTGAAGAGGCCGGGCGCGGTGGCTCACGCCTGTAGTCCCAGTACTTTGGGAGGCCGAGGCGGGTGGATCATGAGGTCAAGAGATCTAGACCATCCTGGTCAACATGGTGAAACCCCGTCTCTACTAAAAATACAAAAAATCAGCTGGGCATGGTGGTGCGTGCCTGTAATCCCAGCTACTCAGGAGGCTGAGGCAGGAGAATTGCCTGAACCCAGGGGACGGACGTTGCAGTGAGCCGAGATTGCACTCCAGCCTGGGTAACAAGAGTGAAACTCCATCTCAAAAAAAAAAAAAAAAAAAAGAATATTGAAGAAACTTATTGACTGTTTTTCTAAGATGTACATTAAAAAAACAACCTATTGAATTTTATTCATACTAATCTACTAAAAACACAGTCCTAGGCATATTGTATTGGCTATCCACATATAATTTTAAATAAACATCAACAAAATGGTGAGTTTATTTGAATTTGGCATTATTTCTAAAACCAGTGTTGTCAGGGGGAAGAACATGAGCAGTGTGGACATTCACCAGCCGGTCTGTTGAAGGCTAAGAAGAAGCATCATCTCTGCGTTGGTTTGCGGTTGTGCAGGTGCTCAGAGAATTCTTTCTTGCCCTCTTAATAGATGGAAGGCTGGGCTCCCCAGCTTCTGCCCTGTGTGTGTTCTAAGGACAGGCCCTGTGTTTGACATTCTTTTTCAACCCTAGAACTTCAGCAAACATAAGTAGAGAGAGCTGAATGGCAGAGGTTCACTCTGTGGGGCTGGGTCCTGTTCTTTCACCACCCAAGCACTTAGACATAGCTTTAGTTATCTAAAGTAATATAACATAGGGATCTAAGAACAGTTTAGCACGGATCAAGGATCAGCATGCTGGGGTTCAGATGTAAGCTCTCCTAATTCTGGGTGACCAGGGGTAGCGTTTTCACCAGTTCAATGGCGGAACAGTGGGACTTAACCTCATTTGGAAGATTAAATGAAGTAATCCAGAACACACTGACTGCTTACAAGAGCCTGGCAAGTGCAGAGCTGTGACTACAAGCTGCTGCTGTGATTGCCCTGGCGGCTCCTGTTTCTGTCCAGGGATAAATCCTTCAGTCTGCACCACTGCATCTGCTATCTCTGCACCACTTCCCCTACCAGAGACCTTTTCACTACTGGTCATATCTCTGAAGATAGCCTCAATTCCTTAGCACCATGCAACCACACTGCCTTTATATCCTCTTAAGCAAGGGCCCACAGGCATTAGCATGGATGCTTCAAAATACAGACCTGATGCATTTAGTATTTTCAGTGTCTCCGTAAGCTGGATGCTATCATCATCATTATATGACCTACGAGAAAACTGTGGCTTGGAGAAATGAGACAGAATCCAGGAGATTTCCTTCCTGGGACCAAGGAGCATGTACGGAGGCCTTGGTCTCTGACATTGCTTTCCACTCCGATAGCCAGGTGAGTGCACACCCAGAGTGTGGAATGGAATCGTACAAAGCCTGGGACTCACCTGCATCGGTGTTCCCCACACCAAGGCTTGATCTGGAACAGAAAACAGTCCACACTGTGACTTCTGACTCTCATTTTGTTTCTCCTTAGAAATCGTAGTGGAACTGAGCTTTGGTGTGAGGAAAAGAGATCCAAGATAGTAAACATTTCCCTCAAAAGACGCATTAAGGGGTCAACCTTATGATAATGGTGTGCAATTCTATCCTTGCTTATTTGACGTGATTATTATAATTTTATATAGTGTTGGATATGTACTAACATGACTATCTGATATATATGAACCATTGTAACACATTCTCTATGTTCTTCCAATAGTCCTAATATCTCCTTTCTTTCCTTGCCACTCACTCACTATTCCTCTCCTTCTCCTCTTCTTCAAAGTCTCCGTGATGCTCCTGGGGTAACTATTTGACTGTAATCTTTCTTTCTTCTTCAGGGTCATTTTGTCTGAGGCACCCAGCAAAATTTCTTAATAAAGCAACCAGTCCTCTTCTACATTACTGACTCTCAACCAAATCCTCAGGAGAGAGCTCTGTCATCAAAGGACGTTCAATCTGGTGGAGGAATCAAAATGTGAAGCATTTAATCAATGGCGCAAGGCAGCATGTAATAGCTCATAACAGTTTGCACTGAAATCTGTGTTACAGGTGCTTAAAAAAGGCTAGGATTGACAGTAAGTACAGCAGTCAGGGAGGCAGACGCTGGGCAAAGTCCCAGGGGTTTAGCAGTGACCTACATGATCAGGAGCAGTGAGACATGGTATCTCAGGGAAAGAAGGCCATGCAGGTGGGAAGCAGGAAGAGATGCAAAGGAGGCGTAGGTGAGCTGGAATCAGATTAGGAGGGAGCTGGAAATACAGTTTGTTTAGGTAAGTTTGGAACTGAATGTATTCACTGGTGATGTTGCACCTTTGCCCCTGAGCTTAACAGAGGCCAGGTGACTAGGTTACCATTTTAGCTTGGTTGTTTTGGAAGAACAGTGCAGGTGTTTGAGTATGCCATTCCAGATTTCACCCTTCACTCAATGGCACAGCAGAGGCTCAGGTCAAGAGCCAAGGACAGGAGACTCTAAAGGTCTTTTCTTACATATCCCTAAAAGGGAGCAGATATGTTTACCTAGGGGTGAACAAGCAGTATGAATGGAAAGAAAAAAAATGAATTTATTTTTTTATTGGTCACTCTCGTGGCTAAAATAACCTTGACCCTATCTTCTCTATATGCATGCAGAATTTTAATTTGTTTTAATAGTTACAGAACTTAAAATCAACAGTTTTTATTCTTCAATTAGTGATTAACATTTTAAAAGTAAAATGACACTGTGTTTACCTTTCTGGCCAGAAACCTACATGGAGTTGAGGATGGGGAAGGGTAGGAGAAGTGTGGTAATACTTTACCATTAAGGTAAGATGCACAGTGAGGAGTGTATGATGGAAATGGTCACAAATGAAATGTAAGATGGAGACAGTCCCATCTCTGTAGCTGGAGAATATTCACCTTCCCCACAACTCATCTTAAAGTTATGTCCATGGGAGCTTTATAAAGATGCTGCTGCCGTGTCATGAAGTTTCTCATCCCTCCTATTTAGCTGGACCACCTGAAGCCAACCCTTCTCTTTGGGGTAGTTTTACAATGTGGGTAGACCCACTAGTTATGCTCAGTAGACCAACAGAATGAAAGTTTCACTGAAGTTAATAAACCGAATGAAGAGATGTACTTGTGTCTTCTGTCTTTGCTCAAACTAGATTGTCCAGAGTGGCAGAGCTGAGATCCAACCAGCTACACAAAGAAAGGTATCACAGCTGGGTTGTGTGGGAACACAGGTGTGGCTTGATATTTAAGCCATAACACATGTTTAAGTCCATAATTCTTTTTCCTTTCTTTAATTCCATAAAGGAAAATATGCAGTATAAAAATTCAGAAGGCTGTAACTCTAAAATCCATTGGCAGGAATGATTATTTGGTACTGTTGAGAAAGAGCAAATTCTAGAGATTATGCTATTAAGTTACAGCTGGGTTGTTATTTGTCTGTAATTTAAAAATCTGGCTGTTGAAATTAGTTACATTCAAGGAGAGTTTATCAGATAAAAGTCTCAGACGTGATATTTTTAGCCTCTGGAATTAAAGTGGCACCCATGAGCCAATAGACCACAGTAAAAACAGCCAGCCTTGCCATTTAGAGTTCTTTAAAGACTTATTCTGATTGTAACAAAAACACCCATAAATCTATGCACATATATATTGATCTTGGCTCCCTCTTAAAAATGACTCTGTCCTAGTAAGTTGGCATATTTCATAAACAAACCAACAAATTATTGATCTATCATATACTCTAAAAGTCCTATGAAGAATCTAGGTTGCTTTTAAGTTCCTACTGCACCTAAGGGAATGAGAAACTCTAAAATGAAAAATAGGTATTTAAAAAGAAGCACGGAAGATATATAGCTGTCTCTTTCTCCTTCTTTCGAGCCTCCTATTGTGATTCCATCTGTGTATCCCTCATCCCACATTGTGTCCACTGATGTGACATTTGGTATGTTAATGCCATTCCCTCCCAGAGGCTTCAGAAATTAAGTTACTCACAGCCCGACATCTAATAATTGATTTGTAAAAAATATTGTCTAGGGTTTTTTGTTTGTTTGTTTAAACAAATTAGGTATAAACTGATATATTTGTAGGATACGTTCCCTTAAAGCCTCACTGTGAAAGTAGATTTAAAAATAATTGTTTATATTCAATTAGTTTAAAAGAAATACTACTGTGAAATATTTTACTGATAAAATTAAAATGGTGCCTGATACGTTAACCATTGCAGTGAATGAAAGAAGCACCTTTATATATTATATGTTTTAATTTTCATTTCAGTGAATGAAAGAAGCACCTTTATATGTTATGTTGTATGTTTTAATTTTCATTGCAGTGAATAAAAAAGCACCTTGATATGTTATTTCATCGGGGGTGCTGCTCATGACGTGGATAAGGAAGGCTCAGGAACATGAAGCACATTGATTGCAAAGATTGAAGCCAATATGTGGGGAGTCATTTGGTTCCTGCTGAAAGCTGGTGCAATTGCACAGGGCTTAGGTCAGTATTACCAATTAGCAGATAGTACATTTTTTAACCCTAAATAATGTCTTCCATCTTTCTGGAGAAGGAAATAGAAGGTAAACGATAAGCAAGGTGACTAAATAAATATTAACATACTATACAACATAAAATGAAGAAAAATTCAAAGTAGGGCCAAGTCGAGGCTCCCAGCAGAGCTTGGGGAGGGCTGGTTAGGCTGCAGCCTAAGTTGCTGTATTCAGGATGGGGGCGTCCTGTCAGGTGAGGTCCAGGACCACCAGGGACCACTGCAGGATCCATTGTGAGTGGGAGACATGGTAGGGGGCTGAAATGAGGGGGCATATCGGGTGCCTTGCTGAGGATCATCTGATATGGTTTGGCTATGTTCCCAGTCAAATTTTATCTTGAACTGTGGTTCCCATAATCCCCATGTGCCATGGGAGGGACCTGGTAGGAGGTAATTGAATCGTGGGGGTGGGATTTCCTGTACTGTTTTGGTGATAGTGAATAAGTCTCAAAAGAGTTGCTGGTTTGAAAACGGGCAGTTCCGCATACACCCTCTTGCCTGCCACCATGTAAGATGCACCTTTTCTCCTCCTTCATCTCCTGCCATGATGGCGAGACCTCCCCAGTCATGCTGAACTTGAGTCAATTAAACCCCTTTCCTTCATAAATTACCCAGTCTCAGGTATGTCTGTATTAGCAATGTGAGAATGAACTACTACACCTTCTTTTTTTTATTGTACTTTAGGTTCTGGGGTACATATGCAGATCATGCAGGATTATTGCATAGGTACACACATGGCAATGTGGTTTGCTGCCTCTATTCCCCTATCACCTATATCTGGCATTTCTACCCATGTTATCTCTCCCCAACCTCCCTACACCCAGCTGTCCCTCCCTTGGACTCCACAACAGACCCCAGTGTGTGATGCTCCTCTCCCTGTGTCCATGTGTTCTCTCATTCTTCAATATCCGTCTATGAGTGAGGGTAAGAACATGCGGTGTTTGATTTTCTGTTCTTGTGTCAGTTTGCTGAGAATGATGATTTCCAGATTCATCCAGGTCCCTACAAAGGACATGAACTACTACACCTTCTTATGGACTTAAGCTTCCACAGAGAGACTTGTGAGACTTTGGCTGCTGAGGGTTCAGCTTGGAAGCAGGGTAGCTTGCTGCAGACATGCAGGCAGAAGAGATGACGGTTCAGACTGAGTGAGATCTCTGGCATGGTGACAAGGGGTCAGATTCTGAAGATATAGAAGGCTGAGCAAGCCAGATTTCCTCACCTCCTATCTGTGGGACACAAGGAAAACACAAGAGTCAAGGATGACTTCAAGCTTTTTGGTCTGAGCAGCCTGAAAGACCATGGCCATCTGCTGGAGAAGACACAGAAAAGGTTTAAACAGTGGTGAGTTGGGATCTGAGCATTCAGTTTGGACCTGTCCATTTTGAGATGTCTGTCAGGCATCCAAATGGGAGCAGGGCAGGCAGTGGGACTGACATGTGAGTCTTCAGTTCAGGAGAGAATGCAGTAGAAAGAAGTGGAGTTCCTTGGCATTCAAGTACATCTAAAGCCAAAAGAAAGGGTGAGACCAAAAGGAAGCAGATATTGAAGAGAAGCATGTGGATACTCCGTAATATGTCTGAAATCAGATTTATCCATGTTTGCACAGAATCAGTCATGTTTGTGTTTAATGAAGAATGTTATCAAGGAATGTGGCTTATTGGAATGATGACTGTTATTCCTCATGAGCATAAATGTGAATTAACACAGTGTCCAGTCCTTATGACCTACACTTCCTCACTATACACATTAACATACCTCCTCCTAACTCAAAGGTGACAGCAGGTAGGTTATTATCAGGCCTGCATATAATTGTAACAATGAACCAAGCCAATCTTCAAATAACCGGTTTATGAATATTAACTTTACTACTTAAAACAACATATTTGTTAGTGTTATTAATAACACTACTTATTTTATGTGCAGGCTTATAAAAGCATCAAAAAGAAGACAGTTTCTTGAATAAGACGATTTGACTATAATTTCTGGTTTTGGCATTACTTAGTCCATCCTTGGGCAAAGAACTGAAGCATGGTTGTTAATTCTACCTCCATGAGTGTGAAATAGATTAATAATACTTACGTCTACTAAGTTATGGTGGAAATCACATTTTTATAACTTTTAATATTCCATTATCATTTTGTCTTTGATACACTAATAATTTAGAAGTGTGCTTGTATATTACCAAAATATGGGATGTTTGGGGTTATTTTTTAAGTTTAGGTTTATAATTATTCCAAATATTTACCATTAAGGAACATGGTAGATATAATGTAGATGTCTTAATTGTTTTGAGATATGTCTTAAAAAATATAGTGTGTTAAATTTTTGTAATTTTCCACATTTGTTCTTTGGTTTTGCTAGCTCTTTGCTTTATTTGGCCTATCAATTTCTGAGAAGGTTATGTTAAATATATACACAATAACTGTGAAATTATATATTTCTTTTTATAATTCTTTTCTGCCTTTCATAATTTTTGTCAGGTACATACAGAGCCAAGAAATCTGTGAATCTTTCTGATATAGCCTTATTAATATTTATTTTTATTGAATAGTTATTTAAAGGTTTAAACTAAATGAAGTTCTTGAATGAGACTTTTTAGTTACTATAGTAATAGTGTGTATTGGTTTTTTCTCAATTTCATTGGGGAAAAAGATAACAAATGTCTTATTCTCTTCATAAGAAGCAAAAACTAAAACAAAAACAAAACAAAACAAAACAAAACTTCCTTTCCTAGCTTCTTCCAAATGTCTGCCTGAAAGCTGTTTTCACTGTTAACATCTTCCATTTCCTGAAATTTTATTCTCTTTAACTCATAAAATATGCTTAAACTTTCCAAATCTTTTTCTTCTTGGAAACTAAAAATGGGAGTTTCATATGTGATTATTTTAGCTGAGAAACACAGATTTTGAGCACCGGTGTCCAATAACTCACCACATCACATTGTTTGTTACATTTGGAGAAAATACGTCAGCAATTTGACAACTATTTGAACTACAGGCAGTGTTTGAGACTTTGAATTAAGGCCAGCACTCCCAATACAAGAGAAGGCAGGACACCTTGTGCTTCAGTGGCCAGAGACCTTTCCACAGGCAATGACACTTTGCTCGGAGATGTTTACATCCCTTTTGGAGTGTATGTCTTAGTCTCCAACCTGTCCTGGGAGGGACTTTGTCACAATTTTCAGCCAAGTCCCTTCCCTTTACTTAGAAACCTGGCCATCAGGCAAAAATGAGAAAAGATGTTAACATCTATTTGAAGTAGGATGCAGGACTCGACTCTGAATTAGAATGAAGACCAGCTGCAACAGGGAAGAGGCACCAAAAGCACCTCTTCATAAGACATGCCAACCAATGCATGACAGTTTACCATGTCATGGAAATGCCCGGAAGTTACTGCCCCTTTCCATGGCAAAAACCAGGAAGTTACTCCCCTTTTTTGATAAGTTTCTGAAAAACCTGACCCTTAATTGGCATGTAATTAAAAGTGAGCATAAACATTGGCAGCAGAACTGCCCTGAGCTGCTGCTCTCACCACACTGCCTATGGGGTAGCCCCGCTCTGCAGGAGCAGTCAGGGATCTGTAACACCACCACCTCATGAAGCTGTGATCCTCTACCACTGGCTCGCTCTTGAAATATTTCCTGAACAAAGCCAAAAACCTCCCCAGGCTAAGTCCTAATTTTGGTGCTTGCCTGCCCTGCATCACATTGATTGCCTAATGTATATCAGACACAGTGGATTTGGAGACCTAGGTAACACAAGGAAGGTAAAACATTTCAATTATCTGTAAGTCTGATAATCACTGTTAGAGGAAATCATCACAAATAGACATAGAATGTAAGTAATCAAGGACAGGTGCATTCACAAAAGAAAACTTATCTTTATGAGAGCAGAAGGATGAAAATGAAATTCACTCATTTTCCTTTTATTAAGGTTGAATGCAGCAGTCAAGAGCATCCTCAGAATTCTTCTGTTTCCTCCTGCTGTAAAAGCTGAGCACCACGCACATGTCAGAGAGCTCACGTCATGTGGCAGCCACATATTTGATACCTTGGAGGTTATAATTCTGCAAACCTGAAATGCAGGCTGTGGCTACAGAGCCACAGCAAAGTCTGCATTTCAGTTTCCCACTTTGAAACGCAAACGGTAAGGCTTATATGTATCGTTTAACAGAAGCACTTACACATAATGGTCAAAGTTTAGAGAAAATTAAGTCATCAGGGACACTGTG
Source organism: Sapajus apella (assembly GCF_009761245.1). Taxonomy (NCBI): domain Eukaryota; kingdom Metazoa; phylum Chordata; class Mammalia; order Primates; family Cebidae; genus Sapajus; species Sapajus apella. The sequence continues at coordinate 37,799,518 of NW_022436951.1, forward strand.
GAATTCTGATAGTGACTTCTAAGCTTGGCTATGTTTGGAATTATCAATATTTTTTTTAACCAACTTCAAGCTTTTTATTTTTTCCTAGATCATACTGGCATCGCATTCAACAGACATCACTCTTTTAGGTAAGTTCCTTTATATGAAAAAAAAAAAAAATTTCACGCCGCCCTTTGGATTGGCTGTGAATGCCCTTGTCAGTCATTATAAATTATCTTTCCTGATTCACTATATCAATTTTCCTCTGCAAGACATTGTGAGGTCCTGCTGTATTAGCTTAGGTTGCAGAGCTAAAAGAGAAGGTTTAATCTTGCAGGATGTGTGCTGCACTCTCCAAGGGGAAAGTTCCTCACAGCAAGAAAGAATAAGAGCCTTTAAAATCTCTTTCTACTTTTGGATGAAGGCAGATTAATTGAGTATAACGTTGAGTTAGAGGTACAAATATTAAGCCTGAAACAATCTCAGAGGTCCCTCAAGGCTGACCTAAATGTGTGATTTTTGTTTTCCCTGCAGAATGCAGCCTTAAAACAGCTCATTTTTCAAATGATGAATATCCCCAGTCTTGGCTTCCTTCTAGCCTTCCAACTCATCTGCACTCACAGCCGCTTCCAACAAACACATATTATCTACATTCTGTTCTTCTTATCCCACTATTTGTGTTTGTTTTCAACAGAGGCTCATCAGGAGCTGTTTCTTTATATGTCTCAGAAATAGATGCTCCTTGACAAGCAGACTTTAAAGAAAAATTATTGTTTATGCCTTTGTCCTTAACATGCACTTTAAACTGAACCACACCCCGCCCAAATATGAAAATGCTTATGTGGGCAGAAGCCCATCATGAAGCTCTTTCATCTAGTCCCCCTGCCTGTGTTCAGTCTGTGGGTGGATAATGATCGTCTGCCTATTGTTCTGCTGCAAATGCAAAGGAAACACTCAGCTTGTGCAAAGGATTGAAGACATGGTTTCTAAAATACTTGATCTAAAGCAGTGCTCAAAACAGTAGTGACTGCGTGAGTGCGTCTGATTCATTAAACAGGAGCCTCAAGTTCGCTGTTCATGGACTAGCACGCGTTAATTTAGAATATTTGCCACCAGATCTTTCTTCACAGTGTCTGATATATGCAATGTTTGACACCAGTGTTGTCATCAAACAGAATATTGGGCTCTTCGGGACCTGGTAACTTTCCTGAAAAGGATTTAAAGAGGAGCTTTAGGCATAGCCCTCTGTATAAATAATACAACGAAGCTCAGAGAAGAACTGAGCTTAAACTTTTCAGTAAACTGATCAACTTACTATGTGTAGATAGACACAGAAGCTACAGAAAAATGCAGTATGTTTCTATGCTCAACTTACTTGATTAGTACTATTTTGAGTTTTTAAGTGGGAAAAAGATGTAACTATATCAAATGCCCTTTTTTCCTCATAAGAAAATATGATAAAATATTTCTGAGAAAGCAAAGAAATTAAACACAAATTGTTTAAAAAATAAATACAATTTATTCTGGTTAAAGTTAAATATACATAAATAACAATATTACTGATGTTTGCATTAGATAAGAAATTAAAATTCTTCAGGTTTTAAAAGAGCTATGGACGTTCGTTCTCTTTGTAATGCAGTCAATTTCAATTTTTTTTGATGATAAGAAGTAAATAAATTCTTATGGACGTACTTCAGCAAATGGTGTTGTCAGTATTTTGGCAAGAAAAAGTGAGGTCAATTTAAGAAGTACCTAGATCTTCTAAGATCCTAGGGTTAAAGTTTCATCACACCATCCCTTTTGTCTTCAATACAATTACTTTATTTTTGCAGGTTTCCATGCCTTTAATGCAGACACACATTTTATTTTAAAAGTTATCAACAAGGTAACAAATTTACAAAATATATCTTCAAAGTTTTAAGAAAGCTAAAGATTTCCACTTCTAGAAAACCGACCAGAATTTTTTTATGTGAAAGTTTACATTATCATTATTTAAATTATTCTTTAAGTTCTGGGATACATGTGCAGAACATGCAGGTTTGTTACATAGGCATGCATATGCCGTGGTGGTTTGCTGCACCCATAAACCTGTCTCTACATTAAGTATTTCTCCTAATGCTATGCCTTTCCTTGTCCTCCACCCCCCAACAGGCCCTGGTATATGATGTTCCCTTCACTATGCTGATATGTTCTCATTGTTTGACTCCCTCTTATGAGTGAGAACAAGTGGTGTTTGGTTTTCTGTCCCTGTGTTAGTTTGCTGATGGTTTTCAGCTTCATACAAGTCTCTGTAAAGAACATGAACTCATTTGTTTTTATGGCTGCATAGTATTCTATGGTGTATATGTGCCACATTTTCTTTATCCAGTCTATCATTAATGGACATTTGTGTTGGTTCTAAGTCTTTGCTATTATTCATAGTGCTGTAATAAACTTAACGTGTCATCTCTCTTTATAGTAGAATAATTTATAATCCTTTGAGTAGATACACAGTAATGAAATTGTTGAGTCAAATGGTATTTCTAGCTCTAGATCCTTGAGGAATCGCCACCCTGTCTTCCACAGTGGCTGGACTAATTTACACTCCCACTAACAGTGTAAAAGCATTTTTTTTTCTCCACATCCTCTCCAGCATCTGTTGTTTCCTGACTTTTTAGTGATCGCCATTCCAGCTGGCATGAGATGGTAACTCCATGTGGTTTTGATTTGCATTTCTCTAGTGACCAGTGATGATGAGTTTTTTCTCATATGTTTATTGGCCACATAGTGTCTTCTTTTGAAAAGTATTTGTTCATATGCTTTGCCGACTTTTTGATGGGGTTGTTTTTTCTTGTAAATTTGTTTAAGTTCCTTTTTTTTTCTCAAGTAAACATTCTGTAGTTTGCCTATTCACTCTGGTGATAGTTTCTTTTGCTGTACAGAAGCTCTTTAGTTTAATTAGATTCTATCTGTTAATTTTGGCTTTTGTTACAATTGATTTTGGTGTTTTAGTCATGAAGTCTTTGCCCATGCCTATATAGTAAATGATATTGCCTACATTTTCTTCTAGGGTTTTAAGGTTTTAGGCCTCATGCTTAAATCTTTAATCCATCTTGAGTTAATTTTGTATAAGGTGAAAGGAATGGGTCCAGTTTCAGTTTTCTGCCTATGGGTAGCCAGTGTTCCCAATGCCACTTGTTAAACAGATTTTTTTTTCTCATTGCTTGTTTATGTGAGGTTTGTCGAAGATCAGATGGTGGTAGATGTGCGGTATCATTCCTGAGGCCTCTGTTCTTTTCCCTTGGTTTATATATCTTTTGTATGAAATTTAAAATAGTTTTTTTCTAATTCTGCAAATAAAGTAAATGGTAGCTTGATGGGAATAGCAATGAATCTATAAATCACTTTGGGCAGTATGATCATTTTCACAATATTGATTCTTTCTATCCATGAGCATGGGATGATTTTCCATTTGTTTGTGCCCTTTTTTATTTCCTTGAGCAGTGGTTTGTAGTTCTCCTTGAAGAGGTCCTTCACATCCCTCATAAGTTGTATTTCTAGGTATTTTATTCTCTTTATAGCAATTGCGAATGAGAGTTCACTCATGATTTGGCTCTCTATTAGTCTATTATTGGTGTATAGGAATGCTTGTGATTTTTGCACATTGATTTTGTATCGTGAGACTTTGCTGAAGTTGCTTATCAGCTTAAAGAGTTTTGGGGCTGAGACAATGAGGTTTTCTAAATATAAAATCATGTCATCTGCAAATATAGACAATTTGTCTTCCTCTTTTCCTACTTGAATACCCTTTATTTCTTTCTCTTGCCTAATTGCCCTGGCCAGAACTTCAATATTGTTGAACAGGAGTGGTTAGAGAAGGCATCCTTGTCTTGTGCCAGTTTTCAAAGGGAATGCTTCCAGCTTTTGCTCATTCAGTGTGATATGCACTGTGGGTTTGTCATAAATATCTCTTATTATTTTGAGATACGTTCCATTAATACATAGCTTATTGAGTGTTTTTAGCATGAAGGGGTGTTGAATTTTATCAAAGGCCTTTTCTGCATCTATTGAGATAATTATGTGGATTTTGTCATTGGTTCTGTTTATGTGGTGGGTTACATTTATCGATTTGGATATGTTGAACCAGCCTTCTCTCCTAGGGATGAGGCCAACTTGACAGTGGTGGATAAACTTTTTAATGTGCTGCTGGATTTTGTTTGCCAGTATTTTATTGAGGATTTTCACATCGATGTTCATCAAAAATATTGGCCTGAAATTTTATTTTTTTGTTGTGTCTCTGCCAGATTTTGTTTTCAGGATGATGCTGGCCTCATAAAATGAGTTAGGGAGGATTCCTTCTTTTTCTGTTGTTTGGAATAGTTTTAGAGGAATGGTGCTAGCTCCTTTTTGTACCTCTGGTAAGATTTGGCTGTGAATCCACCTAGTCTGGGGATTTTTTGGTTAGTATGCTATTCATTATTGCCTTAATTTCAGAACTTGTTATTGGTCTATTCAGGGATTTGTCTTCTTTCTGGTTTCATCTCGGGAGGGTGTATGTGTTCAGGAATTTATCAATTTCTTTTAGATTTCCTAGTTTATTTGTATAGAAGTGTTTGTAGTATTCTCTGACAGTAGCTTCAATTTCTGTGGGATCAGTGGTGGTATCCCCTGTATCATTTTTTATTGTGACTTTTGGTTTCTTCTCTCTTTTCTTTATCAGTTTGGTTAGCAGTTTATCTATTTTGTTAACCTTTTCTAAAAACCACCTCCTGGATTCATTGATTTTTTGAAGGGTTTTTTGTGTCTCTGTCTCCTTCACTTCTGCTCTGATCTTAGTCATTTCTGGTCTTCTGCCAGCTTTTGAATTCCTTTGCTCTTGCTTCTCTAGTTCTTTTAATTATGATGTTAGGGTGTCAATTTTAGATCTTGCTCATTTTCTCATGTGGGCATTTAATACTATAAATTTTCCTGTAAACAGTGCTTTAGCAATGTCCCAGAGATATGTTGGGTCTTTGTTCTCATTGGTTTTAAACAACTTATTTATTTCTGCCTTAATTTTGTTATTTGCCTAGTAGTCATTCCAGAGCAGGTTGTTCAGTTTCTGTGTGGTTTTGCAGTTTTGAGTGAATTTCTTAATCTTGAGTTCTAACTTGATTGCACTGTGGTCTGAGAGACTGTTTGAAATGATTTCCATTATTTTGCATTTCCTGAGGAGTGCTTTACTTCCAATTATGTGGTTGATTTTAGAAAAAGTATGATGTGGTGCTAAGAAGAATGTATATTCTGTTGATTTTGGGTGAAGTGTTCTGTAGATGTCTGTTAGGTCCACTTGATCCAGAGCTGAGTTCAAGTCCTGAATATCCTTGTTAATTTTCTGTCTCATTGATCTGTCTAATATTGACAATGGTGTGTTCAAGTCTCCCACTATTATTATGTGGGAGTCTAAGTCTCTTTGTAGATCTCTAAGAACTTGCTTTATGAATCTGGGTGCTCCTGTATTGGATGCATATATTTTTAGGACAGTTAGCTCTTCTTGTTGCATTCATCCTTTACCGTTACGTAATGACCTTCTTTGTCTTTTTTGGTCTTTGTTGGTTTGAAGTCTGTTTTTATCAGATACTAGGATTACAACACCTGCTTTTTTTCCCTTTCCATTTGCTTGATAAATATTCTTCCATCCCTTTATTTTGAGCCTATGTGTGTCTTTGCACGTGAGATGGGTCTCCTGAACACATCACACCGATAAGTCTTAACTCTTTATCCTATTTACTTGTCTGTGTTTTTTAATTGGGGCATTTAACCTGTTTGCATTTAAGGTTAATATTGTTATTTGTGAATTTGACTCTGTTATTATGATGCTAGCTGGTTATTTTGCCCATTAGTTAATGCAGTTTCTTCGTAATGTCTATGGTCTTTACATTTTGGTATGTTTTTGAAGTGGCTGGTACCAGTTTTTTCTTTCCATATTTAGTGCTTCTTTCAGGAGCTCTTGTAAGTCAGGCTAGTGGTGACAAAATGCTTCCGCATTTGCTTGTCTGTGAAGGATTTTATTTATCTTTCACTTATGAAGCTTAGTTTGGCTGTATATGAAATTCTGGGTTGAAAATTCTTTTCTTTAAGAATGTTGAATATTGGCCCCTACTCTCTTCTGGCTTGTAATGTTTCTTCAGAGAGATCTGCTGTGAGTCTGATGGGCTTCACATTGTGGATAGCATGACCTTTCTCTCTGGTGGCCCTTAACATTTGTTCTTCATTTCCACCTCAATGAATCTTACTATCATGTGTCTTCTTCTCTTCTTCTGAAAGGAGAAGTTGCTCTTCTTGAGGAGTATCTTTGTGGCATTCTCTGTTCTAAATTTGAGTGTTGGCAGTTCTCCTGGATAAGTTTTGCAACTTGGTTCCATTCTCCCCATCACTTTCAGGTGCACCAATCAAACATGGGTTTGGTCTTTTCACATAGTCCCATATTTCTTGGAACCTTTGTTAGTTCATTTTTATTCTTTTTCCTCTAGTCTTGTCTTCATGCTTTATTTCATTAAATTGATCTGAAATCTCTGATATCCTTTCTTCTGCTTGATTGATTCAGCTGCTGATACTTGTCTATGATTCACGAAGGTCTCATGCTATGTTTTTTCTGCTCAATTAGGTCATTTATATTATTCACTAAACTGGCTATTCTAGTTAGGAGTTCCTGTAACCTTTTATCAAGGTTCTTAGCTTCCTTGCATTGGGTTAGAACATGTTCCTTTAGTTCAGAGGACTTTGTTATTACCCACCTTCTGAAGCCTACTTCTGTCAATTAATCAAACTCATTCTCCATCCAGTTTTGTTCCCTTGCTGGTGAGGAGTTGTGATCCTTTGGAGGAGAAGAGGTTTTCTGGGTTTTGGCAATTTCAGCCTTTTTGTGCTGATATTTCCTCATCTTCATGGATTTATCTGCCTTTGGTCTTTGATATTGATTTATCTGCCTTTGGTCTTTGATATTGATTTATCTGCCTTTGGTCTTTGATATTGATTTATCTGCCTTTGGTCTTTGATATTCAGATAGGGTTTTTTTTTTGTGGGGATCCTTTTGATTGATGTTTTTGCTATTCCTTTCTGTTTGTTAGTTTTCCTTCTAACAGAACCCTCTGCTGCAGGTCTACTGGAGCTTGCTGGAGTTCCATTCCAAATCCTGTTTGCCTGGGTATCACTAGCAGAGGCTGTAGAATAGCAAAGATTGCTGCCTGCTCTTTCCTCTGGAAGCTTTGTCCCAGAGGGGCACCTGCCAGTTGCCAGCCAGAGTTCTCCTGTATGAGGTGTTTGTCGACCCCTTCTAGGAGGTGTCTCCCAGTCAGGAGACACGGGGGTCAGGGACCCACTTGAGGAGGCAGTCTGGTCCTCAGCAGGGCTTGAGCACTGTGCTGGGAGATCCACTGCTCTCTTTGGAACTGGCAGGAAGGAAGGTTTAAGTTTGTTGAAGCTGCGCCCACAACAGCTCTTCCCCCAGGTGCTCTGTTCCAGGGAGATGGGAGTTGTATCTATAACCCCCTGACTGGGGCTGCTGCCTTTCTTTCAGAGATGCCCTGCCCAGAGTGGAGAAATCTAGAGAGGCAGTCTGGCTAGAGTTGCTTTGCTGTGCTGTGGTGGGCTTTGCTGTGCTGTGGTGGGCTCTGCCCAGTCCGAACTTCTCAGTGACTTTATTTACAGTGAGGGGAAAACAGTCTACTCAAGTCTCAGTAATGGCAGATTCCCCTCCCCACGCCAAGCTCAAGCATCCCAGGTCAACTTCAGACTGCTTTGGTGGTGGCAAGAATTCCAATCCAGTGGGTCTTAGCTTGTTAGTCTCCATGGGGGTAGGATCCACTGAGCTCAACCACTTGGCACCATGGCATCAGACCCCTTTCCAAGGGAGTGAATGGTTCTATCTTGCTGGCATTCCAGGTACCACTGGGGTATGGGGGAAAACAACAACAACAACAACAAAAAACTCCTGCAGCTAGCTTGGTGTCTGCCCAAATGGCCACCTAGTTTCGTGTTTGAAACCCATCACCCAAGGCCTTGGTGATGTAGGCACCTGAGAGAATCTCTTGGTCTGTGGGTTGCAAAGACTGTGAGAAAACTGTAGTATCTGGATCAGAGTGCACCGTCTGTCCCTCACGGCTTCCCTTGGCTAAGGGAGGGAGTCTCCAGCTTCTTGTGCTTCCCTGGTGAGGCAACGCCCCACCCTGCTTCTGCTCACCCTCTGTGTGCTACACTCACTGTCTCAACAGTCCCAATGAGAGGACTGGATACCTCAGTTGGAAATGCAAAAATCACCCGCATTCTGCATTGGTCTCGCTGGGAGCCGCTAATCAGAGCTGCTCATATTCAGTCATTTGCTCCTCCACTTTTTTTTTTTTTCCAAACAGAGCTTTCACTGCATTTTCCTGAGCCCCGAAGTGTTCACACCATTCTGTGCCCCCAGTCTGTTCTATGAGATTTCTGTCTAGGGCAGAAGTTTGTGTATAATGAGACCGAAGGGCCTTTGAATCAAAGCCTTTGCCTTATTCACACATCTAGAAATACTTCCAGCATATCAGCTTATGAATGGCTTCTTGGTTCTTCAATAGTTCATAAAATCAGCTTCTTCCTGTTTTTCTTATTGCTTAGCATTTCAATCAAACACTTAAAGATGTCCTCTGGGATCTTCCATTTCCTCAGTAAATTGCCTTGAAAAGATGATGGTTGAAAGTCTCAGCTTTGATGAAGTTAACTATTTGTACAGCATTGAACACACTGCTTTGGGGATTTGGGGCATAGCTCTTGTCAACTTATGCAGTCATTTATAGAAGGCAAAGATTTGCTATGATATATGAGGCATCTTTTTTTGTCAAAGTAGCAAAACTAGGTGTCAAGTGAAAGCATATGATTAATTAATCAGTGAAATTAATGCATTAATAAATTTATTAATTTAAGCTTGACATTCTGCCTAGCAAAATAAATTTTTCTGGTTTGGAAGATATTAACGTATTCGAACTTTACAAAATATAAGAATTTGTCTTTGATACCATTTGAGTTTCTTCATAAAATGAAATGCAGGAGTTGCTCCACTGCCCTCATCAGCCTTTCCTCTAGGTTGTAACCTGGAGGGATGCGATAGTGCTGTCATTTCTTCTGTGACCTGCAGCAAAAAATTTGCATAAATGTCAGTGACACCAGGGCTCATTTCATCATTTGACTGAGGCACCACTTTCTTAGATCACACATTAATTTATTTAATAAATATTTGCTGAGTGTCCAACAGTTTCTAGATACTGGGGATATAATGGTGGAGAAAGGAAGTGTGAATAGCCACATAGAGCAAAATGTACGTTATGAAGAAGAAAGAAAATGAGAAACCAAACCATAATATGATGTCAAGTGGTAGAAAGTGCAATGAAGAAGAATTTAGTTGAGCAAGAAAGACAGTAAAAGAGATGGAGTACAATTTGTCATTTCTGATAGCTTCATTTCTTTGCTTTGCTCTAAGACATAATGAGTTTTAACTCTTCTAGAACATGTGGCTACACAAATAATTCTTAAATTATGTGCAATTTGTTTTGTTTGGAAATAGGAGAGGTAGCTTTTTCAGATGCTTCCTAAAAAGATTGGGATAGGAGAAAATGTATGTTCTGATAATATAGTAATAATTACAGCCTGACTGTGCTCCTCACAAAACTATGTGAATTATCCAGCATGTTTTCAGGAGGCATGAATATGAGATGCTTTTACAGCTAATGTTGCTTCATGTTAGAAGTCAAGAAGAACTTTTCCACAACAGAGGCACCAATTCTTCTATACTAAGCACAGAAGACAATGAAGTTAATGTGAAAAGACACATATACATTATTATACTTTCCTTGAACTCTGACATGGGGTCTATCCTGAAGTAATAGACATAATTGTGACAGTAAACATATCCTCATGTGGGAAAGAGTTCATTTTAGGAGCTTCTCTAATCTCTTTGATCCAATTGATGATTATTTCATCAAACCTATTTTGATCATTCTTGTTATAAGTTCCTTTTTCAAAAATTTCTAGACTTGCAGATATCAGAGTTATATTTATCCTTCCAAGTATGCGTTCTCTAATAATGCCTTCAGTAACACTATTCTCTGCTTTTGTGCTCTTCTAAGTATAAGAAATTCTATATGAAGGAAGATACACCATATCCAGCACTATAGTAGACAATGAAAGAAGAGAGTGAAATAAAAGGCATATTTTATAGAGATCAGCAAGGTTCTGGAAGAGATTGTAGGTCCAGATGTATTGCTGTGGCTGTTTGGAGAAAAATGCAATCTGCTAGAAATGAACATAGCAAGTTGTTAACCTGATATCTCAGATGGGGATTGTATTAGTCTGTTCTCACACCACTATAAAGACATGCCCAAGACCGGGTAATTTATAAAGAAAAGAGGGTTTAATTGACTCACAGTTCCACATGGCTTGGGAGGCCTCATGAAACTTACGGTCTTGGTGGAAGGCACCTCTTCACATGGTGGCAGGAGAGAGAATGAGTGTAGAGTGAAGGAGAGAAAAGCCTCTTATAAAACCGTCAGATCTAGTGACAACTCACTCACTGTCATGAGAACAGCATGGTGAAGACCACCCTTATGATCTAATCACTTCCCCCAACACATGGGGCTTACAATTTAAGATGAGATTTGGGTGGAGACACAGAGCCAGGTCACATCAGGGATGAAAAATAAAATTAGCTTTTCCTTTATATTTTATACAGGTGTGTGTATTATTTCATCTGTACAACAAACATGTATTAGTTCAATTTAAAAATGTCCAAAGGAAAATTTTTTTGAAGAAATAAAGACAATTGGAAACATCAAGAACTAGAAAATGCATAGAACCATGGGCTCAATTCATCATAAAATAAAAGAAAATGATAAAGTACAGTTACAAATATGAAATTATAACCAATAATTGCTCAATTTGAAGACAAATGTAGCCTATGTATGAAAATCCTTATAAAATATCCCAAAAAAGGAAGAGTTTTAAAAATTCCAACATATATGAATGTGTTTTTTTTAAGTAGTGGTAATTATTTTTGCCATACTATATATAATTTTAGGAATAAAAATAATTTTGGATGTCTATGTTAAGAATATAGACAAAATAGAACATTTATTGTATAATGGGCAGGAAAGACATCAAATCAGTAAAGTGTTTAATTCATGAGAAATTAGTATGTTCAGCAGATACTATGGAGTCAGAAAGATAGAAAAATAGCAGGAGCATGATGCAAGAGTATGAAATAATGTGAATAATTTAAGCCATAAAAGCACAAGTATTCAAAAATTCTAAAGACTAAATAATAAGAAGAATAATAGTAATACAGTGCTTCCCTTGAATTAAGCACTATTCTAAGAACTTTAATTTATTTAATATCCAGCTTTAGTTAAACAAATGTCATCGGAATTTTCTGTCAGCCCCTTGGGACCATGTAACACATTCACTCTTTTCTAGTCTTACCACGGTGGACCACTCCATCTTAAGAAACCAGTAGAAGAACAAATTAAAGCCAAAACAATCAAAGAAAGGAAATAATAAAGATGAGAACTGAATTCATTTATACTGAAAACAGAAAAGCAATAGAGACCATTATTGAAATGAAAACCTGGGTCTTTGATGACCCTCTGGCTAGACTGATCAGGATAAAAGAGAAGGGCTACAAATTACCAATATCAGAAATAAAAGAGAGAAAGTTTTGGTAAACTGTACAGATATTAAAATGATAACAACAGTATTATGACCAACTTAGTACATACAAATTTACTTAGATCAAATGGAAAAATTATTTGAAAGATATAAACTACCAAACTCATTCAAAAAGAAATAGACAAAGTGCAGTCACATACCCTTTGAAGAAATTTAATTTGCAATTAAAAAATTTCCAACAAGGGATCTCCAGAGCCAGATGGCTTCATTGGAAAATTCTACCATTTGTCCATTGGTTTTCAATCTCCCTTGGTCCAGAAAAGTTCCATAAGGCGCTGAATCCTTTGAACTTGCAGGTTTAGGTCTGAGTCAAAAATGGCTGACGTTTCACGGAGGGACATGTTATACATTAAATACATATACATATATTACATGTATATGTAATAGTGAGATGCATATATCTACATTTGTATTGGATATTTTATATAACATATCTACATTTATCTGATATTATATATATCTACATTTATATCTGATATTTTATATAGCTATATACATTGTTATATATATACACACATATATACATATTAATATATTAGACATGCTCTGGGTCTTTTTTTTTTCTTTTTGCAATCAAGTTACAGCCTTAAGATTCATACTTTTTTTTTTTTTTTTTGAGATTAAGCGTCACTCTGTGTCCCAGGCTGGAATGCAGTGGCATGATCATGGTTCACTGCAACCTCTGCCTCCCGTGTTGAAGTGATTCTCCTGCTTCAGCCTTCTGAGTATCTGGAATTACAGGCACGCCCCACCATGCCTGGCTAATTTTTGTATTATTATTATTATTATTATTTTTTTTTTTTTTTGTAGAGATGGGGTTTCACCATGTTGGCCAGGCTGGCCTCAAACTCCTGACCCCAAGTGGTCTGCCCAACTTGGCCTCCCAAAGTGCTGGGATTATAGGCATGAGCCACCGTTCCTGGCCCACTTCACATATACTTTTGCATGTAATTGCGATGAGTTTATCTACACCATGGCCTAGTTGTACATTGCGAGACACTATTATCCATTCTCCTGTAACTGGGTATTTCAGTTATTTCCAGTTGCTGCTATTGCGTAGGAATGTCCACGTGCGTATTTCTTTGTCCTCATGTGAAAAGTTTCCCTAGAAACTAGAAACAATGTCAATTCACAAGACAGTGGAAAGCTGGAATTTTGTAGTGACTCCAGCTCCAGCCAACACTACAAGAAGCTGGAAATCGTATATCTGAGCTCACTAACTCTATACAATAACCATGTTGTTGTAACATTATGAAGTTTCTTTTGCAGCAACAGAGAATAAAACTGGAAATAATACTATTTCTGGAACTCTTGTAAAATAAATATTAGAGTTTCCTAAATTATTTTCTAAAATTTAAGTAACATCTATTAATTACATTTAAAATGAAGAAGATATCTCTGGAAAAAGTTCTTATGAGATTTAGGTAATAGAGTGCCCAGAATTAAACTTAAAGTCTTGATTAGTTTCATAATTAAATAAAAAATTAAGTTAAATTAAATGTACTAACATTTCTAGTGAATAAGATACCCTAAGAAATCATAGGATAGGTTTAATGACATGAGCTGTAGAAAAGTGAAGTAGAATACAAATAATATTGGTAAATGCCTCATATGGTCTATATGTTTATAGTGATAATTCCAATAGAGCTAAAGAGTAATTTGATTATCTTCAATATTCCTTCATGATTAAAACAAACAAAAAAAGCAAGTAAATGAAGATCACTTGTGAAATTCAAAGTAGAAAGTTCTTTAACATAAATCACTTCTATTAATGCAAATAATTAAAATCTCACAAAATAGCTGAATTAGAACAATTTTTTGAAAATAAAAATAAATCTCTTTATCAAATCATTTTTTAAAGTTTTTTTAGAAAATTATATAAAATATGCAATAAAAATGAAGTAATTTTCTATAAAGATGAAAAGTACATGTATCTTCAGACTCTGTAATTCCAATTGACAAACTACAGAAAAATGACTAAACATAATTTAAAATAATGTGAAATTTAATCAGATCATTCATTGTATAAAATCACAAGCATTGTTTAATATAGAATATTATAATTTATACAACTACAGTGGTGACTAGCATTCTGTTCACAATGGCCAGAAGAGTAGAAAATATCTGTAAAAATATTTTTTTAAAATGCAGAGAATGCACATGAAGAAAATGTCAAATCTTATCTGAAGGCTGAGTGTATTTTAAATAAATAGGCATGACATGCTTTGAAATATTTAAGACATGCCTTAAAATGTTATTTTTAAATAAATTATTTTTACTTTTTAAACTTAAGATTTAATTGCATCTAGAGAAAATTATAACCCATTTTACTGATGTCTATTCAAATGTGATTATACAAGAGAAGTATAAAATAAAGGGACAGAAAACTACACGTAAAACCAATGATCGAGAACTCCTGGCTCTATAACAATTTTCAGAAAGCATGTTACTGATATAAAAAATTACAATAGATGAACAGAAGATATTAGTGAAACAAAGCACATTAGAAAACCAAGTTTTCTAATTCAATTTGTGAAAAAACCATAAACAAACATTTAAGTTTTAAAAAGTGTTAAATTGGTGATAAAACATGATATTTTCTGTTAACTTCTTAGAAAAATAAGTTTAGATATTTTTGAGAGGTCCAAAATAAATTTCAGCTAGAATACATGTTTACTGAATCTATTAATGAATCACAAAAGGCAGTTGAATGTGTGTGTGTGTGTATATATATATATATATATATGTGTATATATATATATAAATATATATAAAACTACATCTATCTATCTATCTATCTGTCTGTCTGTCTGTCTATCTATCTGTCTATCCATCTATCAACTCTCAAGAGCAAGGGGAAGTTGCTAACTCAACAAAAAAAAGAGAGAGAAAAAGAAAACCTTGAAAATATTTTGATAAATTTGTCTATGCGATTTTTCATTTCAGAGCATCAAAAAAGGAACCATAATTAAACAAGGAAGCATCAATATTTGCAAAATAGACCAAAGATTATCAAAATTAGTATTTACATTAGCATTTTATGCAGAATGTAAAAAATAGAATGCACAAGGCCTTTTTTGAAGACCCCAGTAAATACTGATGACAGAGCCTGAGCCCACACACGCACATGTGCACGCGTGTCTCACACACACACACACACACACACACACACACACACAGAGCCATGCTCATACTTGGAATAGTTGATCCCAAGTGAAGAGACCCTGAGAATCCTGTGCCTTTCAAATCCAAAAAATGTATAAGCTTCTCACAGTATTTCTTTTTGGAAATTATGTTTGTTCACTTCTATATAAGACGTAGAAAATGTTCTGAAGTGAGGAAGTTTTTCAATAGTCACTATCAGCTTACCTTATTTATCATGAGAAAAGCAATATGGATGAGTTAGAGATTGAGAGGAGAAGGAGAAAGAAGGAGAGAGAGAGACTCTGGGAAGTATACCAAAATTGTAATTTCATTTTGTTTGGACATGCTTTATAACAGAGTTATTGATGACTTCATTATATTTTTCACACTTTGAAATGTGTTTGCCTATAGAAGAAACTAAGAATGAACATTGATTTTATCACGTAGACAAAATTTAATGAATGATTCATCTTAATGTACATAATCCCAGTTATTTTGTGGTTACCTACGATTCATTTTGCAGACAACAGTGTTAAACTGCAAATTGTCAGGACCTTGAAATCTATCAGTCAGCGGCAAGAAGTCCATGGCAATTTCAGACTTAAGAACAATATCATATTTACAGTCATGAAAGCAGAAGCAGCCTTCTGAATTTATAAATTTTATAATCCAAGGTATTTTACTTGCTTTTGACTTCTGCACCATATGTCTAAGGAGGTAGATTTCCCCCCAAGTTCTTAGAAAGTATATTTTTACTTTTAGTATAAATTATAATATACTCATGTATATGAGCACATAAATATTAATATTTCATTGAGAGGCGTGTAGTGAAGGGGAAAAGACCACTCAACTGAGAACCAAAAATCTATCTCTTTCTCCAGTTCCATCATTACCCAGCTGTGTAATCTGACTGGATTCAACATTTAACTCCTCTGAGCTTCAATTTTCTGAAATACAAAATTTAGAAACAAGGTTTAGGATTTTCCAGCTTGTATTTTAGAACAAGGGACACACAGGTTATATTTAAGTTAGAAACTTTCACCAGTGCAGTTATATGAGGCATCTGAATCAACAAAAGCTTTTTTTTTTTTTTTCCTTTCAATTTCAACTAAACATTAGCCTGGAATTGTTTTCCTTCTGTAATGCTAGGGAATAGAAATGAAAGTCTACAGTTAAAATGTAACTAGAAAGAATTTATGTGGTTCACTGGGTAATAATTGCAACATTTTCCATGGCCTATTAAAGAGCAATTTCTTTGGTTTTATTAGGTGTTCCAGAATATTTTGGAGGGTTTTTCCTAGGGTATCTTTTCTTTTTCAATTCTAGTTTGAGTGGCATGATATTCCTTTATTTCGATGGAGAAAGTGGAACTAACACCATAAAATAAAAATTTCCAATGCACTTATTTTAATGCTTATATTATTCATTGTGAATGAAGAAAAATGAACCCTGCAATATTCTTATAATATACTATTTCTTTTAAACACATTGATTTACATTTCTTGATGCATAGAGGAAAATAAATACTGGTTAGCTTCTCACTACTCAGGGCATTAATTAAAACACGTCTTCTGAAATGTATCTGACCATAATACAGACATAAACTGAGACCATTTCTTTTCCCTTTTTTGCTTTTTTATTTTATTTACTTTATTTTTTTGAACCATTATAAACCTAACTTAGTTCTTGGCCAAAGACTTTAAAAGCCATCAAGCTTTTAGAGAAATCATTTTCCTCTGTGAGCTGCATGAATTTCACAGTCACCATTGCGGGGACGGGAAATTAGTTGGGAGTGCCTCTGGTGGCAGTGTCTCCTCTGGAGAGCCACCAGGCGTGCAGCTGTACAGTCAGCCGGTGGGTGGCACCACAAGACTGCATTTACAGCAGCACTGCATGGGCAGCTGCCACCGTGTGAATCTCATCTTAACAACTGCAGCCGATAAAAATCAGCTTTTCTTTCTTAATTACTGCTAAGTGAATACCTTCTGATATAGCAGTCAGGTGGTAAGGCTGATTACTGAGCAAAAACTAACACTTCTTGAGAGCCAGAAATTCCCGGGGCGCTCTGAGTATTTTCACATACGCATAATACTTCTTCATGCAATTGTGGCAATACTGTGGCCAAAACAATGCAGAATTTTAAAAACGGAGAGGCTGAAACTCAAAAAGTTTGCCTCATGAACAGGCTGTTGTAGGTCTCAGAGCTGTATCTTGATCTGAGGGCAGGAGCGGTGAAAACATATTCACACAAACAAATGTTTCCCAGACCCAGTTAATCTCAAGAACTGCCCTGTCAACCAAGAATGATTCCTTGGAAGTTACCATAATGTCACAAAACAATAAAGTATTCGGAATAAAGAAGGAGCTGGTGTTTATCAGAGAGAAATTTCCAGAAACTGCATTGCCATTGCTCTTCTGAGTGGAGTGAATGAGCTGGTCTGGGAAGACAGGCATGTCCAAGGGGGGCAAGCTGCACTTCTGCCATGGAGGACTCACATCGCTGAGGAAAAGGAAGCAAGGGTTCTTTCCAAGCAAGACATGCACATTAAAAAATAAAGTTTCTGTTAGTTTATAAAGAGCTGACATGACTAAAAATAGACCCTCCACAGTAGCAAAAAAGCAATTCTGCCTTTTTTTGCATATTTCTGAAGTGGACATGCTTTGTAGCAAGATGTCCACCCTGAGAAAGGCTGCCCTGGAGGTTTCTTTCAGATATTGACATCACTGGGATGTTGTCAGCATCTTGCTTTGTTAACTAAGTGAGCAAAGACACATAAACTTAATCCTAAGTAAATCAGCACATGCGGAACACCAAGACTGGCCCATATAAAATGGGCAGGTTCCCTAGGTTCTAATTCCATGTTCATATCACGTCTAACCTGTCAATATGTGCTTCCTGTGTATCTGGGAACATTTCACTGGGATGGGCTTCACTTTGCCAGTAGCAAGAAAGAACACGGTCAAGTCGTAAGTGATGATTCAGCCGCTTCCTGCAGCCTTGCGTGATAGGAGGAAATAAAAGAAAATACGTGTTTAAATGTGGAAGCTGGAATGGTTAATAAGCTAATTAATGTGATGTGATGATCAAAGTCTTATTAAAGACTTTGAAAATCAGCTTTATTGAGGTCTATTTGACATAAAATTGACTGCACTATATTTAAAGTATTCCTTTTGATGAGCTTTGACGTAAGTTCTGACCTATGAAACTATCACAACAATCAAGATAATGAACATATTAATCATCTCCAAAAGTGTCGCTGTGATTCCTCCCTCCCACCCTCCATGTGATCCTTAAATGACTACTGATCTGCTTTCTAGCTCTACAAATGAGTTTACATCTTATAGAAATGTATAGGAATCATACAACATATCTTTTTTCTGACTCCTTTCACTCAGAATAATTATTTTGACATCCATCCATGTCATACTGTGTATCCATAGTTCATTCTTTCTCATGGCTGAGTAGTATTCCCTTGGGTGCATATAACCCAGCTGGTTTATCTGTTCACCTCTTGATGAGCACTTGAGCTATTTCTAGTTGTTAACTAGTACTGATACAGTTGTGGTAAGTACACATTGTGCGAATGTAAATGTGCATACATTTGGTTAAATTTCTAGGAATGGAATGGCCAAATCATATTGGGAGGATGTGTTTAACTTTTGCAGAAATACATTTCCAAACTTTTTATCATTTTACATTCCTATCAGCAGTATACACATGCTTGAGTTCCTCCACATCTTCCCTGACACTTGTAGGCTTTCTCTTTTGTTTTTCTGCACTTTGGTCATCCTAACAGGTACGCAGTAGCATCGCTGTGGTTTTAATTTGCATTCCCTAATGACATGGAATGCTGAGTATCTTTGATGTGATCATTTGCCATCTGTGTACTTTCTTTGGCAATGTGTTTGTTCACATCATTTACTCATTTTTAAATTGGACTGTTTGCTTCCTTATTATCAAGTTTTTGTTTATTTTCGCTTTCTTGGTAGAAGTTCTTTATTAGACACATGATTTAAAAATAGCTTACTCAACCTTTAGTTCTGTTTCATTCTCGGAAAAACTGTGTTTTGAAGAAGAGAACCTTTTAATTTTAGGTCACTTTGCAGTCTTTTTATTTTACAGACTGGGATTTGGCGTCATGTCTAACACATACTGATCTAAACCAATGTCGCCAGGTTTCCTGTGTTTTCTTCTTGATATTTTATATTTTTAGACTTTGTATTTAGTTCTATGGTCTCTTTTTAGACAAATTTCATATACAATATAAAGGTATAGTTCAGAGTTTATTTTTATTTTACAAATGCATATTAAAATATCCCAGCAAAATTTGTTCACAAAACCATCACATCATCAGCGAATAGTCTTTGCCACTTTTCCAAAAATCATTTGTTCATACATGTGTTGCTGTATTCCTCGACTCTGCCTTCTGTTCCAGAGATATATCCATCCATCTGGATACCATGAGGCCTTGATTGATGGGCTTTGTAATAAGTAAGTCTTGAAGTCAGGGAATATTATTTCTCGAATTTGTTATTTCTCAATGTTGTTTGGTGTATGTCCTTTGCATTCTCCTATAAATTTTAGAGTCAGTTTGCCAATTTATACCAAAAATATCTGCTGAAATTTTGATTGGGATTGAATTTAAACGTCAGGCCAATTTGGAAATAATAGACATCTTAACAAGATTAAATCTGCCAACCCAACATCACAGTTTATCACTTCATTTATTCAGTTTTCTTTAAGTTCTTTCAGAAATGTTTTATAGTTTTCAGTGCTCTGTTTCTTGCAAGTCTTTTGTTCCATGTATATTTTTGATGCTATTGATATTTACATTTTAACTTTTGGTTATTCATTGTATTGCTGGTGGAAATAGAATTAGATTTGTTTATTAATCTCATATCTTGCCAACTTGCTAAACTCACTTATTTGTTTCCGTAGCTTTTGGAGATTACCTCAGATTTCCTATGTAGATAATCCTGTTATTTTTTAATGAAGACAGTTTTACTTTATTCTTCCTAATTAGAAAGTCTTTTCTTTATTGCACTGGGTAAAATTTCTGAAAGTGGGTGAGAACAGATATCCTAATCATGGGAGGGGATGTTAAATAAATCACCATTAAATAAATATTAACTGTAGATTTTAAAAAATCAGTTTGAGAATCCTTCTTTCTATTCTTTCATTTCTGAAAGAATAAATAGAAATTGGCTATTGTCATTTTTTGCATCTATTTAGATGATCATGGTATCTTTATTTATTTTCAGTCTGTTAATATGATGAACTATATTGGTTAATGTTAAAGTGCTGAGCCAATCTGGAATCCCTGGGATCAACTCCACCTGGTCATGATGTACCATTCCTTTTTACATATTGTTAAATTTTATTTGCATAATTTTGTTTAATATTTCTGTACCTGTGTTTATGGGGCTATTGGATTATAGTTTTCTTTTCTTGCAATGTCTTTTTCTTGGCTTTGGGTATCAGAATATTCCTTGCCTCATTTATTTGAAAAATACATTGTGGGTTTTTTTTCTCTTTTTAATTTTTTTAGACAGTCTGGTTCTGTCACCTAGGCTGGAGTGCAGTGGAAAAATCCCAGCTCAGTGCAACCTCCACCTCCAGGGTTCAAGTGATTCTCCTGCCTCAGCTTCCTGTGTAGGGGATTACAGGCATGTGCCATAATGCCTAGCCGGCTGGTTTTGTTTTGTTTTTTGTTTTTTTGTTTTTAGTATAGATGGGGTTTGGCCATGTTGGCCAGGCTGGTCTCAAACTTTTGACCTCAGATGATCCACCTGCCTTGACATTCCAAAGTGCTGGAACTATAGGTATGAGCTAACACACCCAGCCAACGCTTTATATTTTTAATAGAGATGAGGTTTCACCCTGTTACTCAGGCTGGCCCCGGAACTCCTAACCTGAAGTGATCCGCCCGCCTTGGCCTCCCAAAGTGCTAGGATTACAGGCATGACAATTGATCCATTTTATCTAAGTTGTTGAATTTGCTGGCAAAAGTTTATTCATAATAGTTCTTTATATGCTTTTTGTGTTGGAAGTCCTCACGCTCTCCCTCTCTCTCTCTTTCTTGATTACTAGTTTAGTAATTTTGTTGCCGTTCTAAAAGAATCAGCTTTGGGTTTTATTAATGTTTTCTATTTTACCTATTTACTCACTCATTTTTTCTCTCTTTTTTTTTTTTTTTCTCAGTTAGCATATAGTTTGATTTTCCCTTTTTCTTTTCCCCCCGAGGTGAAGGCTGAGGTCATTGATATGTGAACTTCCTTCTTCTCTAATACTGCTGTG